>NC_134198.1:0-600000 GCF_964188355.1 Buteo buteo | reverse complement strand
AATGTATTGCAAGAAATATCTAATAGTTAGTGAGAAGAAGTAATTACTGGCTCCTTTAACTCCGTAAGGCAATGACATAATAATCTAAATACAACTAAAGGTCTCAAAGTGAGCTACCTTAAAGCTAATACTGTGAAAAAATTCTCTGGAGTGTGTTTGCCGGGAAGTGTTTGTTACTACAAGTAAGTACTGGATTTTAAATTCAGATTCTTTTATTTTCAATTTTCCTCTAGCATATTCCATTCAGGGACAGAATGTTCAAATGATCAGTCCCTCAAGTGAATCTCATCAGCAAGTTGTAGCAGTAGGGCAACCCTTAGCTCTTCAGCCACAGGGAACAGTAATGGTAAGTACAACTTGTAAGTCATCTCATCCTGCTTAACTGCTTCTTTCTGCATCTCAATGTGTCTCAAAAATAAACAACAGATAAACAGCATTCTTACAAATAATGGTTATCAGAAATATTATTCTACGCTTTTAGTTTGGAACAGCCCTGGACAGCAAAGTTCTCCAACTGTAAAGAAGACTTACTCTTGTTGTCTGCCTCTTAGCTCAGCAGCTCCCATCCATTCCGTTTGAAAACCCTAGGGCTCAGCTCTGTTATGCGCCTGTTTGTGAAGGTTCACTTATTTGGTTTTTTTAAGATAGACTGATTTTGTGGAGAAGATGCACTTAAAACTGGAGTACTTGAACTTGTGTCTTTGACAGTAATGGGAAGCTGGGAGGAGAGGGCAGTGATCAAATCATATTCAACCCCAGCAAGATAAGACTGAGATAAGAAGGAGAGATACTGAACTACTTCTTTAAAAAAAGATACATTGCACCAGTGCAAAGCAAATTTAATATTTAAGCTATTTAGTAAAAAATTGCAGGTTTCCTAGAAACACTATTGTTGTAGAATAATAAAAATTGTGTGGTCGTTTGTTTTGGGTTTTGTTTTTGTTTTTTTTCTTTAGTTGACTTCAAAAAATATCCAGTGTATGAGGACATTACTCAACTTAGCTCACTGCCACGGAGCCGTTCTTGGTACGTCGTGGCAACTTGTCCTGGCTACTCTTCAGGTATAATAAGAAATATTTATGCCTTGCTTTTTTGCCATAATTTGGTTTTGAGGGTTTTTTTATGTGAGCAATAGAAGAAGCTTTGCTTCTACTCATGGTGTACTTTGAATTGCCTTGAGTAAGTACTGTAGCATTTCCCTTGAATTCTGCTTGGCTGGAAGGCTGCCAGATAGGTCGAGCACAATGTTAGTTTCCCCTCTGCCTGAAAAGGCTTTTCTGCTGAAAATGGTCTTTTTGTATTTCAGCATCTTGTGTGGATTCTGGGACTGAAGCCTGGTGTTGGGGGTGCATTAAAACCTGGGAGAGCTGTAGAAGGGCCCAGCACAGTAAGCATGATTATTCATTTTACAGTTAATGATTATGCAGTATTTTCTATTGCAATCTGTAAGACGCGTTTCTGTCTCTTTTTCCAGGTTCTGACTACAGCAGTTATGACTGATCTGCCAGTTATATCCAACATACTTTCAAGGCTTTTTGAAAGCTCACAGTAAGAAACCTTATCTTGTAATTAAAATAATGCATGTATATCAAACTAGGCAGTGTTTTGATAGCTGTTACTTTTTCAGGTACCTTGACGATGTGTCTTTACATCACTTAATAAATGCCCTTTGCTCCTTGTCTCTGGAAGCCATGGATATGGCCTATGGAAACAATAAGGTATAATAAGAGTTCTTTATTTCCTTTTTAGATGTTTTTGTGAAACAGGCAGAAGACTTGTACATTTATCCTTTAAGTTAACTATTTCTAATGTTAAGACAGTAATACATTTGATACTCTAGAGTAAGAGATAAATTATGAACCAGAGAATGTCTTGTTTATAATGGTTCATACGGTTACTGAATTCTCTGAACATTCTCATTATGTTCCTGCTAAGTGTTTTGTTAACTAAGGAATGTCATGTGTTTCTATTAATCAGATTGTGGGTGGATAAAACTTTTAAAAGCCTGTTTAATTTCAGAGGTTAGGGATTCTGAATAGCACAGTATGTTCTGCGAGGTGCTCATTTTCATTTCATTTTTCTTTTATTAAATACTTCAGAAAAAGCCTGACAATTTAGACATTAAAAAAACCCTGATCATTCATATTTACTTGGAAAAATTATAGTATTCCTGTCAGCCTCAGTAAACAACCTTTAGCCCAGAAAGGTTAAAGACCCCATGATTGAATAAAATTGAGTATGTATTCTCCTAGCCATAATCTAATCCCACAGGAGAGTTTCTGAGAGTTTTTCCTTGATCTGTTACACTAGAGATAAAGCATATTTTCTGTCATCTTCATATTTGACAATTATAACAACAGAGAATGAGTTAAGATAAGCAAAGTTTGTGTTTAAAATCAGTTGCAAATGAGAATTAAAAAATCAGCAGAAATGGGAACAGAGAATAATTCCAGCACAACAGTCGTTTTGACTATTTCTTGATTTAAAAAAAATTTTTTAAAAAAATAAGCTTATCGCAGATATTTGCATATGTATTTGATGAATGGGAAATTTATAATATTCCTGCAGGGCATTTATGAAGCCAATGGAAGATAAAGCATAAGGGGATTCTTAAATGAAATACTCTATATTGTTTATTGATACATAATTTTAACTTTAAAAGTTGTGATGGGGAAAAAGGCTATTTTGCTAGTAAAGTATGTTATAAAACTGTTTGGAGGGAGGACTATGTAGAAATGAGAGTTTTTAAAGGAATATCAATGCTCTGGTTAATTTCAAACTTGGAGAAAACTGTATGAAAAATTACGAAAGAAGTATTCTTCACGGTATGCCGTTGCTACCCCCTTGTGGCTTCTCATGAAGTACTGCAGATGCTGTGGAAACTTCCCAGCCATGCTTCCTAAGCTGTTTTGACAGCGTTCACAGCCTACAAAACACAGTACTTCACTGAGATCAGTTGTACCTTAAATTATAAATTATAATGAAGTGAAAGGCTCTGACGTTATCTGAGTTACCTCAAAGTCATGTGTTCAAATTCCATTTTATTAAGGAACCATCGCTTTTTGCTGTTGCGAAATTACTGGAAACAGGACTAGTTAACATGCACAGGATTGAGATTCTTTGGAGACCTCTGACGGGTCATCTTCTGGAGGTAACTAACTGCTTTTATCAGTAGTACTAGAACTTAGTTTGTATTAATAAAGATCTTGTGGAAATGCATTTTTAAAGTGTAATTTAAAAAAAGTCTAAATTGTATTTACGTGTTTTGGTTTATGCACTTTGTTTTTGCAACTTGAAAGCATCACAATTTGGATTTTAAAATGAATTTATATATTTAAATTCCAATATTTTAATATCTTTTCTTGACTTTGTCTTTCCGGTGCTGTGAGTCTTTATACATTTTAAATACGGCAATGTTTAAAATGATCAATTTATTATACTTCATATATGTGTTATAATTAAGGTAACACAAACAAGTTTCACTTTGGATTCACATAGTACAAATATCTAGGAAGAGTTTAAGATATCTTTTTGTGTCCTTACCAGACAGATTGAAGCCATTAGATTTACTAACAAAGGGTTTGTTCGTTTTGAAAAATGTTTAAGCCAACTTTTTGAATAGTCTATTTAAGAGAATGCTGTGCAAATAGAAAAATAGATGTCATAGTCCTATATCAATTTCTTAAGTATTGTAACTTCAACATGAAAAATATGCTTCAGCAAGGGAAAAAAAAATCTTAAATTTTGAATTTGAAACTAAAAACAGGTGATGGAATGTAATTCTAAAGTTTTAATTCTCTATACAGATATGTAGAAGAGTGAAATGCAAGAACAGGGCTTGATTTAAGTGGGTAAAGGAGAAACTTTCTGGAAAATGAGGAAGAAAAGCTATCAGACACTTCCTTAGAACCAGTGCATTATCTCAAAGTGTTAAGGATTGGACATCTCTAACCTTATTTATGGAGATCATCTGCACATAATCTTTTATCTGGGAGAAGAAATTTGGATAGTTAGGGGTTTAAACACTTAAAGCACAGGCATCTCTTTCTCTTGTCTTTTTTTGCCCTCCCAGACAATAAGGTTCACCATCCACATCTTGAGACTCTGTTTTCATCTAGTAAGCAGTCTGTTTCAGCCTGTTATCTGTTGTGGGTATTTGTCACTGCTTTGTAGGAATTACACAGTCTATTTCAATTTCTTTTCAAGTACTGCTTTATTTCCTTTTAAACCTAAGTCGTCGAGGTAGAATAAGGAAGGAGAAAACACCATCTGCAAATTCAATTAAACACAACCTGAGGGAAGAATTCATTCCCTGTCTCTGGAACTGATTATCTGGTCAGATTCAGAGCATCATGAAGTAATTCAAATTCCCTCTTCTTTTATATAAGATAACGAAAATATAAGTAATACAGGAGAGTAGCTATTTCTTGTCTGCATTTTTTAACATGAAGCTAGCTCTACTGCATTGTCCTCCTTTTCAGTTTGGCTAGTGGCTAAGGGAATGGTCCACCAACTAAAAGTATCAGCCGTTCTTATGATCCTGCCTTGGAATTTGATTCTGGTTTCTCACACCGCCTGATCTAGGGCTGGAAGGGTGGGTGGAAATAATTATGTAGAGGTCAATGAGACTGTAGACTTACCTTATTTGTTTGACAGTAATGGATCAGGTATGGGAGTACAGTTCATACTAGGTATCTATGCAATGGATGTGCACAATGTTTTTAATTTTTCTGTCCTGAAAAAAGTAATTGGCAAAACTATTAGGTTTAGTTAATTAGGAATACAAAGAGAAATGAAGACATGCATTTGAAACCTAAGCTTGAAATAGTGTATGCGATTGTTTTGTCAAGTTTTTGAAATAGTGGAGTGTAAGGCTTATTTTACATTCACTATGTAGTTACTTTCTGTATTTGAGAATGTAGAAGAGCAGACACTTTCTGTGTTGGACACTGTCATGCTTCCTCACTTGATTATGTTAAGCAGTGCATGAAAGGTGAAACTTTGAATTTTATAGTAGCTTAAGGCTGAGTTAAACGTGAGAGTTTCAGGCATTCATTGAAGAGTTGTTTGGTGCTTTTTAATCAATCATTATCTGAATTAGTAGTTAGTATATTCATTTTGGAAAATGTGTTGGCTTGAACTGCTGTGGTTTTCATTATGTTTCCTTCTGTGTCTTTCACTGCTTCATATTGCTTCCTTATCCAGAAGGTATGTCTGTCTGAAAGATAAGAATTTTTTACTATTAAACCTAATTTTATCATCTAGAGATTTATTGTATCGTTGTAAAAAAATTTATAATATTGCATGTTAATTCTAATATAATGAATATATCCATTTTTTATATTTTGCATATATTCAAGTCTTGGTTAAATAAAAGTGACTTTAAACAAAACATTGCTGTGTTTTCAGGTCTGTCAGCATCCAAACTCCAGAATGAGAGAATGGGGAGCAGAAGCTTTAACTTCTCTCATTAAAGCAGGACTGACATTCAGCCATGATCCTCCATTATCTCAAAATCAGGTAAAGTAAGTTTAAGAGCAGCTGCTGTCCTCCTTTTCTGGAACTTAAAACGAACATGAAATCAAAATCTTCCCTAGAGGAGGTTTTCTACAGTTCAATGAATAGGAAGCATTCATAAAGCAACTTTACTGTTGAGTTTATAAAGGCTACAGCTGTAACATTCAGATGTAACTATTGAGAATCACCTCATGCATTCTAATGAACTACCCTCCTTCCTTTTTCAAATGCATAACAAAGATGCTTGCGTATTATGTCTGTTAGAACAAATTATGGGTCACCCTCATGAGTGCAAAACAATTCCAGAATGTTTAGAAGTATATATGTGATGTGGTGGCAGGTAAAAAATAAATTGCCTAACCTTCTAAGTCACAGCTGTTCAGTCCATTGTTAATAAAACATTCAAATATATTTACTGAGGTTCAATGGATAGTTTTTTCAAGGTCTCTTTAGTTGGAAGCTTGAGTCTCGCCCTGCTGGGTGAGCGTAAAGTTGCACAATGGTTTTTATGCAACTGCGACAGCACACTGTAGCTACTTCCTGAGGGACCTGGAGAATGGTGGGGGTAGGGAGGGAAGGGGAGAAGGAAGAAAAAAATGTAGATTTCCTGCTGAGATCCTTTATAAACAGTTTTTTGGAAAAGCCAGTCTGACACTGAATTTGAGCATTTAATGGATGAGTTACTGAATTAATTTAATGAATCTTCAATTGGTACTGTATGTTTTCACTTAGCATACATAAAAACAATTAAGGATCAGTTAAGTTTTAGCATCTTTAATATGCTTTATTGTTTACTTTTAGAGACTGCAGTTGCTTTTATTGAATCCACTAAAAGAACTGTCAAACATTAGTCATCCTGATATCAGGATCAAGCAGTTGGAGTGTGTACTCCAGATTTTGCAAAGTCAGGGTGACAGCTTAGGACCTGGTTGGCCGTTGGTGCTTGGAGTCATGGGTGCAATCCGAAGTGATCAGGGGTAAGTGGTAGAAATAAAATTTTAAAATCATGTAAAGTAAGAACAGCAGAAAGAATTCTGCTTTTATTTTCTTACATTAATAACCACTTTGATAATAGCCTTAATTTTCATAGTCATTTTTAGCTTATGAACAATTTTACTCAACAAAAATACAGTTTTTAATTTTTCCTGTAGCACACTTTTATTTTACTGAATTAATATTTCAGAAGACCACGATATTGTTCCACTCTGCCCTCTCCTGTGGTCAGCATGCAGTATATACTGGGGAGTACTCTTTATGCCAATTCATTTGATCTTAACCATCTGCTGTACACATCTCTGGTGCTTGCAGATAATTCCATATGACTTAGCTGTTGCTCACAGTTCCTCTGTTGTTTCTTTTTCTTCTTAAATCTTTGGGTATTCTCTAGTGTGTGTCATCTTCTGAACGCTCTCTTTTTCTTGAAGCCTTCCTCCCTAAACAGCTGCTGGTAGCACAAGGATGGAAGATTATTTACTTGCTGTGTGTCAGTCCCTTGACTGACTAACACAGCTGACTCTGTTGCCAACAGAGGGGGAATGTGACTGGACTGGTCCTCTTGCCCACAAGGGAAAGTGAGAGGTGAAGTTGCAAGGAGCTCTTTTGAAATGAGCAGTGAAATGAGCATCTGGCCCTGGAACTGTAAGCACCAAGGACTATACCCACACACTTAGACCATATTATTCCTTCTTTTGTGCTAGCCAAGACTCACACTAGGATAGGTCAGCAAATAACTCTGGTATCAGAAGAATTCACCTTTGCGTATCTCTCCTTTCACCCCACCTTAGCTTCTGTGTTCTGGCTGTATGAAGACCACCTAAAGACCCTTCAAATGCTTGAAGGATTTTGCTCATGTACCAGTATTGCTTGCTGTGGCAGTAGTACTCGCCAAAATTCTCAGGGATATTGGCATTCTTGGTTGTGAGCATCCTCTTTTTGGTACCCATGCTTTCTTTGGTACCTGCTGTTTCCACACTTGGTGCCGTGTGTTCTGTGGTTCCTACATGCCTTTTGCTTTTCACTGTAGTTGCTGATGGATGAGAACCAACACAGATTCCTCCTCAAGACATCCTTCAGCTCCTTTTACATCTCAAACCCATACCTCACTGGTGGATATCTCAAGATGTTACTAAGATCTCATGTTATATCTTAGTCTCCTCCTACAAAGCATATAGAATAATCCACTTTTCTTCAACTACATAGCACTGTTTGCCTGCATCATATCAACTACATTAGGAAAAAAAAATGAAGCAAGCCTCCTTTTCCTTGGGAAACAAGTGAATTTCTTGTCTCACAGCTGTGAGCACAAGATGTGGGCACTATTGTCATACTTTAAATACAAACTTATTGACCGTAAGACTTTCTTCACAAGTCTCTTCCTTCTGGTCAGTGAACATCCTGGATTCCAGGGCAGAAATCCATTTACCTTCCAGGAGAACTAATTGCCAAGCTGCTATAAATACAGAAGATGCTATTTTGAGAGCCAGTGATAGATACTTCGGTCACTTCTTGATTGTACGGTACTGGCCTTCTAAACAATAGGAAGTCTGTCTTTGAAGAATTTTTCAATGGGATGCCCCTGTTTATTTTAATGATAGATGAAGCCCTATATGTTCTTAAGTTTTCGAACTAAGCTTAAGTTTCTTGCATTTATATTTACATTTTTGGTGGCCACCTGTAACATTAAGGACAGTTTTACATTTTGAAGAGTTGTATTGCTGTTGCCACTTGCATGAAGGACTTTGAAAGCTTTGTCCCAACACATAGTAGTGTGGGACATTAATTGGGAAAAGAACTGTTTTGAATTTGTTCTAGTGGCCTTCCATTTGAAGATTAGAAAGAGAGGTTACTGTCCCATTAACTCGGCTCTTCAAAATGAGTAGTGTTAACTATACTTTGATTTCCTGCCTCCTTCTCTTCTCTCTTAGAGTCCTTGGAGGTCACAGACCTTTGGAACTTTGTAGTGGAGAGGGAACTGCAGCAGTTTTGGGTGTGTTTCACTTTATATCGTGTAATGATTATGGGGAAAGTAGTGTGTGAGCATTTCCTCCATGAGTATAGCTGTAATAAATCCTTTGATCTTATGTGGTAGGATGAATGTCTCTCTGCAGTATGCATCATATTAGAGAATCAGTTACACCATTATTGTCCATGTAAAGTTTCTTGTGCATTCCTCTGGCTTCTGTATCATGTTGGCTGTTATGATACAGTGAAAACGGCACACCTATGATTTTCATTTTGAATTAATTAAAAAAATTATTATTTTATTAAGGATTCTGAAATATGTAACCGACATATCTGTATTCTGAATTTTTTCCTGGGATATATATTCTGAAGGTCACTAAGTTTCTATATTACAAACCTTTGGAATTTTTTTCTTTTGTACATTAAACATTAAGCATTTAAGAAAACCCAACTCTAGTCAAATTTAAATGCAGCTTCCCTATTTTGTATTATGTACACTCCACCACTCCTTTTGATTCCTTCATTTTGTCTCTCACTAAGGTTTTAGTTATAGATGACCTTGCTGCTTCTGAAAGTTCCTTCTCACAAACCTTTTCCATGCTACATTTTTATTTTATGTTTGTATTCAGAATTTAATTCTGAAGGCAAATTATTTATTAAAGATAATTTAATGGCAGATATTTTGAAAAGATTTTGTCCAACATAATGCAGTATTGAAGACTACCATTATGTTAGCATGCATTTTCCCCAATAAAAAAAAATACATTTTGCCCACCTGTTTGGCATACTTCAAGTAATTTGTAGCTGCTGATACAAGAAATTGTTCAGAACACCTTACTCTTCAGAAGATTATCATGCTCAAACTTCAGCTTTGTTTTGTCTATTGTGGCTTTTTTTAGAATGTTTTAGCTAACACATTTGAACTAACAAGTCTTAGAACTCTAGAACAGAGAAGTGGATTTTACTATATAAAACTAGCTAAGGACCACTGGAGAGTCTAAACTTCAGCTTCACTAGCTAGTTAACATGGACTAAAATACTTCATCAGAATTTGAAGCTTCAACTTAATGTTATACCTCAAAAAACCCTCTAGTTGAAACATTTAAAATGTTGCAGTCATCTCAAAAACATTAAATATTTTCTTTTTTTTTAATAATGCTATCTCCCGAGATATTGTATTCAAAACATTCCTGTGCTCTTGAAGAAATTTGAAATGAGTGTGTGTGTGTGTTTGTTCTTGTTTTGTTTTTTTAAGAGAGTCCTTAATACGGACTGCATTCCAGTGTCTTCAGTTGGTTGTGACAGACTTTCTTCCAACAATGCCATGTACTTGTCTACAGATAGTTGTTGAAGTTGCAGGAAGCTTTGGACTTCACAATCAAGAGCTAAATATTAGCTTAACTTCAATTGGTTTGTTGGTGAGTTTTATATTAACCTACAGTGATACTGCTTCTGGCTTTTTTTTTTTTTTTTTTTTAATGAAAAATTATCTGTTGCCAATTCTACACATGAAAGCCAAAACGTATTTTTTGTGTTCTTATTGAACCCCCGTGCTGTCATTTGGAATCATATGTAAATTGAGTGAGCACAATTTATCTTTAATCTGCATGACTCCAGGGTTAGGTGAAGAAATAGCTCTGTTGTAACCATGTTCATCAGTATCTTATTTTTAATATATTGTTTCCCTTTCTAGTATTTCAGGTATAACTGGGCCTAAAAGCTGAGGCTAAGAAAAATGCTTTCTGCACCTTGCAGTATTTATGTGCTCATCTTCTTCTATCAGTGTAGGGAAATTAATATCTTGATGTACTTCACAAAATACTTTAGATGTGAAAATGAGAAACAATTTATTTCATGATCATTAAGAACATTATAATATTTTTACTGTACAACAGCATATGTCTTATTTATTTTGTAGTGGAATATTTCGGATTATTTTTTCCAAAGAGGTGAAATAATTGAAAAGGAGCTAAACAAAGAAGAAGCTGTGTTGCAGAAACAGGCAGAAGAAAAGGGGGTGATGCTGAACAGACCTTTTCACCCTGCACCACCATTTGACTGTCTTTGGTTATGCCTATATGCCAAACTTGGAGAACTGTGTGTAGATCCCCGACCTGCAGTTAGAAAGAGTGCTGGGCAGACATTGTTTTCTACTATTGGTGCTCATGGAACTTTATTGCAACATTCAACATGGCACACAGTAATATGGAAGGTATGATGTGTAAGCTTCCACTGAAGGTTTTTTAAATTGCATTCACATTTTGGTAACAATTGACATGCTATTTTAATATCAGCTAGTTTATTAAGACTTCTTAAAGGCAAAATATGGTGGCAGAAGTCTGATACCATCTTTTTTTTTTTTTTCCAGTTTCTTTTCTCTGGCCCTTAAACCCTCTTATGAAATGTAATTTTTGTATCTTTCTTTCTTAGGAGTTGTATAAAAAGGCTGCTCCTTTCCTATGAAGATGAATGACTCCTTTGTTTGTGTGAAAATATGGTGACATTTGAGGGTCGTGTGACTGGATTCATCTGATGTTAGATCAAGCTTTACTTTGCACTCTGTTGGCTCTCTTATTTGAGAGGATCCACCAAATGCCCTCTTCTAGGTCACAGTCATGTTGGTTGTGCCTTACGGAAAAAGTCAGGCTATTGTTGAGTCTGTTGCCTGTTGTACAGTCTTCTGTTAGTGCTAACACTGTTCTCAGTGGTTTTGATCATGCTGTTTCTAACCTTTCTCAAGTAACATCAGTTGGCTGATTCTTGCTCTTAGCTGTTGCAGAGACTGTTTAGAATAAGGGAATTCGCAAGGTGACACAGTGACAGAAAGGATAATGGAAGAATTACTGTTTTTTGTTGTTTTACTATGAATACAACTGTGTTGTTTGAAAAGTTGGGTTTTTTCTTCTTTTTCTGACTCCTGCAGGTTTTATTTCACCTGTTGGATAGGGTTCGAGAATCTTCTACCACAGCTGACAAAGAGAAGATTGAATCAGGAGGAGGCAACATTCTCATCCATCATTCAAGGGATACAGCTGAGAAACAGTGGGCTGAGACATGGGTATTAACACTGGCTGGAGTTGCAAGAATATTTAACACCAGGAGATACTTACTGCAGCCTTTAGGTAAAATTTATAGTTTAAAGTAATTGAAAGATACAATAATAAACTTTCTGCTTTTGTAAATTTTTTCAGTTAAAGTACTGGGGAAGAATTTTAATCTTAGCTTAAAAGTGTGTTCTGTTGCATCTCATCTCAAATGTGATGAAAATTATGTTTTTAATTATGCTCCTTAGAGCCAAAAATTTTAAGTACCAATTTCATCTTCTGTGTCACAGTACTTGAGATTAAATCTCGCTAGTCACAATTCTGGGTTACCAAATAGTTTTAATTTATAGTAGCCTGATAACAATAATAGTTTTTCTGTTTTTTTGGTTGTCAGAACATATTTTTCCTCTTGTCTTTCTAAGGTTACGCAACACTTCCCTACAACTCTTCTGTGACATCAGTGTGTCAAGTTTAGCAGTGCTCTTACAATGTAAAGGGAACTTGCTTGTAAAGTCAGTGAAGTATATAGCTTAGAAAACAAGAAAGGGAATTTTTTAATGAAAAGATTGGACTTGTTATGATGTGAAAGATGTTGAGATTACCCACTATTTCAAGTGATTCTTTTTCTCCCCTCATGATACTCTTCCACTGTTTATCTTATACAGAGATGACAGTTTGAGTTACTTTACTGTTGTCCCTAATGCAGCTAACTGAAGTGAGTTCCCCTTTTCTTCTTCTTCCTTAAAATCCTACCTTTCCCATTTTGAAGTTTTTTATTTTTCTTCCTTAACTCTTTGGTATCTTTATGTCTTTCTCTTCCTTTTTCTTAGGCTCTGATTTTTCCCTATTTCTTTTTTGCTTTCTCCTTATAGAAATTAAACATTAGGTCGTTTACTAAACTATTGTAAAATATAAAATATTACTACATACAATTGTAAATGTGTTGAAATAGATAATATAATTCAGCATTCATGCCTGTTTTGTACAGAAAAAATGTTTTGTTTCAGTTTAGGCTTCTAAACAGATATTCTGATGTCATTTCAAAACAGCTTTCATTTCTGGTTTGTTTAACTAGAATTACTTAAATAAATTACTTTCAAAAATAAAAATGTGATATAAAGAATGTATAGCTTGCAAAGAAAAATCCCCATTACATTAATGTATCTTCACCATCCCATAATATGCAATTAATATATATAACCAGAAATAAGTTGTGTTTTATTTCATTTTGGTTATTTGTGATACAGATATCAACACATTAATAGCTATCAAGAGTATTAGTCATTTGCAGAAATGTAGTAGATTTTAGCTATATTAAACTTGAGGTAAAACTAAATAAAAAATTAAAACACTACAGGGCTATTTTAATTATTCAAACCCAGTAATTACTAACATAGAAAATTGAAGGTTAATGCTAAATTTAATGAAAAACTCAAAAAATTAAATCTTCCTCCACAGTACAATTACCAGAGCATTTTAAAATCAATTCTTTATGAATGTATATGTAGACTATATATATATACGTGACCTGTAATTCTTTGTGTGTACTTAACACTTTCTGAAATCAACAGGCATCTGGTATGTATAAGAACAAATCTGTTTCAATATCCTGAATAAAGAAAATGTATTTTCCTGGTATGGGATGTGGTATGTGATTTTTCACTAGCAAAATCGACATAAACATTGGTATATTGTTTCATTCTTCATATTTGTGTGTTTCCCTGTCACATTCTTTCTTTCTGGTTACAGTTAAACTGATACATTCTGAAAGTCATTCAAGCCATCACCTAACCTCATGAAATTTCTCTGTATTAGAGTAACAAGTACTTGAACAGCCTTTTAGAGACAGGGGCAGCGGGAAGGGGAATAGGAAGCCAGTTCCAAGTTGATTTATTTTTTTTCCCCCCTCTCTTTTTTTAAATAGGAGACTTTTCCCAAGCCTGGGATGTTCTTCTTGATCACATCCAATCAGCGGCACTCAGCAAAAATAATGAAGTTTCCTTGGCTGCTCTGAAAAGCTTCCAGGAGATCTTACAAATTGTTTCTCCTGTCCGAGACTCAGAGAAACCTGACACACCACCTGCTATCAATGTTTCTGTACCTGTGGTGGTAGGGACAACAACTGCCACTAGTCTTGGGAGATCATTCATGAGAACTGACTCCATAGGAGAAAGAATAGGAAGATACAATGGATCTGAACCACCTGTAATAACAGATGAGATTGAAGATTTGAATCTTTGGTGGGCAGCCTGGAACAGCTGGTATAGGATTGGTTCAGAAAGTACAAGGCCTCCAATTACTTGTGATAAATTGACTTTCATTCCCAGCCAGCCTTTTCTTACAGCTTTAATCCAAATATTCCCGGCTCTTTACCAACACATCAAAACTGGTTTCAGCATGGATGATCTGCAGAAGCTGGGTGTCATTTTGCACGGTGCTGTTTCGGTTCCAATCAGTTCTGATGCTTCCCCTTTCATCCTTCCATCTTACACTGAAGCAGTTTTGACAAGTTTACAGGAAGCGGTGCTTACAGCTTTAGATGTTTTACAAAAGGTAATAATGTGACTTCAAATGCATGGTGAAAGGTAAACTACACTCTGTCTCAATTCTTCTTCTCAGAACTATAGTGTGGTGACTGAAACATGAATTTTTAAATTACTTATAATTGCACACTGTACCGTATTAGAAAATCAGATCTCCATTCCTGGTGCAACCCAGGTGCTCTGCATTGAAAGGAATGGTGTAATCTTTATGAAATGCACTTTTGCTTGATTGCAGAAATACCTTAAGTGTGGTGCTGTGTTTGTAGCCATTTACTTGTCTATCTAATATTACAGTATTGTACTATTGTGAGGGTCTGTACACAGAGTTGGAGGAATAGTCCCCGAAACAGTATTCCTTGTGTTGCCCAGGTGCTGCCATAAACAACGTCTAGAAGAATAGTGATCATGAGAACTTTGAGTTCATGCAAAACATAAAATATAAAAAAATCTCTGGCAGACCACCCACCTTCTTGCCTCTTGTTAATCAGTTGTTTAAGGAAAATGCTGCATCTCTGCTTAAGAATTTCTTACCATAGAACTCATCTTCAAAGAGCACCCTTCCTGCAAGCGAATCTGTAAACAACAAACTAGGGTGCCCTTTTTCCGGATAGTTAAGAAAAAAGGTATTGCTTCTTTCTTTCTGGAGTTGTAAGACATCTCCTTGCAAAATACATTGTTCATTCAGAAAAACTTATTTATTCGAAAGAAACAAAGTTGATAATGACTGAGATCATACATTTATGTTAAGCACTGTTTTAATAAAAACAAGCCCCCAAGCCCCACAAAAAAACCTACTTGGGCAATGCCAGAATCAAAACTATCCGTGTGACCTGACTTAATTCCCTTTGGGCTTTCATATTATGACTACTTTGCTTAACTATGTGGTCATACCATGTGGTTTATTTTTTTGGTTTTTTTTTCCTTCCCCCTCTCAGGCAGGATCCTGCCTCATTTAGCTCATAGAACACATGATGCCTTCTTAATGAGCAGCAATTCAGCACCTTGTTTTCTTTTTGCTTAGTGTGGGTTGACTTATCTCATACTTACTTAAACCCCACAAGCAAGGCAGAATCATCTTGCAGTCATTCCTTTCGTTTGAGTTTCACAAATATTCATGAATGTGTTTTGAGAACAGAAGTATAAGATTAGAAGTTGGTATTAAATCTCAGTTTTGTATGTGGGGATATAAATAACATGAAGTTTTAACACCAATCATATCCACTAAATTTTCATCCTTTCCCAGTCAGGCTTGACCCTTTTGTACCTTTTTCTTTTCAGCAGCTCAGCCCTGCCCGAGTCCTGTTTTCCCCACTTAATCACTCCATATATTCATCTCAGATTTTTCTTTGCCAGTCTCCTTATCCACATGTTCTTAGTTCCCAAAGGCTGCAGGCATTAATGCTTTTCAAAGAAGAGGTTACCAGAGTTTTTAACATGAGGGAAAAACTGCACATTTTTTTATACTCTTGTTCTTGTCAAGATGTTAAACTCTTTTAGATGAAGTTTTCTTAAACAAAAAAGCAATAACTCCCCGTGAGAAAACGGAGATGTCCCCACTTGTCCTCTCCCAATCAAAATGGTTAGCATGACAGTTACAAGCCTTTGTAAATACAGACTTCAATAGGAAGTCTTAGGTACCTCAATTTATACAGTACCTCCCACCCCATTTATAGTTATATTACTAACAGAACAGCACTGAAGTCACTAAAAAAATAAGTTAAAGTGTATTTGGACATACAGTTATGTGAGTCATTTGGACATAAGTTCTGTGAAGTCATTGGATCATTCCTCTTGGCTATGTAACACAGTACAAATCATGTAAGACAGCTAGCCAGCCAGTGCTGCTGTAGAGCAAAGGCCATCCGTCAGATGGTTTTGCTGGAGGCCACAGTATCTTCTTCCTGTGTTGAAATGAATTAATAGTCTCAGGAGTACACACAGAAGCTAGTGGAACAGTTAAAGAGTATGTAAATACTTGCCACCTTCTTTTAAACAAAATGTTTCTTACATGTTTGTGTTGCGGGATCAGATTAAGTTTTGTTCTTTGCTGACACAGGAAGATTTGGGTCAGTTCTCATTTTCTAAGAAGTTCTGGAACAACCTTGTAATTGGAGTAGCATGAAAAAACCCAGACATTTTTAAGACTGAGCCCCTGACTGGTTTAACAAAGAGATTTTATGATGTGATTGCGCTAGCAAAGGACATTGCAACTCAAGAACATGGGACTGGAATGGAACCTTGGTTCTCCTTTCAGACTTGGCTGTGTTGAGCCCATTTTACACCTTTTGTTTTGTTCTTAGTTTTCTTTTTTATTGCTTATTAGAACTTGTTTTCTAGTCTTTCACTGCTGTAGTATAAGTGCTTGCTTCATCACTGTAGTTCAGCTAAAGTTTGTACTCAAGCCCAAATTCTCTGACTATTTTCACTGCCTCCTTACATTGAGTCTGGGTCAACTCTGCAGTGAGCCAGCTGGCTTATCAGGCAGAGGAACACAGATACATACTTGGGGATCAGATAGATTTGAATTGTGCCTCTGCAGGCAGTATGGATGCAAACCTTTTAAGCTATGAGTATGGTAAACTCAATGCTATATTTATAGACACTGGCAAGATGGTAGAGAATTAGCTACAGAGAGCTGTAAAAAAAACCAAAACAGTAGTCCATGACAATAGTTGCACTGGGAGTTGTTAGATAAATCTGAACTATTAAAAAATGTGAAGGGTTAATACCAGAATGCTTTAAAGCATAAATTTCTGAAACTGAAGTACTGTGTCAATTTTTACAACAATGATCTGCAGAGTATTTTATTATAGGGTTGGTTTGTGTTTTGTTGTTGCCTGACCATTGCTTTTTGATTTATACGTGTGTCTCTACTTAAGTATGCAAATAAGTGCACTTAGTGAAGTAAACAGTACTCTGCTTTATAAGCAGCTCTTAAAGATACTTTCAGCATCCTTCATCACGCACTTCACTAGGCTATTTTTGAGTTTTTCATATGCTTAAATAAAAGTTACTTGGTGTCAGTCAGAAGCATAAACCTCTTTGAAAAGCAGTTCTAGTTAGATGAATTTTCAAGACTAAGTGACCTAATCTTCCTTTTTTTTTTTTAATATTATATGGATAACTTCTAGAGTTGAAAATACCCCAGTAGACTGGTTAGAAAATGCTTCTATTTGTAAAACAAATTTTTTACATAAAATATGAAGAATAAGAAGCTACTCGTGCACAAACTTCAAATAGGAAGTAGTTATTTTGTTCACCAGTACAGAAAAAGTAGCATCTGAAATTATTTTCCACTGATCCTGAAATCAATAATAATAATAACAACAACAACAACAACTAACAATGTAGAGTGAATGGGAAATGTATTTTGAAGTTTTGCTGTTACAGATGTTAAGATAGTCTTCTGTGGGTAATGTAAGTTGCATCAGTGCAAGTAAGTTTCATCTATACAGAAGTTATCCGGGGGTTTGTGGATGCTCTCTTTCCCTTTCTAACCCATGTGTTGGTACATAAAATCATTTTTTATACCTTTTCTAATAGGTTTGTAATCTTGCATTAACTGGTTAAAATTTAATGCAGTGACTTTAATGCAGCAGTATATCAGCTGAAATTGTTATACGTGGTGTTGAATACTTTTAGAACAGCAATTAACCTTTTAGTCTTCTGCCACGCAGGTGAGTATCTAGCATCAAAGCATCTTCAGAGTTCGGTACAGTCTTGAACTTGAGCACCAGAAAAGGAGTATGGCTTTTCAGAAGGAGTGTTGCACTATATTCATAATGTTGATTCAGCTTTTTGAGCTTTAGACATGCATTTTGAGTTGCAGGAAGCTGAGGAAAAGGGAAAGGCCACTGATGATTTATGGAGTGCTCTCCTGCAGGTTGTAGATTGCCTGAAGGTGCAGCTAGGTCTTGGGGTGATCTAGTGATGACAGTGCCTGTAGCCCCTGTTCTCTTGCTCCCTCTCGTGGCTGGGGACTCGGGATATTTGCTAGCCCATCGACTGCCACAGCTCATGACACAGCCCCAGCATGGAGGCCATGCTCGAACAGCTTCAGAGCTGTTGGCACCTTGAGTGAGTTCAGCCACAACTTGTTGTGGATGATCTGTGGTTAATGAAAAGGGGGTTTGATTCCTCCCCAGAGAAAAATGATAGTACAAGCATAAGGGTCTTTTTGTGGAGCAATAAATAGACTGTTTATTGAAGCTTTGAGAGGAGAGACTTTGGGAGAAAGAGCAAGACATCTAAAATGACAGAAAATAATTGGAGTAACTTCATAGAATCATTGTATCTGGCTTTGAAAGTAAATCCCCTAAGATTGTCTTGGGATTTATATTGCAACAGGAAATCATTAGCCTATGCCAACATGATATTTCATTGATATCTTCGAAGTAACCCTTCCTGAAATGTTTTCCATTTTAAAGCAAGATTATGAGTTTCAGCTATTCCAAAATCTTATCATTCTCATTTTATGTTCCTTTCTGCAAGACACAATTTTAACTACTTACAAAAACCTTGTATGAATTACTTCTAAGATCTAAGTGTTCCTTGAAGTAGAACTTAAAGAAGACGTGGGTGAGATCAACAGACGAGACTTAGTTCATAAGACTTACATTTTGCTGTCATGTCAAAGCACAGTTTGTAAAGAAAAGATATCTTTTATTGGACAAAATGAGATAGCTGGATTTACTAAACTATATATACCCAGGTATCTTGCCACTTATTTTACTTTAATAAAATAACAAAACTTACTTTTCTTAAAGTGCTAGAACTATACACTGTGTTTTATACAGCAGGACTCTTGCGTAGTCTTATATGGGAATTTTTCTTTAGGAGCTCCTTGCACTGATGCAGATTTTTGAATATGAAAGCTCAAGATATGTATTAAGCTTTTTAATTTTCTTTCGGTATAGGCTATATGTGTGGGCTCAGAAAGTATGCAGATAATGTATCCTGCAATCTTCGACCAGCTGTTGGCCTTTGTAGAGTTTTCCTGCAAGCCTCCGCAGTATGGACAGCTAGAAACAAAGCATATTGCAAATGCAAAGTATAATCAGGTAATCAATTAGAAAACTTGCTTGTTTCACTTGGCTGGTGAACCCAATTCAGCTTCAGATATAGGTGGTTTAGCAAGATGCATTTATTCCATCTGTAAAAACTTTGCTGTGCATGTTGTATAATAAGTTAATTTATTAGGGTGGTTTTTTACGTGCTTTTGTTATCTTCATTTGCTCCCTTTGCATTCTACTTTGCTTTTATACTTTGTGTTCCTCCATGTAGGAAAGGTCTTGCCTGGACACCAGACATAGTGAATGTGTCTGAATTTGTCCAGTGAATTAGTCTAAAATAACATGTCCTACATGTGGTATCAAATTTAATAGAAGACACGATAATTTTGAATGGAGAAAATTCCCTCAAGCTGCAAATTTTTGAATTGCACATGCTGTAGAGAAATGGGACATGTTCAGTAACTCTTTTTATCTGTGTACTCTGCTGTTCACTAAGCATGAGCATCTGATTCAGTGTAATCAAAGAGGTAACTATTATGTATGTATTAATTTTTCTTATTCTATTTGTCCTGCAACACAATGGAATCACACTAGATACAACTATTTGCACCGGTGAGTTAAATTTCCTTAAAGATTGTCCTAATGTAGTTGTCTTGCCTAGACTGCAACATTTCTCCTACTTAAATGTACTTTACTTCAACGTAGAGTACATTTTCATAGTCAGACTACATTGTATTTGCAGTTTTGTTGCTTGGACCATATTCTTAGCAAACCTTGCATGCATTAAACTGAGAGTTCAATGCAAAACATACATTTTCTGTTCCTTAATTATTATGTTTTCACATATTAATAGTTCAGTAAGTTACTAATTTCTTTTCCTAGGCGGAATGGGTAGCATTGAATTACGTACCATTTGCTGAGAGATCATTGGAAGTCGTTGTGGACTTATACCAAAAAACAGCTTGCCATAAAGCTGTGGTAACGGAGAAAGTTCTTCAGAACATTATTAAGGTAAAAGTTTGTCCTGCATATGCTCTCCATTTAATGAGCTTATAGTGAAAATCATGAGTTATATTTTGAGCTAGTGTTGATAAACACTTTCTGGGAAGCTTCAAGTTTTAGTAAACAAGTTGATATTTTATGAAGATGAGCAGCAGGTAGTAATTTCTTTTGAAGCTGCAAGGCTATTGATTAGGCTACATGTATTGTTCTTTGGCTGGATAATGCCAGCATCAGTATTTCAATGTTAAGATAAAAATCAACAAATGTTTTGGGCCACAAAATATTAATCTTTGAAAGTATTATGCATCTGAATCTGATAAGCAGGCCTCTTAGTAAATATGGCATTGAAGGCCAAAGACCAATTTCTGTAGACTGGCATACATACTTTGGGGATGTGCGCTCTAGCTATTACTTTTGATTTGCTTTGAATGACTTTGTGTGTCATTGATGTAGCTATGAAATGTTACAGGTGCACAAATGTGCCTTTAATGTAAAATTGCCAAACTCCCAACATTTTTTGACCTTGTTTCCATTTTAGCTAATAAGTTTGGTAAATAATAGAAGTAGTGGTAAATGTCTGGAAAAAAAAAAATGTATGTGACCTAGGTTTGTTTGTAATGACTTGGCTGACATCAGGTTGTTCCTGTACAGAAATTTAGAAACCTGAATGTGTTTAAAATAGTTACGTGGTATTATTTGGAATCTGTTATGAATTAAATATTTTTATTTCAAAGTTAATGCAGTTATTTTCCACTTCTGTTTTAATGGGATAGGTGAAACTGATATAAACACTTTTCTTTAACGTTCACAGTTGATAATGATGTGATCTATTGCAGTAGATGAAAATGTTTTAAAAATTATTTTTCATGTCCCTAAAGCCCATGTTGATTTGGATTGGAATTAGATTTGACCCCTATGAACAATAGCAGCAGAAGAAAATATTCTGTTTACCTCCAGGGTTAGATCCTAGCTCTCATAATTTTTGGCAATAGGGAGTTAATTACAACTGACTCACGCTTGAGAGCAAGAGTGAGTCTTTCCTCTTTTCACACTGCTTTCCTAAAATCAGAAACTTCACTAAAAGCATTGGGGGCCTATGCAACATACCCAAGTTTAGTCACTATGTATTTGAAATGTAAATTAAGTAGTTAGTTTTCCAAGATAGCTTGGTATCAGGTTCTAGTTAATTTGACTAACAATGCTGATAGGAATACATCTAGTGTAAATAGTACATATGCTTAATGTTTTAAAACTCATAAATCACTTCCTTTTATGGATACTGAAGCTGTCTTTCTATCTAAAAGACTTAGTTTGCTGTGTTTTCATCTGCTATACATTTGAGTTGTATTGCAGCCTTTTTCTTAGAATTTCACTAACTCTTTTTGCTTTTAATCTTCATGTGGTTTAACAGTCAGCAGTGACGAGGTGTCTTGCAGTGGTTATGTATACAGTTCAACTTTTGCATATTAGGAAAAGTTTAAATTTATGAGGCTTTCTTTTTTTTACTGTGGAAGCACTTGGGATAGCTTTCTAGGAACAGGACTAAACTCTTCAGAATACACTGATCATAATGAACTGCCTGCAATCTGTTAGATGTTAGGAAAGCCCATTTGTCAGGCTTAGCAGAAGTGGTGGATGGCAATAGAGAAAAAGAAAATTAATATGTAATTTCATAGTGTAGTTGGTAATGGATCAACTCTGACTTCTGACCTTGTACTTGGCAACAGACCTGTGCTTTAGCCAGCTGGTATATGGTAAATCATCTTTATAATTATTTTTTTAAAAGAACATCTCATATACCAGCAGGGATGTGTACTATCATCTCTGACAGTGTCTGACAAGATCTTCTGCAGAAACCTGTGGTATTCTTAGATTTGTCTGAGCAACTATAAATTTTGTTTTAACTTTCTTTTTGCAGACACTAAGAATACCTCTTAGTCTGAAATATTCTTGTCCTTCTGAAAGCACATGGAAGCTAGCGGTTTCCTCTCTTCTCAAAGTTCTTTCTATCGGACTACCTGTTGCAAGGCAGCATGCATCTTCTGGAAAATTTGACAGTATGTGGCCAGAGCTAGCGAATACTTTTGAAGACTTTTTATTCACCAAAAGGTAAACGCAATTTCCCTTTTTTTTTTTTTTTTTTAAATTTTTTATTTAATACTGAAAAATATTTGTAAGTAAATTGTTCAGTAAATATGTCTGTAGAGTTCAGTAAAAATAGTTTTATCTTTAGAGATATTTGATATCTGAAAATTATTTTAATGAATGAAGGAAAAAAGGTAACCAGACTGTCTACTTCAAAAAAGTATACTTTTTAGAAAGTAGTAGAAAAAACTTCATTCAAAATGTGAAATGTCAGAGCAAGAAGGAGCTCAATGGACCTCTGAATACAAGACATAACCTTTTTGATTAGGCCAGGGAATTTGTATGGACTCCCAAGGACGTTTACTGTAGATTTTATAAAGAGTTACTGATGTGTGCTCAATTTGTTCCTTTTTTCACTTTGAACAGAATTGCAACAATAACTTTTTTTAGTTAAGATGAACACCATTAACTATATGTATTTCTCTTGAGTTCCATCTTGAAATATTCCACTTACAATGAATTTTGGAAAGTTATTTCTTATGTTGCAGTTCACTGAAAAGCCTGTAGTTATCTTGCATTTGTTTCTACCCAAGATAAATTGACTGCACCTTCATAATTAACCACGCTTTATTTATAATACTTTGTGAAAAGTGTAGCTAAATAGTCAGATTTATAACTAGGCAGACAGGCAGATGTATAAGTACATGCATAATCTCTCAAGAATGGAACAGTGTAGATGTGGGCAGGTTGAGAAAGTCCAGAAGTGAAAAATAATAAGAGACTTAGACAATCTGATCTATTAGTTTGTTCAACCAAGAGAATATATCATTAGGAAGACATGGTAGGTCTTCAGAATATGGTAAAAGCTTGCTCCAGAGAAGAATTTTTATTGTCCCTTGAGAATGCGTAAAAATGGATTTCAGTACAGCAAGATTATCTAGGCTAGACATTAAGGAAACCTTTTACTGTAAGGAAGGTAAGGTATTGTAGAAGGTTGCTTAGGAGTGGTATGGAATTTCCATCTTCTGTGAACATCTGTGGGTAAGCATCTTTTAGGAGTAGTTTAAGTACATCTAATAGTGTCTCGCATTAAAGGACAATGTGGAATATGAAAAGTTTAATTCCCTGATTTTCTGTGTGTATGCTGATTTCAGTAACAGTCTTTCTTTTTAATGGAAAACAGTAGGGTTCTTCTGTACCTAACACTAATATGCTGTGTGTTTGTGTGTGTATAGTTTTCAAACACACAAAAATCAGCAACCAAACACAGCTGTATTTACTAATGATGAATAAGTAGCAGCTTGCCCAAAACAGACAAAAAATAAATACCAATGAAACTTAATTTTAAAGACACATCTGTTAGTGAAAATGGTTTTAATAATGAAAGGGTTTGGAGTTTCATCAGTAGGGTTACATGACAATTGAATGAAAAACCTTTCTTTTGTTTTTGCATTTACTTCAAAGAAATATTATTAGATAGGAGGACCTTAAAATAGAAAAGCTCATCAAGACTACATAAAAGACACTTTAATCTAAATTTTTGTTTTGAAGCTTCACTGTTTCTTTAATTGAAAATAATCTTTGCAGTATCTTGTCTGGGTTTGTTTTCAGCTGTGGTTAGTAGTCCTGCTGCCATTCTGAAAGAGGCAGTCCAGATCAGTTAACAACCCATAATCAATATCATTGTTGGGTTTACAAAATTAAAATGAAGGTTTTTCAGCTGATTGTAGAAGAATGTATGTTCACTTAGAAGTTACTTTGGGAATACATAGTACTATTTGCTGTAAATGAGTTATTCCTAAATATCTGCAAAACAAATGAAACATATCCATTTTGCATGTTTTTAGCTGACCCAGGCTGGCACTGCTACAGTTTTTGGGTATTAACCATTCATAAATCCAAGGAAGATTATCACAGATTTTCAATGTAATTCAAGATAATCCACTGTCATCTGCATGACCTTTTTGGCCAAATATGTTGTCTGTTTTTCTTAATTTACAGTGACTGATTTATACTTTTCTTGAAAATTGTCCAGCCATAGAAATTCCATCTTAACATGTTGCTTACTAGAAACAATCACTGTTGTCGTTAATTCTAATAGGTTTTGCCAGCTGTCATACATGGGTGAATATTCTCTGGAGGTAAAGGAAAAATAGTACTTCTGTGAATATTTATGATGCCCTAAAACTTGTCTGTGTTCACTTAAGTCTGCTTTTGCCTCTTCAGAGACAAGAGTGTATTCTTTATGTATAAAATGTGGTTTGGAGATCAGCATTTTCATCAGAATTAAAGATGTTTTCAGAAAAGTTATATGAAACTTTTCTGTTCTCTCACTTAGAAGCTTTAAGGTTCAAAAGAATTTAAAATATTAAAAATAGGCTGGTGGTTTATAGAACCATATGGCTACAGCAGGATACTTTGGCCTGTTAATTAATGGCCGTTATCATTACTCTTTCCCAGCTTGTTAGGAGTAGATGATTTTTGCTTATATGTTATGGCTATTGAACATCTGGTTTGGGGTTGGGTTTTTCTTTGCCCCCCCCTAATGTCCACCTTTTTCTAAATAGCAGTGTGTCTTACTAAGTGCATGGTTCTCCTGCTTACAGTTAGAGCCCTATCCCTTGGTAGCTTTAGGATAGATAGCCTTTCTGTTCTGTCAGCCTGAGCCTTGCGGTCCTAGAAGAAGTTAAAGCTAAGAAGGGAGTACATCTGCCTCATGTCAGTAGTCAGGACAATTAGTAATAGCAGTCATTTCTCCTTTTCTTCATCCTCTTCCTCCTCCTCCCCCTCACAATGCTCCTGAAGCGTGCCTCTCTCGCTGTGATGCAAGAAGGGCTCTAGAGATAGCTGTGGAAGTTCCCCACGTTGAGGTAATTCTCTTCTGATTTCCTTTGGTTAAGTCCTTTGCACTTCTGTGCAAGATGCTGTGAAACTAGCCTTGGCAAATAGGGCAACCTGTCCCTTTTGAGTTAAAATTTTCTAAATTGTGGCTTTTCATGGATTGCAATTGCAGTATAGTCAGTCTCTTACATTTGTAGTTGTTCTGTTTCTAAGTAAATTGAATTCAGAATTTTCAAATTTACTGTGTTCTTTTGATTATTTTTTTCTTTGTTATAGTTCTGATAGAAAATACATGTTAATCATAGTGGTGTCTTATTCCAGAGTAATTTGGGAGAACCTATTCACTGTTTTGAAAGTAACAGCTAAAATTTATCGCTGAGTTGAGGTGCATGTCAACCTTCAGATTATAGAAGAAGGCAGTGGGAATGTGCTTTCCTTTCCAACAGTCCATGTTGGTCCTTTATTTTAGGCCAGCTAGGGGATAGAAAAACTGGTTTTCAGTGTGTTCACTGATTTATTTATATTAACAATGAGTTGTGGTTTTTAAAACTTTTGGTAATACATGGATTTTTGTCCGCATCGCCAAAATCAATTAACCAAGCCACAGATGAGAAGATGAGAGCACCCTGTGCTCTTAGATTAGTGACTTGTAAACTTGACTTGATTTTAGTGACCCTGCTTGACCATAACTGTGGCTTACTGTGACTGCGAGCCAGTCACCCCTGGTGGCTTTCCAACTTGCAAATAGGCCATGCAGGACAGGGGCTTTATTAAGTCAGATGCAGAAGTGTACAAATCTGGCTACACTGCTCAAGACCAGCATGGAGTGAAAATGTTCTGGAGCGCAAAGAATTTGGAAGATGCAATTCAGAGACACCCCAAGAGGCTATTGGTGAGACAGAGTAACAGCATTACTGCATTATCTGGATTTTTACCATTATCCAATGTGTCATCCCTTGTGGCAGGAATACAGTTGGATGTATTCAGTTAGACCTGAATACAGTTAGAACTGAAAATTGACATTGACTTTCTTATGCTGGCATTCTGTAATTTTTTCTTAAGCTCTCTGCTTCAAGCAAACTGAAATCTTTTGTCATAAAGACACTTACTTTTCTTCCTTACTCCTGTATACCTTTTCATAATCCACACTTTCCACTATTTAATGTTCTACATATTCCATGCTATCATCTGTCCAGGCTTCATGCAAGCTAGGTAAATATTTTCCTTTTGTACCTGCTCTTCAAACCTTTATTCTTCAAAGCTGACTGCTTAGAAGAATTTAGAACCACTGCTGGCGTGGTTCTAAATATGAAACATCTGCATCTCTGTAAAACTTGCTAATGTCTTTCTGCAGTCAGTCCTCCTAGCAACACTGCATAACAGATTTGGCTAGTTTTTCCCTTTAGCTTTGTTCATTAAAATAGCCCAGTGCATACTGTCTCATTTTTGTATGCACATTCTCCAAGTCTCTACCTGGCTGAGGATAGAGTAGGAAGATAAAACTCTTTATATTTCACTGATGTTCTAAATTTTTAATCAACATTTTAAACTTTTTTATAGTCTAACTTACAATTCTTCTAATCATTGTGGTCCTAGAAATCGCACGGGTAGATAGCCTAATATTGCTTCCACCAGTGAAACTGAGTTGGCGTTGGTTAGGCAAGAGGTCACTGTGGTTAGAACCCTTAAATTAAAGCTCTGTGAATCTCTGTGTTTAAAATAGTGAACCTCCTCTGCATGGTCTTGCCTCTGTCTTTTAGACAGAAACAGGATTTCAAGCCAGCTATGGGGCTGAATGAGAGGAGATGCTCATTGATGTTTAAAAAGTACAAAGCACAGCAGAAATGGTCTCTGCAGCTTTGTACATCAAGAAATTTCAAATATAGCCAAAAGAGCCCAGGTAAATGAAAAAGGAAAGTGTTACTGTCATAGAGAATTAACAATTTCCAACCAATAGGTTTCAGCTTTTTTTTTTTTTTCTTTTTTGTTAAAGCAAGTTGCAGCTCGGGAGGCTCAATAATCTTGATTTTTATTATGAATCAAAATGACATTTAAAAATTAATACATTTCATGTAACTTAGTTTACACAAAGTTGTCTTCTAGTAAGAGGCTGCTCTGTTTATTATTTCATATCGTTCTTCTTTCCCAGAGGCTTTCATGGAAGCATGTCAAGACGTTATATAAAATAAAATTCAACAAATATGTGTGTATATATAATTTACTAGAGCAGAAGTTTGTGCTCACATGAGAGAATTAAATCAATACTCTCCAAAAAGATGCTTCAGAGCAGCGTGCTGCTGTGCACAGCAGGATTCTGGGTAGCTGTTAGCTCTTTGTTATGAGGCTCTAAAGCCCTCCCTAGACAGTGGGCAGCGGCTGGGAGCTCTGTACCTAGGACAGCCTGCACATAGCAACAGTCTGCATCGCACTGCCGCTTATCTTCCCCGGCTTTTGACCCTTCTGGTACAGTTTGGCTGTACTGCATCAGACCAGCAAAGATTTTGGCCCCTAGATAGATGTTTCATATAGACACCTTACAAAAATCTATTTACTTGGGAGTAATGTGCTACATGAACAAGTATGTAGCATAATCTGTAGCATATATGGCAGATCAGATATGGATGACTGGACAGAAAGGTCTTAGCACCTCTTTAAAGTAAACCTCAGCTCAGAAAGTCAGTTAGTCGTAAATTAGGAAGTGTTAGAATGAAAGCTTCCCATGTATTTCAACATGACCTGCATTTGTATGCATCATAATAGTTTACTATTTAAACGTTTGGCATAGTTAACTTCTTTATGTGCTACCAAACGTACTGACTGAAGAGCTACTTAATATTTTATTTTATTCTTTGTTTTCAATATATAACTCCAAACTTCCTGACTGCTTAACACACAAACCAAGAATATGGTATTTCGTATTTTCTTCTTTGGGTTTTTTCTAGTCATACATGTAACACTTGAGTGTTTCATGGACAGGGGTGAAGTTATCTACGTAAAATCCCTTTGAGGAAGGGAGATATATTTATTTTTCAAGCACGAACATTGGTACATACTGTCATAATTGTCAAAACTGAAAATTAGCTGTAGGTGTGCAGACTGAACTTTGGGTGTCTCATGCTAAGCACCCAGAAGATGGGGGGAAAAAAGCCTATCTTGGAAAAAAGCCTGTCTTATTTGGCTTGGTCAGCATCATACAGGAGCACTGGGGAAAAAACCCCAACTGTTAGCTAAACTAACCAGATCTGAATGAGATTTAGAAGCCTCTAAAGTTCTTAAGCCTTTCATTAAAATTGGCAGTGGGTTGGAGAAGACAGGCCCAGATGAGTACCCTTATGAGACAAGGCTGGCACAGGTCCACAATCGTATATTTGGCAGCTGCCTTGCCAGTGAGCACGTGCTTAGCTCTGAGCTACCCACCACATGTCTGTTGTTTCCTGGGGAGGGACATGGCGTGGAGGAAAAGCTGGGGGCTGGGGCGGGAGTTTGGGAATAAGCCAGAGGATGCCAGTCTGCTTGTCACTACAATGCTGCACTGATTCCTCTGCTTACAGAACAGCTTGGTTCCTTGCTCAGTCCAGAGCTCTGTTTTCCTTGCATCTGCCTATTCTGCCATAAATTAGGCAGGGAATGTTGTGGCAGATTGAATCTATCATTTTCCTTCCTTCTCAGCAGTGACCATTCTGTGTACTTAATCAGATGGTTTCTCTGGAGGAAAAAAAAAAAAAGCATTGTCTAATTTAAGATGCATCATACACAACAGCAGCAAGCTGAAGTACCACAGGCAATCTTAATTCCAATATTTCTAACTATTCCTTTCAAGTGGTCAAATTTCCAAACTGTTCCTCAGCTGGAAGATGTTATATAGTTATTTTAAAAAGACAAAAAGTAAAACTATGGGAAAAGGAGAGAATGCAATATATGAAATTATACGGACCTTTTATAGCGCCTTGTCTCTGATTTTTGTTGTTAATGCTACTAGTTATTCCATTAGCTCTAGTAACATGTTACCTTTAGTGCAAATCAGACACTATGGAGAAACTAAACGTGCAATCCAGTGAGTTTTGCAACTGTCTTTAAATTTCAGAGAGACATAGGTATGAGGATTCTGACTTCTGCTCTGTGTCAGAAAAATGAGAACAGCATAACTTAAGTCAGAACAGACATACATCTAGACCTGTCTGCTGTTTCTGCTGGATTAGTGGGATACCTAAGGAAAAGTGCAAGGTGACCACATAGTGATATTTTCATGATATGCTCCTTCAGCTTCCCGATTTATGTAGCTCAGAAAGTTCTTGTACCACAGGTTGTCATTGGCTCATAATTGATTTTTCTTCTAATAATTTTGCTAACTGTATGTTTAATCTGTGTAGATTTTAGCAGGCAATCCTATGATTATGGGATTATAAGCAAGGTATTTCAGAGTTTAACTATTGCGTGAAGTACCTTCTTTGATTCTGTGCCCCCCCTCAAAGAGCAGTAGAAGCAGATCTGTAGAGCAAAACAGTTCATGATAAGGAGCCATCGCCGGCAGAATGCTCACTTCAGGTGTTTTATTTTCAGAGTAGCTCTAGTCTGGCTTGTCACGCAAGCATCTATGAGAGCTTGGAGTACGTTTTTTGGTTTAGTTTCATCGAAAATAAATCCAGTTCTATGCACTCCAAGACCAGACATGAACCAAGGTTTATAAATGGGTATGTCTAAAAGTTTAACTCAAAAAGCCCATGCCTGATCCAAACTAAAACACTGACATAGGCACATCAGCTGAAGTACTCGATTGCTGTCTGAGTAGGAGGCCTTTACTCTTTCTGTCCTGCTGAGGAACTTGGCCCAGTAACTTAGCAGAAGCATAATCCAGCAAAGGAAAGAAATTTGAATTTACTGAAAGAGTAGTCCAGTAAGTACAAGGACGGACTCAATAAATGAGATAAAACTCCACTAGAGAAAACTGCATGGCATAAAACATCCAATCAAATGGTACAAGATTTCCAAATTTACAAGCAGGTAAGGTAGGATCTTATAAAGTTTTGAGTAAATTGGGTAATTTTCATGGTTGAATCACTTTGGACATTTCATCTGTAAATTTCATCTATACATTTTTGTATACAATGGAAGAACTGCAGAAAGTTCTGAATATCTTCAGAATTACTGTTTGTAAAATGGGTTTGTCTCTTCATAAAAGTAATTAAGAATGAGAACAAATATATCATTCCAGTTATCAAGGAAAAAGACAAAGTAATGTCCCATTAATGAAAAACGTGTTTCACTTAAGAAAATGTAAAATTAAAATAAAGTTTTTTATAGATGTACTGCTGAAAATCAATATACAAGATATATCTTATCTTGCATAGTGAGAGAAAAAGTAAAATGTAATAAACCATGATCCCCTGATGATACCTTCACAGACTCATCTGAACAGATACTGTAACTTTTGCACATGTAATACGAGAGATTACTTTGAGATGCATATTAAAAGTGGTGTTGGTGATGCAAGTCCTTAATCAGGTCCATCAGTTGTAACTCTTCAATTTGAGTGTTTTACTACTTTTTTCCTTTAAATCACTTTTATCATCATTATTTGTAAGATTTTATTCTAAAATGTTAATTATTACCATATAATAGTACCAGCTTGATGCATGTAATAACTTTAAATGTAATGCATTTTTCCATATTTATCTCCATACACGTGTTGTGAATTTAAAAGTATAACGTAGTATGTTCATTTTTAGTACACCTCCTGATAATCTCTCAATTCAAGAATTTCAGAAGAATGAGAGTATTGATGTTGAGGTAAGGAGACTAAAACAAATATACTGTCAAACAAAACGAGATAGTGACATTCACAGATTGCATTTGGTCCTGAAATAATTTGTTGAAAGGTTACCCATTCATTATTTTTTCTGTGATACTGTTTTCCTTTTTGAAAGCAAGACAGGAAATTCATAGGCTTAGTATTCGGCAGCTTTGGAGTTATGCAAAAAGTAGGAAGCGGCATGCCAAAAACTGCTTCTTGTCCACTCAAGTTCAAAACAGTGTGAAGTGGCTAAACCAGAATCTGTTTCTGTCTCTAACCCATTACCTGATTCTTCCTTATTATGTTATTGCCAAGCAATTAGACAGGTAATTGTAAACCACAGAGGAAGCTGACAATTAAACCTAAAGTAAGTCCTTTCTGCGTTGAGGGGGAGCATTCAGTCAGCAATGACATTGTTGCCCTCTAGATGTGTTCTCAATACTGAAAAGCTTGTGCATAAATGAAGAAATGATGTCTTTTTGTGCAGTACAGAGACGGCTGTAATTGTAAAAGCGATCATGCTTGGTTGGATAAGGCCGAAAAAAATTGAGAGATGATGATACTTGGAATGAAGAGGGACTGGTCCCCTTTCACTCCAGGACAAAGGGATGTGGCAGGCTGGGGATGAGGGGTACAAAGGAGAAGAGTTGCAGAGAAGACATAGCAGTACCTGTGGGTTTGATTGCCTGTCATCTCTCCAGAGTGGCAGCTGGGACACAAAGATGTCTGGATGAAAAGCGGGAGCGGTTCTGTCTGCAGTGAGCAGAACTCGGAGATCTAATGCACTAACTTATGGAGATCTAAACCCGCTTTGTTCCTGAATGGGAGCATTAAGACCAAGGGCAGAAAGCATTTCACTTAATGTGCATTGCCTTAAGCTCGTTTAGATAATTAACTCACTTGTTCTGCTTTTCAGATGTCACATTGTAAGCATGTGCTATATATGTTAATGTCATAGTGACGATATTGAATCGGGTGGAGGGAGAGGGAGATTCCTAATCTTAGATCTTCTCTTTTCAAAACCATAAATTCAATTTGAAGAACATACTTCAAATGTCAGTGGAAATCTGAGTGATAACTGCTTCAGAAGCTTTGACAAAAGTGTGGCGGGGGGTGGGGGGGAGTTTATTATTTTGGGTTTAATGTTACATGCAAGACCACAATTCTGGACGTATCTGCAAATTTTAAAAGCTAGCACTGGAAGATTTTGTGAAGTTTCATTAGGCATGTCTCTTGTTTAATGTTTCTGTCTTCTTCATACTAGAATTACAACTTTAATATTCAGAAAACCAATATAAATACATTTAATTTATTTTAGGTGGTGCAACTTATCAGCACAGAGATACTGCCATATGCTAATTTTATTCCTAAGGAATTTGTTGGTCAAATAATGACTATGCTCAATAAAGGCTCAATACATTCTCAGTCATCCTCCTTTACAGGTATGGTACCTGAATGACAAAAGATATGGTGTTTAAATCTACTAGAAAGTATTGAAAATGTTGAAAGTACTTATTCTGATAAAAACTTGAAGTTCCATGGCATGTATTCAGTATAGACCGTTTGATATCTGGCTTGTTTTTATGAACTCTATTTTATTTCATAGAACTTGCCGAGCATTCCTTGCAATTTTTAAAAAATTATTTCCTTACTACTTGGTCAGTATCATATATAATATAGTACTTATGTTACTTCATACTTTCTACATAGTCTGTTTTGTATTGTGCCAGCTGAAATAGTTCTAACAATAATTTCAGGCAATTGTAAGACAGACATAATATCCTGTTCTTAAAAATGAAATTACCTTAACATAACTACATGGTGTACCTAACCAGATACCTTCTCTGCCTTTAAGAAAAAACATTTATAGTTTTTTGGGAAAGATAAAAAAAATGGACATAAGCCATTACAGAGAAAAACATTTGGATTGTACAGTACCAAATAGTAGTACTTATGATGCAGAACTGGGGTTGCTGGGGCTTTTTAATTGATTTTGCATATTTTATTATTAAAGCAATGTCAAGTAGGTGACATGTAACTGAATGTGTTGCATATTTTATCTGTTATTTTTGGAACTATCGTGATTGTTGCACAGTCACCTTTTCTTAGAATGTATTCTTAATATTTGTTCTTATCACTGTTAATATTTTTTAATACTAGAGGAGCAATAACCTTTTTGCAAATTATAATAAACTGATTGAAATGCAACATTTACTGTATTGGCGTGCACCCTGCACAATTAAATACAACATTTTACTTTGACAGAAGCCGAAATAGATATTCGAATGAGAGAGGAGTTTTCTAAGGTGTGTTTTGAAACATTGCTCCAGTTTTCATTCAGTAATAAAGTCACAACTCCTCAGGAAGGCTACATCTCTAGAATGGCACTTTCTGTGCTCTTGAAAAGGTCACAGGATGTATTGCATCGCTACATAGAAGATGAGAGATTGAGTGGCAAATGTCCTCTTCCACGGTAGGTACATTGTCTTTAGGAAATGAAAGGTATTACTAGTACTTTGAGAAGAAGGTTGCATTCACAATATCATTCAATGATTAAAAAAATAGTGTGTGGAGGGGGGTGAAATTTGAAGCCAGGGAAATGTTTGTGGGGAAGACATTTCAAAGAAAATGTTGATACTAATTTTTTTGTTGAAAAAGCTTTAAATAATAATAATGGTTGTATTCAGTCCTGTTACATAGACAATAGGAATAAGACTTAGTAACTATCATTTTCAGTTATTGAAACAAGGTTTCTGATATCTATAACATAATATTTCTGAAATCTGGTTTCCTTTTATTCCCAGTAGAGCTATGTATAGTTTCTAAATTGAGAGGTGGAGTCACCTCAAAAATAAGATAAAATATCCAAACAGCAACATTGTGAATCATTACTCAAGTAATTGTTCTTGAAACAGAAAAATGGACCGAAGTACCAGGAAATTCTTTAAAATGGGAACTTATTTAAATTTCACTTAACTTTTGAAGGTTTTGATCATGAATGATGAAATTGATTATTTTTGTGTTACAGTTAATCACGTACATGAATATTTTCAGGTTGATATGTGTATGCTGTTACTGTTTCCAGTATCAAATTTAAAGCTATCTTAGCTGAGACAACGATGATGGTGGGAAAGTTAAAGACAAATTATAACCTTAATCTCTAAATATCCTTTTTTTTGGTAGGCTTCATTGCAGCTGTTTCCATTACGTGGTTTATTAATGTTGTGTAAGCTTCACAGAAAACTTAACGTTCTTGAGACAAAAATGAGTAGTTGACTGTGCATTTTTCCCTTTGTAGGCAACAAGTAACAGAAATCATCTTTGTTTTAAAAGCTGTCAGTACTCTCATAGATTCACTTAAAAAAACTCAACCTGAAAATGGTAAGTTATTGTTAAACAACATGGTTCTAAACAAGATAAGCTTATGTCTGCCACAAAGACATATTTATTCTTTCCTGCAGTAATTTTCACACAAATTTGAAATAAAAGTGTGATCTGTAAGATGCAGTATTTTGTAATTCTGTGTATATGTAGGTGGCAGGTAGACTGAAAAAAAAAACCCACAAAGTTTTTCCAGTATAAGTATAAGGTCCTAAGATATGTTTAATGAAATAGAAAACTTCAATTTATGGTGTCTTTTATTAGATAGAGCTTGGTGTCTTCTAAAAACAAACAATAAAAAACGTTCTATAAAATGTTAATAGTTCTGAAATACATGTAGTCTTGCTAGATCTTTTTTTCTTCTCATGATACCTTTATAGGTTGCTGTGGATCACGTTCACATAGGTTCACTCTGCAATTAAAGGGGTGTACAAGTTAAACGCATGGGTAGGCTGTTAGATACTTAGTGCAGTCTTGCTTTCCCTCTCTTCCTGCTCTAGTACCTCCTGTCCCCTGCATTGAAAAAGACGTCTTAGCTCATTGATGCCCAAGTAAATGGTTGACAGATGTATATGAAGGGCTGAATTAAATGAAGACCTTAACTTCACGTATAATCATGTGTCCTGTTCCTCCTGTAAGCTGCACCTACTGTATGCGTAAAGAGTTCCCACCAGAAAACTTAGTCAGGAGTCTTAGTTAAACCAGCTGTATTGGACTCTGAAACTCTGACTGAATTGCGTATACAACACTTCCCTCTACCTCCCTGCTTTTGATATTATGAGGAACAGAAGAGAACTTTTCAATCCTGAAACAAACAAAGAAACCAGCCTTTCCAGAAAAACACAGGCAGGTGGTTTCCTGAAAGAGGCAGTGCCTCACTTGCAGCATCACTGAGCAGCCAGATTTATGATAATGCGGTTTCCAAGGCTGATGGCAAAAGGCTGAGGGCAGAACTATGCCAGGACACATAAAGCCTTTTGGCGAACCCCGAAGGCAACTGCAGTGCTACTTTGGTGGGCCTTTCTGTTAGAGGGGTAGAGTAGCCAACTCAGCTGGACTGTTCCCCACATCCCTCTTCCTGCAATGAGGGAAATTCTTCACCTGGTCCATATGTGGCAGTGATTGGCAACCCTCCTGCATGCTTCCTTATGAAGAAAACCACTGGGCAAAGTAGAGAATCACTTTACTCCCACTTCTTCTAGCTTTTAATAATTTTATTTCTTTAAGAAAATTATTAATGTCTGAAATCAGTGGTTTGTTCTCTTTTGAAAACAGAGCTAAACCAGAGATAAGCAAGAAAGTGACATAATAAATAAGATTGATGCTGCAGTGTTTAATTTCGCTTGTTGGACTAGCAAACTCTACCATGGATATTTTTGTGTCTTGGTCCAGTGTTTCTCCCTCTGCTTTCTATAGCTCTTGTAATCTGGAATGATTTGAAATTAATAGAAGGCCTCATTGCTGACAAGTTTCCAAAAGTGAAATGTGTGTCCAATTCAATTTTCCGTCAATAGCTTAGAAAAGTAGGCAGAAAATGTATGTGGACTGCAGATTTAATAAAAGTATTATCTTCAGTTTGTCAGTTCTTCATCCAGAAAACACAGTGAATGACTCATATGTAGAAACACAGGTGTGTGGCGCCATTTTATGGATATCCCATCTGGCTTCCAGCTGCTGCTGCTGCAAAAAGAGTATGGCTCTCCCGCTAAAATCCTACATCGTATCTGAGAGCCCTGTACAGATGTCGTAGTGTCTGTATAGCACTAGGTACCTATGTTTAGGCACCCAAATGTGCCCTTATTTTTACAGGTATTGAAAAAAATCCGTTGTAAGAATTTGGACAGTAGTAAGTGATTCAGTCTGTTCTTTTCTTCGTTGCAGTTGATGCTAACACATGGGCACAAGTTATTGCCCTGTACCCGACTTTAGTAGAATGTATCACCTGCTCATCCTCGGAAGTGTGCTCTGCTTTGAAAGAGGCACTGGTTCCCTTTAAGGACTTCATGCACCCACCAGCATCCAAGGTACAGAATGGAGAGTCTTGACCCCATAAAACTTTTTTTTTATTCTTGAAGGAAAAAAAGTATCCAAAAATGTTTGTTCCCAGGTGAAGTTTCTCTGAGGAAATCTCTTGTGACTAGTACTTTGGCAACCAGTGCTGACTGCCTTTTAACTGTACTAACAAGAGCTCAGTAATTCACGAATACAGGCTATATCTCAAAGGTTCCAGAGTGAGTAGCAGTGCAAACCTTTAATAAATTTAACTGAATAGTTGGAATCATTTATAATCTAATGTACTTGCTACAGTATCTTGAAGTGGTGATTGAAAAGTGGGCTTATGTACAGCTTGTTGTGTATGTGTTAATGATGTAATTAAAAATATTTCAATTCAGTCAGATTTATTAGGCTGGTGTTTTGCACCCTTTTTTTGAAGTACGAATTGTACTAAAATTTTATGCAAGATGGTACTGTAACATTCCATATATCTGTAACCAGCCTTTGTAAACAAAGGGAACTGATATACTTGTGTGTATAATAAATGGTACAGTTCTGTATAAAATAGTTGCATTTATTATTTAAATTCTTTTTAAAATATTGATAATGTTAAATGCTTGAAAATGTATTTATTATGAATAAGTTGTATGCTTGCCTTTTTACTTACAGTTTGCCTTCTAAATTGCCAGATATGCTCATTCATATCTGATCATGTTATTAGTTTTTGCTTAATTGAATGTATCTTCTCTGTGGCCATTGGACATCTAACAAAGGGTCATATGACAAAAGATTGCAGCAAGCAGTCAAGAGTCTGCTGATCTCAAACTTCAAAGTAGTTGACCTGAAATAAGTTTGAATATGCAGAAATCCACTGTAGCACTTCAGCACTACCATACCTCACTTCATAATATATTTGTTTCAAGATGTTTGTTCTACTCTATCCATTTTTGTAGTTGCAGCCTTGCTTTAAAAAAAATACATATTTGAGGGTTGTTAGCCTTTTTTGACCTTCTTGGCAGGTATCACAGTCTTTGAATCATGACCCAAGAAAGGTGATTTCAAATATCTGAAATACCTGGCTGTAATATTTTGTTCAATAATTTTAAGTGCTTTGTTTTGTAATGTCTTTTCAACCCAAACAAATTGTTCTACTCTTTTAATTATAAACTGTGTCTGATATAAAATCATGAGAAGTGTATTTTTGAAGATAGCTACTCATTTAGAAGTGCAGTAAAAGTTGTCATTAAGTAAATGTGAATGTTTCACATAATACACAATTGAAGCAAAACACTTTTGATAGTATTGTTTTTAAAGTTTGTGACTTAGCACTTAAACTCTTATTTAATTAATTATTATTTCAATAATGTTTCACCTGTATTCACATATTTTTAACCTCTGATGTGAAAGCACAAAGGCCAAATGTAAAAAAAAAAAAAAAAAAAAAAGAGAGAGAGAGACAGGTGCCTTTCTATCGATTTCAGAATTTCAGAGCTTACCTTTAGGTTTTTGTTCCTTAAAGTCTTTTGTAGATATTAAAAGAGATTATCATGCATAAGAAATGGTATTATATCTGTTTGCTTTACACTTTCCTGGCTAAAGGGACATTGATCGGTATATATGAATAGATGTAAAGGTTGTAGGAGCTTCAAGCTGAAGGTGTGATGAAGGGTTAGAAATACCCTGTGTGAATAATGTTATGCCAGCACGGCTTTGAGCAGCTTGCTGTGACCAAAGTTGCATGGAACTTAATTGTTAAGCGTGGATAATTTTTAGAGAACACATAGTTTACATTAAGGAAACAAATGCTTCTCATTAATAGAATTTATGTCAAAATAGCTCCTTAGGAGGAGCAGTTCCAGTATACTGCAGAACTGGGTCCCACATAGAGATAATAACATTATCCGTACTCCGAAAGTGAAAACCTGGCAACTGCTCTCCTAATTAGTGGAAGATAAGTCAAGCTCTATGAGGTCATTGAAGAAACAAAGGGTAGGACAGGAAAGATGGGCATTAATTTGGTTTAGAATGTATTATCTTAACCAGAATTTCTGGAAAGAGGTGTGCAGACCAAACTGAAGGTGAGTTTGTTTCCAGTTAGATTCTAATTGGTTTTTCGGTGATAACACAGATAAATTCTGTTCAATGAAGCAATTCTTCAGCTTTATCTGTTTTTTCAAAAGGAGGTGTATAAGTCTTTCCTAACTCCAGAACTTAGAAAATTTACCACCTATGGACATTCATCGTCGAAAGGTTTTGAAATAAAATACCAATGAGCTAACTTGCCTTCCTTTCCTCTTAATTACAAAATTAATAATATCTGTGCTATTTGAGGCATGTTTTGGACATGCAAGCTAAGGCTGACCATAATCAAACCGCTTCTTGTATGTAGTGTAAATAGTTTGAGAACTAAAAACAAAGCTCCTTAGTTTAGAAAAGAAGTTTTTCATTGACTAGTTTTGTCTGTGAATAAGAATTATTCCCTTTACTGTGCCTTCTTGTCCAGTGCTCCATTATTTCTTCCAACTTGGAAGTATCAGTTTCTTTTTTCTATTTGTACTTTTTGCTAAATTTTCTTAGGGCTTCTTTGATGCAAACAGCATTTCTTAATATTTAAATTTCACATTCTTACATGTTCTAACAAGGTAAGTCTTGTTCCTGAAGAAATTTAACTTGATGTTACCTATTGAGTAGACGCACATCCAAGTTGTTTTCAAGTCTGTAGGGTTGCTTAGTCATGAGAAGTAAAATGTGGACATTTTCAGGATTGTGTGTGCATTGTGTCACCAAAATCAGCTAGAAAAGGGGTACAGCTGACTGTATAGAAATATGTCAGCTGAAAGTTAGATTAAGAGCATTAATTGCTTATTGAATGTAACCACAGTCTTCACCTTTTTTCTTCTTCTCCCCAACTTTAAAAAAGACATGGATTGGGAATCCAAAGAGAAAATATGAGTGTCTTACAGATTATTAGAAGGTTCATATCAAGATTTTTGATGACTTGGGAAAACTTCTGTGTCTCAATGCCATGACCATTGCCTTAATGTACACAAGGATTTAAGACTACATAGTAACTCTGATTAAGAAATTAATTAAGAAAAAGAAACAGATGCTTCAAGCAGACAACTTCTTATAAAAAGTCTTATTCCTAGAAGTAACCTACAGTGGTTATTTGCTTATCATCAGTGATCCTTATTTAACTGGACATCCGTTTCGTTCCCTTTTACATGTGCCTGCTTTCCCACCTGTGGAACGTTACTGGACATTAAGCAACATGAAATACATGGTCACTTGTAGTTATTTAAAAGAGCAAGTAGGAGTACATCTATGCAACTTAAGCAGTTTATCATCATATTCTGCAGATAGGGTTGGCTTTTTTTTTTCACCCAGATTGAGTTGTTTCTTCATGCCAAACGGCAAATTTTCTTATAGCTGGCCTTTTGAACCCTTCAGGCAAGATGTTTTTAGTGAGGTTAATGCCTTTCTTTTCCTCAGCACATGGCAAACATGAGTACTAGTCATCAATGTATTCTACAGAAATTCATTTAGAAGTTCAGGATACTACTGTTCTTGGGGGGGAAAAAAAGCTTGTTTTCTCCTCATCTTTTTCTGTACGGCTCAGTTCTGTGTCTTTCACTAGTTGTTCACCTCAAATATGCAGCTTGCTACTCATTTCCTGTGTGGGCAGGCATCTTCTACAACCTTCAACTTGAATCCTCCTGAATAAGGTGAGGCTCTTTACGTGAAAGAAGGAATTGCTGGGCACAGTTGCATTGAGAGTGGTGCACATTCTGACTGTAGGTACTGCCTATAAGGCTGTTTAGAGTGGAGTGTGTCAGAAAGATGCAAGTAAGGCAGCCTAGGGTGCAGGTTTTGTTTAAACTGGGATCCAAACTAGTGCACAGACATGGCCTGCATCTGTACATGTACATCATTTAATTTCCATCAGCAAAATATTAATTGATAGAATATTTGTATTCCCTGAGAAAAGCAAATTTTAAAAAAGTAGTTAGTTGAACTTCTGCATAGGTGAAAAGACTTTCCTCCTGAAACATTGGCTGATAATAACTTCCAGTAACTTTTTGTGCTTTAAAAATGTGGTAAATTTTAAGGTATTGTGCAGTGTCTACAGAAGCAGTGAGTTAGCTTAATTCACCTTTCATTGTATTCAGTGGAGGTTCTACTGTTTGACTTCACAAGGGGAAAAAAAAATAAATGAACAGTGCTGTCTCAAAAGACCGCGGTCTACCATGTCTAATTCTTTGGAATTTCCTCAGTTGTATAGCCTCAGACTAGCCTCTAAGAATATATTCCAAATTCTTGGAAGTTAATTTCAGGTTACATGATGACAATGCTAGGATATTCCAGCTGTGTCCTTACATATAGCAGTGAGTTCTGCTGTCATCCTCTTTTCTTTTCCTGTTTGGTTGGGTTTTGTTTTTTACTTCATGATAATGCAAGGAAAAAAAAGGGAATGATTTTATATTGGAGTTGAGACAAAAGCATTCTTCTATAGTACCTTTATATGCCACTGTACTCACAACATTCTTCTTTCAGTGTTTTTGAAGTTTTACTTGTTCTGACAAAAGAATATAGATCTACATATATAGTTCACTTTATCTGCCCTGGGACTCATAAATTTAGTTGAGACCTTGCTTATTGTAACAAAATGTGAACTAGCAACTCTAGTCGGGATTCTTCTGTTTTCTTCTTCGCCCTAAAGAAATTGTAACATGCAATGTAGAATACTGTTTAGCCTTGTTCTTAATGTTGTTTATCTAGAAGTAGCTATAAGGGAAGATCTACAGAAATTCTAGTTTGTTTTTCTTGAAAATACTATTTTGGAAATTTGCTATATGTGAAATAAACTATATAGGAATAAATCAAGTAAAAGTATTAACAGTGTTTACAGTTTATAGTAATCTTCTACAATCATGTGGAATAAAAAGTAAATTCTTTGCAATTCCTATTTTGTTTAGGCATTGGGCCATAAAGTTACACTTTTGTTTATGCAAGCAGTTAAGGCTCCTGTAGCAGTTATTTATCCTGTATGACTGGCTATCTAGTGGAAGACTAAACATGTATTGGGGAAGCAGAGTGAACTGTTGCTGCTTGACACCTGTGTCAGCAATGAAAAAAAAGCCCAACTGAAGCATGAACATCATCTGTCCGTTGAAAAGGATATGTGCTATTCCTTTAGACTTTGAGACCATTTTCAGTTGTTCCAAATGTAGCACTATAAAATTCTTTGTTTCTTTGAGGTTTCTTCATTTTACTGTTCAGATCAGGAGGACTTAATGAGCTGTGAACGTAAGCAAGAATTCATTTCAACCAAATAGTTGCTGGTTTCTCCTTGATTTTTTTTAAGTTAAATTTAGAGATACATGTTGCATTATTTTTTTTTGTTTAGAGAGAAAGCAGTCAGTTACTGCTGAGTCATGAACGTTGCTTAAGCTCTACAGAACAGTCCTATGATGAGCTTTTACCACTAAGGAGCAATCTGGTAGACATTTTATTTCCTTTTTGTCTGTCCAAACTAGTTACTGACTGGCTTAAGATGGGAATCTGTTAACAAGCATTTGTCTGATCTCTTCAAGTGACTTAACTGTAAGCACTTACTAACCTTTACTACATTATCACTTACTATTTTGCTATCTGATCTGTTACTTTAAGACACTGTTTACTGAGGAATAATCACATAAACCAGTGTTGTTCTTTTCTCCCTGGATTTTCCACCCGTTTTCTGACAATACTTTGTTGTGTGTGCTTTTCTTAATTTTTAAGTTTTGGGAGCAGGGACTGTTTGTCTAGACAGTATTTTGCATATCAGGGCAAGTAAAAGTCCAATAAAAATGATTCTAACAGTCTATGTAGAACATAATTTCATTTGGGGAGTAAATACTCTTTAGGGTTCACAAGTTTGTTTCAGTTATAAATGTGTGCTTTGCAGTACTGATATAACAGTATTACAGTTGCAGTATTACCTTCTTGAATGTTGAAAAGTGTATCAGACAAGGCTGCTCATTCTTTGTGAAGAAATACAACAGAACTCAAAATTTTCTTTGCTTCTTACAGCCTTTAAGTTTTATTTAATTGAAAATACAGAGATAATGATGATGGCAGAGATGTGCAAAGAAAGGATGTCTTCAGATTTTGAATTACACAGAAGTCTTTCACCCAAAATGGTGAAATTATATGAAAAGCAGGAAGAGGAAGCTGATGCTAGATGAATATAGAAGTGGTGAGGAAGAAGGAAGCTTTATATGATAGCTGAAGCTTAAAAATCAGCTAAGCGAATCTTATGAATCTTCAAATTGGATCAGAACTGGATGACTGAGCAGTGGCTTCTTGTACTTATAACACCGATGGGCAGTATGTTACAGTGGAAAGTCTACAAGGGACATACAGAAAATAATTCTTTTTTCTTTCTGTCCTTTGAAGTCATGAAGGATTAATATAGTTATCTTCCATTGTAGAAGACTGTTTTGAAAATGTGCATTTTTTTCACACCAGTGGGGTCTTTTAGGTTTATTTTAACGTCTAATGTTCATTAGAAACATTTGATTAAGAATTTGGCTGTTACTATTGAGTGTTACCAATATAAAAAGCCAAATTTTGAAGCAGCCTTGTCACAGAGAGTGCTAAGAATTGGTTGTAAATAGATGAGGTTGTTCTTTGGGAAAAGAATAATTAAAAATGCTTCACTAGAAGCTGCAGCGTCTTATTAAAAATTTAGCTAAAAAAAAAAAAAAAAATCAGTAAAAAAGTAACAAAAGTAAAAATTAAAGGATGAGAACCTGAGGGATCTAAACTTGGGCTAATCTAACGCAATACTCAGAATTTCCAGGCTCTGTCCAAGAGCATAGCTCTGTTGCTGGAAAGGAACCTGAAAAGCCCACACTAAAAATTTTGAATATACAAGAATGGCTTTCTCAAAAACAAATTTGCAGTAGAAATTTTTGTTAGCGGAAACACCTCTAGTTTCCAGGGATGCAGAAACTTCAGAAAATAAAATACACTATGTGTATTTTCTGTCCATCTATTCTAAGCTTTCATTTTGTCATTGTTCTCCATGCCACTTTTCAAGGAGGCAGGGGAGTATCACAAAAAGTTATAGTTTGTGTACATGTGCATAGTATGCGTATAGTGTTGTGAAGGAATCAGCTATGAAAATGTGGCTTGTGTGGTACCAATGAATAACATTTTTCTTCCCCCTTTAGCATGGTGAACTGAGATTGTGTTGCTTAAGAATTCTCAGGAATGCCTTCCAGTTTTATGGATAAAATATTCTAAGATAATGTGTGGTGCTCATTATGAGCCTGGTTTCGTACAAAAACCCATTCTCTTTTAATGATTAGTGTTTGCACATGCAGGCGTGATTCAAAATTTTCATCTCTAGCATCTTTAGGTAAAAATGCTTAGGTAGGGATGTAAACTGTTTGAGACCTCACCGATTCCTGCTCTGTCTATTGCAAGGCTAACAGGATATGGACAGTTTTTTCTGGCTGCAGGTTATGGATAAATTTAGTGAGTAAGGTCTGTGCAGTATTTTTATCTCAAGTCTCAGGAAAGAGCTTCTCAAACAGAGAGCTTCAGTAGGACCTGTGCACCAGCGTGTAAGCATGCTTCCTGGATAAGAATACTTTCCTCACATGAAGGTTGCGTTATATTTTAAGAACTCATCAAATGTAAATCTTGTTTCATAGCCGAGTTGCTGTGTTTAGATTTATCATATTCAAAGTATGACTGCTCTCTCATTTAGGACAGACAATGTTATACCCTCTAGGAGCCAGTTGCTGGGATCAAGAATGACTACATCAGCAGCAAGTAAGGAAACAAATTGGATGGTTTAAGGCAACTTGTGTAAGAAAGATAGTGAAATATTCACGATTCTTATGGTGGAGGGAGAACATCAAAATAAAAATCGCTGGACTTCAGGAAGGCAGACTTCAGAAAATTGATAGGTAAGATCTCACAGAAGACAAGTCTGAGGTAAGAGAGGAACTGAGGAGATAAGACAGTTCCTTGGAGAGGTGAAGGTCATGACTGAAAGTATATCCCAGTGCAGGAGACAGAGACTAGCTGTAATAAGAGACCAACTCAGTTAAATGAGGAATTTCATTGACTTCAAACACAAGGAGGGGAGGCCTAGAGAAGGTGGAAATTCAGATGCCACCAAAAAACAGAGTTAACAGACAGCAATGAAAGTAGATGAGATACAACTGTCAACTGACAGAATAAATATGTAAGTAGTGAAAGATTTGCGCTAACAAAAGTGCTGACTACTTAAAAGAGGATGGCTATTGACACAAGTGATCATGTGTTTGGTTCAGATTTTCAATTTGTGCGTTGAATTTTTTGGTTTGTTAATAGTGATTACTAATCCAAAAAGTCAACAATTGACTGCCAGTGTATTGCTCGTGACAAACATTGAAGAAGCTTACCTAGAAAAAGGAAAACAGGATAGAGGATAGTTACATGTTGTCAAATTGACTGGGCCTGAAGAATTTCTTCCTGGTATTTGCAGAACTAATCTGAGGAACTTCAGCATTTTTAAGATCATCTTTGAAAACTAATGTAAAACAAGAGAAGTAACAGGTAACTGAAAAAAACCAAAACCAGTGCTTGAACTTTTTAAGGACAAAATGGAGAAGATGGAAATCAACTGGCCTGACATTAGTTCTTTTTCTGACAAGTAAAAATCAAAATCTGCTGTTAGTATCAGCAAGATATCCATGATGTGCGTAACAACTGATAAGTATTTGCTGTGATCAAGTCACATAAACCTAGTCTAATTTCTTTCTATGAAAAAGTGACCTATGTTGTGGATGGGGATAAGAACTAGTTGCTAACTCTTGATTTTAGCAAGGCTTTGGACACCGTTTCACATGACTCTTTCATAAGCAAACCAGGGAAACAGAGTCTAGCCAAGCAGACAAGACCCTAAAAGCAAGTATTAGTTGATCAAGGTCAGAGTGTGCAGACTCTACATGTAGCTTCTCTGAATACAATATAAGGATAAGAGAGTGTGCTTACTAAAACGGTAGCAAATTGACAGATGTATCACAAGTACGCTAGCAAACAGGATTATAACTCAACATCTCAACTGGCGAAATGGTTTCCCAAAAAAACCAGAATGCAGTTCATCAAGATGACTGTAAGATGCTGCTGTTAAGCAGCAGTCACCTTTTTCCATTTAATTGTCCTAGCCTTCTAGAATAGGAGACTTAATTTCAAAACAGCTTTGATGGTTTTCCTTAGAAAATTGCTCCAGTGTTAAAATGGCTGTCAGTGCAAACAGCTGTCACTAACACCATCGAGAACTAGACCTGAAAATATGTTTTGCAACAGTTTCTAATAATAGAAGTATAAAACAAGTTTTAATATCTTTTAAGCAATTAAAAATTAAAATTTTATATTGGCTTTCTCAACTGATGCATTTCTGTGCATAATCCATAATTTGATATTATAACATTTAATCTATACAATGATTGTGTTAATTGTCTTTAAGTCATCCAGTCAAAACTTTATTTAAATAAATAAATCTGCATTTTTCCATTATGTATCAAACACCTGATCTCTACTCTGTTAGATTTCACCTAACAATGTATGTTACGTCTTAAAGCATTAAGGTGTATATTAAAGACTGGATGAAATTCTTGCAATAAAAATAGTACTGAGTGGTATTACCAACAGAACAGGGGGTTTGTGTCGCATTGTGAAAGGCATCAAATAGAAGAACTACAATGCATTAGTTACCATCCACTTTTCTGATTCAGAACGTAATAGTCCTTGTGTCCTATCAGTTAGACAGTTAACATGCCAAAACCTGATCCTTCTATTTCTGTGCTCCTTATTTAAGCATTTAAGTCTTGATTACAAAACAGATTTGCTAGAAAGGGTAAGATACCTGTGTATTTACTGTGCTAACTGCAGCATTTCATTACCAACAGGTGAGAGTATTCATTGCTCGAATTTATTATCTATGTTTAGAGGAGTTCTCAGATAAGCTTATTTTTAAAATCGGTATGAAAAGCTTTTCTCTCCGTGTTAACATGTTTATTCCCCCTGGTGGTCCAGATGCCTACCTTAAGACCTTCTTCAGAATCTCATTTGTCAGCACCATAATCCTCTTTTCACCTGAAGCATGTTCCTTAATGGAAAGGACATTAGATACAGCTACCATCTTTTTCTTCAATCAAAAATACTGCAATGTTGAAATAACCTCTAATGCCTCAGCCCATACTGCCTTGTCAGTTTAATGCTGTTGAGAGTTTTTTGGTCTGTTTTGTTTTCAGAGGGGATTGCCAATAGAAAAAATAAGAAAGAAAATTCCTTCTAAGTCAGGTATCTGTTTGGCATCTTTGCAGTTTTGTTATTGAAGACCCTGATCTTCAGGCTGGAATCATAACTGCTGCTCTCTGTGTACAGAATATCTGCCTTAGACTTGGCATGAGTCTCCATGACCAGTGATATTTCCGAAGTTGACAGCTTCAAGACTGCAGAGGCTGGTGAGGATGAGAGACTGTTGGAAACTTGAAACTTGACATCACCGGGTCTGTTGTTTTTAATGTTAACTATTTCTTTCTTGGAACTACTGAAGTTGCCAAGGAATTGCTTATGTTTCTGGCTTCCTTGCCAGAAGACACGCACTTCTTTCCCCTGTCACATCAGAGACCAATAATGCCAGGTCATGAGGGGAGGGACTGAGAGGCTCCATAGAAAAATGTCAGCCAAAACTGGATTGCCACCAACAGAGGACCTTTAAAAAGGATGGAGAGCAGTCTGGTTTTGATCAGCCTCTCATGAGAAAACATGGAAGGGGACAGGAATATTATTTGCATAGTACTGCTGGCATGTACATGTACGAAGAACTGGTTTCTGGAGTACATCACAACTATTACTTGCAGATCTACTTACTGAACATCTGTTCATGCCTCAGGGCTTGGTGCTGTAGCATAATATGGTACTACCTTACCACGAAAATGAGTCCCAGAGTCTGCATATAGTACTGCCCTAGAATGAGGAAAGATAAACATTTATTTTAGAAAAGACTGATTTAAATTAAATATTTTCTCTCAAAATATGAGATCAATAACCTCCGTTATAGCTGTATGCACTATAATCTCTTAAAATTTTAAGCAGTTATGTGTTGCCGAAGTCTTAAAGAGAATGCACTGAACTGATGAATGGAGTAGCACAAACCCCTTCTTCTTTGCAGAGTAAGAATCAGGACGCAAGTTTCTGAAGTGCTAAACCACAGTCTGATAGCAGTAGCTGCTTCTTGCAGTTCAATTTTAACCAGCTCAATTCAAACAACTAGTTCAAACTTGGAAACAGAATAGGAATTGAAAAAGCTTGGCGTTTTTTTACCTTACGTACATAGGATAGATCTGTGAAGGTAAAATCTACCTAAAATCTATCTAAAAGCTGAAGGCAGTGCCAGCCAGAAACAATCAGTTCTATCCTCTTTGTTAACAAGATGTATTTCATGAATGTATCCAATATATTTAAAGCAGATCAATCTAAGAAGCAATTATTTTGAATGCTGTTTTTTGTACTGTTCTATTTTGCATCCAAATAGAGCTCTATGCAAATTAATGAAGTGTTAAATAATCAAGAAAAAATAACCATTTTCTGATAAAATGTAACCATTTAGCATCTATTAAACTATAGAATTAACTACGTAAAATGTATTTTCTAGTTATAAAAGGTTGCCAATCTTAGTGCAGTGACTATATTTAATTGCAAACAAACATGTAAATAATTGCTAATGAAGTAATAAAAATAATATTTTAGGAGAGATAAATACAGATGCAAAATAAGGTTTAAAACATAGTTCCCTGCTTATTTAAATCATTATTAAAAACAAGTCACTTTTGACAGAAATCATTCCTTCTGTAATCAGACTTCTTAAAGGCAGTACGGAGTATTTGCTTTGAGAGGCACAAGTTGGATTCCTCTTCTGAGATTTAGGTAACTAAAATTTTGACTTCTACCCCAAGACTAACGAGCCTGGCTTCCATTTGCAGTCAGGGAAGACAAATAGGCAGGCCTAGCAAGAGATCCATTCCATCCTAAAAGAGGTCATGTAAGTTGCTATGTGGAAGTGCTGGCTCTTGCTACATGTGCATAGGACAACTACTTTAGGCTTAGGCATCTGGTGTTTTGTGGGGTTTTTTTCAGTTTCTCTAGATGTCTCAAACTGGGGAAGATGAATCTCTGTCAGTAGCTCACACAGCCATAGTGAATGCAGCTGACTTTGCTACTGCAGTGTGTTGATGGTGCTGTAGTTCTGAGCTCCCCTAGGAGCATTTTCTTTGTGGGTTTTTTGTTTGCTTTTTAGTTTTTTACGTGTCCTTTGCAGGAGCCTACTCTGAGGCTTGGCTCTTTTTTTCCCCCCATCGAGGTCATATTCAAGTATTTATTTGTTGTATCCTGTCTCTGCAAGGGACATGCTATGACTTCCTTGTAGTCATAGTATTAGTCTGAATACCTAGATGGAGACAAGAGCTTAACAGCTAGTGTTGGTGTAGAAAACAGATCTTTTTGAACCTTAAATTCTCCTTGCTACTGATCTGTCTTGGTTTTCCATAGGTTCCCCAATTTGGATGAGTACATGACATAATTGTCTTCATGAACTCAGCAAACTGAACTAAACATTTCCAGTCCTGCTACACTTCCGTACACTCCTTTCAGACAATTTTTCTGTTTGTTTTTTTATGTAACATTTAACTACTGCTTTCTACCCAATTGTTTCAGGTCAGCAAGGTTACAGTTGCTTTTGATACCTATAACTTGGTGCCTGAATGCTTATTTTTGGCATTTGAATTTCTCATAGCTGAGGAAAAAAAAAGAAAGTATTTGCTAGTAAGCATGACTTCTCTGAGAGTCGCTGCACATTCACGTTCTCAGTAAAGAAGACTTGAAATACTGAAGGTAGCTAAGGGCGAGCACCAATCCTCAAAATCTTTCAGAGCTTTGCATTACAGGGTATGGGACAGCATGAGGGTATCAGCAAAGTGGGTGGCTCCAACAAACATTAGGGTCTGCAAGCTTGCAGACTGGTACCTGCATCCATCTGCAGCCTTGCACGCTTCCTGACATTTTAGTTCCTTTTCCACGGCTTTCCAGGATCTACTTCAATAACTTCTTGGACTTCTAGTTTGTAGATAAATGCAAATCCGAAAAGAAAATATCAGTGTAGATGTTCTGACTTGCCATATAATAAATTGTGATGTATGCTGAATATCTGCTTAGTTTTTAGTGATATCTGATATCAATTTAAAAATAACAATTTCTGCCTATACACAATCGACTACAAACATTTCAATTAATAAACTTAGCAAACTTCCAAGAGGAAGCATTATTCTACTGTTGTTGTTTATCTGCCCCTTCTTACAAATAATTAAATTCATCCCCATGATGCAGTTTAAATTTACATTTTACTTTCACCCAGAAGTGCTGATTTTTCTCATACGGAAATTGTGAACTCCTTGTCCAAGAAACTTTCTAAATGTACTCATGATGTTAAGATGGATTTCAGTGTGTTAATGAATGTAAGAGACCTTAATTCAGGAAAACAAGTCATTGAGACATGAAATAGTGATGGTCTTGTGTAAAAGTTTCTTTATATAGTTGAAGTGACCACAGAACAGAAGGGAGCACAGTTTAAAAAAAAAAAAAGGGGGTAAAAATTAACCCAGTATTAGCTAAAAACTTCAATATTCTGACTAAGTATGGAGGATTTTTTCCACTATTAGTACCTTTTGTAATATAATCTTAGTTTAAATAAATCTGAAATTTTTGATAGGAAAAAAAGTGTGATAATATCTAGGTTTTGCCACCTTTTTTTTTTAATAAACACTTAAAACTTTCTCAGTTTTAGATTGTTTCTTTTCAGAATTGGGTTTTCATGTGTACTCCAACTTAACTGAGTAGGAATGGAGCATACATTTCCTTGGCGCATCCATCTCTCTGTAATTCTTTGCCTCTCCTGCGCTGACCTCAAATAGCAGAAGAAACAAGTCTTACTGTCCCTGTGAGAAATAGTATTACATGGCTTTACTGAGGAAAACAAGAGTTGAGAGAAGGTGGTCTGAAGGAGATCAAGCCGTCCCTTCCAGAACCAGAAGCAAAGGACTCTTAGTTACTGGATGCTTCCATTTTCTTAGCTGTAGAACGTTCTTTAACTTGTCAGTCGGTATCAAAAACATAGTGCTTTATAAGCATACAGAAACTCTTGGAGTGTTTTCTCCAACAGAATGTCACTGTTTTAAATGTCTTTTAAACAAGCAATCAGTGATCTAATTGCGCCTGATGCCCAATATAGGTAGCAACTTTACAAACAAGGAACTACATGATCATGAAGTGTTTTTTATCTTTGGGTGGCAACATTTTGGCTGCCTTCTAGTGTGACTTTCTCAACTACAGATTTGTTCAGGTTGTCACTAAAGGCATTGCATTTTATTCTCAACCCGTGTTGTAGACAGTTTTGCACTGGGACCTCCCAGACTATTGTGTTTCATTTGAAGTCTGGCTGCAAGCTGGCTTATTTCTGTATTCTGCATCACTGATGTTAATACGGTCTTTGTAAACCCACTTAATAATTTTTTTTAACTTTTGCAACCTAATTCCTCTTGTGTGTTGGTAGCTTTTTTTTTTCAGTCCATTTGTTCCTAAGGTGTATCGGTGGTGAAGACCAAAACAAGTGATAAAAATGTTAGCGTTTGTACCTTTTGTGAATTTGTAATGAGGTTCAATCTATTTCTTTGCCATCAGTTTCTGGTACGGAGTGAAGGTCCTGCGGTCTATTCCCACTTAGAAATAAAAGAGCTTCCACCTTTTCTACTTGTTTTTTTAAAAAAAAAAAAGCTTTAGAGTGCAAACCGGCTTTATTTTAGAAGCCGAAGCCCGCAGCCGAGGACTGCGGTGTTCGCCCTGTACTTCTGAAGCCAGCGCCCTCTGCTTTGCCCCACCGCGTTACCTCCGCCGCCTGCCGCCGCGCCAGCCCGCCGTCCCTCGGGCACCCTCAGGCTGCAGGAATGCCGGAGCTGCCGCGGGCTCCTTCACCCCCGCGAATGGAAGACACACGTAGCCAGAAAGCCCGGTGCCGCTTCGGTGCTGCGCTGCAGCTCTCGGCACCTTCCCCGGCCCCGCCGCCCTGGCTCCGGCCAGCGCCGCGGCCCCCCCACCCCCCCCGGGCGCCCCTCGCCACCCACCGCCGTGAAGGGACGGACGGCCCGCCCCGGGTTGAGGACCCCCGCTCTCGCCGAGCCCCGCTCCGGCCGCGGCCGCTCGGGGCTCCCGGATCGCGAGCGGGGGATTCCGCCCCTCCCGGCATCCCCCCGGATGAGCGTGACGCCCTCCCGCGCCGTCCGGCGGGAACGGGAAGGAGAGCCGCAGCGGCGCAGCGCCCGCCTGTGACTCGCCGCCCGCCGCCGACCCGCGCCATCTTGACTACTAGCCGGGGGCAGCCTTCCCCCTCCCTCTTCAAGATGGCGCCGGCCGGGTGAGTGACACGTCCAGTCACGTGGACAGCGGATGAGCCCCTCTCTCCCCCCGCCTTCAACGATCTCTATGGTTCAGCCGGACACACAGGCGGCGGCGGCGGCGGCGAGGGACGGACGGAGCCGCGGCGGGAGCGGGGCCGCGGCGCCCGCCCGGCGCCTCCTCCGCCCTGCGGCCTCGGCAAGGCGAGCTCTTCCCCCTCCCCGACCCCTCCGGGCTGCGCCCCGACGCCCTCGCCGGCGGGCTCGGCTCCCTCCTCCCCGCCGGGGCGGCCGTCCTTCCCCGGCCCCTTCGTTCCGCCCGGCGGCGGCGGCGGCACGACGCGTCCTCGGGCGAGCGGCGGGGCTGGGTGCGGAGCGCCCCGGCCCGTCGCTCTCCGCCTCTGCGGGAAGCGGGCGGACCGGCCTGCCGGGGCCCGGCGGGGGCGGCGGGAGGTCAAGGCGGGCGGGCGGCCGGCCTCCCCGCCCCGCGCCCCCCTTCGTCGGCGGGCGGCTCGCCGGCGGGGCCGGGATGGGGATCGGGGCCGGGGCGAGGCGTGGGTCTGGCGGGGCCGCGTGGCGGCCGAGCCGCAGGGAGGGGCGGCGCGGGCAGGTCCTGTGCCGCCGCCGTCCCCGCGGAGGGCGGGCGAGGAGGGCGGCTGGAGCGGGCTGGGGGGTCGGGGGGTGGTGGGGTGTGTGTGTGGGGGGGGTGTTGTCTGTCTGCTGTGGCTCTCCCCCCCCCGCCGCCGTTTCTCTCCTTTCTTCCCTCCCTCCTCTCCCTCCCGCCTTCCCCTCCCCGCCCCATCTGTTCCAGGCTTGCGGAGCTGTGGCTTTTTGAAATTAAACGTGATCTTTACTGTACCAGCTGGGGTCTGTAATGTATCTGATAAATGGAGCTCTTCCCGTCGGTTTCAGGTCATGCAAGGAAAAGGGCAAAGCTGGGGAGGGAGCTGGGCGGGGTTTCCCTCCGCTCTTCACGGTCAGGCGAGAGGAGTCTGGTTGATGTCTGCAGCAGATAAAGGAGACGAGAGGATCATCAAAAGACCCCAGAGCCCTTTTATCTTTCTGCTGTTTTTTCCCCCTCTAATTTCATTTATCGCTGCCGTGTTGTCTGTCTGCTCGTTTCCCCCCTTCAGAAGGGGTCGGGAGCACCAGGGCCCTGGCTGAGGTAGTAGTTTGTGCTGTTGGTCGGGTTGTGACATTGCCCGCTGTGGAGATAACTGCGCAAGCTACTGCCTTGCTAGTGCTGGTGATGATCAGCTGCAGATGAAGACAATGACAATGGGAATCCCCTTTGTTTTCCCGGGATTGCATGCTGCTGAGGTGGCAACAATTCCTTCTCCTCCTACTTCTGCAGAAGGAGTCTAGCCTTGGCCGCAGGGATGAGTAGTGGGGTTCGACCCCGTCAGGAGGTTGCTGTTCCTTTCGCAGAGCTGGATGAAAAACCATTAGTTTCGCGCTGTTTGGAGGGCGCCTGAATTTGGGCTGAAGAGCAAGTGTCTGCATTTCTTCTCGTGCTTAGACCTTATTATTCACACGGCACCCTTGAAAGAGGTGGATTTTCCATTTTGTGGGGACAGAGACCAATGACGGACTTGTATTTTCTGTGCTCTGAATATGCAAAACTTGTATGTGTGATATTAAGTGCTCTTGTTTGAATGGTAAAAAAGCCTGATTGTTTATCTAACAAAAGCTAAAAGATGTAATTACCACTTTCCTTACATTGATAAGATAGTCTTTTTACAGTATAGTTGACTAATTGTACTGCTTGGTGCTGTCAATTTTTTAGGTGAACTTCTGAGATTTTCCCTGTATATTTTGACTGACTCATTGTGAAAAGCAAACCCGTGCATCTGCTACTGTGACTTAACTAAAATTGCTGGTATATTTATAGTGATGGCTAAGGGTATCTTTCTGATACGAATTTTAGTGTGTTGATCACTTATTACAATGGCTTAAACTTGGAACATATTAAAGCATTTACAATAAATGTGCATAACTGTCTCTTACATTTTTAAAAATGAGAGTTAATTTTTCAGTCTTTGTAAGACCTAACTATGAACAGGTTGTGGTTAATCTTTTGAGTCTGTAGTGAAAGTTAAAGCTCTAGCTAAAACACTTGAAAATAAGTTGGTACCTTAGTACTGCTTCTAATATATACAGTTCTAATGTATTTATAATATTGGGAAGGGTTGGGCAAACTTACAGATATTTAACTTTGCCTCTTTTTTTGAATTGTTTGAACTCATATGTTTAGAAGACATGCAAAGGTTGCTCTTGCGCTTCTGCTGAATGTAAAGTGCCTTGCAGAACATGGGGAACATTGTACTTGCTGACAAGTTTAATTTGATGATTCCTCATTTCTACCCTCTGCAATGCATTATTCTGGTAATTCAAGCTCTGTTATAAACTAAACTTTTTAAAAGCTAGGTACTCTCATGCTCACTAATAAACTAACACGTTAAGTGCTCTTACTAATAGGTTTTCTTTGAAGTAAAATAGCTATCATAGTTGTTGACTGTCTGCAAATATAAAACATACCCTGGCGCTTTTTTTCCCACCTTAATCAGAAGGGGCAAAACGGCTCCTATAGCTGCGTGCTTTTCCCGTCTTACCAAACAGCACATCTCAAACAGAGCCCCTTGAGGTTTGATCTGGAAGTTAGGATGATGTTTTCACCATCTACCTTTAGGCGTCCGTTTTAGCTGGCTAATCCACTAGTCCCTCTCCCTTCAGTGGAGAAGGCAGAGATAGATGCCTGATGTAAATCACACTTTCCAAGCGCCTTAGCGTTATTTGATCTGAATTATCCTTTCAAGGAGGTTTGTCTCTGTATGTTGATTGTAAGGGAGGTGAAGGAGCTTCAGCTAAGCTAAGTGGGTGGGTGGTGTGAAATTGTCCTCCCTGTTGCTTTCCCTTCATATGCTCAGGCAACTTGGGTGGAACTAGAACTTCGCTCCCTTTGTAGCTTTTTGGGGTTGAGGGAGAGAATCAGTGGGAGAAAATGTGTTCAAGTATGCTACCATTAAGCACTTAGTTGTCTGTCTCCTGTGTAAAATACCTCCCTTAAACTTCACTTGCCACCTGAGCAATCAGTTCTTTGTGCTGTGGATGGTGAGTTCACAGTTCAGGATGTTAAGAACCTGTACTAAAATAAGGCAGTGCTACTGAAATAGTGTGGGTAAGGGGACTACTGGTGAGATGTATCACGCATGAGGTCATTTGTCCTCATGTCCACATAGGTCTTGGTTATATATCGCTTGGTAGGTTTTAGGTGTGTACGTGTGAATTATTTCCTTGAGGAGTCACGTTCAAGATGCTTAGCTTTGCTTTAAGGATATGCATACATTTCTTAGTTCAGAACACTTCTCAGTCTTGCATTCAAAGTATAGAAATTAGTCCAGACAAAGTTCCATCCTTAGCATTGTCCTGATCTCAGTCCTTACTGCTTAACTGTTCAACTTGCACAGCTTACATGAAGAAGGCTGCGACATCGTGCTTTCGGGCAAAAAGATTAATTCGTTAGTGGAATGGAGAGCCTTGTCTTAGTGATGTTGTAGAAGTCGAAGCTGGTATTTCTGAAAATGCTGTGAAAACCTAAAATGGAAAGAGTAGCTCATATCTTAAAAATTCAGTGATCCTTTATTGTGATTTGATGAATTAGTTTGGAAAGAAAAATTGCATCATGCCAATTAAAAAGCTGTACTGCTGGCACATTATTGTCTATGGCATTGTCTCTTGCTGAAATTTTTTCCCCTTTGTTCTTCAGAGGTTTCAATCGGTCAGACTTCTTCTGTGAATTTGTTACAGAAACATTAAAATAGGAACATGGCTGAGTTGATGGAATTTCTGTGCAAAGTTATTTAGTTTATAGTATCCCTATTGTGTATTGTTTGCTGTGCTGGGTGAGAAAGTACTGCAAGTAATGTTCCTCTGTAGCTTTTCTGAGCACTTCTTTTGACTCATGGAATAATAAAAATGCATTGAGATTCACAGCATAGTCGATTAAGCTTTAGATGCTCTTATTCCCTGGTTTGATGTCTTTTTGCGCTATTGTCTTACCTATTTTGTGAAGAACAGTCACCAGCTGCTCACCCCTCCAGCTACTGTCTGTCAATGTTGCTTCTAAAGATACTGGCATGCATCAACCTAAAATCTTAAGATTCAAGATAGTTGCTTCCCTGCAGGGTGCAGTTGCCCTCTCTGTCACCAAGGAGAGTGCTGTGTTCCCATGCTAGCAAAATTGGTATTTGAGAACTTGTCTTCACTGGGGGCTGGCTTGCTTCTTCTACTTTAATAGATCCTGGGCCGTGCACATAATAAGTGAGACCTCCCCTTACACTGGGAAGCAGTTTAAGACAGTAAGAGGAAATGCCAGTTTCTAGAGAATTACGTCTGTAATAAGCACTTAGTTAAAATACATCAAGGCATTTAAGAAGTTATATCTGTAGCTTTTCATTGGATGCTTTCTTTGCTCTGTGAGAACGAGTACTAAATTAACATAAGGAAATGCTTACACTAGTAATTATAAATGAAAGTGGACAACATTCTTCATATTTAAAGAGTTTACTTGCATCTTCCACTGTCCTGCGCTTAAGCATTACTCAATGAAATGATAGAAGTTGGTTCTAGAACATTATATATATATATTCATGGTAGACACCTCTAGAGAGATTCTTTCTGTAGCAGAAACAGAAGTGTCATTCAAAACAAGTGTGAATGTTTGGGAAACTGTCCTAAATATCCAGATTGTAGTTATCTAGAATGGTGTGAATATTAGTCTCCTAATATATATTTGGATCATAATTTATAGAAATGCATAAATTTTTTTTTAACAAAGTACACAATCTTTTTAGCTGAGCAAGTTGAGTTTTTAGCTGAGAGCCTTTCAGTCTCTCAGCTGCATTAATGTACAGGCTTTGTGACTTTCTGTCAAAAAAGAACACGTGTCCTGCCACTGAAGGTGTTAAAGGTTGGGAAAGACTGGAGAAATATAACAGAAAAGGTTACCTTTACTGGAGATTTAGTGGAATCGCTGAAGTGAAGGGCTCGTATGTAATGGGAAGGGGCTGGAGTGTGCCCTCAGACATGGGGAGTGCTATGTCACCGTGGAAGCTGCTGTGTTTGGTCTGGGAAGCAAGTCTGAAGACTGGAAGTGAACTTCAGTTTCCTCTCCCTGGCCAGGACTTTAACTGCAGAAAGGGCTCTGTTACCTGGCCTTCCAGTTTCTCTTCCCAAGCTTGCTTATTTTTACTGTCTTCCTGTTTTCATTGTACCTAAAGTTCTCACTCTTGCCCTGTTAGTTTGTGTACCCTGCTTGCCTCTGCAACCCAGGCAAAATTGCCTGTATCTTTGCAGTTAATAGTGTTTGAAGTTTGCCTGCCTGTTTTAGGCTTCTGGTGAAGTTTGTGATTGCTGCAACAAAGAACTGTCCTGGTGCATCAGATTAACTGCATCCAGAACATAGTGGTGCCAGTGTGTCAGTACTCAGATGGAAAAAAAATCCAGTCTTGCAGCTTCTTTCATAAATGCTGAAAGTCTTTTGTTCTAGGCCAGCTAAGAAAATAGCGTGTATGATGTTTAGTTATCAGATTCCTTCCTGGTCCCTGATCACCTTATTCCTTCTTTCCACCCCCTGCACAGTAACTTTTGAAGCCAAGAACTGTCTTCGGCCACTTGAAAGAAGGTTGAAGTTTTAAAAGAAAATTATGTTGTTCTGACTTCCATGAAAATAGGTTTAAACATCTCATTACTAAAGCAGTGTGATATTTCCCAATTCCCCCTTTCACCTGAAGAGAACTCAGAGCATGCGTCATCCCATTCTGAAGAGTGCTTTTTCTGCCCTCCATTTCATCCTTTGCAAGAAGTGAGGATTTTGCCTTGCATGTGACTTAAGCCTTGCCCCACAAAAATGAGACAGAAGGAATTGGTATGAAAATACTGGCATTGAATGAGGCAAGGTCATACTTATCCCACCTTCTGTGTGGAGGTTTGTGTGTGTCAGAAGGGAAGAGAGGATAGTTGTGCTGTTCGTTAACTTCTGAAGTACCCCATTACTTGAAGTGATAGCCCAGTGACCTAGTATTTATTACCTGTGGCACATGTTCCTGGAAGGTTATGTTACTTTGATGCTGAGACTTTTGACTGGTGATGCAAGAGCATCCTTCGTATGCCACCTGCAAAGAAAAATAGTAGGTGTGGAAGCAAAGAAAGAAGTACGGTGATGGACTTCCAGCTGCTTTGAAATCTACTTCTTTATGTGTTTTCTGGTTTATCTGGTAAAAACCAGTGTGGTTTGTGTGTGTGGTTTTCGCTGAGGCCTTGTGTTTCAGGCTGAAGCTTAGTTTTCAGTCTAAAATGGATCTTGTTCACTCCCAGTGTTCCTACACCATGCTTTTAAAGGGGAGGTTGGCCTGGTTGAGGAAATTCCAGAAGGAAGCTGCTGAAAGATGAAAATAAACCTAAAAAATAGTGCATTTTAATTATCATTAAAAGCTTTGGTTATGATAGTGAATTACATTTCAGTATTTGAAGTATCTCTCATCCAATAAAATGATACTTAAGATGAATTGTATTTCTGTAGAGTACCATGGGATTCATCAGGTAGTGATGTGTGGAGCTGTTACAGACATGTTCATCTCTTGTGTGGTGGCAGGCGTGGTGGTATGCCTAACACAGAGGGGCCAAAAGTGAACTCAAAACCTGAGACATTTCTTTGAGACCCTCTCTGGTGTTTCCACTCCTGGTATGGGAGCATAGGACCTTCAAACCATTCTAAAAAACGCATTGCTATGTTAGTGACCTAAGTAATAGGTACTACTTCAGGTAAGCCACCATCTTCATCCATTTTTCCATTCCCCCTATGTTGACAGGACAGATCCCACTATTGCGTGTTTCCTTGAATGATTTTTAGATGTGTTGTAGCAGAACACTGAGTTATGCCAGGAGGAAGATGAGGCCAAGGAGGTAGATGTTTAATGGTGTGTGTTCTTTTTGTTCTCTCTGTTCCTAATTTGAACACGTGTTAGAAGCTGAGGAAGATGTAGGGCCAAAGTACAGTCCTCTTGTGAAATGCTGTGTGTGTGCAATAGATGCACAGGCTAAATGGTGCTGTCTGACTCTTGTTCATGAAGCCCTGGGTTTCCTCCTGTCGTGGTTTAACCCCAGCCGGCAGCTCAGCCCCACACAGCCGCTCACTCACTTCCCCCTGGTGGGATGGGGGAGAGAATCGGAAGGGTAAAAGTGAGAAAACTCCTGGGTTGAGATAAAGACAGTTTAATAGGGAAAGCAAAAGCCGCGCACACAAGCAAAGCAAACCAAGGAATCCCTTCCCCACTCCCCACGGGCAGGCGCGTGTTCAGCCATCCCCAGGACAGCAGGGCTCCATCACGCCCAACGGGGACAGGGGAAGACAAACGCCATCGCTCCCAACGTCCCCCCGTCCTTCTCCTTCCCCCAGCTCTATATGGGGAGCACGACGTCCTACGGGCTGGGATCTCCCTTGGGTCTGTCGGGGTCGGCTGTCCCGGCTGTGTCCCCTCCCAACCCCTTGTGCCCCCGCAGGCTCCTCGCTGGTGGGGTGGGGGGAGAAGCAGAACAGCCCTTGGCTCTGGGTGAGCACTGCTCAGCAGGGACAGAAACATCCCGGGGTTATCAACACTGTTTTCAGCACAAATCCAAACACAACAATTTACGAGGTACTATGAAGAAAATTAACTGTATCCCAGCCCAAACCATCACACTTCAAGATTAACAGGTCACCTCTGTACTGCAAGTCAGCAGCTATGCTTTACAGTACGAAACCTATTCCTAAATTTCTTGGCAATGCAGGCTGTTGTAGTGAGGAGATTGTTAATCTATTGCATACCTAAGGGCTATACCAGCATGCATAATTCATATAAGGGTCTTATATAAACTTCAGCACATCCTGCAAAGTCGATTTCACTGCTGTATTGCATCTAGTTCTTGCTGCTTGCATCTAGCTAGGACTGCTTCAAGGCCATCTGTGTTATGCAGGATGGAACAAGGATGTCTACAATGACCTGGTTGGAGTTTGAATCTTAGATTTTCTGTCATCCTAGCTTTCAAAAGCTTTTCTGTCTGGAAAGCTGCCTGCACCTCCTTACAGGTCTAGGTCAAACTACAACTTGCCCCTCGTTGAGGAGAGGTTTTGGCTTAGGTGAACAAGGGGGAAATTGCCAACAGATCCAGGACAACTGCATGAATAGGCCTGTTCAGGACTGTGGGTGAAGAGCTGTCACTTCTACAGCTGCATCAGTACACCTCTTGTCAAGAGGGCATCAACCCTCTATGGAGCCTTGCTGCATCCAATTCTGGTGACCTGGTGGACAATTACTTTAGAAAGGGTAAATCTGATGTCTGAATCCGTGTTACTGGGTGGTTTGTATCATGGTGATGCAAAAACTTACTATATGATGTCTTTTTTAGAGTGCTCAGGCTAAGGAGAAAATAAATCACATGCTTACCTACCTGCCTTGCCTCTTTAGGGGCCAGTGTCTACATATACAGTGGGCTGTACTGAATATGCAATATCTTGTCTTTATCAGGATATATGCATGCATTGTCACTGTCCATATCTATGTTGTGCTGCTCTGTGTCATGTATCCCTATCTGATTTACACAGTGATTTCCATCAGATGCTGAGATTTGGCAGCTTACAGATCTAGTGTGGCAGTGTAATAGTAATCCTCTGAGCTAGGCTCATTGCTGGTGCAATGGATATGGATCCAAGAAATGCTTCTGTCAGCAAGGATGCAGTAGGTTACTTTTGTATAACCTCATGTAGGTTTGGCTGGAATGCCTAGATGTAACGTAGGTCTGAAATGGTACCTACAAGTGTGCGATGTGAGAGCTAGCACTACTATACACATTAAATGTTCATCGGTGTGCCAGTCTGCCAGCTACGATGCCATTATTTTCCAAGTCCCTCAGGTTTCTTCCCTCTCTTGTGACCTAGCTTTTCCACTACTCCCCAGCCTGATGAATGTCTGTCCTCTTTCCAGCACCTGAAAGATTGCTTCCTAGTCATGTAGGTCCCTGATGTCGTACATGGTCTGTCATGCATTCTGTACCCAGCTGCTGTCTTTGCTACTTCGGTACATGATCATAGGCTAGAGTAGAAAAGAAAATAGGGAAGGATGGCAGAGAAAGCAAGTGCTTCGGTTTACCAATCCTTTTTTAATGGTTGAAAAGTAAAAATAGTCTAATAAGGCAACAAAGCGCAAGGCTTAAGGAAAGTAGATAAACAACAGTGATGCTAATCAAAACCCAAATAAAACAATCAGTCCACGGTCTAGTGGGAGCAGAGGTCCTTAAATATTTATGCAGTATGTTCTCCCCTTCTTTCCCCAGCTTTGTACTACCTATGGCCCTGCTGTTGTAACAACATGATGGTGGAGCGCTTAGGATATCGCATGGCTCCTGACAACCCCCGGCAGCCACCACGTGAGCTGCAGCTAGCTGAAGTTGAATCTGGAGGCGGCCTGCAAACAGTTCAGGTGCCATTAGGATCTTCTGCTTCAGGAAGCCCTAATGCAGGTGGCTCAGCTGGTCATGATGATCATGTGTAAGCCTGGCCAGATGACTGTGGTCAGCTCATGCCAAAGTTGGACTTGGCATTTGCCCAGAAAATCCTTTATGGTAATTCTGAGGTCTTTGCGGTACCCTCCACAGCCTGTTATTGATGTGTGTGGCAGGAGGGGTTGCAGGCAGCTGTGGAGCAGCAGGGCCCGCCTTCAGAAGAAGCAGCAGTGGCAGAGAGTGAACCGCTGGAACAGAGCTCTGTACAGGGCTGTTCCCAAAGCCAAAATTTGCAATCCTGTATATGGATGCCAGTATTGTTCAATCCAATTATCAATGCTCAAGAATGCAAAATACCATCCGTAATGATAGCTGCAGATGACACTGATTGATAGGACAGTACGCATGGAGCATTTACTGTTACAAAGCAACCCAAAATGTTTCGTTAGTCACAGTCCAACATATTTAATACTGTCAATCATGAAGTACCATATCTACTAGCAAAAAAGTAGGCTACATCCGCAGGATGTGTTGTATAGAGACCTAAAAGTAGTTTGAGGTAACAGATGGCAGCTCTCGGTCTGTTATATAAAATTATTTGTAAACGTCAGGAAAAAAATAAAAATATAATTAATTCAGTCAAAAATTCCTGCTGGTTTAAAGAACATATTGAGATTGTATCTGATGGATAATAGGAGTGTTTTGACAGCAAAATGATTACAGTGGACCTGGTGTTTTGAACATTAAGCCTAAATGGTTCAAGAGGAGGGCTTCCGCTCTTTTCATCTCCTTTGGAATTCATCGTTTGAGTAAAACAATGTGCAGCTTTTACCTGCAAAGTTGACACCAGTGTAGGTCACCACACTTACAGACTTCTGGGTTCAATCATGATCCACTGAAATCCCAAAGTTCTCAGACTAAGCCAAGGCAGCAAGGACTGAGGTGATCTTACCATCTTTACTGACCCCAACCATTACCCAAAATACCAAGACCTGGCTACTTTTGATTGCCCATTTGTGCTTCAGTTTCTCCCTCTTTCTTTTCTAGTCCTGATTTTTGCCTTTATGCTAATCAAGTCTTGTTTAATTAGTCAAAAGCTTATCTTCTGCAGCCTTGTGACCAGGTAAAAAGCAGTGTCTTTGATGTGATAATAGTTTTGGCAGAGCTTGAAGTGACTGAAAGATAACACTTAATCTTTTCATTAATAGTGGCTGGTATGGAAGAACCTAGCAAGACCAAATGGTATTTTCTTATTTGTTTAGCATTTAGGGTTTTTTTTCTCCCTTTCACGCTTATGTTTGTACCTCCCTTTCAGCTTCACAATGTGAATCTCTAGGCTATTTCAATCTGTTTTCCCATCCCTAAAGACACCGTTAACACTATTATCAACATTGTCGTTTGTCAAGACTGTCAAAACAGGACTGTTTTTTCTATTCTATATTTTGTATATCTAAAATAATGGGAAAGACATACAACTGAAGATGTAGGTTACCATTCAAATGATATAATTGGGTAGGATTTGCTATTGCCTCCCCCACATTTTTTATAAAGGGCTTGCATGTTTCTAGTATGGTTGTCTGTAATAGAATTAAGCAGGATGAGATTGCTGGGCTTATAACCCTGACATTTCACACCGTACAGGACAGCATCGTGTTAACCACTTTGTACCGATGTTGGCAGTATACATGGACCAAGGTAGTCAACACAGGGACTGTATCTCATTAAGCAAAGATTTAGAAAAGGGGCTGGTGTCATTGTAGTCCCCTTGATGTGGACTTCTGCTACAGAGCTTCACTATATAGAAAGCTATTAAACTAAACAAAGTGATCTTCCCATCATGTAGCACTTGATTGTTGTATATTGATGGACTAGTCATCTTAATTCAGAAAGAAAATTGGACTATTGGAGAGAATTCAAAGAATGAAGTGTTTGGGGAAAAAGGCTCAAGATGCAAGCCATATATGTATTCAACAGAGCAAAGAAAAGGATGGAAGGTACTGTAGCACTCATATATGGCAAAGTAAACTGATTGTGGGGAGCTTTAAATAATATATAGAGGCAGAGAAGATGCACTTGTATCTTATGCCATTAGTTTCTACATTTGAGTGCTAGGAGCAGTTAAACATTTGAACAATCCACTAGGAAAAGTCATGAAACATGTTATAGGTCTTACAACTGTCTCTTTAAACAACACATGCTGATCCATGTTTGATGTTTGACATTTGAAAAAATTATATGGCTATTGTATAGAGCAAGTGATGACAGTGGTACTGCTAGGCCAAAACAGTACCTGGGAATGGCTCTCTTCAGCATCACATTCCATGGCTACTCAATGGAATGGTTTCAAAGCAGGGTTCAAAGCCTGGTCATCAAAATAGTCAGCCCTTTCTACTTGGTGCTGTGTGCCCTGGACCTCTCTTTCTTAGGAGTCAGTAACCCTGCTATACTTACTGTACTTTAATTCCTCAGCTCCATTGAGTCCAAAAGGACAATGAACACGGTAATGGTCCTCTTCATTCTATAGTGCAAAAATCTGCAAAATGCCTACCGCTATTAATTGAAAAATTAAAGTCAGCCATTTTCTTTCTCTTCTCCTCCTATGGTCAAGAAAAAAAAAATCATTAACAATGCACTCTTGCAGTATTGTACACCACTGTTTTCTCCATGAAATACAGTTATTGCATGCCTGTCACTAGTGTTTCCTTGGCTTCATATCTTGCTGCCTTCACCATTCCTAGAAATCATGCTAAACTTACATTCCTGATTCTGGTTCGCAAGGCACATGTCCATCTCTAGCTTAGGGACATTCTTTTGGGCTTTGGAATGAGTGTCTTCTTTCTGTGACAGTGAGTCACCTTTTGTGTCATCCTTTCTGCTGGATGTTGCTCTTCTGATGGTCATCTAAACGTATCTGACTATCAGGTCATGGAATATGCCCTGAGCTTTCCAACCACCCAACCCACTTCTGGGTCCTACCTTCCTTGCATCTGGGCAGCCTTCTGCCCTCCCACTGCCAACAGTACCCAGCCATAGCTTGCTCTGCAGCAGCCTGCGGTCCTATGGTCTCCTTTCCTTCTGGCTGTAGCGACGTCTGCCCATCCTAACCTGTGTAGAGATTTTCTTCCTTCCTTGAGCAGCTACTGAACTCGTTTTCCCCTGCCTGTCACCAAAAGCCAGGCTTTGCCCATACTAACAGGATGGTAGTGAGTGAAACCTGCTACCCCCCATGCTTGGCCATTAGCTGCAAACTTACCCAAAAGCTTAGACAGCTACTGCTGTGGTGGCCTGGGAAGGATGAGGAGCAGTGCCTGATGCTGAAAGGCACCCTTCCTGTGCATTTTTACACAGGCCTGCAGCTCTTTTTGCCTGGTTTTATATGTTGGAGTGTGAACAGACTTGGGAGGTGCTATGCTGTCATCTTAAAGGAAAAGGGCTACTCAGAAAAACTCTGCAAGTCACTAGTCTTTGCACCACTGATTGGAGTGTAGGTGGAGGGGGGGAGGTTGGTGGTTTTTTTGTTGTTGGGGTCTTGAGGGAGGTGTGTTTGGGTTTTTTTTGTTTTTAGTTTTTTAAGCAGTCAGTGGCAAATACTTAGTGTAAATACTTGTTGGTGTTATATTTTAAAAACATTCCTATCTTATAAATGGAGAGTTTCTATGCTGTAAGAAAAACTTGCTTGCTTGACAGTGGGACTATGTTGGCAAGTGGGTTACAATCATTTTAGTGTTATGGCATGGCTGTAACAGAACACTTCCTTCGCTTTCACTGAAGCTTAGCTTCCTTTGCTATCATCATTGGCTTTGGTTGTGAATAGCACGTTGCTTCTCTTCGGGTGCTTATTCAAGTACTGCTACTGCAAAGGGGTTTGTTTAATTTTTAAACTTTGGTTTGAAAGAAACCAACAACAATAACAAAAAAACCCAACCAAAATCAAGATCTCTGCACCAGGAAAGTTAGTCTTCCCAAACACTTTTTTTTTTTTGTTCTCATCTTAATTCCAGCAGGTTTTGTTTTCCAAATTACCAAAAGCATTAGAAACATTCTTCATTCAACAGTGTATATTCCGTGTAAGTCTTTTTTGGCTATAGAAGGCAACTGGGGAATTGCTGGATCCACTGCTGGTATGGTCAGTATCCCTTTGAAGTAATGCAGACCATATTCTCCATTTACAGAAGGATCTGAGCTGCTGCTACAGCAAGAAACTATCACTTAACGTGGGCCATCAGATCAGTCTACATTATGGTCTGCTTCTCACAAAAAAAAAAAAAAAAAGAAATCAGAAAGGCTGTGATAAAGGCTAATTTCCTTAGATTCCTCCTTCTTTTTTACATGGATGGTCTATTTAAGCATCTGTGTTTGTGCCAGCAGATTTTTTCTCTTCCACTAGTGCTGAGAAATTGCTCTTCCTCTCCAAGGACACTCCTCTGTGGTCTACTGCAGCATAACCAGCTAAACTTAATCTCTGCCTTGTTCAACACCTGAAAGGAGCCATTTATAGAATTTTTCAGGGAACACAGACTGAGATTTTTCAGCTGCCCCAAGTGAACATGGGGACCAGTGAGAGAACTAGGATTCAAACACAATGGTTCAGAGAGTCTGGTGGTTAGGAAGAAGTAATCTAAAGCTATGCCAGAAATGACTAACCTTTTCTGTTGAACCTGTACGTACTTGTTTGAAGAGTCTGCAGCCACCTTCCACAGTATTGTCACCTAAACCACAGACTGGTGCAATGGCTGTATTGTTAGGTGGTACTCTAAAACAATCCCAATATTGAACCTGACCCAGAACATGGTTTCCCATTTGTAGTTCAGGTGCGTTGCTGTGTAATGCAAGTTGTTTAGCTGCCATTGTATTTCTAGGTGTTGTGGTTTAAGCCCAGCTGGCAACAAAGCACCATGAAGCCCCTTGCTCACTCCCCGGTTGAGATGAGGAGGAGAAAATATAAAGAAAAGCTCGTGGGTTGGTCGAGACAAGGACAGGGACGGATCACTCCCCACTTATGGTCACAGGCAAAAGACAGACTCAACTTGGGGAAAAAACAAGATCAGTCTAGTATACTACCAATCAAATCAAAACAGGACAATGGGAAGTAAACCCAAATCTTAAAAAAACACCTTCCCCCTCGCCCTCCCGCCTTCCCGCCCCAGCCCCACTCCCGGTTCTCTCTCCCTGGGGAACAGGGGACGGGTGCTGGGGTCGGTTCCTCACCCCTTGTCTCTGCCGCTCCTTCCTCCTCAGGGGGAGGAGGACTCCGCGCTCGGCCCCTGCTCCGCCGGGGGGTCCGTCCCTCCCGTGGGAGACAGCCCTTCACCAACTGCTCCAGCGTGGGTCCTTCCTGCGGGCTGCAGTTCCTCACAGACTCCTCCAGCGCGGGTCCTTTCTGCGGGCCGGTCTTCAGTCATGCACTGCTCCAGCGCGGGCTTTTCCACAGAGCGACGGCCATCTTCGGGGGCCTCCACGGGCTGGGGGGGACAGCCTGCCGCCTCACCACAGGCTGCGGTGGTATCCCCTCCTGCCCCGCTCCTCCTCCTTCCCTGACCTCGGTGTCTGCAGAAGGGTTCCCCTCACGTTCCAATCCCCCTACTCACTGCAGGTTCCCCTTTTTAAGTATGTTCTCCCACAGGTGTTGCCACCATCACTGAGGGGCTCGGCCTGGGTCAGAGGTGGGTCCGGCTCCGAGCCGGGGAAGCTTCCAGCAGCTTCCAGCAGCAGCCGGCCCTGTGGACCCTACCCCGATACACAAAAACCCCACCACACAAACCCAAAACACTAGGGTAAGTGCCTGTAAAGCTCTACTTGTCTTAAAATGTACAGAAAAAAAGATAAAGGAGCAAACAAACTGTCTGTCTGTCATACCTGAGGTTACCAGAAATACCTGTGCTTGGTAACTACAGAAACAAAGGAAGGAACTGCTTGAAAAGCAACACGTATTGTTATATTTTCTCCCCCTCTCACCTCCCTTTTATTTAGTCCAATGTAACTTGAATTTGACAGTCTGCAGGATGGGTTGTAAATCATTGCAGTTACGTTGATACTTGCAAATGTTGGACTTGATAGTGAATGAGTACTGCTTCACCTAAGAACATGCTACTTTATATCAAAAAGTATATAACTAAGCAAGTCTTCAGTAGTTGCACAAATGTAATCTGAAAGTATGATCATTTTCTCTAGCAATAATTCCACTTCTTTATTGAGTTTCCATTTTTGTAGTTGTGGTTGGGGTTTTTTTTGTATTTATGAAGTAACTTCCATCCTTCTTCAAGTGATTATGCAGTTTGAGAGAAGGACAGGTCTTTACATACACATGGAAAATAATTTTCTTTAAAAGAATGCATCTATTCAGGCACTCTTTCACAACTTTGCCTGATGGATCTTATTTTCCTTTTTTTATTATTATTATTTTGACCATTCCCATGTGACTGTTTTCCTTAGCTTTTTCCAAAAATGCACTGTACTACAGAGAATCCTAGGTCTGTGACTGAAATCAGACCAGTTTCAAACATAAACTAATGACCTCATTTGTCATGCATAAAATACATGCTTTTTATTTTTGTTGGAACAGTATTACCTTACTATGTAATGAATGTAAAATTTATCTCCTGATTCAATGTTCCTATAACTTAACCCCTTCCTCCTTTTCTGAATTTGGTTACTTCTTCCTATCAGGACTAATTCACATCTCTCGTGATACTTTTGTTTAAGGTGACTTCTTTATTTATCAACATGATATTAAATTTATAGTGACTGGACTTTTACTCTTTTCCGTTTCAAATAATGCTGGTAAGGGATCTTATTTTCACTGCAGCAGCCCACAACTGTTAATGAATACATAGAGGAGTGTGTTGCAGGAATGGATTCTAGTAGAACACATTTCTAAATCTTCTTCCAGTTAATACTAACAACAGTGCATTTCTTCTCTCCATTGGGTTTATTTCCCCATCAAAGAAAGCAAGTACAGTTAGTTGCACTTGAGTTCTGATGATCAAGTTGACTATTACTAAATTATTGTCTAACTGGTGCTTGAAATTCTAGCAGTAATCTTAGTATTTCATGAGAAATACTGAAATGTAAGTCCTTATATGCACATTTTGGAATAGTTTATATACTTGCCATTTCCCAAAGCTACCTCACCTCACCTCATTATTTAGAAATAATGGTGGATAATTCCAGTTAAATATCACTATTTCCTTTACTTCTTTATGAGCACAGATGTCTTCTAAGATAAATTCTAGCTACAGCTTGTGAGAACAACGTAAGTTTAGATGGATTCTTGAAGGCAACAGCAAGATGGGACTGAAGGAGGAGAAGATTAGATGGGTGACTTTTTGTAGGTATTTACTAAAAGGGAACACTTGGAAAAAAAGGCCAGCAAATAGTGGAAGTGACCTTTTGAATAACTGATGCACAATTAAAACTGACAAGACTGGCTAGTGAAGGAAAAATACAGTTGTGGGACAGGTTTCCTTTACTGAAGGAGAGAAAAGAGAGAAGGAAGAAAACAGAGTAGCAGATGAGAGAAAGCAGGATCAGCAGTAAAGAGGAAAAAATTGTGATGATAGTGTCTGGTGCCCAAGGAACAGTGACCATGATAAATGGACTGTGAAAGAGAACAGATGACAGAATGGTCTGCAGACAGAAGAAAGAAAAGATGGGGAATCTAAGGAAGGTGCAACTAGCATCAGAATGAGGACATGTATGTAACTGGTAGTTGCTTCTGAAGAAAATGGGTAGGCTGTCATGAGAATTGATGTAGAAGTATGTTTGCTAAGATAAAAATTATAGATTTGGATCTGAAAAATATGATCCAGTGAATGGAAGTGTACAGATTTCCTAGAAACTTCAGTGGAATTTTCCCATTTCCTGAAGAAGGAAGGGAAAAGGTGTGATGATCAACAGACTCAAGAGCTGGTGCTAGGATTGATGGATTACTGAGAACAGTACAGAAAGAGAATATTTCTTAATGGATATACTAGTATTATGGATACTTCCTGAGATTCAATTTAGACCCATGCAGCGGGCAATTAGGTTGAGGTAGAGCTATATTTACGTACAATCCGTGTCTACATGAACAGAAAGAGGGAGGAAGGGCATAGGATGTGAAGGCTTATCACAGAGCGTGGCATGGAGAAAGACAGACAGTGCTGTTAGAGCAACAGTCACCCTAAAAAGACTTCTGGGATCAGGGAAAAAAAAAAAGACTAGTTTTAAGAAAGCATTTTGTAAACTCATGAGAATACTTATGTGAGACAGTTGCAAAATCAGCCAGGAATAAAATCTGGGTTTCCAAGAGCTCCTTCCTATTGTATCTAGATGGTCTCCAACTGTTTCTCTTGATCCTGTCTTATGACACCTTTTTCTTTGTTAACCATCATTTTGTAGTGTCATGCCGCTGTTACACATTTAACATTGCAGCCAAGTAGTTTTTAAGCTTTTCAGCCTTCCCCATGTCTCTTGAAACAGGAAGGTAAAACAAATCCATAGTCACGCGCTCTTTTGTTGTTCTTCCTTTCTCAAAAGCTTGTTCTGCTTTATAAGGTAATTTCACTTGCTTGTTTTACCGATTACTCTGCTGTGGCTGAACACTTTTAACCTGGCTTTCTAAGAAAACAATGTTTATGTGATCGTGCATCTGCTAATCTTTCTGTATGAACCTTGACTCCATTGGCATTTTTCATCCAGATTTGACCAACAGGAAGAAAAATTAGAAATATTAAGTTTGTGGAAAAAGTATGCCTTTATCTAAACAGCTGGATAAAGAAGAGAGCCTACTAGTGGAAAGGCTGTAAGAGCTCACTCTCATCAGTTACCTTAAAATCCACATGAGAAGTCATCCTATAGGCACAAATCCAGAGGAAACTGAGAATTCATCCTATAGGCACAAACCCAGAGGAAACTGGGCTTGACCGGTTCAGCTGCTCAGGTCCTTCAGACTTCCCAGTTCCTGCCATGGGGCGGCACTGGGTGGTGGCATTCATAGGACTTCAGCCTAGGAGAACTGGTGTTCTCAAGACATGGTTGAGAAACCTCAGCTGACAGCCAGGTGCCTGACTTGACTTAACTATTACTGTAATGCTAGTGTAGGTATGGTGCGGCGGTGGGACACGTAATGAAGATGGCTAGCATAAATGAAGTCTTTGTGATTGTGCTCTTGAGTGTCTGTTACCATCAGCTGTTCTACAGTTTCTGTCTCTGTTTTCCCCCACATTCTGGTGGTTTCATCTCCTGTTTTCAGAAACATGGCTACCATAATAATACTCTTTTTTTTAATGTTCTTCTATTTCCTGGCAAATCCTGGTTTCACTGTTCTGTAGTTTCCAGATTTAACTAGTCGGGGGGGGGGAAAAACATGATGAAGACACAAAAAGCAATGTAAGAAAAATGTATGAAACTCAAGAGCTTTGCTAAACTAATGGGATACATGCATCAATCATTCTTGGTCCCAGTTTTAAAGGACTACTGCTCAGCCCCACCTGAGAAAGTATCTACAGAAAGCATGCTAAAAACCAGCATAAGGTTTCTCAGCAATAGTGAATGATAAACATATATCCAGTCTCTGTTCAAAAGAAAAAAAATTCTGCCATTAGTAGAAAAGAGAACATGGTAAGAACAAGAATATTTTGTGGTGGTTCTTTCATGAAGTGCAATTTTTAAGAACATAGGTTAATTATGTTGAAGTTATGACTTTGGGAATTTTATTCTTCTGAGTAACTTCTTGAAAACCTGTGTGTCTACCTTTGCCTGTCAACGCAGATGATGGAAGGTGGCCTAATGCTAGCCACAAGAAATGACTGTGAATGCAATGATGGTAGGAATAATGACATTACAGATGAAGCATGTTTCCATTAAGGACTGAAATATCAGTTAAATAGCTCTGACTATATTTACCACTGATGATAACGAACAATTAGTTCCTTTCCATAGGAAGGAGACTGAAAGCAGGAAGTAATACAGCATTTTTCTGTTACATGAATGCATTCCATGTAAACAATCTGTATTTCCTTCTTCCCATCTAAAAGACTGCTTTTATGCATAACTCACATGTATACTCTGCAACACTTTTATACCTGTAGGTATAATCCAGAGGATAGTTCTTTGCATATGCGGCACCTTCATCCTAATGATAAACAAGATTGACCACGCATCTTTGATCTCTCACAAACCCTCACTTTGTTTGCTAATCTCCAGCCAGTTGTGTACTGCTTTCTATCTGTTGCAACATCATGCATTTGCACACTAGCAACTGATGACTTACTTATAAACACTCTCTCCAGCAAAACCCCCAGTGACCCCTCTTCTCATATATCTATTGATGGCGTCACTCAATGTTGAACAAAATTGCCAGTGACTTTGTGATGCGTTCCGCGGAAGCAAAATTGGGGTTTGCAAATGACTTTCCTTATTGCAGTCCTGCAGCTTCAAGACTCTACTTGGAGGCTTTCTCTCACCTCTGCAGTTATAAGCAATATGCTATACACCTGACTAATAATTAACAGCTTTTTTTATGAGGACCAAATCAGGCTGGGTACATTATTGGAACTGATGCTTTCTCCGGGAGATCTCAAGTAATGTTAAATCTTCTGCAAAGGTAAACAAAGGAAAAAAACACCCCATCTTAATTCAGTTCCTTAAGCTTCATTCTAGCGATTTTCCTAGCATCGGAGTGAATATGAGCATAGCATTCATTTCAGCTGCCGGAGTTAGCTCTAGAGCTTCATATGCAGAGCAGTGCATCTCTGACCTGCCGTAACAGGCAGATTTGTTTCGAGTTCGCGTGGTTCCTTTGCTGCCGGTGCTGTCCCCGGTGGTGGTGGCTGGTCTCCTGTGGTGGTATTTGCCTGCACCCCTGTCTGTGCCGCCGCGGTGTTGGGTGGGCTCATCCCACGGCTCGTGTTCCCGCAGCGGTGGGCGTCACTGAGCGCACACTCCACTTTCGCAGGTACCGACCTTGCTCCAGGTGCTTCCTCGTGCCTGTAATCCTCGCCACGCCAGCGAATGCAGTGCTTTCAGTTCATAATTTTAACTCTTACATGCATTTTATGGGTTTCTGTGGACAGAATACTTTGCTGTAAGATGTGTAGCGTTTCGACTGGAGGATTGCAGAGGCACTCAGGAAGCCTGTTCTACTTATGCTGTCCACTCCTCAGGCAGAACTGGGCTTTTCCTGGTCACGCCACATAATTTGAGCCCAGCAACCCCCAAGCAGTGTCCTTTCTTAAGCTATGGGCATATTTAAGAGACTTGCAACACCACTTTTTGTTGTGTTTTGTATGCAACTATCTAAAAGTGGCTTTAATTGCAGCCTTGGGCAGTCGATGATTTCCTCCTAGTGTTTTTCAAGGGAAGTCTGCTTCTGGTCTTTGTTGTTGGGAGCAGGCACGCCGTAAGCAGGAGTGGGAGGGTTGTGGGTTGATCCAGCTCTAGGAAGGGCAACACAGCATCAGAGGAAGGGGCTGTCTCTTTCCTGGCTTTAATGGTAAACACATTGGCCCTTCAGCGTATTTGTCTGCAGATTGCTCTTGCAGAAATTAAAGATGCCTTTTCATGCAAATGGTTCTTTGAAGCTCAAAGAAAAGAAGGAGGAGGACATGTGAAAGATCACCTCATCAGGCTCTTCGGTTATTAGAATTTTTTTCAAAGTTTTGGTCATCCCAAATAGTCTCTGTGGCTCTTGCAGGAGTATTTTTGCAAACATAGTAACTGAAGCTTTTTTTTTTTTTTTTTTTTAAATTGAAGCCAAATGTGATTCTGTATATTCTAGTCCTGAACTGGTGGTGCTTCAGCAGTAAACAAGTCACATATAGTTTGTACCCTGTGATGCCAATTAAACCATCCTTAGAAATATTAAACAAGAGAACTCTGAGATAAACAGTACTGCAGGATGCCATGTGGAATATAGCCCCTAAAAGAGGCTTTTAGGTTGTTGTTTCTGTGATGATAAATGAAAAATAGTTGTTTAAACTAACCTGTAAGACTCATTTACATCTATGTGTGCACAGTGTCAAGTGTTAGAATGAAGTCAGTGGTAAATTAAGGGATCAAAAAAAAAAAAGGCAATCCATTTACTAAAAAGCAGTCATTTCTTTAGAAGTGTGATGTCTGTGCTGTTGAGGATGCTTATTTGTAATTTTCCAGAACTAGATCTGAACCCATCCAGAATAGGCTTTAAGTGGGAAACAATATCTAGCATTATTTTGGGAGGAACAAAGATTTATTGGTATGCAGGTCAGTACTTGGAGGAAGCAGCTTTATTTTATTTATTTAGGATACTCTTGTCATGGGTAAAAAGTGTGTAGAAACATTTTAGTGTGCTAGTCACATTATTGATTATTTTTTTCCCCATAAATCTGAATTTAAGTGAAGTAATACTGCACATAACTTATCAGATTCTGCTAATGTCTCTATAGTGTGCTATAGGGAGCAACACAAGATTGACGGCAACACAAGATGATGGCAAGAAGATGTGCAGGCTGACATATAGCTGTCCGTATTCTTCAGGCCCATAATGTGGGCTTCAGCTTTGTTTCAGTGGTGGGGGGGTTGGGGCTTTTTTTTATAGTTACCATTGGAAGTCCCCCAAATCTTTTGGTGAGATATGTAGCAGTTTATGCATTTATTCTTCAATCTCTTGATAATGTGTATGAGTTTTTGTGGGGGCTTTTCTACATATTTCATAATTTATTTTACTGTGTTATATTGTCTTTTCACTTTTTAAAATAACTGTTATTTCATATTTTGGAGGGCTGAAATATTGTTTTCTGCTTTTTTTCTCCTGTTGTATGGAGATTAAGTGGACTACCTTAGTTTCAGGTCAGATAGATAGATAGTATTTCATCAGGATAGCGAAATGACTGCAAGCATTCATCCCCATGGATGAAATCCTAGCCTGCAGCATTTCTGTCTCCCACCTTGAAAAGTGGCAAGACAATTACTGAGATCCTTGTAGATGGGCTTTAGAGCTGGGCATAATCCAGTGGCGAATGAAATGCAGAACCATCCAAATCAGTGACATTTAACCCAACCACACGTCAGTCCAGGTGGCAAGATAAATCGGTATTCAACTGTTTCCAGCCCATTTTCCTGGTTAGTGCTCTCAATACAAGAAACAGTTTTGGCATCTCCTGTGTGTTTTTTGTATATGTTCACATGCTTGTGCAAACACACTTTATTCTGTATTCAGATTTTTTTCTGGTGTAGGTAAACTTCTGAAGCATCTGTATTTTGTTTCATGCTCCTTGTAAAAACGGTTATTCTTTCTGGAGAGAGAGCACTCACTCACGCACTTCCCTTTGCCTTTCATCCTTTCTCCTCTTATTTGTGCGAAGAAATTGCATCACTCAGTTGTGACATTTCAGTAGTGGATGCTAGACTCATTTTAACCAAAAGCATAGTCTTCTGAAATAAAACCTATATATATTTACTTGTCAACAGATACGCTCTATAATTTCCATAAAGAGGACTGAATGATAAAAATAGTAAAATATATGAAGTGTTTAGGTGTTTCTGAAATCTACCCTTAAAAAGAGCAAGAGCCAGCAATCTCTTGTGCCAACCTCTTTTATCTCTTCCAAAGCTATTTCTCATTTACTGTAATGCTTAACAATTCCATTTCACAGTGTGCTTTAGATTCCCACCAACAGCAAAAAAAAATAAAAATAAAGACTTAAGAAAAAAACAACTTGCAAATCCAAGACCAGGTGTCTGTTTGTGTGCAGTTCTAAATGAAGCCTTACCATTTCTTAACTAATGAGGATCTTTTCCATGTGGAATAAATTCTTAGTACTTAGCAGCATTAGTAATGCTTCGGAAAAAAAAAAAAGGTACTTAAAATGGTTCAGTTGCCAACTGCCTTTGACTGTCTCAGTAAGACATTGAAACAGACCTTCTGCTCTAAATTAATAAGGCCAATCACAGCCACACAAAGCCCAGAATGACCAATCATTCTTCTGGTGTCCTCGCTATCTTTACTGAGGTCAGATAAATCACTTTCAAGCTGTTAAATCAATGATCATAAATTAGGGCTCTGTTTTTACAGCGCCTTGTGGGAAATTCTCATGGTTAAATTAATCTAACAGCTGCAGCGAAGAGCACCTCCCACAAGATCATGTCAAAAGTTCTCCCCCCCGACCCCACTTTTTTTTTTTTTTTTTTTTTAAGGGGGAAAAAGGACTGAATTATTTGTTTTTACCTAGCACACAAAATGGAATCTCTCCGTCTATCCCTGCTAATTCGTGTTTCAATTGTACCCAGCTGTTTAAATTGCACTGTGCAGAGATTGCCTTGATCCCCAGGTGCTGGTACTCCATCTGTGCTGCTCTGAGAGACTATTTACAGCAGAGGTTAGGCCAGCGATTGCTGGGATGGAAAACTCATTTCTCAGCCTGCCTTTTATTTACACTCTTATTAAAGATCCTTTCACTCATGTTGGAATGGCAGCTAGTGGCTGCAGTGAGCATTTGGCATTGAGCCAAGCAGCAAAATTACCATGTCGATGAAAGATGGCCTACTTCCATTTTAACCTTTCACTGTTCCCCCCTTTCCATCTATATTTGCATGAAGAAGGATGATTATTGAAAGAGATAGGGGGACAAAGGGATGAGAGAATCCTTGTCAGCTGAGCTTTTCAAGGGATAAACCAATGGTTTGTGACCAATTTGGAAAAATCTTTACTGCCTTATTAATTTCCTACTCCTTTCCCTTAATTGCTATTAGAGTTTATTTTCACATGAAGTAACAGAGCTGCTCATGCTCTGCTTGTGTCCTTCCCCCGCTGCTTCCCTGTGCCTTGTGAATGCGACCCTGGGATATGTCTGCAATGTTGAGGTTTCTACTTCATCCCTGATGCAGGTCACACAGAGCCACAGCAACACCCTCAAAGCATTTTTTTTCCCTACAAATGTGCTCTTAGAAATGAATCACCTTCCTGGGAGCAAGTGGCTCATTGCACATTGCATCTTATGTTACTGGGGGAGGGCAAGGGACAGTGTGAACAGTTGCTGGGGGAAGCTGGCATGCAATCATCATGCTATGGCCCTAGATGCATTTAAAAAATAAAAATAATAACTATTTGTCCGGAAACCTCAGCACATTTGTTTTTAGAAGCAACACGGGACTGGTGAAAAGCAACAAAATCCTCCTCAGCTGCTGCGAGACAACCACCGACATCATTGTTGAATGCCAACTATAGCCCCGCACTTGTTGTGGGTAGGGGACCCCAAAACCGCAAGCCTCACTACCAAGCTCCACTTGTGAGGCAGCCCATGACCTTAAGTGCAGCAGCAGTGCAGGTTCTTGACTGCTAGCAAAGCCACGCTTTTCTTTCTCTTTGCCTGCTTCCAGGGCAGAAGAAGAGATGAGGCTATTTATTTTCCATTTTCCTGAGTGGAGGAGCAGTGACTTTACTGAGAAGTTTACAAGAGTGGGTGGTCTTGCTCCTGAGCGGTGTTTTGAGTAGTGTGCAAATACCAGCTTTCATATTAAAAAAAAAAAAAAAAAGGGTATATGCTGAAGGATTTAATCCTCTACTTAGATGGTTGTGTCCTACCATTGTTTAGCCACTGCTTGACCTTGCAGGTCCCCGAGAATAGTTGTCTCCACTAATTACCAGGAGGCTCAGATGCCTGCTGCTGGCCGGGGGCAGGCAGCTCCGCGGCGCGAGCTGTCTGATGGTGCAGTCCCAGGACCTGCAGGTACAGGAAGCTTTTCAATACAGTGATAGCTGCTGACTCCTTCAAAGAATGAACAAAACCGAGTAATTCCCAGTGCAATTTTTAAAACTCAGTTTTGTTCCTGTTGAGAATGCGGCACCTGGAGAAAGGGATGCCTTGCTATTTCTTCCCCACTAATCCTCCTAAAAGGTGGAGGGTTTGTTAACAAAAGCACAACCATATACTTAATTGTACTCTGGGTAACTGACAGCTAAAATAGGTGTATTTACAGACCACTGCTTGCTTTCAGCTCCTGGAACAGGCACAAACAGATCATGTTTTCCAACACCTTAGTTGCTGTTCAAAGTTCTTTGCCAATTTTTTCCTCTATATATCCATATATAACTATATATAGTTATAAATTGAATATTCTACAAACACTTTTTTAGCAGAACTCAGACTGTGCCATGTAGCTAATTTCAGGACTTCAGGTTAGTTGGGTGTTGTCCTCCCCATTTCCTAATTGACCGAGTACCTGACTCCCATGCTACCTGCTTTCCTAGTGAGGCCAGTACCAGGGAAATCCTGCAGGAGCAGTAGCAGAGAAGCAGTACTAGAAATTTTACATAACCACAAATCTTTTTCTACTCCTTTTTTTTTTTTTGGCGCTAAACAGACCTTCCCTAAAACACCATTCTTAGAAGAATGTAACCACAGCAAGATTTACTGTCTGAGCATTGTGTTTAATATTTTTCCCATTCATAAAATACTTGTATGTCTGGACATGAGACTTAGTTTGAAGGGTGTGTTTTGATCCTTGTCTGGCTCATTTAAACTGCTTCTATGCTGGTGCTCAAGCAGAGAAGGGATAAGAATGATGTTCCAGCTCTTCTAACATATTCTGAATTCCCAGATGTAAAATTCAATTGCATGCGTGCTGGTGAAAAACAAGCACTAAGAGGAGGGGCGCAAAGACCAGGAAAGTAAATTTATTTTTTTAATTGGGAGCAAAGTGAATGCAAGCCTCAGAAAATGCAGCATAAGAAGTTTGTATTAGGAGCTTGTTCGTGGAGTACCTTGATCTCAGCTAGATGAGATGCAGTTGACATTTGGCTCACAAAGCTCTAGGGAAAGCTGGCGGACGTAAGAAATAAGACATTTGGTGCAATTAGCCGCAGTACCAACCCAGGAATGAAGGTAAACAGGCACAACTTGGGATGAGAGGATCTTTCAGAATCAAGGCCTAAACTGCTTGTAGACGTAGCAATTCCCCATGCTTTGTGCATTCTGTGGCAATTCCCTATTTGAGTAATTGGTTTGTCTGCTTCTAAATCCTGGAGAACTGCAACTGGATTTGGCTGCTTCTTGTCTCCCCTTCCCCATCCCAGTACATGCTGTGATGCTGCTCTGTACCGTGGAACAGCTGCCTCAGCCTACATCTGCTGAGACGCTCTAGCTGCAATGAGCTGCAGGATTAAAAATTAAACTAATACACATTTAAGAGAACTGGATGGGCAGAATCAGTCTAAATTTTTGAAGAGACTGAAATGACTGCAGGTGTGTCAGTTCCTTTTACATCCCTGAGATTTATTGAATATTATACTGGGCAGAGAAATGGTCTCTGTTTAGGAACAATTTGTGCTACTTGATGAGGTGATTGCCTAGTCATTTGTCTTCAACAGTTACTCTCATGGGAAAACAGTTATCTTTTCTTGTAATTTTACTCATGGATATCTTGCAAAATTTCCATATTCTTAAGCTTTACCTTCCTAAAGCAAAAATAGGAAAATTTCAGATTTGTTTGCTTAGTCCCTGAAAAGTTGTAGCAATAATTACAGAAATAAGCTACGACTATCACATCAGAAGCTAAATACTGCATCTGAGCTTGTATGATAACCTTTGGATCTTCTAGCCAGCTCTTAATTTGCCAAGGAAAAGTAGTTTCCCTGGAGAATAACTGGGCCAAAGAACTGGGGTAACAACGGCTGAAAAAGTCAAACCCTCTAAAATCAACTTAAAACCATTAAAGTTTCCCCTTTCAAATAGGAGAATTAACATATTATATGCATGTAAGTTTTCATTTTGAGGCAATGAGCAATGTTAGGTTAATGAAGAAATAATTTCCCTTTCTACAGGACGTCCCTTTGGCTACCAGCGATTCCTGCCTTGCTGGTGATGCTGTCTGTATCAGTACCCGTAGGAAGCGAGTGGTGGGAGGAGGTGGATGGCCAAGGAGGCAGTGGCACATTGCAAACAGCAGTTAACTACTCCAAAATGTTCTGCATCAAAGAGGAGCACAGTAAGGAGAAGGAAGGAAAAAATACCACCCACAGCATAAACCAGAAAGATGCTCTGTTGGGATACAGCCTGTTGGGAAAGGCCTTGATTTACCAGAGACAAGAAAAAAACCCAACCAACAGATTGGTAAATCCAGGGATGACTGTGAAGCTCAGGGATGATGCCAAACCATTACAGCTGGTTGTATGCCGTCCTTACAGAAGAACGCCCTAAAGGATTGCCTTCTACTGCTTAAGGGAGTAAATGCTCAAGGGCGTAAAGATCAGGGGCATTTTGACTCTTTAGAGCTCAAGAAATTATGCAGTAATACACCAAAGAAAAAGAAGGTAATTCTAATCTTAGGTGGCCTCAAATTTATGAAGGTTCAGAGATCTCATCTGTCTATGCATCTAAATAATCAGTCCTGAATTAGCTGCAGTAAAGATCTAATTAGTTTTTCTACTGCAGCTTCCTCCCTCTCCCCTTATTAGTTTGTGGCAGAGTGCTGTAGACTATTTCTGAAGCTTCAAATTTAGGATTAATTGCTCTTAATTTATTAAGAGTCTCCAAATCACGTGTTCTTTATTTACATGTAGACACACTTTGCCTACCTTGGCCATAGTCCTTTTTATTAAACTTGTCCTCACAGCACAATTTCTCCTGGTATCTTTTCCCTAAAAAGTTATGGCATCCTTTGTTTTGCAAAAAGTGGAGGATTTTTTTAAAAAGCCTGCGTCCTTCCTTCTAACAAGAACAGGATGTGCAATAACTTTGGTTTATATAAGCCTTCCTGGAAAGCACGAGAGAAACTCTGGAATCAATAAAAGCTGCAGTGTAATAGCATAAAGAAGTAAACTTTTTGTGAAGGTACATTGCTCTATGAGGATACATTAAGAAGATGAAACTTCAGGCCTCAGTTTTACAGAAACTGTACAAATAAATTACTGGGATTGTTCACTTATGTTGCTTTAGTTAACTAAGCATATTCAGCAGAATACCAGGAATGTACTATTTGGCTAAGCACTGATTTATTGCCTATAGGAATTAAAGAAACTGATGTCCAAATTTGAAGAGTTGTATCTATTGCCTAAAAAATGAAAATAACAAGCCTTACTTGACCTCAAGCTTACAGAATTTAGGGCATAAGAGATGCGAAAGCAATAGGATGACGTGGAGCAATGTGCAACAGTTCCCTGTCAGTGCACGCTACCAACACATATTTATTCAGCTGACGCCAGCGAGGCAGGCAAAGCTGTGCTGAAGTTTTATTTGCACAGCAATTTTAAACTTGACACAGTGGTCAGATTGCAGTAATAAACTCTAGGACTTAAGGGGAGAGTGAGAAGAACCAGAGTGAAAGTAACAAATCGCTTCTCTTTGCACTCTCCGTTATGCTCAGTGAACACAACGGGCATATGCAGCATTTAAAAAACCAGGGTAACGCTAGAACAAGTGTTTTCACTGCTCTTCTACTAAATTTGAGGTGAAATAGGAATCGGGAGAACCATTTGTGCTACAATGCAATACTTCAAAGATATGAACAGTAGATACATGCCTAGCTCTCATTCTCTTGCTGGCAACCCAGATGGGTATTGCCTGTGGCTCTGTGCTGGTACAATGCAAAAAGGCCAGTGTTGGTTCCTGCATCTTTGGTACCTTCAAATACATCTTCGGTTGCTGAATAACCATGACAGCTTGCTTTGCTGGAATCTATGAATTCACCCTTGCTTTTACTCTAAACTTAGAGCAGAATTTGAGACTGTGATTCCTAAGAAACTGGGGAGGAGGGAAAACTTATTCCAACTGTGTTGTCATTTCAAGAATTGCACCCAGTTTCTCATGCCACAGACAGCTGATAGCTGATCACTTTGCATAGCTCTTCATTGAGTCAGAACATGGCAACTGGCAGTCTGAGCAATGAATCATAAGCTGATGGGAGCACACAGCTCACACAGTTATCCAACAGCTGATCTTCCAGATCAACCCATACACTAATGCACCTCACAGGCATTTACTTCATTAAATCAAGAGTGAGACCTTTTGTCAGTGAATCATCCATTCCCTTGTAAAGCAGAGTGTGCTACTTGTCTGTATTGCACAATTAGTAATACACACAAAGAGACTTAGGTACTCGTCAAGACAAAGGCAGAATAATAATGGTTATAGATGTAGATGGATATATATAATATATAATATATAATTTAAAATTTTATTTTAAAACTTTGCGCATACACTTCTTCAGCATCCTCCTCTTTTGTTCATTGCACTGAAAAGTTTGAAAAAACACAAAATATATCCCTTTACTAAACATTTTTTGTTCTTAGGTTACAAAAAGATTAACATTTCACAGTCACAGAGCAGAAGTACATTGGTCCAAAACATCTTTCTCCAGCAGGTCCTCCATTCTTCAGGACATAAAAAAACCTAGACAGTTGTACAGATCTCAAAACAAGATGACTTGTCTGATGAAGGAAAGAAAAAGGTGGCAGTTATTTAAAAAAACAAACAAAAACCACCAGAAAAACTTAGACCAAAATAAGACACCTATGAAAGAACACCAGCAGCAATGGGTAAAAAAAAAAAAAAAAAAGAGAGAGAGAGATAAAGAAAAAAGAATGAGAGTGGAGGTGGACAAGGGGACAAGGGCATCCCCCTTCAAGTACATCACAGGTAGAAATACAGCAGCACAGTTACAGCATCGTTTGGTCTCTCTCTCTATGGTAGCCACATTGCTATATCTTCATCTAGGACACATGGAAGAAAACTATTTACAAACCAAAAATGTCAGGGAGGAACAACAATTCCACAGAGTTTGCAATTCATGTTTGATACAAAAATGTTGAAAGTATTTGTACATAAAATGTAAAATAAAAGCAAAATGCCGAGGCAGGAAGAAACACAGCAGATTTGTTTGGAGTGTGTAGTGTTCTTTAAAAACCTAGCAAAAGTTCAAAGCCAAAATCTGCCCAAACATCAAGTGCAGCTCTTCAAAAATATCCTGGAGGCACAGAATTGATGGTACCTCACAGACCTCTCTTGTCATATTTTAACATGGAAGTAACTTTAACATGGAAATCCACTGCTAACAGCAGACTCTGACCACTCTTCCTTTAGCTTGTTAGCCCTGTTGTTTTTTAGAATTTATTAAAAAAATTCTCTCTCTCCCCCACATGAGGCTACTGAACATCAGCCTTCTCAGACAATACACTTTTGTGTTCACAGAGGAAGCATCATTGCCTTAATGTACCCAAAGATGGTTGTGTGCCCCACTTAAGGTGTAAATGAAATGTATACCTTTTTCGTCAAATTAAATAAAGAAGGTTTTAGGCTGTAGTGCAAGAGAAAGATGTCGAAATGGCTGTACTACCTTCTGCAACAGTATTAACAGAAGAATGGTAGAAGCTTCTTGGTTTTGAGTTTCTAGAAATTGGACTGGACTAGGCACCAGAAGACGGTGTTAAATTGCACTGTCAGCTAACCTGAACTACGTGGCATACTACCTCCTTTCCTTGCCCTTGTCCAGGAAGGACAAGAACTTGCCTGACTTTCTAGGCAGTGCCCATGGACAGGCAAGGACACAGCACTGTGCAATAGCAGTATGAATACAGATGTAACTCAGGACTGAGGTTCCTTGCTGCTAAGGCTTAAACAGTTTTGGATACTAAGGGAACTTCACTGGCAAAAAAACGTAGCACTGCCAGCGTCAGGCAGTAACTACAATGATGTGCCAAGGATCTAAAATTTGGACTTGGTGCCGAACTCAGTGCCGTTTGAGGAGGCGAGCTGTCTGCTCCTAACTCAGGAGCTTCACTGAGCCCTAGAGCAGCTGCAAGTCTGCACATGGCAATATTCATCCTGTGCCTATCTGAAAAATGGTATTGTGCACCATGGATCCTCCCTGCCATCAGTGGTTTCTAATGCTGTGACTCCCCAGATAATTTGACCTATAAAGGGAATTGGAAATGCTTTTAATTATTCTTGCTTCTCACACAATACCTCCCCAATAAATGGCTCCTGCCTCCGATTTATATGAGGCTTTGGTGTGTATATGTACTTGTACTTGTACCATGCCTTGAAGCAAAGCACAGACCACACTGCAGGCACATAAGAAGCTCCTACTGAAAGCAGATAGAAGTGAAAGCCCAGGTACTAATGCAGGTTATCAGAGATTTACCAGAGACATTCTAGGGAGGCAAGCATGCAAATGTGTAGCAGATACTTTGTAAAAAAGCAAAACAAAAAGCATCACAGCATCATTTCAGTCACATACACCTGAGTAGGAAACTTTTTATTATTCTTTGAAGTTCTCAGAATTTATTAATTGATGCTAATTGATATTAACTGTTGATACTGTACTTCTGCCCTTTCCAGGAGAGGGGCTGACAGCTAACACAACTCGACCCGGGCCCAGTCGCTGCAGAGAAGCAGGCTGACTGACAGCAATACCTCAGATGAACAACAAACAGAGTAGAGGCTGATTCATGAAGCCATACCAGCGCCCACAAGATTTTGCTCTGAGAAGTCACCAGCCAGTTTGCTCCCACCAAGTCATGCACTCCGCTAACCCATCTCTCCAGGGGTATGTTTAAAAACACCCCTGAACGAGAAGTTGCACTTTCCATTGCCTTGAAGTTTCACTTTTAAATTTTGGCAAATGCTACACTGGAAATTTATTTCCACCACATTGCACTCGCTGGTTTTGTAATGACTGGTCTGTGTGTTGACACCATGTTACCAAATAATGAAGACTAACAATGCACAAGCACTGAAACATTTGACTCAGGCTTGTAGTTAGTACCAGCAAGCACCAGCTTCTTTGCTGTTCAGACAACTCCACCAGAACTGCCAGCTTTAGTTTCTTTGTGAAAGAGGATCTGAATTGCTAGAGGACTACACAACTCATTTGCGAAGAGACAACAGGAGTTACACAGAGCATAAAAAGCATGTTTACAAGTTTATTAGGCCAAAAAAAAAAAAGCACAAGAGAAGATCTCTTGCTTAAACTTTAAAACATATGAGGGGCCATGTGAAAAATATTCTAGACTCCAAACCTCTCTTTTTACCCAGCTGCACACAGAAAAAGAGGTAAAGGGAAAAAAAATAAGGAAAGAATAGATAAAGCATGACAACACATAATCAGATATGCCACTGATATATGCTGAAGCTCCAGAATATAAAACATCCATGTTCTGCACAACTTTATCACATGCAGGCACTGGGGAATGCACGTAACAGTTTTCAGGCTAAAATCACGCAGTTTGCTGCATGTTTGAGCCGTTACACACTCTGCGTTGCCTGCTCTCAACCTGAAACTCCTACAGGGTCTAGAGATTTAGAGCAAGGGTAGTTTAAATCCACCGAGACTGTTGCACACGTACTTCCGGATGCAATCAAATAAAGCATCTGGGCAGCTACACCGCACACACGCTGCATGTTTACATAGCACATTATAAATTACAAAACTGGTGAGCTCTAGGCCACGCCTGTTCAGGAGAAAGTCTGCAAAGGGCACAGCATCCTCCTCCTCCTTTGGAAAGGACACAACATTTGTGAGCTGCCTAGTCAGTGCCCTACAGTTATGTCAGCCCCCTGTCTTTTGGCTATCCAAGAAGTACAAACCAGATAAGCAGCTCCAAAAGAATGTGGTCTGGGGGCAAATGAGGTTGAACTTGGCTCCCCAGCCAATATACACTAGAATCTTCTGATTTCGTTTTTTCTTCAACTCCTGCCAATGAAGACAGCTGCCTGCTTAAAGGACAGGCAGCCAGGTTAAGCTGCAGATTTGCTCACTTGTTTCCCTCTTGGACTATTGCTTTCACTCTGGTAACATTTTACTCAGATTTTCTTTATTTAAATTGATGCATCACTGCTAAGAAAAATGCTGCTGAAGCTAGCCAAGGGCTTCTATCTACCACAGTGATATTTGAGCCTTGATTACAGTACTCAATACCAAGAGACAGAAAGTTACAAGCTGTCACTTTCTGATCACCAAGTGAGGCAGGAAGAAGTGAAAGGACTTTTAAATAGATCACTATCTGGGTATCCAAATTGATAACAAGAACAATACCGCCACTTCAAGTAGGAATCCAACTAAAAATACACTCGTGAGCCCAAATAAATGTACTGAATCCCAACTGATGCAAAAGCTGTATGGTCAGGGATCCTTTCAACATGATAAAGCAGGCAGAAACATTCCATGAATGAAAATCTCTGATCCCAAAGAAACCATGGCCTCCAGGTAAACATTACATAAAGCTGAGTTTGCATGCTCTGTATAATCATGGTATACACACAACAGGGAATCTTAACAAATAACTCCTCACACCAGAATTAAATCTTGCCATACAGGACTGTGACCTGTTTCTCCTGGACAATTTTGCAGGTGGCTGTTTTAGCTGCAGTAAACACGCATATTCACACTGAAAACAATTTCAGTTTTCCTACTAAAATACAGGAGTATAGTCTACTGAAAAAGAGACAGGAGAGGAAAATGGGGGTTTTTGAAGGATTACACAAGTTTGAAGTTGTCCGTAGGTAAGTCATGAATGCAACTTTTTGAAAGAAGAAAACTCTTGAGTCTCATATATGTATATATAGGTATTTTCAAATGAGATGTGACCCAAGTCACCTTCTGAATATTTGGGGGTAGATTTCAGGAGCCTCCTTGGCTTCTGACACCCACTTCTACTTCCACAAGTGAAATGGCTCTTCCAAGCTACATCGTAAACTGAGAAAAAAAATTAATTCCCCACCTGGAGGGACGACAGAATCCATAATATGCTAGCAGCATTTAAATCCCATTCCTGTTAAGCACCAAAAACATTTCTACAGGGAAACTGTAATCTTAAGGGTTATCTTTAATCATATACAGTATATGTGCAGAGCCCTAGCTTTTGGGCAGAAAAATACCCCTCCAGCATTAGTTTTGAATAGATTACATTAATCGGAAGTGTCCTGGTCAGATCACCAAAAACATATTGTCTCTTACAGGCCCTTTCCCAAAAGATCCCCATCCTATAACCACTCTTGATGCTACTTTCACGACTGTTTGTTCCCATGTATTAAAGGAATGACGTAGACAGAGATGTCGTCTCCAGAGCCCAGCCTGTCGTTGGATATTCGCCAGCCCCGGTCCTTCAGCACTCCCCTGGCTCGCATCACCAGGTCCTGTGCCGCCAGCGTGTACCTGTGGAAAAGGCAGAACACAGCCAGGGAGTGCTCGTCTTCGTGTGGAAAGTGGGTTTTCACAGCCTGCCAGATTTACTGTTGTAAGCTACCAGGACAAGCTTCCCAGTGTTTTAGAAGCAGGCAGGAGAAACACAAACCATGGCATACCCACAAAGCAACTCCTTCCAGTTCAGTGATGGCTCCTGCATCAGAATCTAAAGGTATTTGACGAGCACCAATCGACCAAAAAGTCACTGGTCGTTTTGGGTGCCTGGCTTCACCAGTTTTCAGGAAAATATTAACACGCTTGCCTTAACAAACTGGCTTTCTAGGAGTAGTCTGAAAACTGAGGACCCCAGATAACACTACCTGCTGTTGAAAACTATGCCCTTGTTCACTGACACACCTAAAGGTAAACATGGCTCAACTATTTCGGAGACAAACTATAGCAAAGTCATTTGAAAAGCAAGTAATAGAGCACTAAAAATAAAATCAAAATTACACTTTAAACCAAGCAGACTAACTTGTCTGTTTTCCTTGACCATAGGAAAGATTTTAAAATCTCTTTTATCCTGAAACTGGAAAAGGAAACTTACAGCTAATACAACTAGATTAACAGAATCCCACAGTTCTTTCACACTTATATGAAAACTGTGTGAATGCGAGTTGTTAAGTGCTTAATTTAGTGAAATACCAAGTTTCATGTTGCTTCAAAACTCCCAGCCTGTGCTGGGCTGAGCGGCATTGGATTTATGGCAGTTATTTTCTGTCCTGAAAAAATAACAGGTGGTGCTTGGGGGCAGAAGGGTGTCAGAGTCCAAAAGGTGATGCACAGACAGTGCTCCGTCATGTGCTCTGACACGTTCCCCTTATCATTTTACCTGCTGTTACTAGATCAACACATCTGTGTACTCATTTAGAAGTTTCCTCTGAAAGAAATCTCATTATGGGTGAACAGCTACTGTCACATGTTTTTCTTCATCAGTCCAACACCTGGCTAAGATGTTTTGAATTTGGTTGGGTGGAGGCAAGCTTTTCTATGATTTGATAATTAAAAATTAATCAAACAGTTAAAAGACTGACAAGAAAAAAACAGTTCAATATTCCGTCTGCCTGTGTTTTATTTAAAGCATAAGTATCAACCTCCAAGATGATGCGGGGCTCTATGAAGCCAAACACAGAGGCCACCAGAAGCAAAGCACACCTCTGTAGTTTCCAGAAACCAGGAAGGACAAGAAGCGTTTGCATTTGAAGACCCTCTTTTCTAGGCAGGATCCTTGGCCAGAAATTATCTGCCCGGATCCCATCTGAGGAACAGGAAAGAACAGCATCTCCATTGGTGAAACGTGGGGTGGGGGGAACCAACTACTTTATTGAGTATCCAGGACTGTTCTAACCCCAGAAATTTTCACCAGAGAACCCCAGAATTTTTCACCAGAGAATGCATTATTAAATGGTAATTTCTATCAGTGCAGACTTTTATTCACTCTCTGGGGATAAAAGAAGGAAAAAACCCCAATTGTGTTTTGTTTCTACAATTTTGGTGCCTTAAACTCAAATGACTCCTTTGAACTAGCAAGAGACTTATTTGCTCTACTAGAAAGATTTCTTCAGTGCAAATGAACCAACATTTGACTACCCAAAAGGTTTGATGTTAAATCCAACTAATGTTGTACAGAAGCAACGCCCCTCCTGCTCCTAATGGTACCGAGTGATAAAATTTCCAGCCCTCACTAGTTTTGAGAAAAGATTTACTTTTAGCAATAGAGAAGGGCCCAAGGCATGAACTCTAACACACACGCTTGCACACACATGTGCACACTGTCTGCATGTTCCAAAAAAAGTCTGTAACAACAACTTCAAGCTATAACGGCAAGATGTAGCAAGAAGCGCTGCCCATACTGTCCTAACGCAACATGAAATCGTATTTTCTAAGGGGAAAAACCCCAAACATACATACTTCACTCCTCAGTTCCCAAATCCCCAAATCAGATGCAGGGCTAAGGAACAAAAGGACTCCACGTGGCAAGCGAGAAACTGGAATATTTATTCACAGCTTGCCTGATGCCGAGTGAATTTTGGCTAGAACATCTTTTCCAAGGATTTCTCAGCTATTGTCAGAATTTAAGAGAAGAAAACACCCATCATTCTGTGAGAAAATTTTGCCTTCCTCCTTTTTCTAATTAACAAGGGCTCCCCACATCTGAAGAGTACAAAGGAAAGAGTATTGCTCTTGACTGTGTAAAGCTTTTGCCGCTTAATGTTTGGAGAGGGCAAGATAAAAAAAAAGGAATTTTAATAAAGCAGAAATTCTCCTGGAGACAGACTGTGAAATACACAAGAAAACCAGCATATCGAAGCAAATGAAAAGGAACAGGTGAAGGCAGCAGTGAGGTAACATATTCCTCTCCTTGTGTAGCGCTGAATTGAAGCGATGCTGTTCAACTTGGCACTAGAGGAGATAGGGTGAAGTCTCTTGTACCTGGAGATGAATAGCAGCAGCAGTCCATTACCGAATGCTTTATTCTCCAGTGCTGTGAACTTGGGATTCAGCTGGCGAGACAGCATTAGAGAACTGCTGAAGTAGTTTTAAAGTATCCACTTCCTCCTAATGAACAGCCTCGCTGGAATACAACTTTTGTGTTTTAAGAATAAATATATATGGGTTTTTTTCTTCTCCTGAAGCTTTCAGTATTGATCAGTGAAAATACTGCAGGAGAAATGGTGACAGTGGGGGAAACGTGCTGCTGTCTGAGCAGCTTCTTATCTTCTCACACCCAGCAGAGGTGGAACAACTCCTCAGCATCCTCATAAATCTCTAGCTAGTATGAGAGAGAGAGAGAGGGAATGAGAAAGGACAGGAGGGAGGACAAGAAATAAAAGATTCCCAAGGTCAGTGGGTAAACCTGCATAAGTGCAGCTGAAGGAAACGGGCAAGAGTCACGCTTCTCTGTCTTCACATGTCTTCAGAGAGATGATGTATGGAAAGCAGCAGTATGTCACTACCACCTGTTCTTCACTCAGGGTCCCCTTCATGCTTTTGTCTGCCACAATACCCGTAAGAAATGAGCTAGCTAAGAAATCCAGCTCCACTCCAGCTTCTTCCCTCCATTGCAGCCCTCATGGAGGAACTGTTCTCTAATCAAGTCTGTGCCCATCACGCGCTGCCCAAATCCCCTGAGGCTGTGTCTGCATGTCTAGGTGAAGACAGACCCAAGGACTTTGCTCTCCCTGCACTTGGAGGTGCCCAGGCACATGCTGTGTTTGACAGGATTCAGAGATGTTTTTCTGTGGGTAACGAACACAGTTCTGACAGTAAGTATCAGCAGGAGAGAGTCCCAAGAGCGTTGCCGAGGGCTGTAAGCTCTTACCCATCAGCCTATAAAATGACCTCTAATTCAAATGGGAGGGATATTGCTCCCTTAAAGAGCTAATTACTTAACAGATAAGTACTCTGCAGCTCTAAAATCTTCCTCCCTAGCCTTTTTTTTTTTGTTTTTAAATATGCGCCTGTCATGGAATAAGTAGGCTACTGGGTCAGGCAGATCCAGAGTCTGCTCCACAGGTAGGTTCTCCAGAAGACCACAGCATTACCAAACCCAGGGGGAAAGTCTCTTACGTTCTGACAAGTTTTCTACATCCCTGGAGATTTCACATTTCCAGCTGATCACCTCACCACAGACTATGTCACTACACCCATCACAGAACCTGACGTTCTGTGGGACAACATTTCCTTTAAACATAACAGTGATAATATGGCAAACAAGATTTTCCTGTCACTGACTAGTGAGAGGAATGAATGCAGCTCCACAGTCTGAGCTGCTATGCTATTGTAAATTCATTAGTTATACCTCATTTGGACCACTGTGAAGTAATTACGTAAAAACTCTCACACAGTACTTTAAACCCTTTAAATATTCTTTACAACCAAGCAGCAAGAGCAATTCTGCAAAGGTAATTTTCATAAATATAATTGTAAACTGTATGAGGGACTGCTCTAATTACCTTTGCAAGCTGGCATGAGAAATGTCTTGCCACCACTATTTGTAAGCCTCTAAATGACCTGGCACAAAGTTACTTAAAAGAACAAATTAATTTTCGATTCAGATGTCCATTCACAGACCAGTAGGTCAAACGCTAATAAATGTGTTTGTTCTAACTCGTAATACAGCAGGCCCAATTCTGGAGTGTGTTGTACTCACGCTGGCACAAACAGGGACTAATCCCCCACAATTACTGGGGCTAGACCAGCACAAACAAATCTGAATGAAACAAAGAAAATGTCTTTTTTTCCTTTAGTGTCTTTGATTTCTATGACTGCTTTATAATGGATGAAAAATTACTCACTTAACAAGTCAAAACATTGAACAAAGAATTCCCATTCCTACTGCAGCAAATGTGGTGGCCATCACCAGCTTTGGAAAGATGAAAAGGAACAAGACAGACACGATACACCCAGACTGTATTCACAACAGACAGGACCAGTGAGGATGTTAGGAAGGGCCAACCTTTCCCAATGACTAGATGAGAATGGAGACAGAGCAGGGCAGAGGTATTAAACTTTACCAGGTGCCTTTGCAAGAGGAGACTCAGGGGTGCAGAAATGAGAGCAAAAGCTCCCTAGCATCTCTGAACGGTGCTAGGGAATAACTGAAAGTAGATTGGGTGGCTCATCTCCTCCTACCTTAATGGCATATATGCATAGCGTATTGCCAAGATGCCCTGGAAGTGCCCCTTGCTAATCCTGCCTGATCTCCTCCCAGAGAGAGAGCAGAGACACTTCCATGTCTTGCTGAAGTAGAGACACCCCTGGCTGTCATTCATACCACATCTCTGCTTCAGCACAAGGAGGTGGGGAAAGTCAAAATATTGCAGTTGCAGGTTCATGCTAATCATCCATTCCCCTAATGACTGAGTGCTTGCAACAAAACCTCTTTTTGCATTCCATGTTTGTAAGTGTCAGGGCAACACAATACTGCTCGCAAATTACTTTGGAGCTGCTCTCACTTCAAAACCCAAGTGGTTGTTAGGGTGTCCATACCCAGTTATCTTCCTTGTTTGCTGATGGAGAACAGGGCTGACCTGTGAAGATGACCACTCAGAAATATGAGAAACACCAAGCATTTTGAGATGGGTTTCCTCATGCCCTCAAGAGCTGCCACATCTAAACAACTGTAATTTGGGCTCCTGCACCATCTCGTATGTTTTCACTTGGCTGCCGAGATATCCCAGAGCTTATTTCTGAAGCTCTGCTTTCTGCAGGCCAACTGGGGATGCATAAAAGCTCCTTTCTGCTCTCTCAGCCCAGGGCGAGGGCAGAAGACAGCGACGGCCAGGCCTGAATTCAGGAGCAACGCACACTTCCCTTCCTGAAAAGTCCCTAGGGAAGGATAAAGCTCTTTCCACTTTCACAGTCCTCCCTTTCACAAGTGAGAGACTTCTGATCTCTAGCGCAATGTTTTAATTCACAGTGACACTGAACTCAGCAGCAGACTGACTGATGGACTCATTCAAGGCAGACAGAGCTCTAGCTAGTTGTTTGGGAACTTGTTTGTTTGCTTGATGGTATGTTTTAAAGACAGAAACTGATCAAGTAAGAGGTGATAAAGACTGGAAAATGAAGAGGATGAGGTAGGTTAAAATTGTGAAATGAAACAGAATCGAACTAAATGAAATAGAGTCAGACTTTCCACCTGTTTCCACCTCCTTTGTCACGACACCTGTGCTGCAGCTGGTAGCACTGAGCATCCCCTACTGAAGGTGGATTTAAAGGTTGCAGCATGACCAGGAATGAGTGGGAACCACACTGTGCAGTATTTATACATACCTACCTACCTACCTACCTACCTACATACAGAGTGAGAGCTATAGAGAGATGCTGATGATGTCGCAGTAAGAAACAATCTTTAGTGTTAAGGGACTATCCAGAGGAGAGTTAAGTGGAAGCCGGTGACTCCTGGAGACAGAGACCTGTTGCCATGTTCTTCTAAGACCTCAGCCTCCTACAGCTTCCACAGGACCTTGTACAGCAAACAAAATGGATCCTGTGCCAAGATACTGTGATCCTACACCTATTCCTTTGAAGGCAGGCAATTCTGAGTTATAACAGACCCCCCACCCGCCTGCCCCAAACTCCCACATTTGCTGTAGAGGTTCCATCCAACTTATAAAAATGTCTTCTTGTATGTATTGCATATTTACTGAATGTTATTAATATCCTACTTTCTACAAAAATAGATTACCAGAAAGTGCTCTTCTGTGGAGAAGCTAGAAAGTCAGGGATGAGCACAAACCTGTGGGGATCATCAGGGTCACAGTTTGGTAGAAAGTTAGTGACAGCTTCTGCCACTTCTTCATTTAACAGTACATCCCAGAGTCCATCGGTAGCTAGGATGAGAACATCATCTGGCCCATGCTCGTACTGCAGGAGGTCATAAACTCTCACCTAAAACAAAAAAACCCAAGAGACATTCATGAAGGAGAAGACTGTCAGACCTGTTTGTGAAACATCGCCGAGTTTGGCTGTGAGTTAGCAGGTTCGGCCATGGCACTGAAATACCTCTCCCACGCACTGCTGGGGTCTGTCTCCAATTTAGCCCTCGAGAGAGCGAGCCTTCCTGCCCTGGCTCAGCACAGCTAAAGTGCTGACCCCAGCTGGGAAGGATGCAAGTGTTCTTAAGCCAGGCTGCAAAGCACCGTGCCGCCTGCTGCCAGCAGCACTTGAAGCCTCCCCCACCCAGCGGCCTGGTTTCGGCGTGTGAGGCTCTTCCCTATCATTGGCAGGACTAGTCATATGGAAGCTGAATAATTTATTTGATGAATTTTTGATATTTTCTAATAAAATATTCACAAATAATTGTTTTCACTATTTGTCCAGATCCATTTAACTCTGCCAGATAAATTGCACATTTGGAAATGCCTGTGTGGCAGAAGGCATTGCATTCATTTTTCTAGACCTGACGCAGCTGCTGCACTCAAGAATTATGCCTGAGCAAGTGAGTAGTTCCACTAAAAGGAGAAAAACTGTTTATGCGCTCAGTTATGTGTATCTGTAAGGAGTTCAGTAGGTAGAGGGCAATTCAAGATCTGCACAAAAGTAAACCCCCAAGATTATCCACACTATTAAAATGCCCACTGGCTTCACCTTGTCAGTCTGCAGCCACAGTCAGGCTGACCATCACTGCTGGCACCTCCGTAACACCCTGCCTTTAAGACAACTTCCGCTGTCCTCTTCCCGATGGGGCTGGGGAAAGCCAAGAGCAGAGGGGGCAGACACGGAGAGCAGGGGCAGGAGACCGTCAGCTGAGCCAGAATACAAGGAAAGGTCATGGCAAGTGTTTTAAACCGAGCCTTTAGTTGGATGTAACTCTCCTTCCAGCACACATTGTATTCCAGCTGACAAACCGCCTGAAATTTCCAGCTTGTGATGGGAAGCCATTACAAAGCACTCATGGAGCAGTTTAATTACCACAGCAAGAACCACAGTTTGAAAGAAATGTGACAACCTTGGCAAGGCAGACAGGAGGAAACGATCATCTGTAGTGAAGTTTGGAAACGGTGCACCTCGTCAAGCACCCTGCTCTGGCCTTGGGCTCCACTAACAGCAGCGGCATTTGGGAAATTTGTCAGAACAAGCATTTGGCATAACTAGAAAATATGAGCTGTTTTATTCTCCCTCCTGGTGCATTCTCCCCTTAGGAACCATGGAGCAAGCAATGCACATAAAATGCCTGGACCTTTTAATATAATTATGATTTTATGGGACTGCAACCAGTACCGGAGGAAGGAAAAAAAAATAAAAATCACCTAGACCTGACTGCTAATCCTTACTCGTTCGCCTTTCACTCAAAAGCACAAGAAGGTCATTTGTAAAATGTAACCTTCACTTCATTATCTAAGGTAGCAGCTGAATAAGGATTTTGGAGAGGATTAAAGTCAAGGCAAGATACTCTCTTAATTAGAGCATATCTCCTTATTCAGACTGAGTGGGAATACTGTTCTAGAAAAGATCCCTATATGCAGCACAGCTCTCACCTCAAGCCCATTGCACAGAAACCAGTAGTTGTCACAGTCCCCACTCCCCGAAATTTAGTTCAGCCTGTAACAGCCCAGAGTTTCAACTCAGAAGTCATGGGGGTGTGGGGGGTAAGTCAGCCAACACAGCCGTCAATAAGCACATGTTCTGATCACATCTCTTGGGTATGGGCAAATAGCATGCATGGTTGATGGTTGGACTCGATGATCTTGAAGGTCTTTTCCAACCCAAGTGATTCTATGATTCTAATATCTGAGAGAGCATTGGGGTTAATGCTCAGGGATGCACTCAGCAGGAAGCCCCTCATAAGAAAAACCAAGCTTTGAATGTCAGCGCTAGGAAAAACGCATCTACCATGGCTCTCCCACCCAGGAAAAGTACACATTACACCACAAGAGCCGTTTTTGCAGCGTTGGTGGGGGAGAAGGCAGGAAACCAAGACCACGCATCACTGATTTGAATCCTCCTGAAATGAACAATCTTGTCTGACTGGGGAGCGGCACTGGGGCAGATAAGAAACTTGTCGAAGCTACCTGCAGCCAATCCACAGGTCAAAAGGTCCAAATCCTTGGTGTAGCACAATTCTAGAGCAACACCAAGAACAGATAATTTTACCAAGAACATGTTTAGTTTTGGGGGAAAAGAAAAAATTGCAATCACTGATTTTGTGGGTAATCCGGGAACAAGGTACGTACTTCCTAAAAGCAAAAGCTTTGTGAACTGAGCACCTCCAGAAAGGGGTGCCACTGAGAAGGAACTAGATGTCAGAAGAGGTACAGAGAAGGGCAATAAGGGACGCTAGGCTGGAATGCAGGTTAAGGAAAGAGAGCACCAAGGTTACAGGAGGCAAGCTTGGGGCAACCTCAGGTAAGATTCTTGTATACAAGGTCCAGTTGGACATGCAACTAAATGTTCACTGAAATGCAGCTTTGTTTGCCTTCCAGTTACCACAGCAGCAACACATTAGGGCAGCCATGTCCGCATAATGCTTAATTTTTTCTTAAGTTCTTTCCTTCTGTCTTTCCTCAGATTTCTAAAATACAGCTGTAGGTGCCCCCAGTATGTTGCTGACAAAAATGATTTAGAGCTGTCCAGTCTATTGTAGGTTCAGGTTATGCTCACAAACCACCTTGCCCAGGCACAGAAACAAGCCAGCTCCAAACCCTTCCTTTTTCTGCTAGCAGCTTTGTTCTAGTTCTTACTTGGAGTAAGACCCTCTCAACGAGGGTCTCTTGCAGTAGCGACACATGCCTTCAGCTGGACACAGAGCGGCGTGACAGCAGAGCTCCCAGAGGCACACAGGTTAGGCAGGCCCACCAAGGCACGTGTAAGGGATGCTCAGACCAGCAGGGCTCAGGGAACATCCACTCCACTCACCCCACAGAGTGCAACGCCCCACAGCATACCTCCACACACACTGTACAGAAAAGGTGAGGGAGTGTGATATGCCAGAGTTTCGGAAAGATGAGGAGAGATGCAGGGAGTTACCTAAGTGCCTGCAACAGTAAGCAACCCCACAGCACTGTAAATCTTATGTGACCAAAAGCAGCTGTTTGACTCCAATGGAAATTACTACTTTTTTTTTTTTTTTTTTTTAAATTCCAGAGACAACCTTCCCAATGACTGCCTCCTTCCTGTAGCTTTATTTCAGGTAACTAAACAACAGCGAGGTTTAAGCTATGCTCTGTCTGTGACGTAAGTTTGTGCAAAGCTGCACACACTGCAAAACAGTATTGCACGGCCCTGCTAGCGCAGACGGTTGGCCAGACACTGGCTGGCAGTGCAGACGTTTCCCTAACTGGTGCTGCACCCTTGAAGAACTTCCTAGCAATTCCAGCCTGAATCTTCAATCTTTCCCTCATGACTCATTGCTTCTACAGCCAGACGTCAATCCTGATAGTACCCCACAGAACTTGTGACCTCTGGCCCAAGTGCCTTGGGCTACCTGTGCTCTGTCCTCTGCCTGCCGTGCTGTCCCGAGAGCCTTGTCAGCAACTCCCCCCGGCCTACCAGCCCCTTCTGTGCTGCCCTGGCCAACTTTCTCACTCTGGAACATCTCTCTGGAGGATCAGGGCAGCCCTCAAAGGAGCCCAGTTTGGTCACCGTACTTCTACCATTCACTGATGTCTTTCTTGAAGTAGAGCAGCTGACCTATTAACTAGCTAAACTTGACTTTAGTAACCAGAAAACCAACTATAAGGAAAGAGCATCAGAACCTCAGTAGCACAGACATCCATGGCAATAAGCACTGGGTTACACTATGTTTTACCCTGACCGGTACTTACAGATCGCTGCTGATAGGTAACAGCAGATACACACTGCTAGAGCGCAGTCACACATGACATCTTTCTGAACATGCGTTATGCAGTTTGTCACATAACGCCTTTCTTCAATCCAGATATTTGTTTCTCATATTGCTCACCTACATGCAGTCAAGAGCAGAGAAAAATGCTCTGGGCAAGCAACGAACAAACAGGTGGGCTGGTTTTATATTTACATTTCAAATGGATCTACCCACCGGACAAAACCTGCATTTGGCTGCCGAAAAGGACCACAGCAGCTCTGTGAAGGCGCTGCGGTTTGTTTGCCAGGTGTTTTTTTTTTTTAAGAGACAGCCAATGCAAGTCCCTGCGGCTCGAAAACCGTTCACAACAGAGTGACACGCGAGCCTGCAGCCACCTGAGGTGCTCCTCAGCAGCCGGCCCCAGGGGAATTCGAGCCAAACAACAGCCCGCATTCACTCGCCTGCACTATTGATCAACTTGCTACTTCAATAAATTAAGCCCTTTCTTAATTGTATCGTCCCTTTTTATGTGCAGTGTTATCCAGCACAGCTTTGCTGGCAAACGACGAGATCTTTCAATACCACCCTCCAAGTAATTTATATGTAAATAATAAAAAGCGGGTCCCAACACTGTTCCCTGCAGCACTCACCAATTAATCTCCTTTTAGCTTTTTACTGCCACCCTTTGTTTCCTGCCCTTTAGCCAATTTCCAGTAGACTGTGCCAACTTTCCACTTAGTCTGTAGCTTCATATCTTTTATATTAATAACCTGTGATGCAGAACAGTTTCTCAAACGTTTTCTGAGAAATCAAAGTGCTCACACAAGACCATCTACTGCATTTATTATTATTTTTTTAATTCTCTGGTAGACATAACCCTGAAGGACTTCAAGCCACTAAAGTGTGATGTTTGCTTCTTGAAACCACCTTGACTCCCTTTGATCATACTGTACTTCTCTAAGTATTTGCCTTGCTTGTTCCTTTCAATGGTATAATTCCTAAAGATTTCTCCAGAAGGCAGATGTGAATCTAAAGCGGTCTCCTTTGACATATTTGTGGAGTTGTCAGAAAGATTTTACTAACATAATGGAACAAGAAAAATTCTCCTTCATTACCTTCTTATCATTTGCTGTGGTGGCTGGCTTTGGGTCCATCACTGGCAAGGGCCAAATGCTGCTGTCAGAGCCACACATCTCCCCACCAAATGGCTGAGCTGCCGTTCGAAAAATTTCAGGATGAAATTCTGCTTTTCAGCTGCAACAAGGTGGCTCTTGCTGAGCTTTAAAAAGCAGAATTTCCTGCTGAAAGCTTTCAAATGAACTGTTCCATTATGAAAAATAAATATTTAATTCCATGCCAGAGAGCCTCAGCCATGGCTTGCCTGCTTTGTGCTACTCCAGTTCATTATAAAAGGCTCAATTCTCTAGAGCTCACCAACCTGCACAAGTCCTCCAAATCTGGTCTTGTAACAGCTGAGCCACTGAATCCTGATTACATTTGTCAGTCTTGGCTACATGACTTCTCCTCCCATAGCCTGGCACTCTATCAAAGTATCATTTCACATCACCCTCAAATTACTTTTATGTGCCTATTTCTGGATGTAGTCTCAGGGTTGCCTACCTTTCCTTCAGCTAAATTTTGGTGGACATGGCATACCAGAGCTTTGTCACGCTGGAATTAAAATGTTCTGAAAACTCACCACGTTGCCCCCAACTTGGGAAAGGACGCTGTAATTACGGCACAGAAACAGAAGCCAGAGGACTTGGATCCTCACTCTGTCACGACTCACTGTGCGCCTTAATTTCCTGTGCCTCCCCTTTTCCAGGTCTGGGAACCAGACATTGTGCTTCCCTACCTCTATATAAACAATTCAAAATCCAACGCTGCACAAGGGCCAAATATGACTGCTGCTTGACGCCACTGCCTTTACTTCCAAGTGCCAAGCTTCCCAGACGGCAGCATACAGACACTGTTTCTTAATGCTGGTTTCTGTGCAAGGTGCACTGTCCATCTATGGACAGAACAAGTCAGGGAAAAACATGCGGAGATAAAGCACTGGGGCTCTTTCTGGGAAGAGAAGGAAGAGATGATTAAGAAAAGGAGGTGCAATGGAAAGCAAGCTGGAGCATATGTTAGTTCCTACTAAAATTCAGGGCTTTTTTTGCCAGTGTCTCTAAATTGAGGTGGCTGGTGCTCTGTCTTTCCTCCTCCTGCCCTTGTACATTTCTGCTGAATTTAGCTGTGAAGGGAATGTGGAAACAAAGCCAATTTTGCTTCCCTTTTGCGAACCAGTTAAGAGATCCTGAAACGTGGATAGCATATGAACTGGATGTCATATTCCAGAATTTGAACACGTACAGACACACTCCACACAAATCAGAAAAGCCCATGAGAAGCTTTGGTTTATACACACAGACAAATACTGCAGCAGCAATTGGCAGAGATGATACTGCTGAGATACTGTGCTGCAGCCATTACATACCCCAGAAACACTGGGTCTCAGCATGCCAGAAAGAAAAATAAATAGGTAGAATTGCATCATTTTGCTGGCACTAAACAAATCCATCACGGTGATGAGGGCAGAGCGGCTGCCTGCCTGGCTGAGGAGAAAAAGGAACACATCCCAGGTGAGGACTACCACACGTTAAAATCGGGGGGAGGGAAGGTACTGGATTGACAGCAAGGAAACATGAAGAGGGGGCTGCCTGTAGATCTCCCCCTTTTCTTCAGGGCCACAAACTCTCAGCACTTTTTTAATTTTTATTTTTAAAGTCTCCAAGATGATCTAAACAAGGTTAATTTAATAATTTGGTTGCTTCCTAGCAGTATTATGTCATTTGTGTATTTTCATTCTCTCACACTGCTATAGCAAGCAATAAACTCAAGGTCAAATAATGGGTATGGTTAAAACCCTAGCAAGCCAGTTGACAGTGGATGGCTCTCAGCATTTGAGCCATGGAAGCAAAGCCTCCTCTTTTTGTGCTGTCATCAGATGGTTTGCCCTTGCTTAATATTTTATGAAAAATATGTGTCATCTGTTCCTTGACGTAGGAACAGGAATGCAGTTACAGAGGAAAAAAGAGCGAGGTTTGCATGTTTCTTGTTAACAAATAGATTCAGATCCCTTTGGAAGGCTTGATATCCTTCACTGCAAGGTCTCTGGTGGTCAAAAACTGGAACTGTTTGTGGTGAGGAAATTCAAAATGATGGAGGCATCTAAAACTACCCTTAACACAAAAACTGCATAATCCCCTCATTATGCCATCATTTGGGAATGCACACTGCCATTCCTGCCATTATTTGGTGTTTGCACAAAACCGTCATAAAGAATTAAGATCTGGAGGTGAAGGGGCAGACAGATGGAAGCATAAAGCACTCTTCCAATCGCTCTTGGCATTTTCCTGCTTATGAGCTGATCTGGTATCCTCTGTGTAATGCAGGATACTACAGTACTGTGGAAAACATCGTGCTCCCTTCTGGAGGACACAGCTTTACATCAGCTTCTGTGAAGGCAGCATGATCCAGGCCTCAAGGGGAGCTGGAGCACATGAAGGTGGGGAGAGATGGGTGTCTCACACTGAATGGCAAGGCTATGGGATAACTGTAGACCAGGGAGTGAGAAGGCATCAATGCTCTGCCAGGGATGTGGAGCAACCAGAGCCAGGGCACACAGCTGGGGAACTTATAATGTTCCTACTATGTGGATGTTACGTACACGCTGCACCTTTGGGAAGGGCTGCATTTTACCTGGATTGGACCACAATCAGAATGGACAATTTGGGAAGAACAAATAAGCACACTAGGCATATTTGTTTCTCTCCCACAAATCAGATAATTGAACCTTGGCTGTTTTACCTCAGGAGATGAGGACAGGAAAGGTTTTATGTATATATTGGAGTCGTGCACTTTCAGGTCATGGTCTCCCAGTCCTCGGGTCACTCCAATAGTTGCCATAACCCGAGCCTAGAAATAAAGAAAAGCAATGCGATCAAATCTTGTTAAATGCACTGTGTCAACAGGGAAAGAGATAACGTTCCTACCCCGTAACTGCTACAGTTAGGGATGAGTTCCCTTTTCTTTCCCAGAAACTCTAGATTTAACACAGCTAATCAACTTCAAAGCTTTTCACACTCATTTCATCTCCATTTCCCTCATTATACCAAGCTTTGTATTCATCCACATCCCAGTCTGCATACACCCATCTTAGACCGTGACCGTCTGTAAAGGACTGGGACTATGGAAACCTAACCCAGTTGCCTCACTGTCCCATGCCAGTCTACGAGACCATCCCTTCAGCAAATTATACAGTTAGTAAACAGGTTTTATAAAAAGGATGAGGAGCCTAATTACTCACCTAAGAAACCTGTGTCCTCCTCCTACTGATATATTGCTGTATATCCCCTCCACCCAGTGCCAAAGGCCACCTTAAATTGCTGAACACACAGGTGACAGTGGCACTGACCGCAGTGCTCTGCTCTGTGGAGAGCCAGCCTAGGGCAGGTCTGCTGTTACCTCAGGTCTACCACTTCATCCCCCAAGCACCTTCCTCTGTGACATGAGCTGTCTCCCAAGAGGTGCTGGGCTCTTCTTCATTAACGCTTCTCCAAAGATTGACCAGGCAGACAGCCTCACGGGGAACCTCGCTCTCTGCTGTCTGCGTATCACTTCCCCCAAACTCTAGTTTAGTCGCAGCAGCTTCTGAACAAGAGAGCTCACAGCATCAACAACAGCGAGCAACTGACTCAAAATTATTTTGCCTCACTAACACTTGGCTCCACAAGGCAATAAGAAAGTAAATTAAAATGATGTGCATGAAACATTTTGCAAATAATTATAAACCTAACCAAATTCAGAGATAAGCTGCAGGTCTGAACCTTCAAAACTTGGACTAATTTTGAAGACCGTGTATTTTTGCATTGAGATAAGAACCTAATGCAGCAGGGGAGCACTATTTAGAAACACAGCGAGCATACCAATATCGGCAAACTGACACCACTGCGTCCTTATATTGATCCTATTGCTGCATCCAGCTAAGCTTGCTGGGATTAGCACTAATGATCTCGCTGTTCTTAATCACAGAGCTGGAAACAAAGTACACCCAAACGGAACGGTTCATTTCTCCTTTTCAAGAAAAACTATCAGCATTCATACATCAGAAAAGTTCGACAGTGAGTTCACATACACTAGCTGAAGAATATAGGGTTAAGGGGTGTTATACTTACCAAATCTTGCCCTGATCCCTCCCCTTCCTAAAATAGAGTTCTGCATCTCAGAGCACTATTAAATATCCCCCTGCTTTGTTTTCAGCAAACATGAGGTTTTTTGCTATCTTCATCCAGCCCAGTTACATTTCACAATGAAACCAGGGACATTTTAAGTCAATTATTTAAGACTGTCTCATTGTAGCCTACTTACAATGAAAGAAAAACAAAAGCAAACTGAACAGCAAATGACTATGTTTGATATAAAAATGCTTTTTAGTATGTTGAGCTCACCCGTCACCCCCCAGACATGAGACTGATTTGTGACAGAACCAAGATATTCTTTCAAGCTGTCAAAATGATAAAATAAAGATACTGAGTGGAAAACACTGGACTGCCACAGGCTAAACTGAGTGGTAAACAGCACGGAATTCCTTCTTCCTTTGGTCTGAGGAAAGCAAACATGCCCACCTTCTTGCCTTCTCCGTATATAAGGGGAAACTTCAAGTCATCTTCCTCAATGGTTTTGTATGCCCTGTGGGGGGAGGACAAACAACATTTATAAAGCTTGCACTGAATTAGTGACCCAGTGCTCTGAAACAAGCAGCAGTGATTTAATAAATAGATAAATAAAAATAATTATTTTTCCTAGGGACTCCATCTTTGAACAAAGATATGAATTTTTCTGTGGAAAGATTTTCCCTAAAGAATTATCCATTTCACCAAAAGGAAAAGCGAACGTGAGGAAATATCTAATATGCTAAGCTGCTCCTATTGCTTGCAAGGAAAAAGAGGTGGACTGGAATAGCATCCTAACCAGGTAAGATATTGTTGGCTATGGCAGCAGCTATAGTGTAATACAGTGTCCCCAAACAAACAAACACCCCTCCCCCAAACCCACCAAGAAGCTAACCAATGACTAGACTCATGCTGTTAACATGAAATGGTGGGCAATGACAGGACGTGTACACAGTTAAAGTGTGAAACAGCAATCTGATCCTGTTCTCACCTTTCAGGACCGCTTAAACCAAGACAAGCTTCACGTGCTGAAGAGTCTTAGAAGGATATTTAGTGCTCACTTGACCTTGACTGCAACAGTCAAGGTTGTCAGAGATTTCATGTTTCACAGCAGCCTTCCCATGGCCAAGAGACAAGAGTAGTAAATGCTCATGCTCTGATTCTCTTTACTGCAAGCCTGCGTACTCTACCTTTTATACATCCAGCTATTGACACTGATGAGGTGAGAAGGTGAGCAATTTTGCCAGGGAGAAATTAAAAAAAAAATAATTAAAAAAATAGACAGCTATCATTCTCATAAGCTGTAGAGTCCTGTGGCTTGTATAACACATGCTTGAGCCGAGTTGCTGGGGAGCCTCTTTGGTTAATGTACATCGCCCCAGAGGGACATGCTTTCCTTCATACCACAAAATCATCCCTCCCCAGCCTTTCCCTGCATGTTGTCCTTCCCTCCTGGCCCGCCCCTGCCCACAGCCCTTGGGGTGACACCAAAATCATCCCCTGAGCACTCGAGTCAGCACTCCCCACCAAAGAGGAAGGGAGAAGCAGGAGAGAAGGCACTGCTGCCGGTCCCCTGCAGCCACCGCCAACCCCTGCTGCACAGCTGTCCAGCCGGGCTGGCTGCTTGAGCTCTGCCGAGTCGCATTCAATCAGGTTTAAGCAATGTTAAGGCTGTGACACAAACGAGCAGGAAATTAAAAATTAAGGGTGAAATCCTATATAGTAATCGAACTGCCCCCTGCTTCACCAAAATATGGCATAGACCTGAGATGAATAAATGGTGCTGTGTTACACAGCTATATATGCTGCATCACCTAGGCAAGCCTCAGACTTAAAGGGAATAGCATAGCATAGACATTTAAGCCCCACCTTTACATTTCCCAGTTATCACAGGTAGGGCCCATATTAGGGTTTGGAGGTGAGGGGAGGGGGAAGAAAAAAGGAAAAGCAACCAAAATGCACAGAAGAAACAGTAGTGGAGGACTCCGCTCCTGTACTACAAAACATTACTATGTGTGAAATCCCAAAATGGAACCAGGTGAGGTTTGCAAAACAGTGGGTGGTTCATGGGAGACCACATAGTGAAGAACATCTTGGGTATATAACCATGACACTTGGGCATCTCTATAAGAGACAATACAGTGAAGGCATTTAAACTGCATTTTGTACTGGGGAGGGCAAATGGATTAGCTCTTAAACCAAACAAAAAGGCAGAAATCATTACAAGTAGCCAGCATGATAATAATTCCCCAATGTTTAAAACCTGGAATTGCATTTTGTTGAGAAGGATGAGTCAGTCATGGACTTTGCTCTTGTTCCTTCCTTTTTTTCCAACAGGGAATAGATAACATCTGCCTCACCAACTTGGATATCCTGATTTGAATGTGGAGGAAGAATTTTACCCTCCCTAACTGCTCATGAACATGTCCCAAAGCTTCCAGCTGGACCTACAGTGCTGGGAGCCCTGGCGAAACCTCCTTGAGGAAGAGTCTGATCTCTTTCCTATTCCTTGCATAGAGCCAGTTGTGCTCTGACACCAAGAAAAAGGGTATCACCTGAGTCCACGTTGGCCATCAGAGTCAAATGACTAATCAAACCATAAGCCTGACAAGACAACCATTCCTACTGGAGTTTCAAGTTGTTGTACGTATTTGTTGCAAATGGTAAACAAGACTAAGTTGATGTGACTTAACTATTTGCTGCCCCCTTTTCAAAGGAAAAACCAAACCCATTCTTTACCCACAAACTGTATTATCTGCAAGATAACTACAAATACTTAAGACCAAAGCCCTCACTTTACACTGTCCTGTAAGTAGCCGAAAACAGGGACCAAGTTTTCTTCCCTGTCTCCCCTCCTTCCTTATATTCTCCTGCATAGCAACTCACACTGACTGCGCTTTAGGAAGAAGGAAAAAAAGAAGGGGTGAAAAAGGCATCATTTAGCCTGGTGTTCTTCAAAAGAACGGTCCTCACTGCTGTGTCCAGCATCTTTTATGGAACCACCATAAGGACCTTCATCTGTAGGGTCTTCAACTGTGACACAATGGTGTAAGGATGCTGGAAGAGGCCATGTTGCAAGGGGTGAAGCTAACTTGTTTCATCAGCAGATTAGAAAGGGCAGCTGGCTAGCCTATGACCTCCTGCAGCTATGCAGCTAAGTGAGGGAGGCCCAGAGGGCTACAGTGATTTGTTTTGTGGTTTCTCACAGCAAATCACCTCTTGGGCTCAGAACTTGGGTGTCAAGACTCATCTCAAACACACTTTTTCTGTTGGTGTTGCTATTGCCTGAAAAATTACCAGTGCTTGAAAAACAATGCTCAGAACTGCAACCACAGCAGTGGAGCTGGCACAGACACACGGAAAAGCAACCTGAGACACTCTAGAAAAGTACCTATGTCCTGCACTACTAGCAAAACAGAATTAATAATATATGAAAGTGTGGTTTGTTGCAAGAGAAGGATGAAGGACGGCTTTTCAGCTAGCAGCTCAGCAACTGCACTGGGGAGAAGGAAGGAAGGAAGCTATGAAGTTCATTTTGATTTATGCCCTGTGAAATCTCCTGTACTTTGTACACGTGTTTATTTCACACAGGCTACAGCCTTCTGGACTATTTCACTTGATTTTATGTAATAAAGTTGCATTTATACCTTTGTGTGCTGTATATAAAGATGTAATATGGCAGGAGGTATATCAAACACAGAGATACAGAGAACCTGAGGGGGTTGTTTGGCTTTTTTGGTGCCAACACAGCCTTACTCAGCCACCTACGTAATTCAGCCTAGCTCACTGTTTTAACAAACACAAACACAGGGTTGCAACCCTCTACTCTCCCCATCTTCCTTGTCCACATCCCAGGAGGTCTCAGTGGCCGCCAGGGCATGACAAGACAGGTTATAAAGACAAGGCTATGCTATTGCTTGCTGCTCTGAATGAGCCTAAAACCTGTCAAGTGCTTCTGCCATGTAAACCTCTATTTTTCCAAATGGAAAAACAGGGGGGCGGAGGAGGGAGTAGAAAAGGAGAGCTTGTGCCCAGCTAGATCTAGGTGCATTTTTTTCAGTTAACTTCGTTTCTTCTTTTCATTTCAAAAGAATTATGAAATGCTGCTGCTGTCCAAAAATACTGAACTAGGGCTTGACATATGTACCACCCACAAAGTTACATTTGGACTCAGGATCAACATTTTGGAAAACCGGGCCAAATTGCACCGGGAGCCAAAAGAGATGTCAGAATGAAAGAAGTAGGACTGACATGATGTTACTCATATGCTAACTGGAATCTGCTCTAAATACATGGCGAAAAAATAACCAGAAGCTGCTAAATGCACAAGACAATCTATGGAAGAAGTTTCCTACAGTGCTCAGGTCATTGGCAGTGCTTTAGGTACTCTTTAAATAAAAGATTATCAAAGTTACCTGCATATTGCTGGGTCAGAACTTGAAAAACTGGTCAGCTCCCAAATACAGATTTCAGAGCCAAAATCCTCAATAATTTCTTACATGTGTTATGCATTCTCCTGCCATATAATTTGTTCTTAAAATGGGTCTTTGGAAAGCACACACAAATTCATGTAAGAGTAGAAGTTGTTGATGACCAAAACCAAAATCCACATTATATTTTCTTTTACAGCAAACCGCATAAGGTTACTGGTCATGAAAAGTATTGCGTTGGCATCTTCAGGCACAACAGATGGTGGTGAAAATACAATCTACCCTGACCTGGAAGGCTCAGTCCTGTGAACAACAGGGGAATCCAGACTCTGTGCTCTGCTTTTCCACAGCACTTGGCTTTAGAAAGTTTGTCTGTATTTCACATCTCTGCTAGTGACATCTAATAGTAAACTGAGAATTAAACCTAAGGAAGAGCAAAAAAACAAATTGCCATTAGCTTGAAGCATAAAGCAAAACCCACTTGTGGCAAGCAAGCAAGAAAAAGCACTATGGCTTCAGAAATGTCCTAGTTCATACTGAGTACAAGGATGAAGGCTCTCTTTTGAGACAGATTCGTGGATTTGGTGTATTTCTAGCTGCTTTGCTACCACTCTGTAAAAAAAACCCCCAAACCCAGAACCATTCCCAAACATCCCCACCCCCACCCCCCAAACCCCCCACAATAAAACTGCCCCAGCTAACCAACCAAACTCCCTTCCCCCAAGCTCAACTTTCTTTGGTCATACCAACAGAAAACCAGATTTTAATCTCTGAGCAACACAAAACTTGATAGAAACTGTTTTTTTTTTTCTCCTCCCACACAAGGAATCAGTGGATTGGAGCTCACCCTTTGGATAACAGAGCTTAAATCACCAACGCAAAAGTAACTGTTTATCTGTACTGTCTATTGAACTACAGGCATCAAACAAGTATAAGTGCGTGCTTACTACCAAGAAAAGATGTGTAGCACAGGTTAGGCACAGAGCCACTGAAAATTATGCAATTTATGTCTCAATCCAGCCATAATTTTTTTAAAAATGTCCTTACACATATGTGCTTGTGCAGAGTCAAGATCTCTAAATCCAGACAGCTCTGTCTGATACTAAGTATCCTCCAGGTAGGTTAGCTTTAATGCTTCAGTGGCTCTGTATCTTTCCCCTATTACTCATCTGATATATACTTTAATGAGGCAAAACTATGATAAACAAAGATAATAAAAGCACACAAACTATAGTAATGTTTGTTAAGAGAAAAGATGATGGCAAGCCCAAATCAATTAAAGATGACCGATGCATGTGCACATATGCACAAAACAGTTTTTAGGGAAAGATCTACTCTAAACCAAGATACTCTCATAGGGTTTCTTTCAGGTAAAGAGGAAAACATAAAAGTTTTAAAACATGCGGTTTTCCCATAAAATTCAGAAACCCCTTCTTCTGAACCTGAAACTGTATAATGCTTCATTTTGCAAATCCCAGTTCTATCTACCCATCTACAAATTAAATAAAAAAAAATAAAAAAATCAAAGTATCTCAGCATGATTTGTACACACATATGATCTCTGGCTTAGTCAAATCTGACTGGTACATGAGCTCTGGACCTTCAGAGAGCCTTCGCTGTCACGTACAGTCCTAAGACAGAGTCTGGACTTTGGAGAGGATGTATCCCCTGGCACCACATACTCCTGTGGAAGTAATTCCTAAGGAAAGCAAACTGTTCATTTTGGCCAGCCCATTTTAAAGATTCAAGCACCAGCATCTTCTCTCAGGCACTTCCTGGAGTGTGCATTCCTGGAGTCCATTCACCTCTAAAGAAGCATTAAAAGAAAGTGGTGGAAGAAAAGTCAGGGAGAGGGTGGCCAAGGACCTAGAGAGGTCCTTGCCCCAAATAAAGGACAAATCAGAAAAAAAATTAACTGAGGGTATTTATAAGCACTCTCCCTTGCTGCTTTTGTTCTCAGGAGCCTGGGAGGGACAGAGCAAGTGTACTGTGACCGCTTTTATTCACTGTTTGTGACCAATTGAGCTTCCACTACCGAGTGACAGAAACAGTGCGCAGATACTGCAGCTGCACATCAAGTGGATCCATGTTCTGCAACAGTCTCACCAGGCCAAGTCTTTTTTTTTTTTTCCCAGTGAATCTGCTGTCTTGAGCACTCCTTAAAATTTACTTCATCTCTTCTGCTTTTAAAAGACAAACAGGAAGGTTTGTCAGCAATTTTCTCTGGAGATAGAGTGGTAAGGGAAGTGGGCTGTTAACACCCTATGGGCTTAATGCACTGTGATGGACAGAAGAACCGTTTGTAAATTCACCATTTGCTGTACTTGTTAAAAGGATGTGGTGAGGCATGGGAGAAAGACTGCATGTTAACCTCACAGTGCTTGCTCCACACTTGCTAGCTGGGATCATCTGGAAGGAAAGGAGATTGCTGTTAAGGAGGAATCATGAAGCAAACTTCTGGGAAAGGTCGCTGTAGTGTAGGGAGCAGGCAGTAAGACACAGCAAGCAGGGACCTCACCATCCCACAGCACTGCTGGAAACTACTCCAAGGAGCAAGGGGCCTCCTCTCAGCCAGGAGCAGAGCCATAAGTCAGTCCTGGGTGGCAATGGAAAGAGAGAGGATTTCCTAGGAGCCCAGCCAAGCTTATGTCAAATTTGTGTAGCTGGGGAAGCGAGAGAAAGCAGGAGCAGGGGAAGAGACTTCACCTTACCAGGAGGAAGAGTTGTTTTTGCTTGGGTTTTCAGATTGAAGATTACCTCATTTCATTTTAGTTTCTTTCTGATGAAACACACTGGGAGCCTTTTGTTTGCCATTGCACATGCAGCACCTGATCTTGTGCCAAGGCAAAGCCCAAGCGGAGGTGCACAGCCGTGCAGGGACAGGCCTGAGGCGCACTGCTTCCAGAAAGAGAGCTCCTGCAGGACATGACTCAGACCAACCCCATTCTTCTTGTGCTCACTTGGCCCCAGAGAGGCCATTTACAAAGGGCTTTACCCCAGACTTAAGTTTTTTCTTTTGTTGCAGCACTATTACGTTCTTGTTTCTGCTTTCTCCTGCCCCGAAGACACCGGCTCAGCTCCTGTGGCATGTGTGCACTTGGGGAAAACAGAGCCATTTGTCACTGTCAGGAGACGTGCTGTACGCAGCAGGTCAGCTCTCACCTCCCGCTGCTCCTGCAGCAAGGGCTGCAAATCTTGAAAAGATGCATAACATGCACATTGCAAACAGCCATTCATCATTGCAGAGCTGTGCCCCAGACACCCAGGCACAACCCAGCAAGCTGCTCTGGTTGCGTGCACTCGAAGAGGCACGTCCCGTCCTGCTCCCAGCTACCTCACGATGAGAGACAGGAGCAGAGACATAAAAAGCAAGGCAAGTGGCCGTGGATTATGGTTTCTGCTGCAAAAATGATATCCTATCTCTCCCTGCTCCAGAAAGGCCCAGTGCTACAAAGGTGGCCCATAATCATTAAATTATGAAAATGTAAGTTGCTGGGAGGAAATTAATACCAGGCATGATTGGGAAAAAGGCTGCTTTCTTGTGAAGTAATTATGAAATTAAAATTTGATCTCTCCCTGGCGATTGTACAAAGGATATGGCCAAGGTCTTGAACACAACAATACAGCCAGGATTTCAACAGAAGAAGCACAGAAGGTTTCACTAGACAAAAAAAGCTCAATTAAAAAAGGTGGGGGCCTGGGGGGGGTGGGGGAGAGAAAGGATGACTTTTTGTAAATTACATGAATTTGGCTAAAAGGCGCAATCGAGCAGGTTACGGTGCAGGGTTTGCAGACTTCCAATTACTTTTTACAAGTTGGAATCAAGCTGTTAGGAAACGCAGCTTATCTGAATAAGACTAATAATGCTAAGCTAATTAGACCCATAGGCATTAGCCAGCAGATAAATTCAGGCTGAAAAGAGGGACACTGTCACTTTAAATACTGCCTTGGGATCGGTGGAAAAGCTAATGAGGAGTGTCAGTTGGGGCTGTTTTATTAGGTGGTTCTCCAGAGAATATAGCCCGAGGTTTCTGCAGCAGGGCTTCTGTGCTTGATTCAATAAATCAATTTATATTAAAGGGGGGCGCAGCATGGGCGCCTCCTCCATAAAGCATTTCTGTGGCATTTCTCAATCTGCTCAGGCACTCCTCGGGCAGGCTACCTGAACATGCTGTCAAAGGACATCGAGCCCAGCAATAAAGAATGAGATAGCGGCTGCATTGGCAATATTTGTTCAAATCAGCTCGCGCATTACCAAGCAAAACATGTACGTTGGCTCTCACTGGGGTATTCTGGATCCCCAATAAGTGATTAATGAGAGCCTGGTTTTTGTGAGCCAGAGTCTGAACCGCAGACGGCAAGGCGAGCTGCACAATAAAAGCAAAAGGCAACCATCCCAAATGAAATAAAATGGCTTGAAAAGTGAAGTTGCTTTTTTAATCAGATGCTTAGAGGCTGAAAGACATTCCCTGTTGGAAAGAAAATGGTGAGCGCAGAGCAGGCTGGCGGCTTTCCAGGCAGTGGACAATATTGACTCTAGAATAAAATGGGTTTTGCTTAGCACTCGCCCCAGGGCACCAGCCTCCTTGCTTCGGAATAAATCACGTGGGCGGGCGATTCCCTGGCATGGGCTGGCCCTCAGGTGGCTAACCGTGTGCTACAGCACACTACCTGGCCAGACACATGGACGCGGAGCTGGCGAGGGCTCTGCCGCCACCGCGTGTATAGCACACGCAGAGGCAGTGCCCAGTTCCCCCACTCACTGCTGCCTTGGGCTTCAGCCCATGATGTGTGGTGGGTACTACACCAGCTCGGACCATTTCTGACGGGATGCAGCTCAACCCTGCGCACTCCAGGAGGGCAAAGGAAGCTGCTGACAAACCAGGTCAAAAAATGGACTTGTTATCTAGGGCTCTTTTGCCACCCTACAATCAAGTCAAAAAGCTAGAGCTCTGATTGGGAAACAAGCCTTGAAAGAATTCCACTTCAATGTGAGCAGCAGAAAGGCCACTGTCTGTGTTCCAAGGAGGAGCAAAAAATTAACTTTGAAACCACAAAAGCTGATGCCAGTTGGTAGTGCCTTCTGGATGCCTTTGGTTGAGTGCAGCACTGTACGGCTCCTGCAGCCCCGCAGGAGGCTGAGAGGGGGACCCTGGAAGGAGCCATTGGGCCAGTGAGGGACACAGAAAACCAGGTTTTGGGAAGGTGTCTAGAATATAGTCACAGCAAAGTAGTTCAAAATTGTTCACATTGGATTTACCCACAAGTAAAGAAAACCTGTCCAACCTTGTCTTAACTTTTAAATAAAAGGCGGAGACAGAGAATATTAATTCTGTGCAGTCCTTTAAAGGAGCAGTTATCATCAGGCCTGCTCCCCTCCCCATATTCCTAAGTCAGGCTACCTCCACCTCTTTTTAGCGCTGGCAGCACTTTGCTTACGTGGCCACCGAGTCTTCCCTGATGCTTCTGTTGCCAGGACTTGTCAAAGCCACGAGAACCACCCTCTCACCAAGACATGTTTAACCTCTGCAAGCCATGGGCCTGAAAACCCCAGCCCAGAGACCCAGCTGTGAAAGACTGTCAGTAACACAGATGTCTGCCAGCAAATTATGGCTCGAGACAGCTTGGAGGCTTTTTTCAGCAGGAGACACAGCTCTTAAGATGCCTTGCCAGCTACAGTACGCGTTTTGCAATGGTTGCTCAACCACAACGCGTGTGGGGCGAGGGTGCAGGAGGGGCGGCTCACAGTCAGCTCCCACCTAAATGGGATTTATTTTAGATACATTTAATACAGTGGATTTCTCATCCCAACTGCCATTGCAGAGAAAGGAGAGAGCATGGGAGAGCCAGAGGGAGAAGGGAAAGGCTGGTCTCAAAGCAGTTACATGCAGCCTGGACTAGTCATGCGGTACACATTGCTGGATCAGTGGTTGTCCTAATGCTGTGGGGAAACTTGGCAGCTCTGCTACCACTGCGGGCTGTTGAGACAAAGCCAGTGTGGAAACTTCACATAAAAAAAAAAAAAAAAAGAAAGAAAGAAAAAGCAAAAAGAAAAAAAAAGGCCAAATGCATTATGACAGACCCAAAGACAATAACCTTTTGTAATCCAAACAAGCTGGGCAAGCCAAGCCATTGTTGAGAATCTGAAAAGCTCCAGAGCACAGGAGAAGAGTAAAAATGAAGAGGGGGGGAAAAAAAAAAAAGTCATACAGCTTCTAATAGAAAACACAGAAAGTGTCCTGAATTTTAACATAAACCAGTTCATTTTCCTGAGGAAACATCAGAGCAGAGAGAGTTTTACACCCTCTCACTAAACGATTCAGTAATTAAGTGTAACAGTGGCTGTTTCTTCCTAACACCACCTGTACCTCTCTACATGTATGTGCAAATGTCAACACACAGTGAAGTCGCTGACCAAAAAAAGGTTCAGACAATTGATCTTCTGCATTTTAAGTGATAAAAGCTTGGCAGTGTTTTAGTGTATCAAGCTCTGGCTGGCCAAAGCTCCATCTGACGTTCTCTAGAAAAGGAATATATATGCTAATTTATTCTCCATGATAGATATTGTCCTTAGAAACAAATGCAGAACAGAGATTCTGTCCTCGGCCTCTATGTCCTGATGCATCAGTTAAATCTAGGAATTAGTAAGGGAAGAAAATAGAAGCAAAACACTTGAAGTGGAAAATGACCACTTTGAAACACCAGCCACTTCAAAGCATCACCTCTGAGGGTGCACCAAGCTGGAAATCTAATGTCTTGTCCACAATCTCAACCATTAAAATTGACCCAGACTTTTGGATAAATAAAAACAGATTGCTTCTCCTCTGCTTAGGAGATCACTGCACATGATTCGATGGAAAACAAGACTCCTTTGGGCAAACACCCTGCAAAAAGAAATTGATCCTTATTTAGAAGGGCTCTGATTTAGATACATGTATGGCGATAGAGCAATTCGCTCACCATTTTATTGTCCTGAGGCCAACAAACTAAGAGGTAACTGAGGCACTAGCTATGGCATATGGAGCAGTTAAAAGATTCTGATTCTTTTACTCAGGACAAAAACGTAGTCCCCATTTTCCACTTCCAGTGAGAAGTCAAGAGGAACAGCAGGGAGAGGTAGCCTCATAGCAATCTCCACATGTTTTTGCTTGGCACATGCCACCTCTTTCTGGGACAACGCTGAGGTAAATTCAGACTTGAATTTTCAAGTCACAGTTTAAGTATTTATTCTGGAAAAGCTGCTTACAGCTAGGCATATTTGTGCTAAACTGGTGGTAATTTTTGTATTGACCATATTAGAATCTGTAACTGGATCAACATGTGTCCTACACTTCAGGAAATTCAGAAAAATTAACAGAAAAATCAACTCTCTTTTCCCCCCCGCTATATGCTATAGTTAACAGACTTCGCATACCAGTACTGAAAAATAATACATTGAATCAAATCTGCTATATGTTTAGACTTACCCAAGCTTTTCTACCTTACTCATTATTCTACATTTAAAATTTGTGTTCCTTCTTATTTATCTTTCTTCTAACACCAAACAGTTTTAGCTATGCAATAACCATTTTGAATAAGGTGAAGTGCTATGCACAGATTCACAAATGAGGTACAAACCGATATACGGAATTATCTCTTTGTTTAATTTTTAACCATTCCAACCATTCCATGTATGCATCCCAATATTCTGCTGGTGATTTTGACTGGAAAAATCACAGTAAGCAGAAATTCCACTGAGCTTTTTGACATGGCTCTCAAGTTCACTTGGAACCTCTAGTGTGCACAAATAGTTATTTTTCCCTCTTCATGCTTTACTTGGTATTTATCAACACCAAATTTGATCACTATGATGCCCCATTCATGTAAATCACTTAATTCTTTGCAGTTCCTCGTGGCCCTTCTTATTTATTAGGAAAAGAGCTATGGTGTCACCTGCCAATGCTACAACTTCAACCATTTTAACCTCATTTCCTTTCCAAACCACTAGCCAACTGGGGAAATGCAAAACAACTCCCATGAACCTGGAGAAACCCTCTTTGCCTTCCAACCATGATGAAAGAATTCTACTCTTACCCTCCTGTCAGGAGGCCCATGATGCTTCTGTAGCTCTCCCCCAAAGCAGAAGATTCCCCCCCCCCCCCTTTTTTTTTTTATTCCAATAGCATCTCACATCTCGAAAAAAAGCTTTTGGAAATCTGCATGAAGCCATTCTTTACTGATGCCTTCAGACATCCAGAAGTTTAATAAGAAAACTCCCTTTGCAGAAACTGGGAGAGCGTCTCATGATCTTCCAAATGTTTTGCTGTTTAAGTCCTCAGTTGATCCAATGTTCTCATTCTGTCCCTATTCTTTTGCTCATGCCTGTAGCCTTTTTAAAATGTGAAGTCATCATTCTCAGGGTGAGACTGCATATTCTACTAGCATCTGTTCAAGATGATAGACAATGATGGTTATTCCCAGATTAACATGTTCTGCACAAACACTCCAGATAATATTAAACTTAGATCATGATTCTGCCATTAAAACATCATTATATTTATGGTTTATAAAGCATGGGACAAATCATAAGCATGTGGAGTTGTAGTTGCGTGGGAACATCCAAGCCTCCAAACATACAAGAATTCAGGCTTTTTAACCCCCTCCATTCTCTCCTTTCTTGAAAGGACATTTGCTAAGGATGCTAAAACACAAACAGCATGGAAGTGAAGAACGTTTGCATATATGGAGCCTTTGCCTTTATAGGTCACACAAAGAGCCCACAACAGCAAGGATTAGGGCTTCTCTAAGTCAGTGGGAGTCACTTGAGAAGGAGCCTCTTGAACTGAAACAAAACAATGAAGACATTTAGCCAGAGACAAAAAACTCATCGTTCTTCCTGTCTTCACTTCATTAAGTCAATGCTGTTCATTCAAGCCTTTACATTTTAGGCTAGCTATGACTTTTATTCAGATGGGCCCATCTCTATAACAATTCCTCAAGGGCTACCCAAATCAGGGGTCAGATACACTGGAGTATGGGAGGCAGCTCTTCCCTTCTGCAAGCATTCCTCAGCATGCAAAGGCATGATGGCCCACTGATCCAGATTCTATAAAAAGCTACTTTCAAGATAGGAAAGTTGTTTAGCTTTCAGGAAGATCCCCTGGCATGTCTTCCCATTCATGTGTTTGCTCCGCTTTGAGTCCTAACACGTTAAAATGAACCGAGGTCCTGGCTCCAGAGGGAGTTCGACTTATTTAAAATGTTAACTTCTAAAAGAAAAATACATATGAAAGAAGGAAATACCTTTCCCTTCAGTACGCAGGCCTACACTTCCACGTTTGATGCAGTTTACACTAATCAAAGACACATACAAAGCAGGCATTGGTTGGGGAGAAGGCTGACCCTGTGCTGAGAAGGACACATTCTTACCAGCCAGTCATGTTGAAGTCACGGTAGAGCATCCTCTTTCCAACTTCCTTGCGCTGCACCCTCCGTGGAAACTCTAAATGTGTGAACTCATTTCCCAGCAAGTGGGGCTGCATGTAAGCCTGTGGGCAGAAACCAAGCCATAGATACTACACGAACATCATAAAACAAGACATCATCTATTTTTAACGAGGTAGCATTACCATCCCTTCCCACTCCCTTCTCACACGCATTCCCCCCCTCCCCTCTTTTTAAACAAGGAAGATGATGAGCTCTGCTTCAACAAACTATGTGTACATACACCAGTTCTGACACTGCTTGGTGTCCAGCAGCAGCCTTATGGGAAGCCATCCTCTTGCCCTCAAAATCCTTCACTTCTCCCTTCTCCTCAACATTTGGGATGTCTAAAGTATGCCTCATCCACTGACCCTGAAGGAGTCTGCAGGGCTTCATAAAGCAGAACACATCTCCTTTTGTAAGTCAGTGACCTGACTGCAGGGAACAATCAAAGGATGAAGCCATGGAGCAAGCAGAGACTTGGAGGCGTGCGTGTGGAGCTCAAGCTTTTTTGACTCCCAGTTCAGCTATGACAACAACGCACACAACCTAACATTACTACCACACTTTAATTGTCACTGCCTTAAAAAAAAATGTTCCCTTTTACCTGCTCAGTGTGCTGCACCCGATCACATGTGACACTGCAAATAAACACAAGTTGCAGAGCACTTTATTTTCTTGTTTTCTAAAACCTACTTCCTTCATGCAGAATAGACTTTAAGAAAAGCAGCAGCAGTTCTGTGTTGCAACCATGACTAATGTTTTTGATGGCGTTAACATTCAAATGCCACTGCTGCTGCTGCCCTTTCTAGTGTGCTGCTCTGCAGATGCTGTGTGGCTTCTTTGCCAGAGCCCTGCCCGGGGCTCATGCTCTCCAGAGCTGACCGTACTCGAGAGCATGGCGAGGCTCTTTGTCCACTGCACATATTTTTGGTTTGGATTTATACACAGATCACCCGACACGATAGGTTAATCCTAAACATACTGTATTTCTTCCTTCCGAAATAAACCTCGCTCATTTTTTCTTTAGTATTTGCATAAACGAGCCTTTCTCCCTCCCTCCCCAAAGCCACATTGTGAGCAAGCTCTTCTGAAGACAGTCAAATTGGCTAGGGAACTGAAAAAAGTTGCATTTCTTAACCTTTCTGCAGATAACTCTTTTTCCTTATCCAGCCAGTTAAGGCAATAAAGTCTGTCTTATCTCCAGCAGCAGCTGCCATCAGGGCAGACCAAATGAGCTGGCTTTAGTTTGTGGGTTTGTCATAAATCTAGCGCTCATCAAAGGTGAGCAGCAGGAAGCAGTGGAAACCCTTATTGATCCACCTGGCAGCTATCATGCAGATAGTTCACAATAAAACATTTCCTGCATTTAAGGGCCAAGCCTGCTCCCATTCAATTTAATAGGAGTTGGATCAGGCTCAGCACATCACCGCGCTAACCTTCCATCAGCTTGTCCCTGTTCCCGTTGCCAGACATCCTTCCAGAAAACACCTCGAGCTCGCCTGAAACAGGGCTGAGGGAGATTGCTGTGTGTAGCCAACAAGATTGGATTCTGCTTTCAAGAGGTGGCTTTCAAGCATGCAAATGTGATCTTGACATTGTGATCCCTTCCTGGAACAGGAGCTCCATCAAATTCTCTCTCTGGGTATAGTTAAGGGTATTACTTTTTCTTCCTGCAGTGTACAATCAGCCAAGGTAACCTCCCCCACCCAAATATTGTTTTCAAAGACCCTCAAATTGGATCACTGTTCCTCATTACAGAAATGGTTGAGAAGCACTAGTGACTTTTGAGAGGTCTAGCAGTATTAGTCCAGATGAGGCTTTTCACACCTCCAGAACTCTGGATTCTTTATTTAAAAGTACACATAAACTTTTTATCTTTATTTCTTTTCATTCCTGTTGCAAAAAAGATGGAGCATCCCTAATGATTTATTTGATGTACTGTTACACACTGACAGCAGAGCGCTGGACTTTTTTGGGTATTTTTTAATTCTTTCTAGTCTATGATATTGTAAACAATGAAGTCCGTCTGCTTTGAAAGTGCAATTCAGCTCACTTTTAAAAACGCACAGCCTATCTTGATTAAATCATTACAAAACACTTCTACCTAAAGACTACTGTCACCTGCCTACAAAACAAGAAGTCTTATTTCAAGCAAAAAACCCTCATACCTGACATCAAAATGAAGTTATTTAACCTTTAGATTATGAGATTACTTATTAGGCTAGATCATAGGTCCAGAAGAAAAAAGTTACAGGCTTTTAGCACTTTTCCCCTTGAAAATAAGAATTTCCTTTATTGAAAAGGTAAAGAGATTGGGAGAGACTGCATTTCATAAAGATTTACTCAGATGGAAAGTCTGAGGTCACAAGTGAAATAAGATTAATAAACTGGCAGAGTTACCAGTGGACTGCTAATGTTCAAATAAGATTTCTCTTCCGCAGCCAAGCCTCAATGCTTGATTTACAGTCCAGGGATCTTAACTTGATTCTAATATTTTTGGCGTCAGTGGAACAGAGGGAAAAGAGCAATTTGGAAGCTTCTGATGCCTGTGAGCTGAATTCTTATGTGAAGAAATGGGGATTTTTGTTGGGCTGCTTTTTTTTTTTTTTTTTTCATTTTCTGTATTTTTTACCCTTTTCTTTTTAACAGTTATTTTTGATGCTTCACTGGTAATTCTACAGAGAGAAGAATGTTCTACTACAAAACTCAGCTGCAACTTCCAGTTGGGTTTGTTGAGAACTGTTCTCCATTTACTACAAGGCAGGACTCTTGTCCCTGTCCACCCCAATCAAAATGTGCTGGGCAGAAGAATCAGAAAATATAAAAAACCCAACACTTTAAAAATCTACAGATCTTTCAAGTAGATATACAAGCAGACACCATGAAATCCCCTCAAGTGATCAAAGGAGAAAAAAAATGGTAAGTGAACTGACCAAAAGAATTTGATCTGTGACAAGGAACCATATTTTCCATTTTTTCATTTGTTTAGTCTCGATTTGCAAGAACCTCAGATCAGAAACACCATTCAAAGAACTTAAAATTTAATAAAGAGTGACTACCAAACACTTTCTATATCCTTACGAGGTTAAGTTCAGACAACATTGTTATTCTGTGTTATGGTACTGGAATATTCTCCATCATTTTTCTTTCAGAAGCTATTACAGTTTTTTAGCATAAATCTGTCATAGTCTTCATCATGTGTTTTTGGTACCTTGCCATTTTATGGTGTATTTTGTGGCTAGATGTATTACATTCAACATTAGTTGTTTAAAATAGACCCTGCTTAAGGAAATATTACTCACGTTTCTTTTAAAAGGCCATTTACTTCCTGCTGTGTTTCCTGGTGATCAGCAAAGCAAACATGAAATTAAGATAAACCTAGACTTACACACTAGTGTGTCAGTTAATTAGGTGGCAGAGAACACTGTGTATCTTATCGTACCTCGATAAGGCCTGCTGATGCCTCTTCCAGCTCCTCCAGTACACACTACTCTGGGACATCACCAGCACTAGTGGTTTCACTGTATTCTGGGTTATTTTCAGAACTGCTGTTTCTGTTGATGTAGCATCAACTATATCTTACAACTTTATCCTCTTATCATATTGTGCCATCTTCTCCCATATTCTACTATATGGGACTACAGCTCACAACAGCATCCACAGCACAATGTGTCCAGAAGTTTTGCAAATTACTCAGCCATTATCATATGGACACATTTAAGCTAAACAGAGGTTAAAACTAAAGGAGGTGGTGGTATAAGGAAAGAGGGAAGTGGGAGCCAAATCCACCCCTGGATTGGTCTCTCCTCTTATGAAAGGGCAGGACCCTTTCCATAAAACCACACATCTCTTTTACCACAGAATTGTGCAATGTGCCAGACGGCCAAAGCAATCCTACGCTGAGTGATGCAGGAGGCCACAAACTATAAGAGAATTAAGACACATCTGACTTGTAATTGAAGCACTGAACTGACATTTAGGAGATCTAGGTTCATTTTCTCTTCAGGCTTGGGTTGCCCAAACATCCTTCAGCAGGTAAGTTAGTATCACTTAATCCTCACCTCAACAATGAAATAAGAATAGGTCCTCTTTGAACTCAGGCCTGTCTGGGCTCATAAATCTTTGACTGGTGCCAAACACAAAGAGCATCCACAGTTCACTGCCACTGATGGCCATCCAGTCTCTTCTGGGGCACTGCCTGGCTACACACATGGTCACGGTATGCAGTAACACCACGCCGACCTCACATGACATCTTCAAAGTGCAACTTTGATAACATACAGAAATACATCCATCTGCAATACACTCATTCATCATTCATTTTAAACACGTTTTCCAAGGGAATAAGTAACAAAATCTATGCCATTTACTGTTGCAATTTAGACTATCATGACTGAAATTAATAGTCTCCTCAGAAGATGAAAGAAAAATTGTCTTTGGCAGTTGTTGCCTGTTCAATGTACCAGGGCAGTTCCCAGTCAATACTGGATTTTGTTTTGCCTCAAGATACACCAATATGGGAAGTCAGGGCTTTCCTGGGGTAGGCGCTGTGTGGAGCTCTCCTGCCACAGTGCTAAAATGAAAAGACAGACACAAAAAAATCAAAAGAAAAGGAGGCTCATGAATGCCTGCCGATGGAAGGGAAGCAGTATGGCGCACTGAACCTCTACAGAAGCTGAAAGACCAAGGGAATACTGGTGCAAGACTTTCACACCTTAAATCTTAAGAAGTACTCTCTGACTGAAGGATTGATTGCCTTCGGCAATACTCCTGCAAGTCCCCTGACACAGAAGTCTGCCTCTGCCATATGGCCTGCCTGAAATCTGCAGCTGTATGCTGTCCTTCCTCTGCAAAAAAAGAGGGTGCAAGTAGAGACAGAGGGATGACCATGCCCAGAGCTGCTCAAAAGTCAGAATGACTGGGTAGTCAACTTGTTCTTTTGAGGTTGCCATGCCAGAGGCCTATGCCCAAGGCCATTCTTGGATACTTGGCAATAAACTTGCATTAAAGTGGGAGCTGGATAGGAAAACACATTTGTTTTCCCCTGCCCAGTTACTCAACCAGTACTAGCTGAAGCACAGTTTTGTCTAAGACTAGGCTGGAGGACTTGATATAGCAATGCTCACATGACCTGAACAACTCATTATCCCGCACATGGGATAATTGCACATGGAAATTAGGCCCTAGAAAAGAGGACTTAAACCAACATCCTCTGTGGCCAAAGCAATCAAATAAGCACTAAAGACAGAGGAAAGCTCCTTGGCTCTGGCTGTCCTAACAGTGTCTACTGCACAGGGAATCAACATTGTAGCCCGCAGGCTGTAAATCCCTACCCTCCCTTTGCCTGTGCAGTAACTTCGCCACAGTGAACAGTATCTCTGCATTTACCAAGTAAAATATTAATGCTAAAATGATTAAGTGATTTTCTTCCTATTGTGCAGGAAGAGCAGTGGCAGTACAACATGTTCGAAACAAAGAAACTCAGCTTTAACTGCAAATAAGAAAATAAATCCAAAGTAAGTTGCAGATAAGAACAGCAGAAGAGAGATGCTGATGGTGCAATAGACTGATAGCAAAACCTGGGACAGCCAAGGTGAGTAAGGAAAATTATTTGGGATCTACTCAGCAAGACAGATGCAACCTTTGGAGTGTAATGTTTATGCCAACCTTGTAAGAAATTTGGAGTCGTCTTTTTTATTTTTAAACACTAGAGTAAAAATGTTATTTACAGAATGTTATGTTTGAAATTATCTCTAATTTTGTTTCATGCTCTTGCTGTCTTGCATGTATTTTCTTTGAACATGATATCCATGGCCCTGGCATATTTGTTACACACAGAATTACAATAAACAAAGGTAAGGGAATTTTCCAAAGGGAACAGCAGAAATGCTTTTCAGATCAGCTGCTGTTTTCAAATATAAGTCAGAAAGGACATCAAAAGAGAAAAAAAACCCTTGTAGGCAATGCTTTATCTCGTATTTCCTACAGAAGTAGCAGACTCCCTAGATACTAAAGATACCTTTTATTTTAAAGGCAAACAAATTACTTTAAATGTAACTGAACTGTAAATATTTATTAGGCCTTTTTTCCATTTGGTTCTCTGAATAAGAATACTCCCAAAGCAGTACTTCCTCTAAAATTTTCAGCTTCAAGCCAGTGAACCTGACTAAAAATCAATCGTGACAAGTGTGGAAACATTTACAATTTTTCTTTAAAACCTTCCACCTCTGCCTTCAACCACTGGCATTTTGCCTAGTTTCAAACCACAGTGTTTGGGCCAGGCTGAAGGTAAGAGACATCTTAAGACCAGGGAACACCACTAGCTTTGGTCTGTCCACCTCACGTCAGGCAAAGCTGACAGTGAGCCTGCCTTGGCTTAAGCTTAAATTTCTAAGAGGAAAAAGCCGGAGGCCAGAAGAAGCACACACAAAAAAAAAAAAAAAAAATCTCTTGGCCATGTTAGGAATGACATTTTGACAAACAGCCAACCAACTGGGTTGACCTCGGTACCGGGGAAGATCATGGAATGGTTTGTCTTGAGAGCACTCACATGGCAAGTCCAGTACAAGCAGGGGATCAGACCCAGACAGCATGGGTTTACGAAAAGCAGGTCCTGCTTGACCAACCTGATCTCCTTCTATGACCAGGTGACCCGCCTAGTGGATGAGGGAAAGGCTGTGGATGTTGTCTACCCAGACTTCAGCAAGGCACTGTCTCTCATGGTATACTCCTTGAGAAACTGGCGTCTCATGGCTTGGATAAGCGTACTCTTCGCTCGGTGAGAAACTGGCTGGCTGGTCGAGCCCAGAGGGTTGTGGTGAATGGGGTGAAATCCAGTTGGCGGCAGGTCACAAGTGGTGCTCCTCAGGGCTCGGTGTTGGGCCCCGTTCTGTTTAATATCTTTATCGATGATTTGGATGAGGGGATTGAGAGCACCCTCAGCAAGTTTGCAGATGACACCAAGTTGGGAGGCAGGGTCGATCTCCTTGAGGGTAGGGAGGCTCTACAGAGAGATCTGGACAGGCTGGATCGATGGGCTGAGGCCAATCGTATGAAGTTCAACAAGGCCAAGTGCCGGGTCCTGCACTTGGGTCACAACAACCCCATGCAGCGCTACAGGCTTGGGGAAGAGTGGCTGGAAAGCTGCCTGATGGAAAAGGACCTGGGTGTGCTGGCTGACAGCCGGCTGACTATGAGCCAGCAGTGTGCCCAGGTGGCCAAGAAGGCCAACGGCATCCTGGCCGGCATCAGAAATAACGTGGCCAGCAGGAGCAGGGAGGTGGTTGTTCCCCTGCATTCAGCACTGGTGAGGCCGCACCTCGAGTCCTGTGTTCAGTTTTGGGCCCCTCACGACAAGAAAGACCTTGAGGTGCTGGAGCGTGTTCAGAGACGGGCAACCAAGCTGGTGAGGGGCCTGGAGTACAAGTCCTACGAGGAGCGGCTGAGGGAACTGGGGCTGTTCAGTCTGGAGAAGAGGAGGCTGAGGGGAGACCTTATCGCTCTCTACAACTACCTGAAAGGAGGGTTGTAGTGAGGTGGGTGCTGGTCTCTTCTGTCAGGTGGCTGGAGATAGGACGAAAGGAAATGGCCCCAAGCTGTGGCAAGGGAGATTTAGGTTGGATATTAGGAAAAATTTCTTTACTGAGAGGGCTGTCAGACATTGGAATAGGCCGCCCAGGGAAGCAGTTGAGTCACCATCCCTGGAGGTATTTAAAAAAGCACGTAGACAGGGTACTCCATAACATGGTTTAGTAACATGGTTTAGTGGGCATGGTTGATGGTTGGACTCGATCATCTTGAAGGTCTTTTCCATCCTAAATGATTCTATGATTCTATAACTTCCACCAACTGATCTGACCATTGATGAAAAACTTAAAAAGTAACAGGACTGTAAGCATGAAAAATAACACCATGTATTTTGACTTACGTTTCATGGGCAGTTTATGAGCCAATGCAACTTGGTGTATAAAGCATCCCACATGTGATCCCTCAGCATCCCTCAGCTAGTGACCCTGTTCCAGCTTTATGGGTGCTGCTACACTAAATAAAACTAGTCTTTCTTCACCCATCCTATCCTGCAGCTACTAATGCTCACTGAGATCACCTCTAAGTTAGATATCTTTTCCCTGCTTGAAATACTATTGGCATACTATTAGAGCAAATGAATAACACCCTGCAGTATCATTCACATGCACACAAAGAGCAGTCTGTGGTATTTTATACTGGCACACAATAAACACTGGGATGGATTGAAATACTTCTGTGGCTTGTTAGCTCTATGTTTGAGCTCTCACTATTCAACACCAATGAGCTGCTGAAGGTCTGCCCCTGAACAAGGTACAGAAGACCAGCCATGCTAATCGATGGCCTTCATAGAAGAGATAAGACTCCTTTCATTGGGATTTACACCACCAGGCTTTTCTCCGCATTTGCTGATGGCTAAAAGACATACATGGTCAGTCACTGGTGTTCAGCAGACATGTGGTCCTTCACTGAGCCACAGTAACTCAGCAGCATCTGTCTGAACCTTAGATATTACCAGGCAATGCTTGTCACCAGCAGCACCCGATTTGGTCCTCAGGTCTCTTACCAGATACTGAAGTCGCTGGCGTTCAGTCTCTGGAGTGAATTCTGAAGACATTGGAATGACTTCGCCATTTCGGATTATTATAGCCCTGTAATAGTAATAAAACATCATCAGTACAGGAAAAAAAAACCAACATAAAAAATACCCAGAAAACCACAGGGTACAGTCACACTCTTATTCTCTTCAGAGTCACACTAAAATAAAGCCATTTCTTTTCTACTGAAGTAGTCAGCAGAACAGGATAATAATTCCTACCCTGTATCTTTTAAGCTGGATAACAAAGTATATTTGTATATGCCAAGTTCATTTCAGAGCTCACAAAAATATCCAAGCAACAAAGGGAAGAGTTACTTCAGCTGATGTCTACAGGGTATCCTTATTAACTGAAATGCAGACATCCAGAGGAGATGCTGCAGAATCACTGATTGTAGAACAACTCTTTGCAGGTTTTAATCCCAGTTGTGGCTGACACTGTCTAAGCTACTGGCTTCAAATGACTTATGCAAGCACTTTCCAATTATTGATTGGTCATATGTCATGTCAGAACATTTCTACTCCAACAGCAAATGGAAATGGCAAAGCAAGTCCTGTTTAATACAAATTTAACTAGTTACCTGCTGAAAGATGACAGGTAATGGAATGACTATAGATCAGCCAGGAGATTTCACATACGCTTCTGCAAATGGCTGAGAGGAAATTCTCTCAAACACCTGCCTGTTGCCTCTTAACAATCTGCTATGCTGCATGCAAAACGCAGTCCGATTCTTTCCTGGTGTAATGCCACTGGCTGAAACACAGTCATGAGAGGGAAGAATTTACCCAGTATTCCTACCACATTCTGTGGTCATGTATTCACTCACAGAATTGCGTTCTTTTATCTTTCCACTATTTACAGAGCTCTGTAAGTATAGTAAAGCTTGGTGCTTTCGAAGAGCTGGATGAACTATCTATCATCCCGAAGATTTTAATGCCTGTTTTGGAGCTGTTTCTCAAATATCAGTAGATTAATTCAGTGTTTGGATAGTAGCACAGTGCACCAGCTCTCCTCTTGAATTTGGTGTAGATAAAACAAGCAACTGTCACTTGGATTCCAGTTTCTATATGTTTTAAATTGTTTCCTTTCTGTGATCTTTTCATCCTGTTGATGTGGTATTTATGTGCTAGCTTACTTCTCTTGATAATTCGATCAATTTGCTGGCATTGCTTCATGCCAGCTATTCTGATGGCACTGTAATGCAACCACCAAACACGGTAGCACATGAAGACTGAAAACTTAACCTCTAAATTCAAAACACAGGCATCTCGAGAAAACCAGCCTGGGTACAAATCAGCTTTGTAAAATTAGTAGCACTGGATAACTTTCCAAGTCTTCTGGATATGATATTGGACTGAAATTGTCTCCAAATGATCATCTACTATTGCTAGTATGCAAAAGAAAGGAGCATTATCAAAGAGGAAAGGAACTGGTCACATTTCTGAGGTTCATGTGGCAAACAGCAGACAGGTACAGGATGGTGCTACAACAGGAGAGGTGGAAAAAGGCTGTAGTGATGAGGGGAAAACAGCTCTGCTTTGACAGACAACAAATTTACTGCTCCTGGACTTCCAGCTCTCCCTTGCAAATAATCCTGTGTAGAAATTAGAGGTGGCAGCAGTGCAACATACATACTGAAGGCTCCCACTGGCCCTCCACTGCTACAATTAAAAACAATATTGTGTGCTTGGAACGACACAGACATGGTGGTTGTAACTCATTACTTTCTTAAGAGAAATTTCTGCAGAATTTTTGATGGAATTTTTTCCCCTTTATGGGATCTGAATACATTACAGGCTTACAAAAATGCCAGCCAATTAAAAATAATAAAGGTTTGCTGAAAATTTTTCTTTTGGATTTCTGAGACAGGCATTTAAAAATGAATTAAGAACTCTACCACCTCTTTTCTGCAACAACACCTTTGCTTTTATTTTGGCAATTCCTAAGGTATTCGGCAGCTTTGAACCAGACTCATTTACTCAAAGACAGTGGGCAGTTTTTATAACCTTTTCATATGTAACTTGACTCACTTAAGTAGGCCGCCTTTTAAGGGGACTGTGGGTTTACTATAGAGCAAGTACTCTGGCAACAGTCTAGACTAGACTGATCAAAGGAGCTGATAAGACACTAACCAAATTTTACACACTAGTTTAAGAGAGTCATAAGGGATCTACTGATCTTGTGCTTGTCTGAGAGAGCTAATATAAAAACACACATTGATACAACTGCTGGCACATCAGGCTAATTTTTCTAATTATTCTTTGCTTCCCTTTTAATCACCATTTCACAGGAAATCCATTTTTTAAAGACCACTCAGATCAGTCTGGGGTTCACCTTTTTTCTTTGTGCACACTGACATACTTCCTATATATGTTGATAGCTATCATTCTCACTTCTACGGGTAGAATTGGGCCCTGAGGGACTCACATCATATAAAAAGCAATTCAGAGGCAAGTGGGTCAACCTTTCATGGCTCAACTTATTTTCACTAGAAATTGCAGCCACCTGGGATGAAAAGCACAACCCAGCACACACAAAAAAAAAAATCTTTGGAGGGGGGAATTAAAGCAATGCTGTTGATACCTGGTAAAACAGAGCCTCAGTTTTATGTTTTTCATTTATGTTTTCAGCAGTTGGACTTTATTCAACTTGAAAGTTACAGCTGCTCATAAGAGTCAAATGATTTGATCCGAGGAATTAGACAGCTCTAGATATGAGTAACGGGAAGGATGCAGACATATATGTACAGGTCACCGGTCTGAATTCAACTGTGGTGGGCTCATTATCCTCTTACCTTTCTGCACCAGATGCTTAGCCATTTCATGAGAGCAAAGGGTATTTCTGACGGCCCAAGTGACACAAATGGACACATTTGTCCGCCATCTCACTGGAGAGGCTGGGTGCAAAAGCCTGGCTGGGGAGCCACCCTGCTCAGTGGGATTTTCCCCTCTGATTGAAGAGGTGCCAAATCAGGCCCTAATTGGGTTTGGAGACTGAACTGCCCTTTCCGTGACCCCACAGTGACAGAGCTGCCAAGTACCAACTGAAGGCTTTTCCCACGGAGCAACCTCCAGAGCCCTGAATTCCATAGCCCAAAGTCAATAACTGCTCACAGGAAGGGAGCCTGGCTGACGTAGCAGCCGCAAACAGCCCAGCAACTGCTTTTAGAGACCCACTCTATACAGTCCTGCAGGACAACTAATTTTGACTTTATACTTCCTAATGAACTAAGCAGCAACATGGCGTCACATGGGCATTACTGCTTCTACCATGCATGAAAGATGCATGTATGCAATGATATAGTGTTCTGAAAGCATTTAGCTTCTCACGCACCGTGGAATATGAATGTATTATTTTATACCAGAATACAGCTGTCTTATTAAACTGTCAGAAATAGCTACATAGGAAGCAAGAAGAACTCGATGAGATGCAGTGCCCAGAGAGCATCTGATTCTGCCATGTTTAATAGTGACATTTTAATTTCAGCCACACTGGTGAAACACATTATAGCTGCGCCACAGGGTGAGCCTGCCAAAGGCAGACAGATGATTCATGTTTGCAGGGAACAAGTATGTCAACACTAACCAAATATTCTCTGATGACAAGGTTGCTTCAGACCCACATCAATCATTAATTAATATCACCAATGAAGTAGTAATTAAAAAACAAAAGTTTTTTTTGGCAGGATAGGAAATTGGGAGTCACAGATCTGCATTGCCCCCCTGGTGCATTGTCCTCCACGCTCTGTGGCTCTGATGCCCTCTCCACACAGCATCATCCACAGCGAGCAAACAAACAGGAGAAACTGCTCTTAAGTCTTGAGGCCACAGAGACCACTAAGTCACTTATTTTGATCCCTTCTAAAAACAAACTATAGATTTCCCTGAGTCCTCTCCCTTCTTTTGAACCCAGCTACCTAACTCCCCACCCACACAAACTACAGGATCGTACTTGCCCTTGTGTTTCACAGATACAGGCTCTGCACGACAAGAAAGTATGGTCACTAATCCAGAGCTGGTAAATATTCACAGAAAACAGGAATATATTGGGAAAAAAATCCCCAAAACACAGCTGAAGTAGCCTAAAATGGAAGAAACAAAAATGTGATTTTGCATCTCTCTTCTGGCCACTTCACTGAGCATTTTCTGATCCAGAGAAGCCGTGCCCTGAACAACTAAATGTGGAGCAAGTGACGCACCAGTGTGTAAGGTGGGACTGGCAGTCACAGCAAATTGTGCAGCGGGCTACATCCACTCAGTCACACGCAAGTGAAAAGAAACACCAGGAGCTTAAAAGGCTGCACGTGAATCTACAGAAACTACTACTTTTGAGTATTTCAGCATTCACACAGAACCTTAAGTATATTCAGATTTGATACTTCTAAAACAGTATTTGGTGCTTTAGTGTATATCCCCTTTTAAAACGTGGTAAATGAAGCAACAAAAGGGTAAAAATCTGCCACTGTGTCGTACTGCTGCTCTCACAGTCAGGATGCAGTAAAAACACTGGTTTAAGGAAAATATCAATATATCAATTGCTTTTGCATTTTTAATATGGTTAAAACAGCTACCTCTCCTTGAATGAAGCAGGGTTTGGGATTTTTCTTTTTTTTTTTTTTTTTTCCTTCTTTAGTGGAGAACACAATCAACTGAGAATTGCACAGCATCCTTTCTGAGTTTCTTACAAGAGACAAACAGAGGGAAACTCATACATTTTAGAGGAAGCTATTGTTGGTTACTCTCATTTAACCATACAGAGAAAGAAACACTTTAGTGAACAAGGTCAAGAGTGTAATTTCACTGCTGTCATGGGTCTATTGGGATTCTGGTGTTCAAAACAAAGAGGCATCTCCTACTGTTAGGAGTATTCAGGGGAAACCCTGATTCCATTACACACTTTTTCAGCCAAAAATGATTTGAAACGCAACATTAAACTGCACATTTCTACAACAGAGGATAAAAATCTGGTAAAGGTGACAAAGAGAGACCATTCGGAAAACCCTTTTTGACAGCATGTATCAATTCCAAGCCACAGGGAGGATGTATCCATTTTGTCAGAAGGTGTTAAGCATTGTGGATTCAGTACAGATGAAGCAGAAGTGTCTGGTCTGTCTGAAGAGGTATTAGAAATGTGTCAATGGAAAAGAAAGAGAGATTAAACTGACAGAAAGAATAAGGCAGGGTTTTATTACATTCAAAGGGGAACCAAGCAGTAGATTTTAATTAGGTGTGTCACAAAATAGCTGAGGGAAAAAAAAAAGGTAAATCCTATAACTATGGAATCAGTCTAGATGGTAGTTGTTTACTATGGTAACTAAATGCATATATTTAAAGAAGCCAGGGAAGAGCAACACTAATGTCTGGTGAGCTTCAAACCAGTTTTGTTTATTTACCTTTTCTTAATTGCTAAGAAATAAAAGAAGAAGTGATTATAAAAAGGTTCAAAAAATGTTTCTCTCCTCTCTAAATGAAGTACTGGAACTTACAGCCATTACAATTACTGATGACTTTTAATACATTCAGCCCTGGCACCTTGGTTTCACTTATTATGAACTGAATTACTGTCCCTTAGTCCCACGCAGACTCATTTCTCAATGTTTCTTTAGAAACCAGGTGAACAAACACCTCACTGCATTGGCAATAATCATGGAACTATAGTGCAAAGCCTTTAAACGGTTTCCTTAATTTTATGAATTAAGGCAGGCTGGGGATAGTGAAACAAACCATTACATAAAATTTAGCTGGCATTAAAACAAGTCCCAGCAATGACATATCCATCATCATAAAACCCAGAGGTGAAAGCAGCAACCCTCAGCAACACCAATGGAAAAAAAACCCCGGCTGCCTCCCACCCGTAATACCCAACAGTATTGCCCCAACTCCTACTCGGCATCGCTACCAAGAAGAAAACAAGCAACAAACCAGGGAGGGGGTACAGCCAATGAAAACTGCCTCTGTCCTCATTTTCCATCTACTGCCACTCAACAGTCCTGCCACCCGGCTTCTTCACATTTTTCAGCACAAACATCAGGCTGTCCACAGAAAAATTGTGACAGAATAGAAGCACCGGATCATTTTTCTTTCAGCCGAACAAAGCCAATGTTAAGAGAGAACACGCTCTCCCTGCTCGTGGCTCTTCCCGTGACAGTATAGTCTCATCGTGTATGCTGTGGTTAAAGCAGGCTGCTCGGACCCATTCATTCATCACTTGAGGGAACTTCAGCTCCCTCAAACCAATCAAAGGTGCGAGAACTTGCCTTGGCGAAGTATTACACAAAGGCAGGGTTAAAGTAATTTCCTATAGGAGCGTGCTTTGGCATTTCCTGCAGGAACAATGAAGAACCCTCCCAAACTTCTGCTAAGGCCTTTTGCAGAGTGCCAGCCACCCTGGCTGCTCCAAGGGTTAACATCTCGGCAGCACAACCACCAAGTACAGGCCTGCTCCGGCAGGACACCCATCCATCAGGTGTTCCCAGGTATTTCATTCAGGGGCCTCTTTTCACGTCCTCGCACCAGCACAGAGCCAAGTGTGCTACACCTCTCCTGTGGCAACGCGAAAATCTCCTCCTGCCTTTGAAAAGAACCAGGGAAAGAAATTATGAAATCCAGTTCCTGCAAAAAGCCCTGAAAGTCACCTTTTGGAGGCACCTACAAGCACGCGATCTGTTCCTGTGCACACGCCTGTAGAGCTTTACGTTGTTTCCAGTTACCCAACTCATTTGTATTTACATTTCTAATGCTTTTTTAGTGATTCCTGTGGAGAAGGCCTCTGGGCAAAATGAGGCTGCTGATACATACTCTAAAGCCACTATTCTGGTGGTCTGTTTTTACTAAATGAATTGTATTATTTTTAATAAAGGATCACGAATGGGCAAGTAGAAGCTGTTTCTCAAAGCAAAATAATATTATAGATTTCCACAGAAGGGCTTACTTCTCATCTACACTAGCACCTGAGCCAGTCAGCATCTTCCTCACTGCCACCAAAAATAATAAAAATCTGAATTTTTAGAACTGATCTCACATTCCACCCCATACATTCAACTAACAACCTAGTAAGCAGCGGTGCCGTGGTGCTTAGTTGCTGGCTGGGGTTAAACCATGACAAGCAGTTAAAGGGATTTTCTGCTCCTGGCGGTCTTCCTCTGCCCTATATATTGCATCCAACAGTGAGAAGCACTTGGCCATCACCAACTGTAACTAAATTACTTCAGTTGTTTCTGCATCACTACTCACTCCACAGTTTTAAATTAAATTTAATACTGAGCTTGCAGGTTGTCCACAGAGGAGAGAGCTTGGAGAAGCCACATTGCCCAGCCATTTTTGACAGCAGGAGCTACATGCTTCTAGTTCTCAGTGCCTCTTTGGTGGGCTGCGGCACCATTCCCACGGGACTCTCTTGTGCATTCCCTGCTGTAGTTCAGGTCTGCAAGCATATTGCTTGTCTGAGGCAATCTAAGTATGGAGTTATTATTAGCAGTTGGGTTTATTAACAGTATTTCATTTTAGGGCTAATTATAGACTTTTTTTTTTTGTACTCCCACCCCATCATTAATGGGATGGCACTGGCTATCTGTATGCAATATTTTTGTTTGTTTTTTTAATCAGGAAAGTAACTTTTGCTGTTGAACCAGTGGTGACTTTATATGTTTACCTAGACACTTCTAGTGTTGTCGACTCTGGTTCCAGTAGCACTAAACCAAGACCCAATGAACTACGCTAAAATGCTCTGTAATTAATTGAGTGTACTTTCCTATTGGTTTACATCTGAACTCACCAATCTTTCAGTGAGGACTTCAGCTGGCAGCTAGGAAGCTATTACAAGCTAGTTTATAGTGAGTTTATAGTGACACTGCTAGCACACAAAAACTGCCTGCCATCAGTTCCAGCATCCTCAGGTTGGAGATTTGCTGCCCTCATGGGATTAATTTTGCCCATGATGATTTCAGTGTATTCTTCATTTGAACACAGCTAAGTCCAGGGTTGCAATGATGATACACAACCACGCTTCTGTATCATGGCTGAACAACATGCCACCAATTACTCAGGCCGTGCAGGGAAATGAACAAAGAAGTGCAGTCACATCACTGTGGCCAGCTCTGAGCCTCAGGACTGGTATCTGTGGAATCAAAGTCTTTTTCTCTGCTGTCCAGGGTATCACATTCATCTCCAGGACGAGTTACTATGGCAACTAAACCTGGGCTTAGTGGATGACGGCATTGCTGTGCAAGTCAGTGTTTATTTTGCCAGTAACATGGCTGGGATATGGCTGACCATGTAAGATGGAAGAAGCACAGATTTCCCCCCCCGCTCTTCACTGTCTTACCACTGAGGAAGTCAGAATGACTTTTAGCACCTGAAGCATCACATCTACTTTGATCTCAGCTTTTCTGCTTAATTCAGCGGCAGTTGCAGGATATTGGAACAAGCTGGAGCGAGAAGTAAAAGCAGACTGAAAGTTGCACTCTTTGCTCACTCTGCATCAGTGAATTTTTACCCAAGCCCTGCTTCATTCACCTATGCAGAAGTGACAAGGGAAGTCCTTGCTAAAAGCCCCAGGAGCAGAGCTCAAGCTGCATTGCGTAGCTGCTGCTGAGACTGAATGGCCTGGGGTGCTTGGCAAGCTCATGGAATTCAGGGCATGCAAAAATCTTTCCAACACAGTGAGGACAACAGCAGACTTGAAACATTCACCAAGCAAGCCTGGGGTGCTCCCCCTGGCCCTCCTCCCATAGTACGGATGGGAACTAGAGGTCTAAGGTACCCAGCCTGCTTGGCATGCCTTGGCCCTGGCCCACTAACATTGGAAAGAAAAACCTGCAGGTCTCTCTGTGATCAGTTACAAAGGCACAGATTAAGAAGATGGTTTTGAGCTTAATGTACTGCACTAGGATATCTGGATTCTGGTATATCTGCTTATACCAAAAGCTGCCTCTATTAGAGGTCACAGGCTCTTTATACATTAGTAAAGTACGGGTAAAGAGTGATTAAAATTGCGTATCAGCACCCTTTGCCCATCTTGCCTCAGACACTATAAGCTCTACGGCTACACATGCAACATACATGCAAAGATGTTATTACAGTGGGACTCCTTCCTTGATCAGTGCTTATACTCACCAATAAAAATAGGCAGCAGGGGAATTTTTACTTGCAGTAGCAGCAACCAGCTTTTTTTGTCTGGCTTTGATTAGTTTGTTTTTGTTGGTTTTGGTTTTTTGTTTCTTTTTTTAAAGGCTGAAAACCTATGAGAATTAAAAATTTAATAGAATTCATCACTCCTGGAAACTAATACCAATGAACTGTGGCTTTCCAGTTTACTGGTATTACTCAAATAGCCAAAATTCCTCTCCTTCCTCTTTATCTGGAACATAAGGACTTCATGGGTAGATGATGTCTGTGTGTTAGGACCAAAGACTTAACTGAATGTACCACTCACCAAAAATGTTTACAATGGCTTCAACACCTGCTAGACTACCATAGACACTGCTAAGGTATGTGCTCTCCCAGGAAAAACAAGAGTTTGGAAAAGAGGCAGGACATTTGTTTTGTCTTCAAAAGCCTATGAACACTTACTGCCAAATAATTATTTCTGCCCAGTCAGTGCTGGATATGATGTGCCAGTACCTTGGAACTCATCATCCACTGGATCACTAGAAAACGCTCTTCCTCATCACTGCACTTTGAGTGCAATGACTTATTTCTGATCCAACACCTCTTCTCCACACCTCACTTAAAATGTTTCCTGAAGTGCCTCCAAAAGCTTTACCCAGCACAAAATCCTGCAATATCTGAGGTTGCTGCTATTCCTACGAATTCTGTGCTCTTGCTTCTCCCTGGAAGGAGGCCAGGCAGGAGAAGGGAAGCAGAAGTGCTTTCTGCAGGCCTGCAAGTTAGGCTTCTAAGGAAAATAAGCAGGGGAAACAGAGAGATGGGACTTGGCCGTATCTCCTGAGTGTGACTAAGATGCCATGCTTTTTTCCAACATTTTTGGCTAGGCAGGATCAGACCTCTCCACCTATCAAACTGCAGTCAGTGAAGGAGAATGTGTGTGGGAGAGGCTCACTTTGTCTTGAATTCAGTCTCTCCTCACTATATAGGCTCCTGAGCAGACCACACTTAGGTCATCTGTTGCCCTGAAATGATCAAACATTTATTATTTTCAAGTGATTACATCAAAGAATGAATAATAATCTAAAAAGGGGATGTGCACATAAGAGTGGTGAAAATACAATCCATAAATGTTGCTCTCACCTCTTGGGAGGCATCTTTTGAGTATTTGGAGGAATGAGAACTTCAGAGGATGAAAAGGAGTCACCACAGATTGTGTGGTCCCAGGGTGAAAAGGCCCTGCGTGTGGTTCAGAGGTTTGCAGCTCTTTTTGTCCCATCTTTAGGAGGAGACAGGAAAAAGACCATTTTTCCAAATACTGCAGACTGGAGAAGCTTAGTAACTGAGTTAGTCTTTCCTCTAGAGACCTCTGAGTACTAAGTATGAAGCACAGTTATTGTTGTTTATGCAGACACAGATGTAAGGAGACAGACAAGGCTTAGGCAGACCACTCAAGGAGAACAGGGAAAATATACCGTATTTAGATTAGAAGATAGGTAGTTAAGAAAATCAGAAAATCAAAGTTTCCGAAAAATGCTGTAAACCAAAGACTAAAGCAAACTAGTTCTACAATAGTAATATACTAGAACACTTTTTGGTTTCCATCCTTACCCAGTGTTTGTGCTTCTGGCAAAAATCACCCTGCTGGACTGCCTTGAGGAAGAGGTCAGATACCATGAACCACAAAAATGGTCAGAATCATCAATTCTGACTTCTCAGAAATTCTATTTAAGCTACAGGGCCAGTCAGCAAATACGTGGCTGTTTCCATGCCTCTCTCATTTACTTCATAAAAGCAGATTAATCCCCCAAATTTGACTTCCTACAAGGAGAAGTATGCATGAGTGAAGCAGCTGACAAGCACCATGACACAGAAGATGAGGAAGTATGAATGTAGTGAGATTCAACACTAGCAGCAAATCCAGAAAGAACTGAAACAGTAAACAAAATAGAATTCAATTTTCAATTTACTATTTTATTACACTGGGCGCAGTCAGTGTTATAAACACATTCTCCCACATCTGGGAACCTGAAGCACCAATGAAGTTGCTTAATGTGCACCCACACAGAAGCGCCACAAAAACATTCACTCAATGAGCTCCTGTCATTTAACAATCCCAATTGCCTTAGCGTTGATTCTACACTTGCAAAAAGAAGGAGAAAATCTATTCTGGACATGAGGACATATGTTCTAGCAGAGGATGAATATGCCCTGAAAACATAAGCACAGGGGAACAAAAGCAAGGAGGCAAAAAGATGATAAAAAAAGCTGATAAAGCAAAGCAAAAAATCCAGTGACCCTGCAAGTCTGTGAAGCCTCCAAAGCATCAGGCTCTTAGCTTTCATCCCGTGTTCTGCCAATAAATCAAAAAAGCCCAAGAACCCATGTGCAGATTTAGTGAGTGTTTAAGGGCCTAGGGAAAAGTCAAATCAACTTGCGGTGTTCTGCTTCTAATATAACGATAAAAGCACAGCTACCCTACGTGGCTCCAAGCACAGCACAAAATGGCAGTGCCTGCAATCTCTGAGCAGATCCTTAGCCAGACAACATGAAAGCCAGAAGAACACTTGTGCCAAAGATAGTCAACATGATCATATTGCATTACAGTCACTGTAGTGATATTGGGCAAATGTTATGTTGCATGAGGCTGTACAATAATTGTGCAGTAATCAGTAAAAACATTGAGTCCCTGTTTTACTACTGCTTCATCACTAGCTATAAAACAACATCCTAATAATGAGCATAAAACTAAGAAGAACTGAGATTAACAAGCCATGTTATGGCAGTTTAGAAGTAAAAGTCACTTTAGCAATATAAAATTGAACAATACTATTTAAAAGAATGAGCAGAGAAGATTTACTATTCCTCATTAAAAAAAAAAAAAAAAGCAGCTATTCTGAGAGCCTGGCCTAGTTGCCATAGTGTATATGTCAAAACTGGTAAGCAAAGCACAGCGCCTCAATGCTCACCAGAAAAGCACTGTATATTGGATAGCTGACTATAGCGCTATCAGTCCCTAATTAGGTAACTTTGCATGGACAATGCTAACCACTTAGGCAAAGAGAGAGAGAGAGAAACATTAGAAAAAGCTTTGGCCAATATTCAGACATGAATTTTGACTGTACAAGTAGGTATATTTATGGCAGAGTCCACGAATGATCAGACAAGCCATTGGAGAATGAAAGCTGCTCCCTCCGAGTTGTTTTTATCAGGCTCTGAATACATCACCTCATTTTTAGTAGGGTTCTGGTATCATGTGCAGTTAACGTATAATTATTACAGAACTGTGATTGCATCGTTAGCAGAAGTTTAGTTATATCATTGACATTAGTGATGCCATAACATCAAGCTCAGTAATAGTTCATAACAAAACCTACAATTAGCACAATTTTCCCTCCCTTTTACACCAACCAAAAGTGTTCAGCTTGGAGAAGCCTAATAGTCCATACAGAAGTGAGCTAGGGCTGAACCTGAAAGGATTGCTGGCTGGTAATTTAGTAATATGGTAATTAAAGTCTTTTCATGATGTAATTACACATCAACTACAAAAGGACAGCTGCTATACAACACTGCCAGGGTACGTGGCATGAAATGATTAGATTTGAGAAGCTTTGGTGGTTAAACTGAATACCACAGGCGTTAAGTCTGAGGTGTAGCTGGCACTGCATAGCACATTATTATTCAAGTCTCACACTTGGCGTTTCCTTAGTCTCATTGTGATAGTAACAGTTTGTTGCACGTACCTTGGTCCTGTGACAGCAGAAGCTGTTCAAAACCCACCTTTAAAAGCTCCTGCTGTTTTGAAGTTGCCTGGAATTAAAAGACCTAACCTTCTTCTGGGCAGAGACAGAACAAACGAGGTTTGCGTGAACACAAAATGTTTATTTCCCACCCCTGCAGCACAAAACCTCCTTGCACAGACTCTAGTCTGTGGGAAATGTAACTTGATTTATTTGTAGGCTTTTTCCAGTGGGGAAGAAAAGAGGGGAGGAGGAGGACAGAGAAGAGGCACAAACGAGTTGGTGAACTCAAAGAAACTAAAGCTCAGCTGAAGAACTGAGGGTCTCAGCATCTAGTTCCAACAGCAACAAGCACAAGTCCCATTTGGGTGAAAAAACAAATCCCACCCTTCTCAAGAGCAGACAAACATTTTTTTAAGTAGTTTCCTTATTGTATTTCTCACTGCCCTCATTTGTATCTGTACAAACCACTAAGTTGACCACGCAAGGCATGAGACAGCAAAAAGGAACATATTTTTCCAACGAACATGAATAGAACTTCTTGGCTACATGACTGGGCTCTTAAAAATACAGGAATGCAGTGTGCACCCTGGCAGTAGGCGGACAACCTCAGAGCTGCTTTTCTACTCCTAAAATGTCCTTTTAGTGATGAGGAACAACTTAGATGTTTTGAAATAGCTGGTTTTCTCCCTTTCTGAAACATGGGAGGTGGGGACTTGGCAGGAGAGAGGCCCAGACCAACTCATCTTCTACACTTTAAAGCTTTTATTTTCTTGAGCTATGAAAATCTAGAATTGGGCTCATTTGAAAGAGAAAGATTTTGGGAATCCAGAGAATTCTCCTCAGTATGCGGAAGGTTTCCATGAGGTCCATTTGGAAAGTGCAAAACCAAACTATTTTGGATCTGGAGGGACCTTGTTACCTACAAGATGCAAGGAATGAGTAGAAAAATCTGAGTCCTGGTTCAGACAAGACCCAGCCTTGCCAACGGCTTCCCTTCTAATTCCTGCTCTTCCTGCTTTTCTGAAGAGATGTTTCTGATGAGCTTGATGAACGTTCAAAGCCTACTGAAGACTTAGTGGCTTTAACTATAGGGGACACTTGGGCTAATTCAAGATCACTGTCAACAAGTTTCTTCCTACTGGGTGTCAGAGGCTGCAGTGGAGCTGAGGCTGCTCTCAAGAAGCAGAGAAGGAATCCTGGGGGAACCAGAAGCAGTCAGTCGTTTAAGAGCAAAGATCTCAACTATGCAGAAGTAGGTCCTGCATGGCCAATTTTACACAGCACACTTTTAAGACACAATAAAGCAATTTAGCCAGCTCAATGGAAGAGACTCGACTGTACTTCAAGTACAAGAGCAGAGGAAAACATGATTATTTCTAATTTAATGGCAAAAGAGCTAAAATTTAGGGCAGCTAGCAGTTCTGATGACTAGACAGGTGGTCTGCTCAAACATGTTTGCAGCTACCCTCTATGAGGACTCATTTGACATTTGAACCAGTGCAGCACTACCAGCTGTTCCAGATGCAGTCACTTTATCAGCGTTCAAAACACAATCTACTACACACCCAGCATCTCTTCTGTTTCAGCGGCTCTTTAGCATCTTTCCACTTCTCTGCAACCATCAAGTCATTCAGAAACTGCGGTGGGGCCAGAAGCGTCGTCAACCTCCCTGATTGCAGCCACCACTTGACAAGACACTGGAAGCTTATCACTGCCACTTGCATTAATTTCCCTGAGAACCGTTAAGTGTCTAGCCGAGAAACAGAATCCTCTTGTGATACTGTTTGCAACTAAGCAAGTTGGTAACATGAGATCTGGGGAGTTTGGGGTGAAGGAATAGTTGGGGAGACACCACACTTACTCACCTGCTATCACCAGCATTTGCCACGTAAAGCTTCCCCAATAAATACACCACCACAAGGGCTGTGCAGCCGCCAGAAATATTGTACACGGTCCTCTCTCGTTCTATTTGCAAATCCTATGGGAAAAGAGAACAAGATTTATAATGATGGCATTGCAATAAATGTTTTAGAAAATGAAGATTGCCCTAAAAAAGTAATAAAAAAAGAGTCTTTCTTAGACTGCATGTCCCACTGCCTTTCTTTACTCTTGCAGCTATGGCCACATGGTCAGGCAGAAGAACAGAAAGTCAAAGAGTACCTATTACTTATGATACAAAGATGTTTGGGAGAAATCAGGACAGGAGGTTGTAAAACATCAGGCACCAAGGAACAAATGGCAACTCTGAGGGATGCAAGGGAATTTGCTATGGAAAAAGCACAATGAAGGCAAAGATAAATGTAGCTTCACAACAGGTACCTGGTGGTATAATTGGAGAGTGCTTTACATAGACAGCAAATAATTAATGAGACCTAGCTCCAACATGAATAACTACCTGCTTTCCAAAAGGGACGCTAGGTTTGAGCAGCATATACCTTTACAAACAGCAGCAAGACACACTCATGCCACAAAGCTACCCTTCAGAAACACAGGGAATGGGTGGATACTAAACTTGTTAAGGGGTCGGGGCCGGGGTGGGGGGAAGGTCAGTAAGACAGTATTTACTGACAAATACTAGGCGTTCACAGACTTTGCAGGATGAACCACGGTATTTAACCCTGTGTCTCATCTCACCTGCTTTTGAGGTCCTGAAAAGACTTAATTTTATGCATGTGCACAGGCGCAAATTTAAGGAGGTACATACCTACTCAAATAGCTCTTTCTGTGCTTAGCTTCCTACTAAACTAAAAACCCTCCTGCTTAACAGAAGTGGAGAACACAAGTCACATCTGTCACCAACAATCAATCAAGCCCAGGAATGAAAAAATACATACATACATATATATATATAGTCCATATATATATATATAGTCCCAGGAAAGCTTGGACAACATGAAAGACACAAGTAAATGAGCTATTTTTCAGTACACCATACATTTTAAACAAAAATTGAAATGTATGCCAATGAATTCATTCTACTGACTCTTAGTTTAGTTTGGGGTAATAACATAGCGTGTTACAAATTACCCTCCTCTCCTGTGTCCAGAATCAAATCCATTTTCAAACTGGTCTTTCCTTGTAATACTGGATTCAAACAGGGAACATCATTTAACATTGCTATTGCAAGTACTGGCAGTTCTTTTCAGCTAAACCCTGCCTACTTGTAAGTGTTTTTTATTATGAATATATTTGTTTGCCTCTGTGTGTGTGCATACACACACAAGAGCTATGCTTCAGCCATTTTCATATTTGCAGTGAGCAACAAACAGCTCAAATTGTCCATGCCTTGGGGTATGGGATTTAGAGCTTTATTTTAGAGCTAAATTTATCTGAGGAAAAGCACTACAACAAATGTAAACCATGACAGCTGCAATTTGATTGAAAATTTGCAGAGTTGAAGGAGGCCAGGGACCACGCTTTGTTTCTGGCAAATTTCAGGAGAGGGAGGTGACCTGGGGCAGCGGCGGGGATGCTCGGCAGCGCTCGGCCACTGCCCTGAGCAGGGGGAGCAGAGTTGTCTGTCACAAATAATACGAGTCCTTGCTGGCCGGTGAACATCGCGACCGAACCCATTTGTGGCACGAATACAGCACTGAGGCAGGCAGTGTGGAGGGGACAGCAAGAAACACGCAGCGCTGCCCAACAAGGCCATCCTCTGCTGCGCACGGGAACTGCACTTTGCTGCTGGAGCGACCTGGGGGTTTTACTGCTCTCATTGACTTGTGGTTTTCCTTTTTCTTCCCCCCCTTTTTTTTTTAATTTATTTTTTTTTTTGGAGAGGGGTGGCTGGGTGAGGACCAGGAGGAAAACACCTCCAAGCTAAGAATCAAATCTTGCAGAACCTTTGGTCACAGACATGGGCCTGTTATAAATGCCTCTTTATCTAATCTTGCCATAGAGAAGCTGATTTTCCTCCCCATGGTTTCTATCTATTTTTAAATTAAGCTGAAAAGAACAGTTCAAAGGAAGCAGACATTTCTAACCATCAAAATAATTTAAACTTACAAATACTACAGTGGATTTTCCAGGCGCTGCCAGGAATTTTAAAAAGTCTTCGTCTCCACAGTTCATTGTATCCTCTGAGACCCTCAAACAATGTACAATTCCTCACCTGGTTTCAGCTCTGTCATACGTACACTTTGCAAGTGCTGGAATGCCTAAATTAAAATTTATTTCTTTCAATAAACAGAATTCAGAAGCATCTATTATAGGAGAGAAGATGGATGATCCTTAGGGCCTCATTTTCAGCGTTTCCTTGACTTAAACTAAATCTGTGTACTGGATTTTTTCGAATCATTGCTGTTCACGGGCTCTTCCATCTAGTTGTTGTTTGGAACTTCAATTTACTACCGTGACTTGTGAGAGTATATTCAGTGCCATGTTTAATTTGATACGAAGTACTTTGTTTGACGTTTCCTTTTTTGGGGGGAGGGAAGGAAGGGAAGGCTTTCCTACAGCTCAGCAAGATTCGAGGGGGAAAAATAAACCAAAATAAAATAAAGCCCACCAAGGCCACTAACTCATTCTGGTGTAGAGACATGAGCTTTTAACGAAATACTTTATGACAGTGTTGCTGGGAAAGTAGTGCAGCACAAAGGGGGCAGAAGCCCCCAAATGCCTCTGAAGTCTTTACTAGTGTAAAGGGCCTCATTCTGGACAAAGTTGGAGCGTATACAAAGCTCTCCTCATCTTCCACCTGGAGAAAGATTTCAGAGCAAGCTTTTTCCCTGCCCTTTCCTTTTTCCCTCCTCTCTTCTGTCGCAGGCGGCTCATCCCCCATAGCCATCTGTGTGCGGGGAAGAGCCGAGCAACGCTGGGCAGAACCGAACGCTGGGCCGTGCGTGCCGCTCACTCAGACCCTGACAGGAAAAAAAAGAAAGGCGGCGGGGGGCGGATTTCTCCGTCCTCTGTTCCGAAGGCTACCGTCTCATGCCAAGGAAGCAGCTACCTTCGCCTGCCCCCCGCCCCCCCGCTCGGGAGGCCCGCCGCAGCGGCGGCAGGCGCGGGGTGCCCGCAGCGGCTGCCTCACGCCCGGTGCCCCGGTCCCCGGCGGCAGGCAGGCCGGCGGAGGACGCCCCGAAGCGCCGCGGGGTGCGTTTCCCGAGCGGGCGACCGGGCGGAGGGCTTGCTTTCTCCGCCGGCCGGCGGCAGAAGCCGGCCCGAGGGCGCGGCCAGAGCCCCGGGCCGGACCGTCCCCGCGGCGCCCGCCTCGCTGAGGCCGACGGCCGGCCTCCCCCGAGCGAAGGCAGCGGCCCGCGGCGCTCCCCGCCGAAGCGGGAGGAGGACGGCGCCACGAAGCCGTCACCGGCCGCCGGCTCCCGCGGCCTCGGACCGGCGGCGGCTTGCTCCTGCCACCTTGTGGAGGCCCCGCGGAGGGGCCCGGCCCGGCCGGGCCGCAGCGGCCGCGGCGCTGCCGGGCCCCCGCTCCTCCTCCCTCCCGCCCGCCGCCTCCCACGCGTGTGGGGCGCTCGCCGCGGGGAGACGGCGTGGAAGCAGCAAGCGTGGCGGCACGGAAGGTGACCGCCGGCTGCCGCCGACGCCAAGTGGCGGATATTTAGGGCCTTGAAGACAGAGGTGGGAACGTTCGGATTGCGGGATCACCATCATCGCCACAAGTCAGCAGACCGCGACAACAACCAAAACCGCACTTGTCATCTATATCCGTCCTCAGAGAGGGAGCGGCCTTTCCTCCAGCATCTATCTCAGTCTTGCTATGAGAGAAAGCAGCTTTACTCCCTACGCACAATCAGGTATCTGCTTAAAAAAAAATAAAATAAAAAAATCACGTTTCAGAAGGCATGAAGACAAAATTAAGTCCTTAATCAGCTTTGACTCTGTCAAAAAGACATCAAAATGCCTGTAACACTGTTTCAGTCCTCCTCGTTTCTACTGGCTATTTAATAAGAGGTAACTTTTCAAAAGGAAAACCGTACAACATATGTTGCTCTCTCAAGATTGTTCAAATTGACCTGGCACCACTCTTGCAAAACCACCTGTCTAGATTTCAAATGAGTAAAAAAAAACAAACAACAACTTAATAAAGAAGAAAATCATGATACAACGTATACAAACTTATACCTTCCAATAAATCAATACAGACTAGTTCTGTGACGTTTTTTCCCATCCAAAATTAAACAGGGTTCAGTGTGGAATAGGTGCTCTCCCCCTTAATCTTTCTTTAAAATACATATTACATCACACACGTGTATACAAGGTTAAATACAGAGAGGGGATTATAGTTTGATGCTTCTGTCTGGTACAGAACAGCACATGGAAACATCCCACCTGGCTCCCCAGAACTGGATCTATAAATGCACATCTTAAAACTCAAGAGATGAAATTAAGAGTATTTGACTTACGATACCTTCAGAACTTGAGCTTATTTATCCTTTCAACTGGCATAATTGTAATCACTGACACTTACTGACATTGAGCATTTTTTATTTTTTGAACAGGACAGTAAATTACCTGAGAACACAACACAGAAGCTTGCTAATCCTACTTCCAACACAATCAGAGAACACCATCTAGAAGTACTTCAAAAAGGGGACAGCTCAATTGTTACATTTCTAATTTAGGCAATGACTTGGCCTCTGTCACCTTTCCGCAGCTTTTTACTGCATGTAGCTGTCAGACAAGCACTGTCCAAAGGAAACCACACCCAGTAAAGGTAAAAATTTTAAAAAGCCTTTTGAAAGGGATGAATTGCATTTTATTTGAGACTTGAGGCAAAAACAGGGAGAGCTTAACTAGAATTCAAAAGGCAGTTGGGGAAAAAATTAATGGTATGCTAAATGCTCCCAGTAAAAGGGCTCATCATTAGATGAACCTGTCAGGTTGGACTGTTTAAAAGAATGAGAGGAAAAAAAAAAAAAGGTACTCGGCATTTTCACCAGTTCAAAGGGCTCCTTTGCAGGGAAAAACACCAAGAAGTCTGCCTACGTGTCCAGGAAACATGAGCTTTCACCAAGTGCCACGTAAAATGATACACTCTGCTGGCACAAAACCCTCATACATTATGCACATCTCAACTGCACTGACCTAACTCAACATCATCCGTGACATTACAGTACAAAATAGGGCGGAATAAACAATGTGCTGTGAAAGAGGCCCAAAATCTTCACCCAAAGACTACTAGGAGTGTAAGTTAGCAGGAAATTAGACAGAGATAGAAGGAAGATCAATCATTGCAAGCACAGATGAGACTCAGTAGTGTTGATCTTATGAACCACTCCCTTACATGGACAAAAGAAAAGACTCTTGCCTAAACCAATTATAAGCACAAGACCCCCTGAGAGCTTAAAGTAGATATAATTATCTATTGGTTTTCTTAATCTGACCATTTTTGTAAGACTTGCCTTTAATACAAAACTTAATGCTGAAATTATATTGCATTCTGGTAGACAGAGTCATACAGCAAAGACATGAACTTCAGCCATCTGATAAAGAGCAGAAGTGGGAATTAAGATATCTGATCTGTAGCATATGAACAAAGACACAGGGAGGAAAATAAAATATTATCTGAACTTCAAGTTTAGAAAAAGGGAGGACAGATTACTATGACCTGTACATGGAATACCCAGACACCATAACTGTAGCAAGTTATCCAGGGTTTTTGCATTTGTCATACTCTATAAAAGCCCTCCCAAGCAGTCAGGTACCTGGACGTGAGCCGAGATGGTCTTCTGTGTGAACATCTACCAAAGAGAGGTGTGAACTCAAAATAAAGCAGGGCAATAACAGCCCTGCTCACTAGGATGTGTTCAGGAAGGCAGTGATGGGTAATGCACATGCTACGCTCATAAGAAAGGTAAAGCACTTGAAACAGCCCGTCTTTAGCTCTCCTACTTTTGCTTTCCAGTCCCATGAAACTCCATTTCCCATCTCTCCTGCACTTGGAGCCAGTTTCAACAGGAGAGAGTCATGTCACACACTCAGAGCCTGGCAGTCTTCTGGCCTGAAAATTGCCCCAACCAAAGCATGAAATCGGTGTCCCTCTCTTAAGCATGCTCTGAACCCACCAGGGTGCAGTGCATGTGCAGTGTCATCTTTTCCTTTCTTTCTCGACAAAGAAGGGAGCAAGGTCCCTTTCTGAAAAGGGCATACTAAACTGACAGGAGATTTTCATGCATCCTCTTTCTTTTCAGCTAGCAGAAGTTGAGCCCACTAGCCACAGTGCATAAATCTGCTCGCACACCCCACGCTGAACGATGCCTAAGCCACAGCTCTGGATCCTGCTCCTAGATCTACTGACCTAAAAGTCCAAACACAGTTGGTGGGTCTGTTTGCCTGCATTTTCTTGGGGAGAAAGGTCAATCCAGCAAGGTAACTGCTATTCAGAATTCAAAGTGAAGCACCACTTTGTTATAACAATAACTGTAGTCTCTGATGAGATGCATGTACTAAACAAAATTCACATATATCAGAAAAAACCAATGATTGAATACTTCTTTTCAGACAACAAATACAACCTCTGGGAAACACTCATTAGTTCAAAAACCTTCTGCTCAAATAAGAGGCTTTTCTAAAAACAACAACAAAAAATTTAAAAAAAAGAAGAAAAAGAACAAGATCACATCTCCCAAGACCTGATCCGCATGCACCCATTGGCAGGCTGAGCCTCTGCTCTGCCTGACAAGAATTATTTTTAATAACGTGGAGAAGCTAACAGGGGAGATGCGGAGCAGCTACATCAATTACAGAAGAGAAAAAACAGCCTTCCATAGGGAAACTGGTGGATATTCTGTTTCCATAGAGTCATGATTTCCTCCCAGTTGTTCATGCTGCACACAAGCCAAGTGGGTGGTAGGACTGTACTTCATGCCCCACTCACCCACACCCAACCTGCCTCAGTCAAGAGCTGCACACACACTCTCTACAGTCACTACTGAGCTTTATGAGCCACCCCAACGCTAACGTGAACTACAGGTCATTGCATCAAGTATGCTGCCCCTCATACATGTCCCTGATGTGACCTTTTATGACCCATTTATGTAGTTGTGGGCAACACGAACAAGGGTCTGTAGTGCAAGGAAGGCTCAGAGCCTTTGCTGCTGCTCCAGTAAGGCAGTAAAGTGCATGCCCATATACACAGCCTTATGATAACAGCCAATGCTGAAATCTGCTACTGTGAGGCAATACTAATTTTTATCTTAGAAAAGGGGGGGGGGGGGGGGGGGGGGGGGGGGAGGAAAAAAAAAAAAGAGCACCAAGCTTCTAAGAGTCAAGTAATCCACAAACATGGCTATGGTGCTGCCTGGGGCTTAAGATGCAGCTCCTGCCTCACAGGGATGTACTAGGTAAGCTGTTGAGGCTCTTAAAGAATTCTGTTCACACTCAGATGGTGTTTAAGTAGGGGAAGAAAAAAAAGGTGAAAAAAATCCCTAAATGTTCATCTTCTCCAGGCCATGCACCTCATTAATGTATGCAACAAGGACTTCAGAGCCCTGAGATATACATACCATTTCCTTGAATGCACTTTCTATGGCCCCAATAACCAGGCACTCATGTGGGATCTTCTTCTCAGTGAAGAAGCGTGTTGGAGGGGTGCTGGGTGAGCCGGGGGCCCCCACACCACCGCGCAGGGAGGCCGCCCGTGTCAGCATCCTGTTGTTGGTGGCTGGGTTGTCAGGCTCCTCTCCCAGGCAGGTGGGCGGGAGGACAGCCGTGTTCCTCAGGATGTCTACAATCTCCTGCAGCTGCTCCAGGATATGGTGCTGCAGCAGTTTGGAAGCAACCACAGCTGCCCCCGACCCAGCATGTCCATCAAAGAGGGACCAGTAGTACAGGTTAATCCCATCTGTGTCCTAGAGAAGCAGGAGGGGAAGAAAGGGAAGGAAAAGAGATGGTCACTGTTACACAGCCACGAATGAGATGACCGGTGGCACAGGGGCAGCAGGTAAAACACAGGTAACTTTCCCAGAGGTAACCTTCTTTCTGAAAAGGAGAAATACCCACTGTGTTAGTACAGCTCTGGCAGAAAGGAGAGATGCTTATTTTTGCCATACACCCCACCATTTTTTTTTCTTTTTTCTTTTCCTTAACCCCCTCAAAAAAAAAAAGGCTGAATTTGCGATCATTCTTACCTTACAGCCATCATAAAATGCACTGACCAAGCACAGCTACCACTGTGAGACTATGTTAATTTCCTAATGACTGTGTAGATCAGAAGAAAAGCATTCAAAAAAATCACATCATTAATAAATGATCGATGCATCACCAGGGAGACCAAAATTCTACACAAGACAGCACCTGATACTTCTGTGGCAGACCTTTCTTTTCACTAGGCGTGACACAAAAGGACCTCAGTTTGACATCTAGTAACAAGAACGTGATCCCTGCTTCCATGACTGGTAGATAAGGTCCATCCATGCTGGCAGATGGGACAGCTCAGGCTTTCCCTGCCTGTGACAGCCCAGGAACCAGCACAGTGCAGAGGTCCTTGAGGATGGCGAACACAAGTGAGATCAGCCGCACTCCAACCGTGCTAGCCTACACCCTTCACTGCCTAGTTCTTCCCAGTCCTCTGAAAAGTTTCCTGGACAGTACTGGTGTAACATACCCTCTGATCAGAAAACCTATGCAAATGTTTTCGTATAGCTCTCAGCATAATCGTATGCTTTTAGATCTTATATCTTAGCTCAACTCCTAGCATGCCAGTCAGCACAACTGCTCTTGTACAGGTAGAGTATCTGGAAAAAGTAAATTTTGTAGGCTTTATTATTGAAATTAAGGTCTATGTGGTAATGTTATATATTTGTTCAGCAGTTAGTGATCAGTAATGTGATTTTCAAATACTTCTCCCTTTCTGCTCCACAGAGTCACCTCTGACAGGTGTAAGTCAGCTCCACTATCACTCTGATCTGAGCAGAAACCATGTTTTTGTGGTGGGGTGCCCTATCACTCAGATAGGGCCCATTAACCCAGGGCTGGAGGCAGACTAAGTTCTGGGCAGCACCAGCTCCAGTCTGCCTGAAAAATACCAAGGAGTCACACCCTAGATAACCTCAACTTTTGGGGGGAGAAATTCACCTAGAAATCCTCAGGGATGCATTTAAGGCATAATAAAACCTGTCTTTGCATGATAGCATATTTGGCAGCAGCATGTGGAGAGTCTTTCCAGTCTTTCCTTTCCCCTCCATTTCTTATTAAACCTGCACCTTCTCCCATCTATGCTGAAACAAATGTTTGTGGGGCTGCCTTGTGAGTCAGATGTGGGTGGACTAATACCAATTTAGAAATAAATCATTTTGCAAGGGACAGGAATCAGGCAATACTGTTGCAAAACACCTCATACTAAGAAAGCATAACCTAGATCTCACTGCAGTCAAAGAACTAAAAAATTATATCTGCATGTCATGCTGACTGTGGTCTAATTTAGAATGACAGACATGATGCGTTTCGTTCACCTGAGCACTGCTCCCTTACACAACAGAGCAGCATCTAGTCTAGGCATCACCTGCATCCCAACACCTCATGCCCAAAGCACTGCTTATTTCAAACTTATGGACAGGGCTGCAAACTGCAGCTCTTTTTACTTTCTGCTGTTCCAGCTGCTCCACAAAGGTGCCAACCACTGGCTGTAGGACAGGGCAGACAGGCTGGAGTAAGAACACCATGAATTGTCATTTGCAGATCCAAAAGACATCATTCATTGTTGCCCGGAGCTATAAAATCCAAAATTTAATGCAAAAAGTCTCTTTTAGCAACATGTATATAGACCATCACTACAAGTTCATGCTGTTCAAAGGGCAGAGTTCATTGCTGAATGAGCATTATTACTTGTAACTTACTTTGTTGTAATGGCACATTTAAAAGCCTTGATTATAAAAATTACATAAAAGTCTATTTTTTTTATCTTATAGCATTGCTGGTGTAGTAAAGTTCAAACATATTCTTAACTAGTGCATTAACAAGATAGTCACCTATGCAGCAGAGAGCTCCTCCAAGAGAAAGAATTCAGCAGTCTATTGTGCACTCTTCATTTCATTACTGAAATGCTGAGAAAAGGGAGTATTGTCCTACAGTACTGGATTACTTACCACAGTGGATCATAGAGGATACATCCTATAATGGTTGAAAAACCAACAAATGTACACATTTCCTGATGCAGCTCCTTAGCCAGTCCCACCCACTTACCCAGTCTGGTATATTCACCAAAAACCTGTTGTGAAATTTCACCCCTGAAGGCATGACTGGCAGTTGTGCTAGCTTGCTCTGGGCTCAGAATCCCTCCAAGTTCACACAACAGTTGGCTGTAAAATTCTGCTTAAGCCATTTTTAATGGATAACAGAATTACTGACTAAAAAACCTGTTTGTAAAAATAGATTGCTATTCATGCAAAATGCGTAGTATTTTGCCAACAGAAACAAGTATCCCAAAGTGAAGTATTTCAGCTGAAAACTGAAACCACTTATTCAAAATGGCAGCATTGTGCCTCCTGGGAGTCGTAGATCAAACTACTTCGGCTCCCATTCTTCTCTTAGGGTTTGGCTCCCTGGCCAAAATCCACCTCATGATGCACATGATAATGCTTCCACAGCTTATGTCTTCATGTCATTTGAAAGGTGCTACTCCTTTGGAGATGTGCTGCCTTTGGGGGGAAAAGCATAAAGGCATTACACCCCTGATCGAAATGGAAGTATTTTACTTTCCACCTAGAGGAAGAAGGTATTTTATCATCACACTCCCCTTGCCCCCAAACTGTAACAGAAACTTGTAATTAAGAACAAGTTTAAACCCTCCACACACACTAATTTTCTGAAGTTTTCCAAAGCAAGTCCCCACCAAAGTCTGTATTAGAGGTTTTCAGAAGATAAAGGAGAACAGTTATTAACACAATTCACACTCTTTATTGTGAGCACAACACTGGATATGTCCTACATTGAACAAGCCTCATGTGAACTTGGTAGTCAAATAAGATGCCATCAGAGACTGGGAAGCTTTAAAACAGACCAGAACAATAACCCATGACAAAAAGTGAAATTGAAATGTTACCACTTACTTCCTCTAAGCCAACAGGCAGCACAAATTAGGACAGAGAAGCTCACATGGGCCTGAGCTGTATTCTCAGGATGTCACTGACATGAACACGGCATGACTACATCAGCTACAATGGTTCTTCTGGAGTTCATTGATCTTGTCCTTCTTGGACTAGTAACACTTTAACTTCAGTTGGGATCTGCAGGCATTACTGTAACCTAAATATTAGTCTCCAAAAACTTTTATGTATTCCTATCAAGCTTCATTTACTTCTGAACTTGCAAAGAGAGTATAACCACGAATAACCTATTAGCTTTCTAAAAAAGGAAGAAGAAACAAATTCCTTCCTCTCACCCTGAGAATAAAAACAGCTCCCCTATTTGAAAGAAATGAATTCTCCAAAACCATACCAATTTGATGAGAATTAAATTAATGGTGCAAATAAAGCAGCAACTCAGAGAATGAACAAGGGCCAGCAGTCAGGGCACACAGATGAGGCAAAAAGCACAAAAAGGTCCTTGCTTTTCTCCCACAGCTGCGATGACCTCTGTAGCCACCAAGCAATTACCTATGTTGGTGTGCATATGCATGGCTGTTCTCTCTCTTTCACATTTGGGAGCTTGAACTTCTTCCCAAAAGTATTAACGTTCTGCAAACTCTCAGAGAACAAGACATCTATTTCTACTAGCTCTAGTGGTATTCTGTCAAAAGCAGTCTTCCAAACATTGATATCCATTTTATTGTTTTAACTGGACAGAGCCCTCAAGTAGGAGTATGATTGGTCGGCACAGTGATTTATTTTAGATTTTCTTTCAAAAGATTCAGATTTAACAACATTCTGAATAGCTACCAGATACATGAAGAGCAAACAGATCCTTCACTGCACTGACCTTACAATTCGTTTCCAGAATGTACTAGGAAATTTAATAAGCTTCAGGCTCCTCAACTGCTGACCTAGCTTTCAGGAAGGTTCAGCAGTCTCCTCTGTTTTGTAATTGTGAAATATAATTAAGACATGGAAAGTTTTGGGTCAAGCAATGGATGAGAAATCATGAAAGAAAATGCATATATATACACATAACTGGAGCTCAGTTATAGAAAAAAAATGGGCAGTCTTAGCAGTATATAGTGATCAATTTGGGATGAATTTTTCAGGTAAGCTAGAAAGTGGTCCTACACATTGCAAACCCTCAGAATTTTTTTTATGAAGCTAATTCCAAACAGGCAAACAAATCATGTTGCCACTAAAGTTTTATTCTGAAAACCACAGCCCACCCCAACTATTATTGTTCCAAATAGGAACTATACTCACAAAATGCATTAGCGCATATCTTTGGTTGTGGCAATTGCCACCCCTTCCTCAGAGAAAAGGCTCCTTATGTTACCGATGCTATGTTCAGCTATCTGTGGTAGGCAACCAGCCTTGTGTCACACAAAAAAAATACTCTGTCCCATCCTTGTAGCAAAGAAAACTGCGGAATTAATAATTATGTATCCTCACATTACAGTGACAATTAATAATGCTTCACATTAAGTCCTGCAACCTGACTGTCACTATGACAATACCCTGGCATAGGAATCCCATTTCACTCACTGATGGTCTTCAGTATTCATTATCAAGGTACCCTGTAGCTGAAGGCATTTGAAAGTAGTACCAGTGAAAGAGCTGTGCAATTTAAAGTGCATCCTCCTGAATGGGGACAGAGGGCAAATATCAAGCACTAGTGGAGTGGGGTGTGGGGAAGGGGAGAGATTTAATTTAGGGTTGAATTTGCAGAGTCTTTCCTTCCACTGCTCTGCTCAGATTATCACCCACTCTTTCAAGACAAAAACCGTATTTATGCTATTTAACAGGTTTCCTCAGATTTTTGTGTGTATCAGGGCTAAACAAATGTTCACTTCTCCATCTCCTCATTTCTGGCCCACCACCACCTCCTTCCCACCCCCGGCAGCTCTGCAGAGTCCACCTGTTGGCATGACAGCAGCACCCAACCCGTGATCTCCAAATCCCTTATGCTGCCTTGCCAAAGCACAGGACTGCATTGATGGGGTTAGTATTAAACAACAATAATCACACAACCTCAGATGCAGCTGCCATTTAAGTTTCACAGACTTCCTGGAAAGCAGGGTAAAACAAAGATGGCATGTGGCCTTCTCAAAGATTCTGTGGAAAAAAGGAAAAATCTGAGGACAATGAAACGGACTCTGTTAAATCAAGAGACAGGCTAAGTTCCGGTTTTATTTCCCGTATGCTCCACACTTTAAAAAACTAAACTAGAACAGAAGAAATCTTTTTTTTCATTAGACAAATACTCAATAAACTGCTTCCCTCATCCCTTCTTCCTCCAATACTTCTACAAGGGGCTTCACCACTCTGAGACAATTTCAAATGGTGTGTTACAGTGGGATTTCCCTATGAGGCAGTTGCAGTATTCAGCCTCTGGCTTTCTTACTAAATGCTTGCCGGGACGGTATTATACCATTCACTGGAGTGTCTCAAGCCTGTATTTCTGCATCCTGTTGATACAGAGTAAGTTGCACTCTCATCACATTTAACACCAAACTCATACACTCCTTAAAAAATATTTGCTAACAATGCTGTGTGAGGGCAAAACACAATATTAAACTTCACAGTATGAAAATATGAAAACATAAAAATATGACACATTATAGAAAAGTGTACATATTTTTTTTCTTTTTTAGATATATTCAACCAGCAAAAAATGTACCAAGGAAAAAATACTACTAATTGCTAGTGTAAGACTGCCCTCTAGTAGAAAACTTTCTCCAGAAATATGCTGCCTGTTTTGGGAAAATGTATTAAAAATTTAAATTCACAAGCTGTGGTGTAATAACATGGTAGAATAGGTTTTACACAGTTAAATAATGAGTGCTATAGCACTCATTCAAGTGTCATGTAGAAAACAGAAGTAAATCTGTAGATAAGATGAGAACATATAAAGAACACAATAACAAGTAGCATGAAAACAGTATACTGTATTATACAGATCAGCTGGCTCCTCACTTCAGATATTATGTTCATTTCTTGTCAAACTTAAATGTGGTGTTAGCCCAAAGCTAGTACTTCTGCACAGCACCAAGATGTGTCTACCCAGGCTGATGCCCGCACAGTGTACTGTGTGCATGACACACAATGCCCTTTGTATCAAACAAGCCCATCACCTGGACCAAGCACATTGTTGATTATCTTGATGTGTTTTATATACACAAACAAGTACATGGCCAAATGCTTGCTTTATTAAACATAATTAATGCATACAAAATCTAAATACACCTATGGAACCAAGTGCCTGCATGAGCCAATAGCAGACAGTTGCACGGACTTTCTAGGAAAAACTTTTTAAAATGTAGACTATTAAAAAAAATTCTGTTTTGCCTTGCATGACTGCATGCAGAACTCATAGTCCCAGCAAGTACAGGGCAGAATTCTTTATTCAGGAATGTGCAAGTATGTACCTGAAAAAAAATCATAACTGTCTGAATACAACGAGGAATATCAGCACACAGGAACTGAGACAGGTGATTTACAGAAATATTTGAAAGAGGAAAGAGCAGGTCTATTTGCAAACCTGGAAAATCTGTAAGAGTCTGAAAATGTTGCAGCAGTAATGAAGTATGAAACAGAACAGAAGGAGGAAGAGGTGGGGAAGGACACAGTGCAAAAGGAACGCTTGCTGCTCAGGACCACGATGACCGCTGCAGCCATAAGGTGTACCAAGCCACGGAGTTTTGGGAGACAGACTGAAGCAGACTGTTAATCACAACCTGGTGAAAACAAAAACTGAAAAACAACAAACAAAAAAAAGGGTACTTACAGTCCACTGAAAGACTAATTATCACTTACGGAGAACTTGTGTTCTCCCAGCAGCAGAAAGACTGTGTATCCAATGTTGTCCGAGTCCAGCATTCAGATAGGGCATTTAATGTTACATGGCTAAATGTTTGAATTGAACACACACTATCAATCATTGCTGGAGCCTGAGTTCATGCTTAAAGAGCACATGAAGTAATTAGCCAGTCAGGAAACGAGACAGATGAAGAATAGCAGATGATTGCCAGTAGACAAGTACATGACATACATCACTCTCCCCACAAAGAGAGGAGCCATAGTCTGCAAAAATCACTGCACTCAATGTGCTGGACAACCTGCATTAAACCAACTTTGCTATACGCAATACTGCTTCAGTGAAAAGAACCCAAATGACTGTCTAACGCTTAATAAAATTGTATGACTGTATAAATGGTGATACTGCTATGCTTGCAGTGACCACCACTCGACAAGTCAACCACAGCCATTAAACTCTCAGTATTCTGCAGCAGTAAATTTCTCAGGAGTATATTTTCAGAAATGAAACAAAAAGGAAAATCCAAGGAGCATTCCGCTCCCCATCTTTAAACTTAGATGCAAGGACCATTTTTCAATACAAGAAATAAAAAATCAAGTAGAAGAGCCAAGAAAAATGTAGTTGTGTTATGTATTTAAGCAGAGATAATTAATAAGAGGTAACTGAAAATATATGAAACATTCAGTAAACATCTTTTACTGTCATGTTGCCACATCCTTTTATATTTATTTTGTACTTCTCCACTGACAAGATACAGAATTCTGCTTACCGAATTGTCTTTCAGCTGGAGACCTTCTCCATTGGGCAGCGACGACCTCCGTTTTGTTGAAGAGTTCTTGTTTGGTGTAGAATTAGCGCCTCCAGCTTTCTTCTTGACAAAGAGGACTTCACAGCTGGCTTGATCTTCATTGTGCGTGCTCTTCCCTGCATTTATTACCCTAAGAAAAAACAAAACCAAAAAAGAAAACAAGGGACATGTCCAAGTTAGCAAAGCACAGAAGACTCCATCTGTATCTCATATGTAATTCAAGATGTATGGAACCATAGTCCAGAAGCACCGCAAATACCAACTGAATTGAAATATCCAACTTTCTTACACACGTACATACACATACATACACACATGCATACGTGATGGTTTCCATACACCTACACATGGCATACCAAGCATTTTTCACAGAACTATGTGAATAATAACCAATGGTATCCTGAGTGTATTTTACCCTTAGGCATACCGTACTTTTCTTTAAAGGGACTACTTGATGGTCAAGGCTGATAACACTTATGCCTCCTAGTTGAAATATGAGATCCCCAGTTACTCTTCTACCTGCCAGCCTCTCTGCTATGGTGAGTAATGAATCTGTTGGCTAAGGCTGTGCATTCTGTCAAGTCCCAAGTCTTGCACAAACAAAATACCTCCTATAAATCTAAAAAGCTGTTACTGCTAAAGGCACAGAAGAATACGCAACTGCTATTAGTCTGTTTAAAGGGCATATATTAGAAATGCTGTGACAGAAATACAAAGGAAAGGCTTTACCTTATATTCCAACATGCAAGTCAAGCTTGCTTGTACCACAGCAACACAGAGAAATGTATACTAAATACACCCCTCTAGCACTGCAGAACAATGTAACACAACCCACCCCCCAAAAAAACCAAAAACCAAATCCTCAAACCCTCACACCTCTGTCTCATCTGCAGCGTAAAGAGGAAGATTTGCACCAAGAGCTGCAGACATGCAGAAACCAGCACTAAGAGCCCAGTAGAAGCTTCGGACAGTGAAGGGTATCCTGAGACTTGCACCACAACCATCTTCCTTCCATCAGTGATGAAGCTGAAATAACAGCTATTCCACCACCATTTTAAAACCCTAATCAGAACTTTGCATCATCCAAGATACTGTGGTTACTATCATCCGTCTCAGAACAACCACGTTCAAACATGTTTTCCACTTTCTACATGAGAACCTCGTCACAAACTGACTAATTTTGCATCAGTTGACACCTTGTGCAATAAGTCACGTGCTTTGACAGTCCTGGGCTTACACAGGGAAAACCTGTGCAAGCCGGGACCATGTCTTGTTCCATCCAAGCAAAGGCATTGCCACTTCGACACAAGCATGTCTTCTTCCACAAACATGCTCTAACCCTTCCTCCTTACTATGAGGTTTGAGTCACCCAACAAGCTGACTACAAGTCAGAGACAGCCTTTCCACTACTGGACAAATGCAGAGTTTCACATCAGGCACATGATGTCTTTAAAAACAACTGCTGCCTCCCCAGAAAGTAAAACAGCTCGAAGGCACATCATATTCCTGATGGCAAGTTCAAGACATACCTGACTTCTTGATCGCTAATGTTTTCATTACAGTAAAATTTTACATAACAGGAAAACACTTGCTAAAGGTTGTTCAAACAAAAAGAAAACAAAAACCAAAGGAAGGCCTGCAGGGGACTCTGCCCCAGCTTGCTTGCTCTTGCTGAAATGTCAATTCTGTGTCAGCCTTGCTTAAAGGTAATACATTCTTTTGATTTTCTATGAGCAACATGATACTGTGACATGCAAATGAGTATGCCTGCCTCTGATTAGAAAAAACAGTCATCTTCTAAGAAAATGTGCATCCACTACAATTAACTGCTTTCAGAAACTGCAAGTTTCCTTACAGAGCCCAATGTCACAGACTGCAGTCTGACATCTGTATGCTCAACACCCCCAGTTGTTTACAAGTATTTCTTGTAAATAAACACCAACTGTGGATAAAATTATTTTGTGAAACACACAGAGAACAGAGATGGAGCATCTAGTTGCAGGGCACCTGTGAGCAGTTTAACCACTCACCTCCTGTAGGGCCTAACCTTTGAGCAACTGGAGATCAAACATTGAGATGCAATAAGCTTCTAGTCTGAAAACGTGACATTTTTTTGACACATTGGGAAAAATGGAAGCATATAGTCAGAAACGGGGGCAGGGAGAAAAAGCACAAATATCAAAGAATTTAAATCAGCTGACCAACAGCTCTTTAGTTTGAAATGCTACAAGCATTATTAAATTATTGCACAGAAAGTGTAGTTTTATCATATGAAGATCTAATTAATATTCAGTTTAGCTGATCAGTCTCCCCACTGATGCTGCTAGCTGTTTGCAACACCATTTGAAAAAAAAGCAGAAGACAAATAGAGACAAAAGTGACTCCTTACAAAAATCTCTACCTTCCTTACCACTTTTCATTCCTTAGGAAAATCACTCAAGCATTGGAGCTGCTCTGGTTTCTAAGCTGACAGACCTCAGGACTTGAATGGTAGGAGATGCTCTGATGTTTAACAGCATGTTAAGTTATGCACAATACAGTATCATTTTATAAAGCTCTTGCCAAGAAAATTTGTCAAGGCACTGAATACATTAGAAAGGCTACAAGAACAAAGTGACCTAACAGACTAGGCTTGGCAGTCAGCTACCATGAAACACCTGGAAGTTGAACCTGTGTACTAAACACCTTGCTAGAAGAGGATATGGTCGAAAGGAACATGGCAAGACTGAATACTGAGAAGATGTGAGGGTTGGGGTGTCAGTATATGTTCCCTCCCAGAATTTCACTTCATCTGCCAAAAATCCAGTTTACCTCTCTCCAGCAGATCATTAAGTTTATTTTGGAAATCATTCTGAAGACTTGAACTAATCATAATGTCAAAACAGTACTTATGGGTGCTACCAGGTAATGCAGAGTCTAGATGCAAAAGCTGTCCCTCTCCTGACACTGGCACTCTTCTCTCACATCCCATCTCACAGGCAAACTCTGGAAAAGGGCTGCAGTGAAGCCCTGTGATATTTAATCTCAAAGTTTGAGCTGTGTGTTGGTGCCTGATGCCTAGCACAGAAGCTGGTAACACCTTCTACTCAGCTTCAAACATCTCTCTGCCTTTGCTGCCTTTTGAAATCCTTTTCTCTCTGCTGCTTCCTAAATCCCTCCTCGAGGCGATTCTTTCAACCAGCTTTCCAATGCTGATTTCACTGTTGTCTTTCCTCCTTGCTCTCCCAGACTGTAACTTATCAGGACAAAACCCACATCTAAGCTGCTTATACAAATAAAAAAGCAGAATTAACAAAATATTCATATCTCCAAAAGGTAACTCTTAATTAGACCTCTGAAAATTTTATGGAAAATCTAACATCCCCCTCCTTCCACAGAGGAAGTGCCTCAGCTTCCTAAGATTTCAGTCACCCTTCGTATCTCTTTTTTCTGTCTGCCTTGAAAAATAAGTTGTCCTCCAGTAAAGTGAACAAAATGAGATAAAGCACTACTTTCTCAGACATAATTATAAAACCCCTCCAATCACACAGTTGACCTCACTTCCTGCCGTGGTTTCAGCCCAGCCAGCAACAAAGCACCATGCATCCGCTTGCTCACTTCTCCCCTCCGGCCCTGGTGGGATGAGGAGGAGAAAATGTGAAGAAAAGCTTGTGGGTCGAGACAAGGAGAGGGAGGGATCACTCACCACGTATGGTCACAGGCAAAAGACAGACTCAACTTGGGGGGGGGGGGGGGGGGGGGGGGGATCAATTTAATTCACTACCAATCAAATCAAAACAAAGATAATGAAAAGTAAAACCGAACCTTAAAACACCTTCTCCTGACCCTTTCCTTCTTCCCAGCTCAACTCCATTCCCGGTTCTCTCCACCTCCTCCCCACCAGAGGCACAGGAGGACGGGGAATGGGGGTTGGGGTCAGCTCATCACACGTTGCCTCTGCTGCTCCTTCCTCCTCAGGGGGAGGATGACTCCGTGCTCGGCCCCTGCTCCGCCGTGGGGTGTCTCCCGTGGGAGACAGTCCTCCACAAACTTCTCCAGTGTGGGTCCTTCCCACAGGCTGCAGTTCTTCACAAACTGCTCCAGTGTGGATCCCTTCCATGGGCTGCAGTCCTTCAGTCACAGACTGCTCCAGCGCGGGCTTTCCCATGGAGCGGCAGCCATCTTGGGGGGCATCCACCAGGTCTGGCGTGGGCTCCTCTCTCCCTGGGCTGCAGGTGGGCATCTGCTCCCCAGCTCCCCTCCACGGGCTGGGGGGGACAGCCTGCCGCCTCCCCGCGGGCTGCGGGGGCATCCCCTCCTCCCCCGCTCCTCCTCCTTCCCTGACCTCGGCATCCGCAGAGGGGTTCCTCTCACATCCCACTCCCCCGACTCCCTCACGGGGTGTTCCCCTTCTGAAATCTCTTCTCCCCGAGGCGCTACCGCCGTCGCTGAGGGGCTCGGCCTGGGCCAGAGGCAGGTCCGGCTCCGAGCCGGGGGAGCTTCGAGCAGCTTCTCCCAGGAGCCGGCCCTGCGGCCCCTCCCCTGCCACACAAAAACCCTGCCACATGAACCCAAAACACTTCCATTCTATTATCACGGATGCAAATAATAATAATAAAATGCACAGAAAAAGGAATTTTAAAAAAGACTGAGGCCTATATAATTCTCTAGCTTTTACTCAGAGACATGTTTTCAAGGGAATTCTTGCTTTTGTTTTCTCTCCCCATAATTCTTCAAGGAACTGTTTGATTCCTGTTCATGATCATTGGACCTATTCATGATCAACTCCTTTCCATCCCTTCCCTCCTCTCCACCATTACCCATTTATCTCCTATCAAAATCTTTTATGAAGTTCAACCCAAATAACGTATCTAATGTGGATCAGAAGCTCCTCTTTATACAGAATTAGTTGTCTTCATCTTGTCAAACACATTGCTCAGTAATAAATAAATAAATAATCCTAAGGTTTAGCTCACAGCGTAGTAGTGCTAGTAAAAATACGTCCTACTTTGCAAACAGGAGCTTCCTGAAGCATGCACAGTGAGGTGGGGGGGTTTGGTCACACTTGAAGAGGTACTTGCATGAACCTTGATGGACACTTCAGTACTTTATGAGACTAATCTCAAACATGTCCTCAGCTAAAAGCAAATCCCCCAGATAGGAGCCAGCTAGGTTGTCTGGCTCACAATTAGCATTCTGCTGGTATCTCGCGAGACCCCAAGTCCCATCTGACTGAATGGAAATGTAGGTCACACTGTGCTTCTATTCTTCATTCAACAAGCAGAGCTCTGCAAAACTCCTGTGCCAAGGTCACCGATTACAAAATCCCAAGTTTATCTTAAAAGATCCAAAACAGGCCAGCTGAAAAAATCCAAAACAAGGTTTTGATAATAGTTTCCTGTCAACTCCCCCCCACCAAGACCCTCAAACAGCCCAAGTCTTTTGAAGCATTTCTATTCAGCCCCCTATTTTTCTCACCAATATCAGCACATACGGTCTTTGTTTGTTTTACTCCTCCCTATACTGTGCTCCTTGAGATTACATTAAGTTGTACTTGCTTCAGCAAAAGTTCCAAGCTGTGCTGTAGGAGGAGAGTTTTACCCAGGTCTAGATCTCAAATTCTGAAAAAAATTAAAGTAGTTGACCAAGCACTTGTGTTTTTTAAACTCACAAGTCTAGCAAAATTTTGTATGTAACATACCTAGATAAAAATAACTGGTAAAGGCAAAGAGCTTAGCAGAAATTCTGAATGATGCATGACAACAGCAGCGTGCACAAAAAATGCCTTTTGAAATGTAAGGACTAGGAGAGCTAGAAGAGCTTGGGGAGCTATGTTGCAGCAGGAGAAGCATGGCAACTGGCCACACATACACTCTAGACCTGTCCACACTAAGAAATAAAACCTGTAAGCCAGGAGCCTGACCTACCCCCTCAGTTCAGTTAAGCTGTGGGGTAACTGACAGCCACCTGTGACCATAGGAGGACACCAAATCCTATCTCTTCTTCCCCACCAAGGCAAAGTTCCTCTCCACAGTAGTAGAGAGCATTCCCAGTTCCACCTCCTCTGCATGACCTGTTGCGAGGATCAAGACATCCTATGCGAGCACTTCCAGAGCAAAGGTCTGAGCAGCCTGTGCTTGTACCATGTAGGTTAAGGCTGAGGCTGTGCCTATTATCTGTGTAGCCCACATGGTCAAACACTGGAACATCAAAATACCTACAAATGTTTCTAAAAAGAAAGTGCTTTAGAGAAAAGGGGAAGATGCATCAACTTGCATTTGTTGGTGAGGAAGCGGCCGTGCCAAGCAGGAAGCCATCCCGGCAGGAACAGTCAGCTGAAAGCGGAAGAGTGAGTGAAAGAACACAAAATCAGCTTGCAAGGACCCAAATGCTTCTGATAAAGAAACAGAAAGCAAAGACATAACCAAAAGACCAGTTGATGGTCCCAAGTTGCTCCTTTCTTACTTAGATCTCTTACAAAAAGATGCTGTCAAATGCTTTTCTCTGTAAACGCAAAGATAAGACCCCAACTCTGCTCAAACAAAAGCTGAATGTCCTGTAAGATATTAAAAATATATCTTAAGAAAAGTCCTGCAAACAAGTTATCTGCTTCAAAATAATCTGTGCCTCTCAAAAAATAAAATAAAGAAATAAAAGTTTCAATCACTAAATCAAAATTTTTCTCCTAACCATGTCTTCATATGTCTTCTCCAAGGAAATTTTCTAACTCCATCATTTATCTAATTAGCAGACATATAATCTTAAACATTTATTAAACTGTACAACATTGAACACACTCCTTGTTTCTCCATTATCAGTTCTCAGGTTACTAACAAAGAGTAAAACCACTCACTGGGGATGTAAACAATTCTTTTTCTAGGAAATAGTGGCTGTATTCAATAATTACAAGAATTAAGCAATGATAACCAAGGGCTGTTGTTGAGGTGCTTTATTTATTTACTGTGGATAAAAGTGACTTTCTGCAATTCTGGCATATAGAAGTGTCTGACATAAATACATTAATGACCTTCCTGCTGTTCACAAGGTGAAAGGAGGATAATGGCAAAATGTCACTCCCTACCCCTCTCAAAAAAAACCCCTCAAAACCCCCCAATGCAGTTGCCTTACATACTTGGAGGAAAATATAGCCCACACAGAAGCTTAAAGCAGAGTCTATGAGCTGAGGGGAAGGAGCGTTGCTTGAAAGATGTCCTGCAAGATGTCTTTACTCGGGGAATCTGCTCTCATTTGATCCACAAAAATGTCAATTTGTTAATCCCAGGCAAACGCAAAAGTACTTCACCTCCTCCTTAAGAGTTAGGAAAAAGGAGGTACAAAAAAAGCAGATATATCCATGGGCAGTTTGTTGTCTATTGTGATTTTGAATTTAAGGCTGGGCATTCAGAGTAGCAGTGGGCACCTGTAGTTGTTTTGACACTGAACAAATCAACTCATCGGGCAGCACAGAGCGCTTCTCTCCCCACCTCAGCCTGCCAGGCGCCAGCCGCTCACAGGAGCTACAGGCAGCCTCCCTCCTCATTCCAGCTGTGGTACACACAAGCTGCCCCACAACTGGGGGTATGACACCAGCTTGCATCCAACCCAACTAATAACACAGAAGTAACCCAGATGAATGAATACCATACCTACAGACAACAGACAACATGCTCCTAAAGTTTTGCATTGTAATTTCAACAGTCTTAGAATGACAATTAAAGGTACCATAAAAAACCCTTTCATACAGGTATTGGCTGGCTTTTCTTCCCCCTCCCATCCTTTTTTTTTTTTTTTCTCTCCCTTAATGGATTAGCATATGAGTGGATGCCACAGCCATTTTCTGTGACACCTCATTTACAGTCTTAGATTTCCAGGTAGGTGGCTGTCTTCCCCCCTTTCACCCACACTATATTTATTTCTGCACTGGGAATCCACTTGAAAGAGATTTCCTCCTAGCTGCTCACCTCCTCCCGCAGACGAAGGCAGCTTTTCAAGCAGCCTAAACAGTTTCATTCATCCATTACTGTAACTTGTCACATTGCTCACATCAAAACCAAAACACCCACGAGTATTGTCCACTGCAGGCAGAAACTGAAGCCATCCCTGAATCGGTTCTCTAAATCCATGGGGTTGAATAAAACCTTCATTTTATTAGCCAAGGAGGAAGTGAATGTTTAGCCATAAAGATGAGTCTTGCAATGATCCAGTGTGAAAATATGGTTTCTCTTACTAGCAATCACACTGGTATACTGGGCCAAGTTCACTTTAGGACCCAGCTAGAAGCTACTACACCTGCCAAGCTGCTAAGGATTAAATATGGGATTAAAATAGGCAAGGCCCAAAAGCAGAATACCATTTATGCTGGAAATTTAAAATACATTAAAGAAGTCAAAAACAATGCAAGAAAAAAGTTCTAAAAATCTCTGCCACAAGTTCAACATAAATGAACATAAACTGGTAACACAACTTGTCTTTGGACTGATGTCGATAGCATCTTGGAAGGGAAGTCCACTCTGACGTTACTTGTATGCACTTCCCAAAATGCTATTGTGTGGCATATCATCCAGCTATGCTTTCCAAAAAAAGACAAAATACTAAGTGCCTACAAGGAAGAAGACAGCTGTAGGTCACAATAACGGAGCAAGCTCTGTGATCACTACACAGCGATGAGCAGCTCTTTTTGATAATTAGCACAGAGGTATTACATGAGAAAAGCAATGGACAGTGAGCCCAGAGCAGATGCTGAGCCAGACCACTGGGACAGAAACGTGGTTAAGCAATCTCAGCCACAGCTGGCAAAATTAACTGTCAAATTCTCCTTCCTCACTCCTGTACTGGCTATCAGCATGGGGTGAGAAGAGGTTGGCAGAGCAAAGATTAATTTGACGCTGTAAGAGAACCACCATTTCTTTCCCACAAAGCACAGTGAAATTGCAGAGACAGCCAGGTCAGACTGCTCACTGTCCTACTTTAAGCAACTTTGACTGTCTGTCTGTTCAAAGCTTGCTGAAAAAACTAAGCAAGAGACCCAGAAGATAATGAGGACAAAGAACTCAGTGTTGACCAGTGTCCTTCTAGTCCAATTTTCACTAACACACTGTCTTACACCTTTTTCTTCTCCTCCTTAATAGGTAGATTTTGGAATCCTGCTGATCTAGGAAAAAGGGGTCTGAACATATTTCCATGGTATACAAGAAGAACTTGCCTTGGAAGTTCTTCAAATGATGCTTCTTAAACAAATAGGACATATTCAGTCTGGTGAAGTCTGCCTTCAGATGAGTATATTTGCACAAAAACATTGAGATTTTTATACATCACTAGATTTTTCTAGATTTTTGTCGTTGATAAGGCAAAGAATGCTTACCAACTTTGGCTGATATGACAAGTTTAGAGCTTCCAATTGAAGCAGAAAGCAGTAAAAAATAAAGTAGCTGTGAAAAGAAAAGGAACCTTTCTACAGGAATATACTTCATCATGGTTCATTAGCCTGTGAATAGTCCTTTGACTTCACTTTACACATTAGGACTGACAACTCTTGAAACTGAGGCACCTGGTTCAATCTTAAGAAAACAGAACATGCACATCATGATAGTGACTTTTCCTTATTTTGTTCCCAGCCATTTTATTACACATGTGACTTTGCTGCCTTAGCCTTGAAGGGTGATCCTGAAAGTTCATTGATGACCGATACTTGGGTTTTGACTGCACACTGAGAAACACATCTATGGATAGTGGTTTTGAGCTGGTTTTAGATGAGAAACATCTTTGGATCTACCCTTGACCTCACATTCAAAACAAGAATCCAAGCTCTACCATTCATTTCCCTCTAACGCAGGGGAAAAGTAGCCAATTCCCATGACTGTTCCCATGAGCTGTTCAACTCCTTGTGCATGTGAGGCTGAGGGTAGTGCTGAACGCAGACATCCCTCATAAGGAGGGCACAGGAGACATGCAAGTCTGATAGAAGAAAGAATGGTTGCATATGAAGTCCAGCTGTCCCCACACACTTGAGTGACAGAAATACACAAATCACACTAGTTAAAATGATCAAAGGGCAGGGACAGCAGCCTGCCCCTAATCTCTACAGCAAGGGGCGTCCAGGCCTCAGAAATATTCACTTTGCCTTCAAGCTCAAGACTACTCAAGACTATACCAACGACTACTACTACACAAACAAACCCAACCAAATGCTCAACTTGAATTAAAAATATTTTATTTTCATTGTAGACTCATAAATGAGTGTTTGCATAGGGCAAGGATGCATGAAGAAAACAAAATGCCACATTTTCCCCCCCGATTTCTTTCCCAAAGTTCTACTTTTGAAAGCACATCCAAAATAAACCCTTTCTTCCTTAGAACAATGCCAATTATATGCAAATAAAAGCTCTCCTTAGGCATACAATGAAGCAAGTTATGTGTTCAAAGTACTTCAGTAAATCCCACACCATTAGGCTATGATGCCGTAGACTGCCGTCTCAGCTCTCTCAGGGTTAAGAGAAATCAAGATAAATGGCTTATGCAAAACTGGTCCAAGCTTTAAAAAAAATTCTCTCTCATATTTAGCATGTGTGAAAGTTAACCGCAAGAGTTCAGCAGCAATGGTACTAATCCCTTTTGTACAGCTGTCAACTTAAATTAGCCCCAAGCTAATCTTCACAAGCGTGACAGAGAGTGTACACATTTCCAGAGATAAGTACTAATGCCTTATTCACAATATCCCTCTACTGCAGTAGGTATTGTGAAGCCCCTATAAACTGAAAGAAGTCAACCTGCTAATCTATTCTTAAAAAGTCATTATAGCTAACTGTATATATATGAAAACACACATATGCAAGGTAAGGGGAAAAAAAAGAAAAGAAAAAAGAAAACATTACATACAGCTCTATTACCAAGAACTCACAAGTAGAAAATTCAAAGACACTCACATGTTGGTAATTTTTAAGAACAGCTTAAAGAAAAACTACACCCCGCTGCTGGAGTTTTACATCCATCACTTTTTCTCTGGGAGAACATTAAATGGCAGATCTGCAGGAAGGGACCACATGCAAAAACCACGACAATGACTCCTTGCCATAGAAACGTGCCTCCAAATCTAATCTTTTACTTCTATTATTAAAATTACTTTCCTAGACCTCATCTTTGAATCTGTTAAAATGTAAGCTAAATGCAAGCCAATGAAATATCAAGCAATCCTGAGCCTGAAAAGAAAAGGTTCCAGAAAAATGGCAGCTACCTTGATCTTGATAGATCTTGATCCATCAAAACATTTGTATAATGTTCATTCATTCTGCTTGGGAGTAACAGCCAACCACAAAATTAGCTTCCTCAAATTTAAGGTATAAAAAAGTCATGGTATTTAATGCAAAACAGGATTAAGAAAATATTTCAGTACTGTTACATATTTTATATACACATACATGCACAGCCTATACAAAAACCTATGGTATTTCTCAGGCAAGCTATTCAAAGTTCAGTTAATGTTATGTCATTGAAAACACCTATTCTTCATATAATATAAGTCAAAGTGCTTAATATCTTTGCTCAGTTGTTCAGGCATCACAGATGCAAAATGTCAAGTGCAGTGATAATTTGGAGACAAAGTCAACATAGGGACCCTGGTAAAATCAGTACCAGTAAAAAGAAGAATCACAGCCAAATGCAGAATTGCTACCTGAGAGCAGGCATATAGCAGTGAGCAAATGAGTGTCCGTCTGCACATGTGCATAGGGCTTGGACATAAGGGTGTCCTTTCCAGCTCCATCTGCTACCTTTATCCAGAGGGAAGGTATTAAAGCTCCGCGGTCTGCACATCACCTAGTACCATGGTACACCGCAATATGTCTTAGGGGTGTGCTGCAACCAGTCCTGCTGCGCCTCAGATGGCATGGACATGAGCACTGGGTAGGTACCAGGGCTGAATGAACCTCAGGCCAAATTGTGTCCCCAGGCTCCTGCTGCCTTTGCAGGGGTTTGGGACGAAGAGATGTTCCCCCACCCAAGAGCAGAGGAGGCACAGCAAGGTTAAGGAGCAGTTTTGCAAGGTGCAACACCAGAGAATCACAGAACAGTTGAGCTTGGAAGGGACCTCTGGAGGTCATCTGGTCCAACCCCCCTGCTCAAGCAGGGTCACCTAGAGCAGGTTGTCCAGGACCATGTCCATTTGGGAACGCAGAGGGAGCAAAGCGCAAAGCAACAGAGACCTGCCTTACCCGCTGTGTGCACTGGATCTGGCACTGAGCGGGAGCTGCTCACTGCCACCTTGTGAATCCTGAGATGCAGAATGGCTCCAAGCTGGGACCCAGCTCTGGTCTGAACAGGAGCGGGAGCAGCTGCACAGCTACCACCAGGTCATGCTTCTCCAGCACTACTGTTTCTCCTACTTTTGCTGCAAATCTGCCTCCATTATGAATCTTTACCCTTCCAAAGTCAATAGCAAAAGCACCACTGGCTCCTGTGAAACTTCAATCCAGTCTTCACTTGCAAACACATCCAGGCACACCAGAAAACCTACAGACTGGCAAATACTTAGCACAAACATAGTAAGCAGGGCCAACATCAAATATTTTAAGAAGATCTATAACTAAGGAGAGTCAACTGTATCCAAAGAGGCCCACAGGAGATGGGGTAGCCCAGCACAAATAGACCTAAGCAGCACTGATGGGATGCATCCTGTGTGGCATGATCAAAGGCACCCGCAATCCCAGAGAGGTCTCAAAAAGAACAAAGTCAGCACCAGAACCAACTGACTATTTTAACTGGTACGTAACCCTCCCCGTTCATCTCAGACCACTGGGAAATTAAAATCGTGTCAAGATCTGTAAAAATATGTATCAGGAAATAATAAAGTATTAGTGTGTCCCTGCCTTCTGATACACCAAGGAACAACTTGGTTTTGGAAATTATAATTACAGTTGCACAAATACGAAATATGCACTAAGGCAGTGACTGAAACTGGAATTTTGAATTTATTAGTGCCCTGACAAGATTGTAAATTTTAAACAAAGCTGTATGCAGACTGGAAAGAAAACCCTGCAGAATTCAACAGTAGAGCAACCTGGAAAATTAGCAAGAGAGCCAACTTCTCAGGGCAAAGGATGAAAGGTGAACTTTCACAAGTATCCCCTCTCTTGGCTTTCTCAGTGTAAGCAACCTCCACCTTCACATGCCAGTGTGCTACCCCACAGGGACATCTATGCAGCAAAATTAATATTTTTTTTTTCAAACCCAAACCAACATATTGCCACAGCAAGACTGAAAAGACAATACAGAGGCAGAAATAGCAGATAAGAGGGAGGAGAGGTCCTGCTTAAACTAACATTTCTGAAAAAAAAAAAAGTTATGAAGTTGCATCTTGCAAGTCTAGGAAGCTAGCAATGAAAAAGGGATGGTGCACTGCAGTTTAGTGCTATTTAACTGCAGACATCAAATACTGATCTGTCTCTTCCTTGGGAAAATCCACTCAGGTTTGCCTTCAGCTTCAAGAAGTCAAGCCCAGAGCACCTTCACCTTGGCACTTGCAGTGGCTCTGCATCAAGAAGCCAAGCGCTTTTAATCTTCTTAGGTGTCTACAGTCACCTACATGTGACTGCTGCTACAAGTATGGTCCCTAGAGGTGAGATCTAGTCAAGACATCTACAGTGCAGACAGCTAAGTCTGAGCTAATCACCCAGACTTTATTTATAAGCAAAGAGAAAGAGGACATTTGGGGGCATGATTCATCTGACCTATTTTAGTTGTTTACATTAGCATGAAATGTCTGTTCCTCTTCGTGGACAATAAAGCTGAGCCTAGACACTTACACAGCAGGTTGTCAGCTTGTGGTCAGATGATTCCCATCTTAGGTGCCTGAGCTTATGGGGGTAGAGGGAGGAAAAAAAAACCAAAAAACAACCCAAAACAAAAACCCACTCAACAAAAAAGCCCACCTACTTCTCCTTCAATAGGTTTTCTTGCTATTTGAAATGCATTTTCCTCAAAATGCAGCTTTGGTATAGAAGTCCCTTGGTATGACTAATAATGCGACCCAGTGCAGAGAACCAAGGTTGAAGGGGAAGTAGAAGAAACAGAATTAAATGCAGCAAAAATTATTTTTAAAATAAAGGCTAAGGACAGATTAACAGGTGCTTGGAATTTGGCATTACAGCTCCTGATGTGACAAGTGAGTTTAGCATGGTGCAGCAATTTAAATGCATCTAAAACAGCTGGTGGGATTCTCAGACACAAAAGGAGATAATTGTCAACCTTATTCACAGCAATTAAATCTGTATAGGCTAAAATAGGATCTATTGTTCCCTCAAAATACTGGGATTGAAGCCAGAAGTAACTTCAGTGGAGCAGACAGTTGGCAGTTTGGAAAGGGGCTGAAAACTGTGTAATTCTCTAGCACAACAGGAAAAAAACCCAACCCACAACCAGAAACCGAAGACAAGTTCAGAAATTTTTACGGAAAAATAATTTCTCCTCTTCCGAAAGTACCAGGGAGACGTCAGAAATTAGTATTGAAACAGATGTCAACATAGACTTATCCCAGTGTGTACTCCACACAAATGGAAGTGTATCCAGCAATTTCTTCTGCTGACTGAAAAGAAGAAAGCTAGAGATTATTATTACTATATTTAGACATTTGCACACTACCCAGATATGTTCCTTTGGAGTCATCTAAGCACATGATATTTAGACAGGCACAAGAAAGCTGGATAACTGTTATTAAGAGGCCAACACTGCCACTAGAGAAACAATCATTAATCCGCTCTCAATTCAAAATGATCAACAAGTGGCAGCAAAGGATTTGCAAGTAATTTGCCAAGGACAAAATACTTCCAGAGCAGCATCAAGAGACAGCTGTTAGACTGGGAAAAGCCACAAAGAGGCGGCACCATGATCTTCAAAGTGGTGCACAGGCTGTCCTGCATTCATCAACATGTCCCAAGGAGACCAGTGTTCATGCTAGCTGGGATGGGGGCAGTAAAGGCAGCACACGAGAAATCTGTTTTTAAGGTAGAGGGAAAAAAATCCTCCCTCTCTAACCCATCTGAGAACACGCCTCTCTCCTGTCATGGTTTAACCCCAGCCAGCAACTAAGCACCACGCAGCCGCTCACTCACTTCCCCTCAGCCAGTGGGATGGGGGAGAAAACTGGGAAAAGAAGTAAAACTCGTGGGTTGAGATAAGAACGGTTTAATAGAACAGAAAAGAAGAAACTAATAATGCCAATGATAACACTAATAAAATGACAACAGTAATAATAAAAGGATTGGAATGTACAAGTGATGCACAATGCAATTGCTCACCACTCGTCGACTGATGCCCAGTTAGTTCCCAAGCAGCAATCCCCCCAGGCCAACTCCCCCCCCCCCATTTTATATACTGGGCATGACGTCACACGTCACACGGTATGGAATAACCCTTTGGCCAGTTTGGGTCAGCTCCCCTGCCTGTGCCCCCTCCCAACTTCTTGTGCCCCTCCAGCCTTCTTGCTGGCTGGGCATCAGAAGCTGAAAAAATCCTTGACTTTAGACTAAACACTACTTAGCAACAACTGAAAACATCAGTGTGTTATCAACATTCTTCTCATACCTAACTCAAAAACACAGCACTGTACCAGCTACTAGTAAGACAATTAACTCTATCCCAGCTAAAACCAGGACCTCTCCTGACTGAAAACCTGCAAAACCCAGACTGAGGGTGGGTCAGAATGTGGGGCTGCAATCAAAAGTCTTCTGCTTGGTAAGTCTGTGTGCAGCTTCCATCCGCTCCTTCACAGAAAATAAATTTAAAAAAATATTTAAGAAGTTAAATCTAGATTTTAAAGCATAAAAATCTGTTTAGGGCTCTTGACAGAATGGCCTGATTGAAGAAATGCAAACTTCCCCTAACTGTAGGCTGCAAGGTGTACCAAAGTTCCCTCTCCAACATTTACGCCCATGCCTGTGACAAGACCATGCTGCAAAAGGCTCCAAGGGCAGCTTGTCGACACATTTGGTCCCATCCTCTGCCTCAAGGTTTTGCCCTCTCCCTGCACCAGGTCCATCACTCTGACTTTTTGCTCATTTACCCACCAGACAAACACCACCACCCCCAAATATAATTAATTTTTTGCCAGATCCATCTTCTGATGGTTTCACAAGTTCAGTCAGCCCAGCAGAAGGCTGGATACCTCGAGCCTGATTAAGGGAAAGCACCATGGCTGCACCAGCCTGGCGGCAGCAGCAAACTCTGTACTTGCTCCTGGGTTACACCTGTAGTACATAGAACCGGCCCTTCTCCAGCCCAAGGGCCAAGGGCCATGCGCTACTCTCCTCATCCTCTCCGAGAACTGAGTGACTGCATCCAAACTGCCCAGCACTGCCTAGGCTGCTCCTGGGTACCATCTGAGAAACTGCCAGATTACATAGGCCACAGCTGTGCTGGGAACACGCTAAGAAACAACACACACAAACGTAGAACAAGCTCTGAAGCCAACATTTGCTTCAGTAGTATTTCCTAGTATGAATGCTGTCCTGGCAGCCAGAACAAGACCTGCAATGAAGGGCAGTTTATCCCAACCTGCAAGCTCGGGAATTCCTGCACAGTCCTGTAAGGTCTCCAGTGCTGGACATCGTCAGACGGGATGTTCAACTGTGCCTTTCTAGTTGAGAAGTTCGCAGGAACCTCACAAAACCAAAAATAAATTCATTTTTCCTACACACTTTCTCTTGAAAAGAAAAAACAAACCCTACTCTTATTTCACCATATGATCCACCTGAAATACAATTCTGCAATAAAAGATGAGTACAGATAGCTGCTGTTATGCACCACAAACACCATAATTAAAAATCATTCATCTTCAAAAGCTCTTTCTCCAAACCTTCAAACGTGTTGTATTATTCATTGAAAAGCCCTCTACTGTACTCAGGGAAAAATAAAGTTAATCATTCTTCTGCAGCAAGAGCAAAGACAGTTTTGTACTACAGAAAAACTCACGTAGTTTTTGATCTAGCTAACTGGGATGTTGGTAACAACGGGTCCCAGCGACCTGAGAAGGACAGTGAATTGGCAAGTCCCAACTCTGTGTAGAGACAACAGCACAGCATCAGCATCGCAGTGTCATGGCGATGGCAGGGTGAGAGCCATTCCCTTCTGAACACCACCCTTTTGGATCGCAAAGACACCGTCAGAGATGCTTGAAGCACCTTTTGTTCTTGGGCAGCTCTAAGACCTGGCTGTTGCCAACCCCACACAGGCGTTCTCCTGGCTGCTGCTTGGCTCTACACAATCACACTCCGGGTGCTGTGCCCCAGCTCCCTCCCTGGGGACATGCAGTGCTAAGATGCCCACGCAACCTGTGATCTAGCCTAAAAGATTCTCCAAGCCTACAGCTAAACCAAACCTGATAAAGCCTAACACTGCCTCACAGTCTCCAGTGCCCTGGCAAGTTCTTCAGGGTTCAAGCAGAGTCCTCCTGAGCTCTCTTTACCACTAGATACAACTGCAATGTTACGCCGAGTCTTTTTTTTTTCTCTTTTTTTCCTTAAACTTACTCTGTCTCGGGTTCCTCAGCTCCTGCCCGGCCTCTTGGTTAAAGAGGATATGCTGTGATGAGGCCACATCCTTTCCCTCAATCCTCAGGATGGCATCAAGCCATTCTGACCCAATTCTTCAACCTTCTCTAGCTGCTTCTCGTCCCACCACCAAAAAAATTGTTTCTCTCTTCTCGTCACTAAGAAATTTCTATTGCTGCATCACCCTTCTTGAAGAGAAGCTGAAGGAGATATTTCCTACTTTCAGCCAACTCTGTCCAAAGATACTGCCACTAAAAGAAAGAAAAATAAAAACTCCCAGTCATGTAGTTTAAAACCCAGCAGTCAACAGGAACTTCACAGCAAACTAATACACACATTACTCTCTAACTGATTCTCAAAATTATCCTCCAGCTCCGCAAGATTGTCTCCTAACATAAAACAATACAGCAGCTTAAAATAAGTTACTTCTTGCCTTCAAATTTCTTAAAGCATTGTACAAGACAGTAGAATGACATAACAACCAATGGGTTTTACATATACAGCAAACAAAATGTGGAAGCACCTACAGAGCAAGAGAACAAAAGAAAGAAAAGAATATTTTAAGCATGAGGGACAACTGCTTAATAAAAAAATATTTTCTTTACATAATACTGCATCTATATTTAACCAATAAGTTGTACTGTATCTTATATACAAATATACATACACACACACACACACAAAAGTATCTTCAAAATAACCAGTGAAGCAGCCAGAATCTTCCATCTTTGCATTGGATTTCTCACTTCTACATGGCAAGACCATGATATTAATATAATTTTCTTTCCCTTTACCTATCAATCAGCTTAGAATACCTACCTTTTCTCATCAGAGTCTGTGTGTCAGGGGTTGGGGAAATGTTTCAGTTGAGAAAAAGGAGACTCCACGGACTCAAAGGCACAAAATATGATCATACCACCTACTGTACGAGTTTAAATGGGGGTTTTGGGGACCAGTTAAATCACCATACTTCCTTTACCTCCATCTTCTTTGGAGACATATATACACACACCCAACCATACACACACCATGTATATTTTAAACAGGGATAAACTTATCCGGTTAGGACAAATTTTATTTACCAGACAAAGATTAAGAAATCCACTCTCTGTAGTTCTCAGAGTGTTGAAACAAAATGCCCCACAGAATACAGAGCAGCACAGCAATTAGAAAAGAAAGATTTAAAACACAGAGGAGTCCTCCTCTACTGGGAAGAAAAAGAAAAAAAAAGACAAGTAAAAAATTTCCCATTCCTCTGAAATACTGATTATATCAGTAAGTACAAAATTCAGTCTTACAAAGAAAAGATTTTGACTAATGCATTTCTGAACAGAAGAAATACGTCCTTCCATGGCTGATGAATGGATGGCGGTTGCAGCAGGGGCAAAGGAGTCTTCTGCTGCATTATTTGCCCTTACACACCTTCCTCCTCTAATGCATAAATTAAAAATTGCGTGGCTCCACAGTGTCAAACAAGGGAAAGAAGAGCACTTGAGAGAAGGCACATTAACTGACTTTCTCCAGAGCAGCATTACCCACTCGGGGTAAGCAGGCTGCCCATCTGGGTCTTCAAAGAAACAAGCCAGCAGCAGACAACAGCAGCAACTACATCTTTCTGCTCCCCTACCCATGGTTGCACCCATGGGATGGTGGTGCCAAGGGGAAAGGAAGGATGCCAACCTTCAATCTGACAGCTCCATGGTCCTTATAATCTGCTTCCATATATAAACAGGGAGCAGTGGGGGTGGGGATCAATTTCTGGAGCATCTTCAGAACTGCCTCAGCACACCTCTGCTGTCCCCGATGTCTCAGGACTCTGAGGTAGCATGTTGGAGTAGACATCAGGGAGCGGGTAGAGTGATTGTGCACTTACAGCAGAACATTTTACAAAGGAACATTACCTTCCCGCGGTAGTCCCAGGACCAGATACCTCCAAAGTAAACACCAAAAGAATTGCCCACTTCCTGCTTGACGGTCTTCTAGTGTACGTGATGGTTGCTCCAGTCACAGTTAATCACATTTTATCAACTGAGCTTAGATAAATACAGCTCCCACATATGTGACTCCTTCCCTTCTTGTGAAAGTTATTTTGGCTAGCACTTCTTGCCTTTTATGAAGAAAAGAGGCTTTTCCAGGAGGTTGGATGCTGAAGGGAAATTGCCTGTCTTTTTTGGTTTTGCAAGCAGTATTTCTGCTGAAGAAGGCATGTTTTTTCAATTACAGCAAAAAAAATAAAGTACTAAACCTGTTTAATCCTCTTATTTCCACATGCATGAAACTTTGCACAGTCTTCTCTATTTACTATACTTTTTAGACCGTAACTACCCATTGAATATAAATTGAATTTCTGCCATAAAGACATCAATGAGAGGCCAGAGGATTAAGCAATAAGCATCCCATCTTTCCCATTTATATACACATGCAAAGACTTCACTGCACTCGATTTTCTTACCTCTATGACAATAGTTCTATATCCCCCACTCTGATTTATCTTCTGCCCACCAGCGCAAATTGAACTTCATAGAAGGAAGAAAAAAAAGCTAAATACCTAATTAAAGCTATCAGACATTCCAGTTAGTAGTTGGCATCATTGTTTGTTGGGGTTTTTTTGTTTTTTTGGGGGGTGTGTGCATTTCTTTCATCAGATAACAGGTCTTTGGTATAATGTGCTGTGAAGCACAGCAACTAATGTCCTCTTAGGATCTGGCACATTCTGAACATGACCTGAACATTTAGTAGACATTTCCTCTAGAGGTGAAACTTAGTGTCCAATTAACATTTTGAATAGCCTCAATAACTACTACAAAGAACACTACAATGATAATTGTATCCATTAGACTTCTGTGCTTCAAGCATCTTTATCTGCCTATGACTCCACAGTGGCCTTCAACTGGGCTTTAAATATCATGATAAAAAAATTAAACAAGACCACTGTTACAGTTAATTCTCAATAGTACACAGAATTTCAAAAATATCTTTAAGGTAAGACTGATTATTTTTACTCTATATTAACACAGAAATCCATTGTTTGGGCATGGGAGCAATACTCCCCAAATTGTTTAATCATCTCAGGCTTTGTCCTTTACAAAGCGTCTTCAAAACATGAAGAGGGTTATCTTCTGTAACAAAGGCAGTATCACTTTATTAACAGCATAAGAAAGCAAGGAGACGAGGATCATGCTCAGCTTATTCGCTTTACGAATATTTCCTGCATCATCACTTCTCTGTAGGCATTTATGAGACTCAATGGCTTATAATACAGTCAAATTAATATTCAGTTTGTGGGGCTGTTTTGCATAACGTATTTAGGTGCAGGCCACAAGCTGAACACTCCTCAACTCAATGTATTTTCGGTCTCCAAAACCACTGAGACTCTACTAAGCTTAGCTACCTGAAGAATTGCTCTTTGAAAAATAAGGCGACCACCTTTGCTTTCAATATATTTTATGATGCCTGTTTAATCAAAGAGAGGACTATTTCTGTGACCATCTGAGGAAAGAATCTTTCCATCTTGTCTAGTCAAGCGAAGGGGTGAGCTTGTTTTCAAGCACTATCACTTTGGTCAGAAGTAAATGGAAAGAAGCAACAGCTCAGAAATATGTACAGAGCTTGAGTCACCTCTGCGTTGTGCTTATTCCTCACCTTTCAGGCAGTCTGATACTCAAAGCTCTTCGTATCTTTAAAAGCAAGTAAAGAACTGTACAGAAGCCTGAAACAGCCTAATGAGATGAAAAGCTTTTCTTTCCAGGCCTGGCAGATTACAAGAATAATGAAGTTTGCAAGCCTTTGGGAGCAAAATAAAAACACTAAAAACGCACAATCTGGCATAGGCAATTACATAAATGAACAAATACACAAAAACCTATATAAACAAAAACAGAAGTAAAATGTTTCCCTTCTCCTATTATAGCTTATTTGTATCTACCTCCCAGCAATGCAAGCCTATAGTTTACAATAAATTCACAGTCTTTTGACTGATGCAGGTTGCAGTGACACAGGCAGGACTGCTGCTCACTATAATGTGGCATTTTTTGCTGTTTTCAGACTATATCCCAACTATCTCTCACATATAAAATCAGAGTGCAGCTTCATTTATATTTACAGCTGAGAGAAGGTGATGAACACCAGAGGACACAGCTTGCAAGCACAGCCGACACCAAGACCATCCGTCACGGTGAGATTCCTGCAGGAGCTCACGTCACAGCTCGGGGCCAGACCCCGTCAGCTCCGCTCGTGCACCACAGACGAGCTTTACTGATTGCACACACATCTACAGGGGTTTCCACTGGTAAGCAATGGTTCAGTGGTAACATGCATGGTAACAAAAACTTCCCAGTCAGCTAAAATACAGCAGAACAAATGCGGTATCATTTTGCTACGGTAAAATCAGCCTCTAAATAGAGCTTTCCGATATAAAGCTAGCACAGTAAGGAGGACAAACAGCATGAGGAATGCTAGCTTGGGGAGAGGAAAGTGACAGATGAATGGATCTGCTAATGCATTAAGTAGAGTGGAAGACGAGAAAGTTTAAAAGATTTTTTTTTCCAGGTTTTACAGGTCTCCTGAAGTGGAAAGTAAGTTTTGGACTGGTGTCATCTACCAGGATCCCCAACAATTAAGAAGTACAGTCTTCCAAAGTATTTAGTCACAGTTTTTTGATTTTAGAGTACATCTGTAAATAAGTATCTCAGGAACTAGTATAGACTGCGATTTTGCATTTAACAATTTATATCTTTTTGTTACTTTTGAAATACATAGTATTAATCAGAAAATAATCCCTTCCTCATATCTCTAAGGTGAGACAGAACTGTAAAAACGCACATTTCTTTCAGACTACCAAACAGCCTTCTTCACCTACACAAAGGTCATCTGGCTTAGGTGAAGGGTCAGAAAAATATTTCCCTATTCTAAATCCCACCACCCCACCTCTCCTCCCCTCCCACCCCATACAAAACTAGCAAAGGTGCTTTACGCTACCTGGAGTTTCCCTCGTCTGTGGCAAGACCTCCAGACAGGCAGTTTAGCCAAACAAACTCTTTCAGCAACACACCTCTCAAGGCTGAAGATCTCCACTGGCTGCTCCTGTTCCCTGGGAGTTTGTTGGCAAAGCCAAGTTGGGAAAGGAGCTTGAGGGCAGCTAGGGTTTTGTTCCTCAGTGGCTTAGGTGTCCACTCGATGGCAGCTGGAGCCTTTTGTGTCACATTTTGTCATTGTCCCCGAGCCAAGCGAGGACACAGTGACACAGTGCTGATGGTCAGCCCATGGCGGTTTCCCAAATACCAAACACGAGGTTTGCTGCTTTCAAGACCAGGGAAACCAGTTCCACAGGTTGGCATTAGAGGACAATTCTGTGGATGAAGCTGCTGAGCACTGTGGGGTAAACCTTCAACAGCCTCAAAAGCAGCTGTGAAAAAGCCAAGAAGAGAGGGACAGGGGATACTTGTATTTTAAATTTAGGCCCTTTTCCTACATAGTATCCAAGAACAATCTTTTGTGTTTCTTTGTATACAGGTGCTTAGCCATTTACAAAAAGTTTCCTTTCTCTCAACCATCACTAAAAATAATTTCAAGTACAACGTTAAATATAAATGGCAAGTTCAAATCATCCCATTTTGTAGGCACAGTTCACCACATCAAAAAGGACCGCCTCTAGGCAAAGAACTGACAGAATGAACCCCCGACCTCCAAAGGGTCCCTAGTACCCAAACTGGATTTATTTCTGCAAGAAACTGGAAGCCCAACTTAGAGTAAACCTGGAAAAGCAAGTGCTTTTCCTGGGTGCAGTTCCACATCCCTGATACGTGAACTGAGTTAACTGCTTCCCCTCATCCCTCCAAACAGGGAGTTTGTACTCTGCTCCCCGGGAAGGACACGTGGTCGGTTTACACAGCGCTTCTCCTCACTCCCCTTCACCCTCCTTACCTCTGGCCTTCAGTTGTAGTAGTTAAGCCAAAAGAAGAAAGGATTACAGCAAACTTTTTCAATATCCAGCTCTATCTGCATACACAGGACAAATTCCACTGCAGCAGAAACCAATATTAGCACTATTTTAAAAAAAGGAAAAGCTGGCTCCCACTCAGCATCTCATTTATTAGGAGATCACAGATGTTCTTAACATACATTGGCAAAGCAGGATAAAATCGGCAAAATCCATATGTATTTGCAACCAGCACTGCACTGAAAAAGGCAACACCATTTTTTATGTCATATCAGTCAGGCCCACAAAGGTTTACCAATCGCAACATGCAATCACACTGAACGTATTGGTAGCCTTAGGCAACTGCCTTTTTTGCCTCAGAAGAAGAGATAACCCAGGTATTGAACCAGATAAACTGTAAATTTTGGTCAATAAAAGCCCATATGTCAGGCTTTTATCCTCACATCAAATCAAGAAATAACTATGCTGAACCAAAGGCTCAGCGTTCAGCTCAAGCAATAAGCCCTCGCAGAGCCAATCTCGCAAACCCAAATGATCAGCCGAGCAAACAGGCGGCTGAGCCTTGACCACCCTCCAGGTGTCTCTACCGTCTTCTCCGCCAGAGTTTACTGCTCCTCCCGACTCTCCACAACCCACTTCCAGCCCTCTGACTGCTCAACTGCAGCCAAACCAACCTCCTCCAGTGACCGATGCCAAATCGTCAGCCAACACAGCCAAGCTGCAGACGCCACACTATCCTGATGACTGTTACAGAAGAGTTAATCTGGTGGAGAGCACAGGCAGGCAGCTCCAAGCAGACTATCTTAAAACTACATTAGCTAGATAGGCCAGTTTTTTCTGGGGGAGATGCTCGAAAGCTTTTCCCTCACTCAAATAGCACAAAGCAGCGCAATGCGAGCACAATGCTAGGCTGGGTTCAGAAACCTGCTCCCGCTCCCAACTCCCTTATACATTGGCTGCGAGGTTTTGAGAGAGTTGCTTCCACTCAGGAAAAATTTCCAATTTATCAACTTGGCAAAAACAGTGTCAGTAGGCCGTAGAGAAGCCACCCATGAGATGAGTCTCACTCCCAGTGAGTAAACATGTCAGCAGACCAAATATAAAGTCTCCTTTCTATCGCCTAGAAATTCACACTAGGATAATGTAACAGCTTGCCATTTTGTTGTCTTTGTCTTTTTGGACAGTAATGTTTGTAGGTACCACAGGGAGAGGGAATTAAGGGAGAAGTGGTTTAAAACTGTTGTTCCTCCTTGAACTTCTGCCATAACGTGGTTTCAGAAGGTGAAACTACAACTTCCATGTATTGTCTCAACAGTTATTTCTTTACAGCTGCACTAGTAGCAGAAAGCACCTGTGTTGTTCTGGTGAGATCTCAAGATGTGAGAAGGTGAAGTAGGCTCTTAATAATGTTAACTCAGTGTCTGATCAAAGACTCCAAGAGCAAGGAGAGGCATGAAGAAAGAGAAACTAAAGATGATACAACAGAAAAGGATACTCCAGATTTGGGTTGGGTTATTTTTTTTTTTTTTAAGCTGAAACTTAAAGCTCAGGTTTGTTGCACCCTTGTCCCAAATGCTATCTCATCTCCCACTTTACAGACCACAGAAAATGGGGCACATGCAAGTACCTCAGCTGCTCTGGTTCACATCCAGATCAGTGTAGATGGCTCATGAAGGTAAATCTACACTAAGATATTTAAGTGTAAATCAAAGCAGCAAAGGCCCAGGAGCACTTTCGAGTTTGCCAGCAGTGCTTTGGGGTTTTGTTCAAGTCAACAGCATTATCCCAGCTTTGCAGGCAGGTTTTACAGCTTGCGTGAAGCTGCAGGCTGCCCTGACCACAAAGCATTTACCTGGTTAGCTTTCTGCCAGCTGCACTCTGCATGTGATCTATGTGTACCTTGATGTGGTTTCTCCACTCAGCAAAACACAGGTTGAAGGTCTGAACTCTGCAGCAGCACAGGGCAGACACCAGACATAGTTATAAAAGAGCTGTCTTGCCATTTGAGAGACAAGATATGGAAGTGGTTAGAGTGCCTTTTTAGCTCCCTGGTCCTCACTTTAAGCAGCAGCTTCTTTCAGCAGATACTTTTCAATTTTTAGAAGAGGTAATCGAGGAGAGGCAACATGGCAAGTGGCTTGGCCATTTTGCAAGCTAAGGAATTTGAACCATTCCTCAGAGTAAACCTGCATCTGTTTTCTGGGGTCTTCCATCAGCAGAGCCCGAGCAAAGGTCTCTCCCCAAAAGGCTGTACTGATGCTTAAAAAAAAAAAAAAAAAAAAAAAAAAAGCAAGTGCCATGGAAAGCCCAGAGCTGAAAGACATGTGACATCTCCAGCATCTGATACCCACTAAGTATTAGACCAATAACCACTCCCTACCCAGGCAATATCTCTACAAAACATGTAGTAACCATCAAACTTAGTTTGAAACCCATAGGCTATTTTCAACCAAGTAAGAAGATGTACACAGAGCATTCACACAGACCTTGTTTCCATAGAAAACTCAGTAAATAATTGATCAGAACGATGACAAAGATTAAATAAAAGAGAGCAGCGGTTAGTGCAGACCAGACTACAGAGCTCAACAGGAATGGAAAGTTGGTTTCATTTTGGGGTTTTGTTTCTTTGCTTGTTTTTACGAACTAGGGGAAACAATGTGGTTTTACCCAGTATATAACTACAGAATGAAGACTCATATAACTCCAGTGCAGCATAATAGAGATAATGCCCAAAATGCCAGGTTTCAATGCTTTGCTTTCAGCTTCCTTTGAAGCTTAAAAAGGTTTTAATCAGAAATCTGACACACAGCTAGACACAACCAGTACAACAGATTCATCATGATGCAATTTGTCTAAATTCCTGGTACTCATTTGCACACCTCCTTGTTGAAGACATATGCCTAAACAAGTACAGACTCTATCTTGTACCTCAATTAAATAAAGTAGAAATATTGCCCAACTGAAAAAAAAATTTGTATAACTCATTAAAGAAAAGCTGCCTGAGAGTTGCAGACTTTTTTCACACTATGAACTTTAAAAAAAATACTCTTCACAGTATCCTAGAAGATACTCCTCTTTTCAAAACTAACACTGCACACGGCAGGAAGAGGCAGTTACTTAATACCAACACTCAAATTCAGCTCTGCAGTAACACATTTGTTTTTTATATGATGCTCACAAAGAAAACAGGCATATTAAGCTGAATTTAATCTATTCAATCTTTCTCTACATCTACTATACTGTTTTACATTCTATACCGTTAAAATTTATTATGCGATGACAAATATTAAACGCACAATGTGCCTTGTAAGCATCTGAGGTCCAGAATGGGAGATGTGCTAGGTGAGATACTCAACAGAACTTCAATCAAAAGAGCCTAAGGACGTGGAGGGAAATGACTTCATCTCCCACCATGAGATAACAGGCCAGTGTCTAATGAAAAATATGAGGCTGGGAAAGTCAAGACATTCCTCATGTTTTAGGCAGGGAGGGGAAAATAACTCAGAGCAGCTGCTCTGACCAGCTCTAGCAAGTGCCTTCAGAAGGACATATTACCTGGAAGAAAGATACAGGATACAGAAGGAAGATGTAGCTTTAGGGACTCTCTGGGACATGCCAGCCCAGCTGTGGGGCTCATTAGCCACCATCACAAGCTAGTTAAGATGCTGAAGTAGCTAAGCAAAAATCTTATGGTAAAAAAACCAACAAAACAAACAAAAAAACCCAAACCATCCCCCCTCCCCAAACAATAAAAAAAACCAACTTGTGTCTAAGCATAACTCTAAAAATACATTTTGACCTGTCATCTTCTCACAACTTCAAAAACAAACTTTTCCTGCAGTAGATCAAGTAAACATATTTTTAAGCCTAAACGTTAACTTAGAACCAGTCTGACCTCAGGACATCTGGTAGACACCAAGGCATGCCACTGCCAAGGAAACGAACAATTCTTGTGATGCTGAAGTCCCAGCTGAGTTCAAGGGTTCTCAGAGGATAACAGCGTGCTCCTTTACTAAACTCCATGGATCACGCAAGGGATTGCATGGGTCATTGCAGGGATACGGGTGCAGAAGGGGTTTTTGTGACAAGCCTTGGGCAGGCCACCTCCTTGGTACTCAGCAGTTTACTCTAAGCATGTCTAAACCTCGAGAGTCCTCAAGGAATTCTGCAATGAACATAAAGTTGGCATATGAGTCATCAAAACATAGGGCTGTACTACACTTTTAAGTTCAGCTACGGCCTGATTTGAACTGACAAGAGATGCTATTTTACTTTGGTGATCATAGCAAGTTGTGCTGTATTTTTTAGCAAGACCTACATCAGTTTTACTGTGAATAGCTTTATCTTTCCAAAGGCTTGCTGTCATAGTCCAGAAATGATGGTCAGTTTAGAAAAAATTAAAAGAGAAAAGGGAAAATTTTTGTTTCGAGGTAACATTTGGATTGTAGCAAAAAATCATTTGAGCGCCTACTCAGAAACATGTATATATGTCGATGTACACTAATGAGACAGATGTAGATGTGTCTTTCTTTAGTCATATTTAATCTTGTTTAAAACTGCTCCCTGAAGGGAATGGAACAGTAATCACAACAGCAGGAAAACTCAAGGGAGGATTTCCCACCCCGCCTCCAAGAAGGTTTTTTTACTGATGATTTGGATCAATGTTTGTCTTCAGCACTGAGTTCCTTCCTGGGGTACAGAAAACAAGTACATGCACTTTTCGTCTCCGTAACAGCTAAAACATTTTCTAGAGGAACTTAACAGGTGCTGGCATCAAATGTCCAAGTACTTTGTATAGACTGAACACACTGCACTGTTTAATCTGCCAGAAGAGGAAAAGATCCAAATTCTTCTGTCTGGGGTCCATACCACATGCCTGGCAAAGAGCAAGCACATTAACACTCACTTAACACACTCACTGCACGTGAGCAGTGGTTGGTTAGGGTCAGCAGATTCACATCCCAGCTGGTGAGGAGATACCTCCTCTCCCCAAGAAGATTCCCTCACTGCTAGTCAAAACCCTCCTCTGATGCTTGTACCTTGATGTGGTGGAAGGCTTGTCCCAATGATCTTTAAAGATATTTTAATCTGGAATTATAAAACCTGGAGTTAGAGCAATACATGTTGGATAAATGGCAAAGATCAAAAAAGAAGAAATTCATTGGTCATCAAAACAGAAGGGTGACAGTTGGCCATTTGCCATTCCTTAAAAAAAAACCACCACCAAACAAAAGCAATAGGGTCATCATTAAAGCAAGCCCCAGGGCAAAGATAAAAGCAGTTTTCAAGATTTCTGCAGTATGTAGCGGCATGGGAAGAACCTAGGCTAATAACCAGTAAAAATCCAAGTAAAATCATTGACACAACCAAAGCTCCTGATTGCCACGAATTCCCATGGAGGTACCACCATAAAGATGTGATTCAAATCTTATCAAGGGCATGGTCTACAAAGCCCCACAAGCAAAACCAAGAAACCTGAGAAAGAGCTGTTCATGCCCCATTAAATGGAGACAGACAAGGAAAACATTCATCAGAGAAGGCACAAGAAACCCAAGGAAGAAGAATGGACAAACCCCAGGTTTTTTCAGAACATCTCATTCTAATACATTGGTGATTTTCTTAAGTTCTGACTGAAAAACCTTTTATCCAAGTAAGCATATAATCTTGCTTTCAGTCTTCCCTATTTCTTGGCCTCATTGCTGCATTCAACAGAATTACTAATACACAAATTATGTATAGTAACGTACATGAACTCTTTGCAGGAGTAACATTTAAAACTGGGGAGTAATCATAAAACAATGTACGTTTCTTTTAAACCAAGGCTTTGTTTGGACAATAACAGAACTTCCCATAATGCTTCAGCCACCTATATCTGAAATCTGTCCTGTAAAAATAGGATGTTTCAAATCATTAAGACACCACGTATTGAAGAATATAAACTAGAATTATTTTCACTCACCAGCTCAGAAGTGTTTGCTATTTATACTGCGCTGTAATTCTGATGCATAATCTCCACCTTAAAAAAAACCATAAATGTATTTGGTACTGGAATAAAAGGGAAAAAAAGTTTCAGCATTGAAACTCATCTAATAATACCAATGAGATCACATTAAAACAAACAACCCCCTGCCAGACAGATAAGGGAAACTATTAGCACTGTTAGATCAAGTCATAATGGAGTCATTTGATGAGAAGCTAAAAACCCCAGGACTTTCAAAGGCAATACATAATCATCTACGCGCCGAACGTTCAGAACAGCATCCTCCCAGGCAAGAATTCACAGCATCGAACAGACAGTGTTGAAACATGCAGCTTTCCTGCATGCTATGTTTGCTTTTTCCTCATCTACAATGAAGAAAACAAGAGGCAAAACTATCACCATGATCCAAACACAAGAAAGGCTTACTTTAAACACAACCCTATTCTACCATGAGCTCTTGGAAACTCACTGAAACTATGCCCAGATCCAGAAGAGTGCCAGTTTAATTTACAAATGTTCCTCCACCTTCCTCTTCCCCCCATCCCCTAGTTAAATCAAATAAGGCAAACACAGCTGGGGCTGGAGAGAAACAGAGCCATCACGTTGCACAAAACCACCTGACTGATAGCACCAATTACAGCAGCTATCTTTCACCACATCCCACCTCAGACCCAGCCTAGTGGGACTGGCAGCAGATGAGCATGAGAAACAGCATGGACACATATGCTCTCCTGAATTTCTATTTTTTTAATTAAGTCCAAATTTTAGGATTTTGGATCTCATCTCCTCTTGCCTCTGTTCTCCATTGGAAACTGTTTTGAAATAACCATACTAAATTTGGAAGCTGCAGTATTACATGGCAGAGTCAGGTCAGTAGAAGGCTAATCCTGTCCATAGTGGGATGACCCTCTTCCTGAAGAAACCCAGAAAAGCCTTCTCCACTTCCAGGGTGAAAAAACAGCTGTTCACGGAGGGCGCAGACGAGACATACCTGAGCAGATGAGACGTACTTGAGCAGATTTATCATGAGTCACAACACAACTTTGGCATTTCAAGTAGTACAGTGTAGCTCCAAAATGTGTGAGATGGGTAAAACAGAGAATAAATCAAATGACTGTGAATTTAAAGATAAGTGGTAGTATCGGATGACACCATTAAGTAGTATACTTCCACTTAAAAACAGTAAGCAAATTGTATCAATAATCAATAAGGCTTTTTTGTCGTAAAACTGTTAAAAAGAGAGGAGCAAATACAGACCTACTGACACTTCACTCTCAGTCCTGAAGATGACGAAGATGCATTACCTGAGGGCATGCAAGAAAACCTTAAGTCTTGGGGTAAAAAGGGAAGTCCATTCCCCAATTTTCTCTGCCCCTCAATTTTTATTTTTTATTTTATTTTTCTCAGGGCAGGGAAGCATGTTTAAAGCCCACTGCTTTAAGACACAAGGAAGGAGAGCAGAGCAATAAGCAAATGACTTTGCAAAATCATCTCAGAGGGCTTGGTTATGAAGCAAGAAGATTGAGTTCAAGAGATGGGGGGAATTTACCTATTAATTGTTTGTCATAGCAGAAAAGTGAAATAAAGAAATAATTCTTCTTTTGGAGGTTGCTTTTAATACCTTTAGATTCGGTTTCTGTTTTAAACATTCAGCCCAAACCTGTGCTGACTTGGGGAGACACAAAATGCAAGCTTTCCACGCCTGGAACAGTAAGAAGCCTCCATGCCTGTTTACAACACTTCAGCAAGTGGAGGAACCTGCTCTAATCACTTTCTCTTTAAATAATTCATTTAAAAAAAAAAAAAAATCCAGCTAGCATCATTTACTGATCACAAGTTGTCAAAATCCTGTGATAGATTAATTTCTTTGCAACAAACAGATGAATATTATGGGGGAGAAAACAAAAATCAAGCAGTGCATGTACTTTTCATGCGTTTAACTTGAATAGTGACATCCCTGCATAATAACCCCATATTTCATTCCAAAACAAATTTCTAACCCAGAGATTTCAGATTAACAAGCGAACTCATGTTTTGCTACACCCCCCCCCCATGTTTCTCAAAGTAAATCACTCATCTCTGTTCACACTTTCATGTCCAACACTTTCTAAGCAATTGTCTTTTCTTTTTTAAACCTGAGGAGGATACAACTTTGAAGTGAGAACTCATTTGGTCAACAGCCGGCTGACTATGCGCCAGCAGTGTGCCCAGGTGGCCAAGAAGGCCAACAGCATCCTGGCCGGCATCAGAAATAGTGTGGCCGATTGTTCCCCTGCATTCAGCACTGGTGAGGCCGCACCTCGAGTCCTGTGTTCAGTTTTGGGCCCCTCACGACAAGAAAGACCTTGAGGTGCTGGAGCGTGTTCAGAGACGGGCAACCAAGTTGGTGAGGGGCCTGGAGCACAAGTCCTATAAGGAGCGGCTGAGGGAGCTGGGGCTGTTTAGTCTGGAGAAGAGGAGGCTGAGGGGAGACCTTATTGCTCTCTACAACTACCTGAAAGGAGGGTGTAGTGAGGTGGGTGCTGGTCTCTTCTGTCAGGTGGCTGGAGATAGGATGAAAGGAAATGGGCTCAAGTTGCTCAAGGGGAGGTTTAGATTGGATATTAGGAAAAATTTCTTCACCGAAAGGGTTATCAAGCATTGGAAAAGGCTGCCCAGGGAAGCGGTGGTGTCACCATCCCTGGAGGTATTTAAAAGCCGTGTAGGTGTGGGACATCTCAGGGATGTGTAGACTTAGGGACATGGTTTAGTGGGACTTGGCAGTGTTACGTTTACAGTTGGACTCAATGATCTTAAAGGTCTTTTCCAACCTGAATGATTCTATGATTCTATAAAGCCAACAATGACGGAGACATATATGCCCATTCAGACTGCACATGCAGAAAATTAAGTGGACTTTACAACTCTGTAGGATTACAGTCCTAAGAATGAAAGTCATCTAAACCTCAAGCTTTTCACAGGAGCTACCTCTGACAGCTTTTGAAAAGTTGTGAACTACTTTATGAGCATACTTAATGATTCAATGGGTTGTCATTTTTGCTTTGTCTTAACTGCAGAAAGTTGTCTGATTATACCAGTTTCATTTAAAAGATTTGAAGCTATTGAAGTAAACACTTAAGAGGTTATCGATCTGTGCTGCTTTTCATCACCCAACTATATACCATCTCTCATAATTTGTTTTTTTCTCCTCTCTTTACATTCAAGGAGTGAAGAAAATTCAAGACAAAGCCTTCTGACTTTAAATCTAGATTTGTTAAAATCATAATGAGAAAAATCCTAACAATTACAGAAATTTTACACACAGAAGGCGACAGGCTTCATCTAAATCTACAGACAAGCACAAAATTCAAACCATTCTTTGCTGGTACTAAGTAACCATGTAAGAAATTAGGAAGGAATATAATTCCAGTAGAACTGAATATTGGATTATGCAACATACGTTACTGCTTGATTAATAGCTTAAGGATATCACTGAATATAAAACATTCAGTAGAGAATGACATACCCTGGCAGCTCATCTCCAGTACTCATGTCCAAGAGATACAGCATCATTATCCTTGCAGCTGGCTCCCCTTCTTCTCACTGTCCCATACTACGGGGAACTTGGGTTTCATAGTCCAAGGGTTGCTTCTGGACAAACATTAGAGGACTAGAAAGCAACATGAGGTTATACCACCAAAGCCTCACCTAACAGAACAGCTATCTCACAAAGCCATCAGGCTAAACAGCCTAGTCAAAAACTAAAAGCATTTTTTCCTGAAAAATTATAGCTTTACAAAGCCTTAAAGTGCAGTCACCTCATTTCACCACTGTTGCATTGTATCTAGTATGATATAAAGCATTTTCCAATCTGTGAACACTTACCTGATGATGAAGGTGTCCCAGGTTTATGCAGTGTGAGAGTGAAAAGCACACCTCCCAACACCAATTTTTAAAATCCATCAGACGTCAGGAAATGTGTTCCTCTGCAAAGTCCCACAAGATTCTGCTTCTGCTTAAACCTGACAAATTTTTCCCATGTAAATTATTGCTTTACAATTTGCCTTAAAAATCAAAAGCCTGGAAGGCATTTAGGCTGTTAAAAATTAATGAACAGAGGCCTTTTAGCTCTGACTTCATACTCAAATATCAAGAGGTCCTCTATGAATGATTTCATTAATTTGAGCAGAATGATGGAAGCTGCACACACAGCCTCTCCTTGCCAATTATAAGTGTACCATAGTAATAGTACGAACACCCGCTCCCTTCCACATGATGCAGAAGTAACGCTTTCATCCGTACTCTCTGAGCTCAGATGGAGAAGCACCCAGATCTCTGTACCTGCTTGCAGGTATATCCTTGTTATTGAAGAAAAAAGCCTCTTCTCCCCTAACCTCCAACACACATACACGGTCTGCACCCTTACATGTAAATGCTTCCGTAATAAGCCATGAATAAGGATTTGAACAGGTAACTTTATCTTTCATATAATTCAAATAATGAAGTTAGGCAAGATATTTCAAGAAAAAAATTCTATATGATAAGCATAAATACCTGAGAGACGCATTCACAGGCTAAAAGCAGATCAGTGCAGAGCTACTGTACAAGCAGGAGGGGAAAAAAGAAAAAAAAGAATCAATGTACAGCCCCCCCCCCCATCAGTCCCCCAAAACAGCCAAACATTACACACAACTATCTTAATCAAAAAAAAAACATTTATGGATCATTGCTCCCCCTCCATGTTTCTGTCCCTCCCAGCAACAACCACAAAGTAGCTACATATAGCAAAGCAAAAAATTTCCAGGACTGTTTCCACCTGTAAGGACAGCAGGCAAAACCAGAGGTAAAAATAAATAAATAAATAAATAAATAAATAAATAAATAAAACTCAGAGCGGCATTCCTTCTCTCCTTCCAAGCCATGAACTTCAGTGCTGGGTTTTAGGACCCCTTCTCTATCTGTTGGTGAAGAAGAAGAAAGTAGCTGTGAGCTGCCTGGGCCCATCCACGAGCTGTGCGTGGGAACACGTGCCTGCGCTGCAGCACTGCCCCTCCGTCCCACGCGTGGGCCTGGGCGCGATGCAAGCCCAGAGCTGCCAGAAGCTTCCTTTGCTGTGATTACTTCTTCCTGCTGGAATACATTCTCACTCTGAATGTGTAAAATTTGTTGAAAAATGCCCTTTGCAAATACACCAACTGCAGGATAACAATTCTTGCCTGGGACATGGGAGTACACTAGAGCAACCAGCAGCTGACACTCAAGCACTTCACCTGTCACTACCAGCACTCCTGCAAAGAGGCTCACGACAAGAACTGGCTCCTAGTGCAAGAACAATGAATCCTACAGATTCTCAGCTGCAGGTGGGCATGACCAGTGAGGTAGCCGACAGCATCAGCCACGTAAAAATGGATACATGGAACTTACTCTTTCAAGTTTGGGCTACACAGAGGTTATTTGTCCATCCTCTCCATGCCCAGCCAAAGAGCTGAATCAACTTTTTTTTATTCACTCACTGGAGATGCCCAGCCACGAGACATTAGTTCTGCCAACTGGGCTCTTAAATACAGACTCAGGAAGACACATCTCGAGGGCTGACATGATCTGGATCTGTCACTGAGCCTCCTAATTCCCTTTGAATTTCACTCCAGCTCAGGAAGCCTGCAGCTGGCTTTAAGCAGGAGCTCATGCCAAACAGAGGAGGCAACCTTCATGCTTTGCATAGGATGGCTTCTACACTGGGGAAGAGCTGTCCTTGAGGACATCTGCAAATTTCCAACTGAAAACGAATACTGGGGGAAGGTTTTTGTTTTCTCTCTCTCTCTTTTTTTTAAAAAGCTGTCTCTGTTCCAAAAACAATGGTGTTAGGCTACAAAAAGAGATGCTCAGCTTCAAAGCTAAATTAGTATCATTGCTAGCAATCAACATAAAGCAGACAGCAATAATGAAGACTACTAGATGCCACTTAGTCAAGAAAAGCTCTAACAATCAAACAAGCAGTACCAGCAAAATTCTGATTGCTACAGAAATGCATTCTGGTGACCCAAAGTGCAGATGGCCCATGTTTCAGCCTGGCTGGTCCTGGCTCAGTGCATTACATCAGCCAGACATCTTTTAAACAAGACTTTCCAGTTCGTCTGATGGGTCTTTCACCATGCAATTAAGCAGGTTCAAGCCAGTTAAAGATACAAGATAAGTGAAGAACTCGTTCATATTAAAAACAATACTGAATTGCCAGTGCCAAACCATAAAAGTGCTACCACTGGCAGTTGTGCAGGTCGAAATAAATCTCTACCTTCACCCCATTTTTCTGGCCTGGTACCCGCCTATTAACACCAGAGTGCTGTGGTAGTACAAGACAGCCACGTCCAGGGTAAATCCTACAGAATAACTTTGGCAAGGTCAGTGACAGTCACAACTGGAACTTATCAACAATTTTTTCCAAAGATCAGTTATCTAGACTTCACAACAAACAAGAGAATAGGAATGTCAGTAATGAAGTCGGTAGGTAGCTGGCAGGGATGCAACTTTGTAGAACTAAAGAAAACAAAATATATTCAATAATTGGGTCCAACATATAATATGAAAGCCGGATTACAGTGTATGCACTCAGTCAGCCAGCTACGAAAAAAGTTCATCAGATAAATATTTAAAGTTTTCTTTCATGTCCTCTCTTTTAAATTGCCTTTAAAATAGGTGTTTAAAAAAGTACTGACATACATTAGTTTGTACTACCTCCTTTTTTTGTTTTCTTAAATGAACTAGTGGTTCTCAGTCAGGGTAACAGGTTCCTCCCTAGGAAATGTTATGATTTCTGAAGTAACCATACATGGTGCAGTATTCCCTTGAAAGCATGGAAAAGAAAGATCTACGTACACAGTCCTACAGCCAGTACTTATGTCTGCTAGCACACAAATTCCAGATAAAAAGTCATCTTTCTAATCATTCCAGAAACCCCAGATTAATACTGCTATAATCAGTATCAAACACTAATTGAGTGGGGAGGTCAAGAATCTCAAATACTGCTTAATAGCTCACTCTCTAGCATAAGGGAAAAAGTAATACATAGTCTGGAGATCTGAAGAAGCAGTGTAATTAATCATTATTGTCAAGCCCTAGGCAAAAGAGATCAAACCTTACAGGACCAAGACAGATATAATCTGAGCCTCCTGAACATCACACACGCAGCCCGGGATAGTGCAGCGCAGCTCACTGGCTCTGACTTCCCACATCGGTGGGGAGCATGCAAGGATGGAGGCTGGCTGCAACTACTGGGTGCCGGTGGCTGTGGGGCAAGGAGAGATGGAGCATCATGAGAGAAGAAATATGCTTTAGATAAAGTAAGTGTCCATCCACATAAAGGGCTATGAAAATTGATGTTTCCCACACCTTTAAAAAATGTTCAGAAGTACAAAGATGGACCTGCTTTGAAGTAATGTCCTTTCCTGTGATGCACTCAAATTCTCTGCACAAGAGCTAGATCAGAAACTCTTTACTCTGAAGGTGCTGACTTTGTAAAGGAAATAACCTTACAAAAACAAAGAGCAAGAACTAAGACTTTTCATTAAATACAAGCACTCTGAAAACAAAAAAAATTTCCAGTTGTAACATGATTGCCACCTGTGATCAGGATGCTCACAACATTGCCTCAAATCACAACAGGAGCTTCAGAAGAGAAAGGCCGATTTGTCTTATTCGCCTGCTTTTCAAAAGGGCAATGAGCAAGTGAAACAATGCGATTCATCCTGGGCTCCTTCCCCCCGTGCCTGCCTCCGCGTTCTTGACCACACAAAGGTCTGGGCTGGAGCAATTAAGCAGGAAGAAAAGTGTCCCTGATGTGACCATAGCCTCAGTAGAGCAACAGAAAGGGGGTCAGGATGATTCATCCTTGATGGAGAAACAGCACTTTACTTTTTTGTTAACCCAATAACATGCCAAAACATAACATAAGGCCTTACTAACTTCTTGGTTGGAACATAAATGTGTATAGAGGTGACAGCCACCTGAAGCAGCCAGGACACTCCATCCGCACAAGGGAGACCAAGAATGATGCCTGCACAGAGAGGGAAGCACCGCCTCAAAGCGAGAAGGGAAGAAGAGACCCTGTCAGGGCTAGTAAATAAAAAGATAAAATATTTTAAAAATAAATAATAATAATTAAAAAAAAGTTTAAAAATCACCTCTATGGACCTCCACATAGCCATTTCGGTTTCTTTAGGTTTTTATTTATACGAGTCCACATAATTCAGGCCAAGATGTTCCCCTTGTTCCAGGTGCTCAGCACAGGTGCCTGAGGAAGCACCCACTCCCCTCCCCACATGGACTTTCCAGTTATCATGACCAAAACTGAAATGCTTTTGACCAAGGACATTTTCTCTATATGCTGATGCTGAAATCCACCCACGCTACTAAGCTACACACTATGTGATCAGCCCTGAGTAACGGAAATCAAACTGAAAAAAACCCCAACCAACTTCTATTAAAGTCTTCCCCTGAATTCAACTTTTATTGCTAATGATAAAGCTTTAATTCAGAGCTTGCCTATTATAGGAAGAACAAGATGGGAGATACTTCTGTAACTACAGCACCAACTCCGTCAGCTGACTGCCAAGCTAATGGACAATATGCAAACTCCCCACATGGAGGAAACAGCCTTTGACAGGACTTCATTTTTTAATTTCTGTGTATTTATTTGAGGCAATACATTAGTGTCCAGAACAGTGGTCTCCACCCTGATAGTGCATCCCACCAGTGAAAAAAAGTTTTGACCACACACCCACAATATATGTATATTTATTTATCAATTATATACATGTATTACTGAAGTTCTAGTATTTTCTACTTGCACCCCAAGGGATAAACTCGCACACCCCATTTTGGAGACCACTGGTCTAGGAGAGGGAACTTCACAAAAAGCCATTTATTCAAGAGATTCCAAAAGACCTCACATGCTAAGATGAAAATGTACCTAACAAGGCACCTCTTTTCTAGAGGAGTATCCAGTTTCTCCACACTTTCTGCATAGAAACACTGATACTACAAAGATTTGTCCAGGACTCACCAACAGGCAAAGATGATGTCCCCAAAATCACCAGAACTAGAGAACATTCATATCTTTCCTCTTCAGTACTGCCTAAACATCTGAAAAAGAGGGTTCCTGTAAGGCCTTATACCCAGGCTCTCCCCAGAGCATGGGTTCCTGGGTTTTGACTCCCAGCAATGCTACAATCTCAAACTGAAATATTGGACCAAAGTTTTTCCAGCAAAGGGACAGTACCCATAAGCTAGCCACTGCTCTCTAGCCAAAAAAAACCAACAAACAGAAACACATGTATGCAGAGTCCATGTTTGAACTGTTGTATCATTGTATTTGCAGTTTTTAGGGGGAAAAAATCCTCACTTAGCTCTTTTTCTTTGGGTTTACAGACGACGATTCTGTTTTCAATTGCATGTTCCTTTCACATAGGATTTCACTAGCTACGGCTGTACTACACAATTTCTCACTGAACCATATAATTAGGTTACATTTTTAGCTGACTACATAAATTGACCTTCAGATGCAACAACTGCATGTGCAGACTGACATTCTGGACATGCACAGCTAGTCTTGGCCATATCCTGCTTCCACTGAAACAAATGGCAAAGCTTCCTTTTACTCAACAACTGAAAAATTATTTTTATAGAAAGCACAGAAACCCTAGTCAAAGAACAACAAACTAACAATATTAGTTATATACATTTAATAAAACAGAAGCAAGTGCAGTGAAAATTGCTGGTGAACAGCAATTGGTGACCCTGGGACAAGTAAGTGCCTGACTGTTGCAGAGAACCGTGTACGGTTAATGCAAAGAGGACTTAAGAGCCCTGCAAGTCATCAGATAGACCCAAGTACAGGGTTCACCTAAGGTTTTGAAGTCTTTATCAGTGTTTACAATTCACTTTCACAACTAGTTTGCTTCATGAGAATAAATTGTTATAATTCTTTGTCTCAGACTTATTCCTACTTGAAATTAACAGCATTTTGAAGACATAATGATGCCTTTCAAATTCTTCAGTTGGAGAACAGACAGAAATGACCCTTTTGGAGGAACTGAACTCTCATGATACAGATTTAGTTTTGACTATGAGACTGTTCAAGTGTAAGCAAGGATTTTTTTCTTTTAAATAGTTATTACAGATATTTGCAAGTCAAGTCATCTAATGAGGCCCTCTCCATAATAAACAGTGCCCACTCAAGGATTTACTTCCTGTGGCATACTGTAAGTCTATTCCTGCTTCCATGGACCAGCTGATCCTCTGAGTTCTAGGAACAGCCAGAAAAGTGTTCAGGTCACTTCACTGGAGCATTTATTAGACTTACACAAGAAACAATTCATTCACAGCTTGATGAATGTTTCTCTGCGGCCTGTATTCTTCTTAATAAGAATTTGAAAAGGTTATTCTCAGTATCTTGAATGAGTAAAGACATCTGTTCTTAAACACTTTCTAAAACCAGACTGAGATCAAATGACTATAAGTACTACGCAAATCTGAAATTCCTGTCCCAGGTCTCTGCAATATCAAAGTGATAAATCCTACTGGGTTCTGGACTTTCAAGGTATGAAAGATACTTTTTTCCCCCCCACTTCATGAGAGACCAGCACAGACTTTTGAGTCCCACCACTCCATTTGTCAATTTATTTGCCACCACTACCCCAGTCATCTAGGCATGGTATCACAGTAATTGGTCTGACCTCAAAGCTCTCAGGGTTTATTGTGACTTCCAGGCAAGAACAAGGCATAAAGAATATATGGCCTTTCTAAACTAAACCCAGAAAAGGGCAAATCTCAAAGCATGGCAGGCTCAACAGCTCTTGCAGTGGTGTGTAGCCATCTTCTCATAACAGCCTTGGAGAACTGCACCAAGGCATTGCCCAAGAGCATCAGATGGCATGGACCAAACTTCTCAGTCAGTCCAAACAACCATGGTATTCGGCTTGGAGCCTGTGCCATGGCACCACTCCACCGAGCAGCACGAACCACCCACAGCAAGAGCCGTGCACCTGCAAGGCATCACTGCTGACTTGGCTGTGCCAGTCACCAGGCTGCCTCCCCATTTGTGTGCATCACCTTCAAGTTATTTTAACGCATACCACACGGCTGCTCTTTCTTTCCCCACTCTGCATCCACTTGCTGCCTCCTCTTCTCTCCCCAGCTCTTTAATGACAGCAAACCCAGTTCCCTCCTCCATCCAGCCTGCCTTGCAGGCTTGTAATAGCATTAACAGACAAGTTTTTAGCATCTCACCTCAGACACATCATTTCTAATTTTGCTCCTATAGCTCTGCATCGTACTGCTCCTCTGTGTCTTTCTGCTTTTGCTATCTCATCACACATCTGTTGCCAGGAGTACTGCTTAACTTGTGCATTGCCATTTGAAGGACAACTCCTCCACCCTTAAAAGCAAGGTGGGATAAACGGATGCAATTTCTTTGCAGCGAGACCTCTCCTTTCAGCTGGCGCAGCACCTGCAAGGTACTACAGAGCAAGCCTTAAGGGACAAGCCAGTTCATCTGCCATTAAGAATAACAGATTGGAATGGCTCTGAAACATACTTTTCCAGCACAGACTGAACAAAAACAGTGATTAGCAAATCAACCCAGCTTGTGGATCACCCCCACATAACAGCTGCTTGCTATGCTTGATGGCACCTTTCTGTAAGGCACCACCACCACTCACGGCCATCACGTTCCTTCCCACAGACATCACCCAAGCCTCAGATGCTACTGGCCAAAGCAAGGCTTCCACAAGCCACTCCGTTTATCTCCTCCATCTGCAGCTGCCCACTTTTCTCTTCTTTTTATTACTTACATCTACATGTATTATTAGTTATTATTAACTACATGTCTTCATTCTTTATTAGAAGCATGGCCCATTTCTTCTAGGAAACTTTTCTTTCCTCCCTCCTCCTGTTCAGTTGTGTAGAGTGTCCCACAGTCCCAGTCAGAGCTCTTACTCCAGCTGAATGGGTGACATGGACCATGTTTTGGGCTGGGTATGTCTCACCTGTGGATTCTGAAGCATCATTTCAAAACACATCTCTGCTCTGACACAAAATACCAGGTTAGCTGGACATGCAGTGGAAAGAAAGAATGCTTCCCAGCACAAGTTTGTTTTTAAAATCTAGCCTCCAACCCTACAGTTTACCAGGTGGTTACTCCAGTACTTGGCACTGGCTCCCAGGGGCTAACGCAGCCTCCACACGCTAACGCAGCCTCCACGCGCATGCGGGGACCACGTAGGCACCCAGCTATCGTAGCCACGCAACCCGGGGACCCGGAGGAGGGGGGGCTCAGCCCCTTCAGGCCACACTTTTCATCATCTCCTCTCGCTCCTATCAGGCCTGCTATGTTTTCCACTACAAACACAGTGCTAGTCTCACCTATGAACCTTTCCTGGTCTCTGGAACCAACCATTAAGAATTTAGGCAAGTTTTGTTGGTTTGCCTCCAACGAGCAGCTCTTCCTCTCACCAGTTCTCCGACTGAGCATAGCCAGGGCATGACACTTGGGCTGGCAGGGGCCTTCCACCTTCTCCAGCCCCCAGAAGTCAGGGTAGCACTTACTTCAGCAGTAAGGACAAAGCATTGAGAGGGAAAACCCCAGTACGCAACAGCACAGCCGACACATACCCTTACTTTACCTGGAGGGTTTCCAGCCCCTGATGGCCACAAGTCAGTCTTCAGCCACCAACAGCTACGAAGGTGCCGTCTGTCACCCAAGTCCTCCCAAACACCTCCCAGCACCACTTTCCTTACACTGTCCTTTCCAAGTCAGTTGTGGCTCTTCTGGTCACAACTCAAGAGACCCTTTCTAACACTTTTACTAAAATGAAAGAGATCCAAGGACAAAACAAAAAGGGTGGACTTGTGAATTCCTTGTAATCTTTCGTGATTAGCTCTCCAGCAACATAACACGCCCCATGTTCTCACACCAAATGGCACGCTGTGCTGCCACGCTGTAACTTAGCATGCACAGCAGACTGGTTTCAAGCCCACACTGGAAGATTCAGCACCCCAATAACAGGGAAGGTGCCTAAAGAACAAGAGCAGCCTCACATGAGCCAGGCTGGTGACACCACACAGAGCATCGCTTATGGAACAATTAACATTACAGTCCTGTATAGCTTTGAGACTTTAATATTAGGCCACATATATCTTTTTCCAAATTCATGATTAAACACTCACTTTATAATAGCATTCCATTAGGGGGAAAAAAAAAAAAAGAAACACTGAGGGTTAATGTACAGTGACTAGAACAGATGCTACCACATGTGCAAAACACTTTTTTTCCTGCACTGATTTTTCAGGTATTAATGGTGTAAAATACCTATTCCCAGGTTTCCCCATATTAACAAAATTTTTACTTGCATGGATCAAAGTGATAAATACGTACATATCTAGAGAATTATTTTCTCCTATTTGAAAGTCCAACCATCTTTATGCCAGACTAATGATATACACATAAGAGAGATTCTTTATATCAGAACCTCCCCCTCCAATTCATACATATTCCCAAAGACTCACTTTCTCAAACAGCTTAATCCAAAGGGAAGTCACTTAACTGACTTCAACAGAAGTAGAATTAAACCCTAAGGTAACAACTCACGAACAATCGAAATTTCATCTGGATTGCAAGCTGAGATACCTCAGTAGTTTATCAGGAAAAAAGGCTAGCGCCTCAACCCCCCAAAAGTCATATCATAGCTCTTTTGGTGGAGGCAAAGAATAGCAAGACAATGGAGAAAACCACAGCAACATCTTTGTCTTAGATCATACACCAGCTTAATTCCACTGGTGTAAGTGGCAACATTAGACTTGCAGCTTTTCTGAAATTTAGAGATACCATGAAAGTCAAATCCTGCTGGAGGAGAGCAGATTTAACCTAACACCCATGATGTCCAGACTTCGAAGTGAGACTGGCAGCATTAAACTTTCAAATCCTTACTACTATGTTGTATTAGATGACGGATGTCATCTCCTTCAGTAAATTTTGATAAAAAGACTAGCAGGACAGTATAGATTTTATTGCATATTTTGTCAGCTTGTTTTTAAAATCTAAAGGTGCTGGGTGCTGCATGGGACATTTGTTTTTGAAACCAACTGAAACATCAGTGTTCAAAATCATCTACAAGCCCCACAAGAAATAAGGACTACAATTAAAAAGAAAAAATATCCTTAGCTAAACTGTTTAGGCTTCTAGTTAGCTGTTGTTTTGAGTTCAGAAATAAATGCTCCAAACAGCATTTTGGAACATAAAGTATTTTAACAGAGGTAATTATAAGCAATCATCACTACCTTTTTACTTCTGTGGTTTGGTTTGGGTTTTTTTTTTTCCTTTTTATAACTTCACTTCTAAGTTTTTTTATCAGGAAGAGAAGGGAGACAGCCACCTCTGCATTTTCTTAGCACCATAAAACAAACTGGGACACAAAATAGGTATTCTTTCCTCCTAATCTTGTAGCATATAAAGCATCTTTTCACTTAGAACCACTGAAGTCCTATAATCAATATTTTTAAATGCACAGCCTAGCAAGTTATAAAAAGAACTCCATTAAGAATAGATTACGCTTCAACATAATGCTAAAAAAGCTTATTTCCGATATGTTTTATTTCTGCTCCGTGATATCAACTGGCCCTTGCTTTAACACATCAATAATTAGGGACCGGGACATTGATGCTCCTATGAAGGTCAATAAATGGCTTCATTGTCTCCTCTATATTTCAGAAGACTGGATTGATAGGAGCAGAGCTAATGAAACTTGGTTTCTCACATCCTTATGCCTGCCTCTATCACAGCTATCACCACAGCCCCTGTGTTCTCCCCTTCTGTTATGAAACAACACATAATCTTGCAATATTACTTCCAGCTCCTTTGGCACATCCTTCCTTGCAGCAGAAGAGTCAGTTTGTGTTATGCCCAATTCCCAGCTAAGCATGTGCTGACTCACTGGCCAGTATGCCCATCCTGACTGACAATCAGCCCTGGTGAAAGGGAACAGATAAATCAAGATATTTTCAAGAAGACTGAAAGTGTTCCACTCAGAGCCCTGCTCCTTGGACAAGTGTTTAAGCCCAGCTGGTAACAAAGCACCACGAAGCTGCTCGCTCACTCCTTCCCCCGGGTGGGATGGGGAGGAGAAAATACAAAGAAAAGTTCGTGGGTCGAGACCAGGACAGGGAGGGATCACTCCCCACTTACGGTCACGGGCCAAAGACAGACTCAACTTGGGGAAAAAACAAGATCAGTCTAGTTTACTACCAGTCCAATCAAAACAGGACAATGGGAAGTAAACCCAAATCTTAAAAAAACACCTTCCCCCCAGCCCTCCCGCCTTCCCGCCTCAACTCCACTCCCCGTTCCCTCCACCTCCTCCCCCCGGCGGCGCAGGGGAACAGAGGACAGGGACGGGGGCTGGGGTCGGTTCCTCACCCCTTGTCTCTGCCGCTCCTTCCTCCTCAGGGGGAGGAGGACTCCGCGCTCGGCCCCTGCTCCGCCGGGGGGTGCTCTCCCATGGGAGACAGCCCTTCACCAACTTCTCCAGCGTGGGTCCTTCCCGCGGGCTGCAGTTCCTCACAGACTGCTCCAGCGCGGGAGTCGCGGCCATTTTGGGGGACATCCGCTCCCCCGCTCCCCTCCACGGGCTGGGGGGGACAGCCTGCCGCCTCCCCGCGGGCTGCGGGGGCATCCCCTCCTCCTTCCCTGACCTCGGCATCCGCAGAGGGGTTCCTCTCACATCCCACTCCCCCGACTCCCTCACGGGGTGTTCCCCTTCTGAAATCTCTTCTCCCCGAGGCGCTACCGCCGTCGCTGAGGGGCTCGGCCTGGGCCAGAGGCAGGTCCGGCTCCGAGCCGGGGGAGCTTCCAGCAGCTTCTCCCAGGAGCCGGCCCTGCGGACCCTCCCCCGCAACACAAAAACCCTGCCACACGAACCCAAAACAACAAGTTTGGTTGAAATTTTCTTCTACAAAACTTCAAGCCATGGATCAACCCCTGAGAGATGGGATAAACAAGCGCACATCTGTCCTTCAAATCATTGGGCTTCATCTTGCCCTTAAAGTTATGTGGGTTTTTTTTCTATGTTTTGTAAAATCAGTTTAATTTTAATATAGATTTTGAAACAGGCAAAGAATAGTACACTCAGATCTTTTCAGCCCATTTATGGTATTTCGAACACCAGTTATCTAGACTGGTGATGAATATACTAGTCTTTACAATGACAGCACAAAGGTAAGACTAAGCAGAGCAGGCAAGTTAAAATATCAGCCCTGCCTTGAGCCAGCTGTCCTGAAAAGTTTCTCTCTGCCCTCAGCACACGTGAGGTCTCCAAACAGCTGATTCACATGGTCTATCATAACTCGATGGGAACTTGTTCTAATACATGTGTGTACCTATATGTATAAATACACATATACAGATATTCACACACACATATATATTTTATATAACTATAAATACACAAAAATACTTACATATATATATTTAAAGAGAGGAAGACACAAAGACACAGAGATCCCTACACATTGTTTCTCACAGGGGATCATTGCTTTCTTTATATATGAAACTCAGCAGGCTTTTCACTGTTCATGTTACCAAATGATATATGTACATTGAACTAAAATAAGGAACACAAAATTCTATTAATACAGTCACCTCACAGTTAAGTATTTATGTAGATACTGCAGAAAGCTGGTAGATATTTTATAACTCCTTGGGGGCTGAATAAAAGGAAATCAAAGGGAGAAGGAAATGTGGTGACGCAAATGCTCGCCTTTAATTAATCAGAATTAATCAAAATACAAGTCAGTGTTCTTCTAGCAGTCAAAGCAGCACGAGGCTAAATGTGAAGCTATAGTAAATATCCCAGCAGAAATATAAGCTCTCCAAGTACAGGCACCCCCTAATTAAAATGTTTTTTTTCAAGACCACAAACTGCCAAAGATACGCTTTTGCAGAATCCTTTCGGGTATTCTGCAGACCAGTTGTGAGAAACCATCTTCAAGCACCACATTTAAATCTCAGCCTTGTTAGTCTGAAACTGTGGGCTGCTGCCCCTCTGAAGTGGGAAGGCTGCCCCTTCACAAGTGCCACTGCTACCACATCACTCCCCAGCTGCTTCTCTGGGGCTATTCTGCAACTCAGGCTTTTACACCTCTGTCACCAGGTACAAGGGCGACCTAGCACACCTATTTTGTATGCACGCACACAGCACTTGCGGGTTCACCCACTGCTTAACTAATTGGCTACCTGCTTAATTACAACCCCATCTGAGATAATCTTTTCTAAATGGGTGAAAGTGCAGAGCATCTCCATAGCTACTAATAAGGCTGTCACAATCTCTAATCAGAGCAGCGTAAGCAACACCGAGTAGCTATACATGAAAGACTTTAGCCAACTGCTATAACCAATATAGCCAACTGCTATGAAAACAGTTTTATTTATTAATATAGGTATTCTAAAAAGCATATTTACAAAAAGTTCTGAAGCCAGAAGAGAGAAGTTAATTATCTAGTCAGACCTCTAATCTACCGCGGATCCTTATAGGTGATTGAAATATTTCAGGATGAACATCAGTCATTTGTGTCTGTAGAAACATTTGGTGTCTCTGGAGTATCCACTTGTCAAGTTAGAACCGCGAGATAGGAGCTTCACCTGTTTCCCTGACAGAGCCTTGAATTACCCACTACCCCACAGAAGATTTGTGCTTCATTTCTCAATTGAATTAACAGTTTTAGCTTCCAGGACTCAGTTCTTTTTCTGCTTTTCTTCATTAGATAAAAGAGTCCCTTCATAATGCATTTTCCCCATAAATATTTTCAGAACTCTAATCAGCTAATTTCTCAACCTTTTTTTTTTTTCTTGTCAACTGGATAGATTGCATCCAAGTCTCCTGCTGTAAGGCACTTTCCCCATCTTGGAATAACTTCCACAGCCCTCTTCTTCACCCTGCAGCTTTTCCAATGTCCTTTAAAGGATGCTGACACCAGAACATCGCCCAGTGCCCCTGCAATGTGATATGCAGAGGCAAAACCTTATCTACCCTACAGTTCGGGGGCATGTTACAGATGTAACAGAGACGTGGCCAGGCTGCCTGTAAAGCACAGGGTGTCTTTTCATAGAAGACATCTCAATCTAAAAGCAGGGCCCGAACTATCAAAACCCCAAAGCCTTCAGCTCTGCCCACTTATGCCGAGCACTGACTCATCTCTAAAACCTTCTGCGTTGTTTCCTCTTTTGCTCCCTCCTCTTTCGGAGCACACCAGCGTGATAACCTCATGCTTCTGGAGAGCTGAAAAGACCCCACTGGAAGTGACTTGCTCTGCCCTGCACCCACTCCCATCGGGTATGTCCCTGTAGTATTCCCTTCTCATCCTGGGAAGCGCAATGGCCACCTCTAATTTTGTCAAGGTGATAAAGCGTGGTTTGTGACTTCAAAATACAGTACTAAGTACTGTGTACTCTGCAACCTGCAAATTTCAAAATGTGAAAGGAACCCTGTAAACCAAGTCTGTGTTATTTTAATAGAGTTCCCTTGCTAGCTGCAGTCTCTGCAGATTTATAAGCCAATTTGGCAGCAACTCCAGTGACAGCACTGCTACACAACAATAACCAAAGCAGGAAATGCTCAATAATACAGAAATAATTCACCGTCATTACAAATATGTATCTTTCATGTGAAGATAGAGATGTTTCTTTTTACCCTTTTATTAATATGCCAAACAGAAAAACAAGAAACCTTTACCCCACACAAAAGAACTGAATTAAACTCTCTGTACAGTATTCCCCACTGGTGGCAAATGCCACCAGGGAGTCAGGGAACCTCCAAATCACCCTTTGGGAGCAGCTATCAGACTTGTCTGGGCATTCAATCCTGGAATAAAGGGCAATTCTGCAAAGCAGGTACCTTGCCTATAGGGACCAAAGAGATACAATGGCCAAATTCAGCCCTGTAACAAAGCAGCAGCAATGCTCTTGCATTAGCAACAGCGATGCTCTCACGACACCGCAGGCTTTTATTTTTATTTTTTAAACAAAGCATCTGGTACATTGCAACCTTCACACAAAGTGATCACTCAACGACTCAATTATAACCACTTAAGGGAATTCTGTAGTTTCTACAGCATTTTTAATTACTCAGCATAAGAAAGGCCCAAATTTGATCTAAGTGACAGTCTGACAAAATCTCCTAAGAAACTAGACTTCTCAAGCACTGAATCTTTATCAAAGCTTTCTCATCTGCAAGAACAGTGCAAAAGTGAAAATACATAATAAGGAGTTTTACCAGGCCCAAACCATGCAGGCCATGGAAGATGATACAGTGTTTGTAGCAGGAAAATCATAATGTATCTCTATTTAGAATATGCACGAGTGCCTATTTGCTCTAGAGGCACGTATAACCAGCCCCAGTATAAATTAGAAAATATATGAAGGATTAAACATCAATTGCCTGTCCTCCTACACTTCCCATCCCTCTGCCAGGTCCTGAGAAAAACAGAAGCCACGGTAGCAATGATTGGAAACAGACTCTGAAATTAGAATAAAAGAGGAAAATACCCATTTTCTTTTTGTAGCAGAAGCAGAACCTGTAAGAACCACACTAGTGTTTCACTCTCAAAAAATACCACCATATTCTGAAATCAGGACATTCTGATGGTTTTACCAGGATCTTAAAGATGCAGCATAAATAAGGATCATTAAAATTTGGAGATGTGACAATTACATTTGACAACAGAAGTTACCGTATTAGGCAAAGAATTGTTTTAATATTACTCAAGCATCCCAAATATTATAACCATTTCTGGGTGACTAGCAGAGTTTCACAAAATCTCTAAGTGTAATCTTTTGCTAGCTTCACCATCTGGGAGTGCACAGACAGCGCTTAATCCTACTGGCTTTTTTCCAAGAGATTTATGGTAAGTCTATGGTATGACTTTTCTAACAATCAAATGAGGGGGTTCTTTCGGTTTTGACTGTAGCTTAAAATAGCCCACTATCAAAATAATATTAGGGACATCAGGTCTCCAGAGAGCAATAGCATCTTTTATGAGACTAGCTGACAGAGCTGAAACTTTGCCCAATGTTTTCACCCAGGTATGCATAAACTTCTTCCTAAATGAACAAATACAGAAAACTTCAAACTAAATGCAGATAAATCATAAAGAAACAAGATGCTGGTAGAACATGGGTCATGTCATAAGACAAGAAGGGCACTACCTGGTGAGACAATGGGAGAAAGGGCACACTAGGAATGAGAGGGGTGAAGCAGGAGAGGAGGGTAAAATTACAAGCCAGGCCATAAAACCGTTACACATATCTAGGGATATCCCTACCATTATGCATACGTGTATCTCTACCATTATCCATTACGCATATCCAGGAGAGTTACAACATTTGATTTCCCAGGTTCGTCTTTGTAAAGCTTGTGTTTCATTTTGTTTTGTTCTGGATTTTGGGTTGTTTTTTTTTTTTTTAAAATAACTCAGAAGGATCAAGGCCAGGAAGACGATGGGAAGATACAAAACATGTTTCCTGCTGAAAACAGAGTGTGTTCCAGCCCTTCACTAGCTGCCTGCAGGAAAGCATCTGGGTGTAGAGTCACCCACACAATTCTCATGATGGCACTACTGCTCTGGACAGAGCCTACTGTATTCAAAGCATATATAGGTTTCAGGAATTCCTACAGCTCTGTCCTCCAAAGCTTTTATTATAAATACATGCTATTCTGGCACAGCTTGGTTTCCATTGGTGGGTTTGGGATTTTTTTTTTAGTCCACTGGAAGTTTGTTCCTCGTGAAGACTTCAATAAGGCAGATGGCTATTCTGAAGGCTCAAGAAGTGAGAGCAGAAAAGGAATGTGGGTCGAGGATAATGAAAAAATTTCTTTCAAGGTTTGGTCTTCCAGTTCTCACTGTAAAATACACACTGATCTATCATGGTCACAGAATAGGATGGTAAATAAAGGGATGAACAATTAATGCGTATTTTTGTTCTGAATGTTTTAGGAGACATGGGCACAGCTTCTCCAGAGAAACAATGAAGAGCATTCTTCAGATAAAATGGGCTCTCCCTAGAGTGCTACGTTGGCATCCGAGTTGGATATAACACTTTGCTGGTGTGTTTCAGATGCCTGCTGGCCTTGTGAATGAAGGTTTTTTGGTCTGTGGGCTGGACCTCTGAAGTTTGGCAAGGTCTGAGGAATCAAAGTGTGATTACAACTTTCTTGTCCCCTAACACTCCACAGGTCAAATGGACAACACAGCCACACTGGACATCACAGACTGCAAGCTAGCAGAGGAAAATAATATTGGCTCTCTTTAGACATAACTCTTGTTTCATGCTGTTTTGTCACAAAATTAATTAAAAGGCTTAGTGATCACAGAGAAACATAATTCACAAAATATACCTGTCATACTGCAAGATTAGTCCAGCTGAAAAGCAGAGCAACGTGGCTTTCTTATCTCAAACAGTACTTAAGTAAAGAGTGGCAGCACTCTTAGATAAGGATATAATTAGAAGTTTTCCATTTCATTCAACTGTTGCAAACAAACAGCGGGGGATTTCAAGTGACCTATTTGATGGGAAGGGCCAAAGAAAACTAATAGGCAAAAGAAAAACTACTTTCAAGAACACAACTGCCTCCCTGAATGGCAGCCTGCTGGGCATGCTCTGAATAGGGAAAGGCTTTGTTTCAGAGAAAGGTCATGGGTTTGTTTTCTTTAAAAACCTAAGATGGCTTTCCTCAAAACCTCACCCAATACATCACTGCCAACACATATAGACGAAACCTATACTCTCACCTGTGGTACACATTCCCCAGCTGCTAAGACCAGGTAAGGCAGCTGCTTACACATGAAGCCTTTATTTGCAATGGGGCAACACTAGTAATGGTCCTAGACTTCAATGAGTGCTCAAATTCATATTTTCAGATTTCTAGACCAAATTCCTATTCAGAGCTGATCGAGTGTGGTTTTGGCTGTGACAGAGACCACACTGTGGCAGGTATCTCTCTGAAAGCACTGTGGCCCATGGAGAAGGCCATGAAGAAACAAGCGCACCTCAAAGCGACTGTGGCTGTGGATAAGTCTCTGCTGCAGCAAGTATACCTCTGAGGAGGCTGTGGCTCATAGATAAGGCTCCACTCGGAGCAGGTACAACACTAAGGGACTACAGTCTGTGGGTAAGTCTAAGCCGGAGCAGAGGCAAGGGGAGGAGTTCATTGCAATGTTAAATCCTATGGTCTGGCCCAGTCCAAAGGGACCAGGAGCCCACATTGTAATGGAAATACCTTGAAATTGTTGTAACCCAGGACCTGAGTTGCACGTTACGGAAATTACTATAGCAGAAATCCCTTGTTGCTAGCCAGGCTAGGAGCAAGGGGAGGAGTTCATTGTAATGTTAAACCCTATAACCTGGCCCAAAGGGACCAGGGGTGGAGATTGTAATGGAAATACCTTCAAATTGTTGTAACCCATGATTTGAGTTGCATGTTATAAGAATTACTATAGCAGGAATCACCTGAACCAACAGAGGACCAGCATTAGAAGCAGCAGTGCAGTTGCAGCAGCGACCTGACCCAAACTGGCTTTGGTGCCCAATAACTCTATGCAACACACCACCCCTCCTGTCCTGAGTGACCACCGTAACAGATGGAGCCTAAAGTTATGGACTAAATGAACTCAACGGACATTTCTGGGCATGTTATGGACATTTTACAGGGGTGGTCCATAGACTAAGGGAATGATATCTGTGTATTATATCAAAGGATGGGAAGGGGGTGTGGTTAATGAGGTTGTATTAGATAACGTGCTACCTGAGCGTCACATAAGTGGTGTGGAATAAGGGGTGGAGAATGTGCTGGGTTCGGCTGGGACAGAGTTAGTTTTCTCCACAGTAGCTGGTATGGGGCTGTGGTTTGGATTTGTGATGGAAACAGTGTCGGTAACCCCAGTGCTCACCCAGAGCCAAGGGCTGTTCTGCTTCTCCCCCCACCCCACCAGCGAGGAGCCTGGGGGGGCACAAGGGGTTGGGGGGGACACAGCTGGGACAGCCAACCCCGACTGACCCAAGGGAGATCCCAGCCTGTAGGACGTCGTGCTCCCCATATAGAGCTGGGGGAAGGAGAAGGAAGGGGGGATGTTGGGAGCGATGGCGTTTGTCTTCCCCTGTCCCCGTTGGGCGTGATGGAGCCCTGCTGTCCTGGGGATGGCTGAACACCCGCCTGTCCGTGGGGAGTGGGGAATGGATTCCTTGGTTTGCTTTGCTTGCATGTGCAGCTTTTGCTTTCCCTATTAAATTGTCTTTATCTCAACTCAGAGGTTTTCTCACTGTTACCCTTCTGATTCTCTCCCCCATCTCACTGGTGGCAGGGCTGGGGGGGGCGATGGTGAGCAAGAAGCTGTGTGGGGCTTAGTTGCTGGCTGGGTTTAAACCATGACAGAGTGGAAACTTGTTTTCCCCAAGCACTTCGTCAGACTACTCTGCTGGTTGGTGGCCACATTTCACTCTTCTGTAACAGGAACTGCACCCATGAAACATGGAGGAAGAGATGGACAGAAGTCAGCTTTGTAGTCACCTCACCCCTTTGCACTGGAAGGAGATCTGAAGACATCCTACACACTGCATGGCAAGACTGTGAGAAGCCAATGCTTTCCATAGCAAATCCTTCTTCCCATCAGCTGCTGACCACCACAGACAGGTCCAGTCCCCCCACTGCATGGCCATACTACCACTGGCTCCCTTGTCCACAAAAATTAACATTGCTGCTGCAAAACTAAAGCTTTTGTAGCTCTGCATCTCACATTACGGCGGGGCAGCAGAGCACGAGGTGAACAGACACAGAAAATAGGGAGGACCTTTCCTACAAACCATCCGAAGCCGATCAAGTCCTGTGCAAAGGGTATGCACAGCTTACGCAGCTAGCCGGAAATGTATTATCTCTTACATCTTGGGTATTTGTTCAGCTTTCACACTGTTTCCTAAAACAACATGTTGGAACGCGTTCACCTTCACTTTTGAGTCTCCAATCACGCTTTCCCCCATATCCCCATAGATTTATTTTTTACATAGCTAAACTCACACAGCTTACCAGATTTACTTTCTATTTGATTTACAACTGAGTTTGCTGAAGCATATTGCTAAGCTCTTATCTGCATGTCCTGTTTTGGCTGGGATAGAGTTAATTTGCTTTCTAGTAGCTGGTATAGTGTTATGTCTTGGATTTAGTATGAGAAGAATGTTGATAATGCACTGATGTTTTCAGTTGTTGCCAAATAGTATTTATACTAAGTCAAAGATTTTTCAGCTGCTCATGCCCAGCCAGCAAGAAGGCTGGAGAGGCACAAGAAGTTGGGAGGGGACACAGCTGGGACAGCTGACCCAAACTAGCCAAAGGAATAGTCCATACCATGTGATATCATGCCCAGTATATAAACTGGGAGGACTTGCTGGGGCGGGGCAGATCGCTGCTCAGGAACTAAGTGGGGATCGATCAGCGAGTGGTAAGCAATTGTATTGTGCATCGCCTGTTTTGTATATTGCAATTCTTTTATTATTATTACTGTCACTTTATTGTTGTTATTATTATCATTATTATTTTCTTCCTTTCTGTTCTATTAAACTATGTTTATCTCAACCCATGAGTTTTATCTTTTTTTTCTGATTCTCTCCCCCATCCCACTGGGTGGAGGGGAAGTGAGTGAGTGGCTGTGTGGTGCTTAGTTGCTGGCTGCGGTTAAACCACAACACTGCAGATATGCATAATGCCTGTTTCACCATTTCAGACTTAGGAGAGTAATAGCTCACAGAGATGTTCTAGCAGCAGCGTTCCCAAACAAGCTTACTTCATGCCTCCTAGATGAAAACCTCAACTCCGTCTACACGTTCACAAACACCCTTTTAACTTTGGTTAAGATAAGCTCTCCTGCAAAATTCTATGTTAGCTCTGTATATGACTTACGCCCCTCACTATGCTGCATGACACACTATTGCAAGCGCCAGGTGCTTTTGTATTGCACACGCCTTCCTCTGTGCTGAGAACAAATCCTGCCTGTTCCACATTGTTTGTGAGTATGACTGTTTCACTGTAGGTATTTTAGTTCCTTCAGGTCTTTTTAAAACCCTCACATGGGAAGCAATTTCCAAACTCCATTCTTATTTTTAAAGTCAAGACCACCTTGCTGTTCCTCCAGATTGAGCTATTTGTTCAAGAATTCTTAATGACTAATCCATTTGCTACTCACAGATCTTTTGTGCCCTATAACCTGCCTGTAACAATGCTCAACTGTTTCCTGTAGCAGTATGTTCACTTGACTTTTGTGAAGTCTTTTCCAAATTATAATCTTGCAACACTGGGGAAGGCAGTATAGAGCCCCACAGCTCCGTGATGCTTCTGGAGGGCTGGGACTCTCAACAGGAGATTCAGAGAGGAAAAAACGGAAAGGTATCTGCATATATTTCTTCCACCTTTTTGTTTCAGGAATGTGGGCTAAAATACTACACAAGAACTGAAAGACAAAGAATAAGATGTTACATGACAGCAACGGCCAGTTGCAATTTTTTTTTTCTTCCTGGTGAGGTAGCCTTCCTCAATTCTTAGCTGGGGAAAAGTTCTTGCTCTGGAATGCCATAAAATAAGCACATACACTCATGAACAAAAAAAGTTGCTTTCTGCAGTACTTAAATATGGACCCCTAAAATGAAAAGACTTCCCCACCCTTAAAAGAGCATTTTTTTTAAAAGGAATTTTCTCCCCATGCAGAAAATCTACACACCACTTCTTGGTATAGTTTGCGCTGCCACTTTCACTTTCTATTGCGGTCTATACGGAAGGGCCTTCTCCCACACTTTGGCATTTCCTCTGTGTGCTGGGTTCAGCTGGGACAGAGTTAGTTTTCTCCACAGTAGCTGGTATGGGGCTGTGGTTTGGATTTGTGATGGAAACAGTGTCGATAACCCCAGGATGTTTCCGTCCCTGCTGAGCAGTGCTCACCCAGAGCCAAGGGCTGTTCTGCTTCTCCCCCCACCCCACCAGCAAGGAGCCTGGGGGGGCACAAGGGGCTGGGGGGGGACACAGCCGGGACAGCCAACCCTGACTGACCCAAGGGAGATCCCAGACCGTAGGACGTCGTGCTCCCCATAGAGAGCTGGGGGAAGGAAAAGGAAGGGGGGACGTTGGGAGCGATGGCGTTTGTCGTCCCCAGTCCCCGTTGGGCGTGATGGAGCCCTGCTGTCCTGGGGATGGCTGAACACCCGCCTGCCCGGGGGAGTGGGGAAGGGATTCCTTGGTTTGCTTTGCTTGCATGAGCAGTTTTTGCTTTCCCTATTAAACTGTCTTTATCTCAACTCAGAGGTTTTCTCACTGTTACCCTTCTGATTCTCTCCCCCATCTCACCGGGGGCAGTGAGCAAGTGGCTGCGCGGGGCTTAGTTGCCAGCTGGGGTTAAATCAGGACACTCTGGATTGATTATCATTCCAAACAACAACAAAAAACCCCCCACCTTTGAAAGAATTTTCTCAGCAGCTCAGTTTGTGCCCCACTAATTGCACTGTTTTCTGCTGCAGAGGCGAGTTCAGGTATTCCAGGTGGAAGTGTGGGAAATACCAGGTTAATTCAGGAATGAACCCAACTATAGCAGAGTGATCCCCTTGATGTCCAGTAGACATCTCTGTCATGCAGCGAAGCATGAGAGGTTCTCTCTTCTTTATTTTAAAGAAGAAAAAAAAAAAGACTCTGGGTTCTCATGACACCTATCTCTAAATACCTTTAGATCCAAGGTCTCAGGGTTTCCTGAAACAGAAGACCCTAACTTACAGTTGTGAAAGGCTTCTTTGTTATGTCCTCATGCAATGAATTCTGCTCATATACTCCAAGTTACACAAGGAAGCGTTAACTTTTATCACTGTTTACAGCCTTTCATTTTCTGTCATAGGGGTTTCTATTCCTGTTCAACTTTTCCCCCAATACAAAAATACTTACCCGGCCTTCAGTGTGCTCTCCCCTGGTTTTGTAGGCTTCAATTTTGTTCCCTCTCTTCCAACACCTCTGTTTCCTACTTTTTATTTTCCATAGTCATTACTCCTCCTCTTTAGCTTTGCCCATAATTAAGGGTGAACACAGTCTTCTCAACAGTGTTGCAATGTAGACTTTTACAGAGGCAACCCATTTTCCACTATCACATCCCGCTTCCCTTGTACACTAACACTTTCTTTGGCTTTTTGACTACACACCGAATGCTCTCCAGGCGTGCTCTCCAGAAGGATGCTAGAGGGGTTACAGTAATTTCAAAATGTGTACCTGGGTAACACTAGTTCAAATTATCCTTGCCAAACACCACTACATTTCTGCAAGATTAAAGCCATCTAGTTACCCATCTAGTGTTTCCAACTTCTCCGGGGAGTATGATACATTCAAAGGGGAAAGAAGAGCAGACATTTCCCCTTCAATTTTTTGATAGTGGGGGGGAGGTTTGAGGGTTCGTTGTTGTTTTAAAGGCACTCAGTTATTTATTTGACAGCCTAAAGAAGTCTTCTGCCCTTGGAGAAAGCTGTGAGAGAGCACAGCAGTTATACCACATACCAAAACGTCAGGATTGTAAACAAGTGCAAGAGAGGCAGTGGGCCTTACACTGTAATTAAACCAAGTGATAGTTCTTATTTGTAAACAAGGCAGTCCCACACAACTCCTCAAAACACCAGCTTGACTAAGCCTATAAATTTATAGGATTAGTATCGCAACATTTTATCACTACAGCACCACCTTGCCTGTCCCTCCCGCCTTTCCCAAGCCCTTGCACTGCTGTGACAGGACTGACCGCTGAGGCCAACCCGACACAGGAGACAAAAGCGAATACTACCCCTTGTCAGTGAATTCGTGCCCACCTTGCAATCCTTCGGGGTGCTGAACCAAAAAGCTGTGTTACCCCTTCGGCCCTTCCCACAGCGCCGGGGCGCTCCCCCCGCCCCGGGACCGCGGGGGCAGCTGCCGCTGGGGCCTCCCTGCCCAGGGTCCTCATGCCACCGCCGCCACGCTGGCAGGACAGGGCACGAGAGGAGGGGGAACCTGACAGGAAGACGAGGGAAAGCCTCAATTCACACAGTTTCTCTGAACAGCAGTATCTCCAATTTGCTGCTCGCACAAAAAAGCAAACGTTCGGTCCACAGACCTCATCCCTCTCCAGAGCCATTCGCTCCAGAGGGCTCAGGCAGCATTTGACTCCCAAGACCAGCCACCCTTATTTCCAATTTCTCCAGCAAGCAAGCAAGATATGAACAAGGTTTTTTTTCTGCCTTCTCCCTCCTTTTCCCTGGAAAGGGAAAACAGGCCGAGGGCAACTCTTCCTCCTCCCCAGACAGGGGCCATGGGCGGCACCAAACCTCTGAACGCAACTAATCTGCTACGAGCAAACGATGGCACCAAAAGACCTCGATCTCAGGCTGCGCTCTGCCTTTCACACAGGAAGATGGCCTTTGTCCCCAGAGCGGTGTGGCGTTTGTGTCCATACGTACTTGTGCCTCAGTGGGGAAAAAAGTCCCCAGATCGTTCACTTCAGGTAGAAGCTGCTGCGTTTATTAGAGACAGCTCTGTCCCTGGTCCGCATTAAGCCAGCCACACTGCCAGTTTCAGCAGTAGCAACATATCAGCAAATAACAAGATCACAACGTAAACCTCTGGGCCTAAAAAGCCCTGAAGAGCAATTTGCAGTGTATGTATAAGTTGTCCCTTGCCTATGTTTATACATATACCTAGATACCTGAAGGGATTATGCCTATTTTGTGTTTCCATTTACTTGCTCTTGGTTTCAGATTTCTAAATTATGCTGTGCAACAAAAACTAGAAACTCACTGCCGGCTATGAGAGTTTCTTTTTCTTTTGCTTCCAGTGTTTTTTCAAAGACAAATGAGCTGAGTACCAAAATAATTCCCCATCCCCTCCACAAAAGCACTTCACAGAACTACCTTGCGATTTAGGAATCAGACACTTTTTAAAAACCAAGCAAGAATAGGATTACAGCTAATCACATTAGCCTGTAACTTTTTCCCCCTCTAAAAGCAGGATTAAAGGCAGAGATGGGGAACTTCCCACATTCCCACACACCAGCTGCATTCTTCCAGACTCAGCTTGCTGAACAGCTAATAGAATTACCATCCACAGACCTAGGATTTTCAGGGATTACTCTGGAGAGGTTGCCGAAGGAACTCACTGGGCTGTAATTCCCAGCTTTGCATTACCAGAAAGGGACAGAGAGACCTTAAAATGACATTGAGAAGTATGCCGGAGGGAGTCCCAGCCCAAAGAAGTTGTCATCTACATTTTTTCAAGGACTGTGAAGACACTGATTTTAATCAATTTACTGAGAAGAATAAAGAAAGGAACAGAAAGCACAGGACTGGAGATGTGATTAAGAGAGGCAATAAGGTAAGGAGAGGGAATCACCCTCCAAGTCTGATATTGACATGTCTTTCTTTAATTTTTAAAAAGATCAGTGTAAGTTTTAATGCCTTACCAATTCCTGCATTATGGTCAAGAGCATACGTGACTGATTTACATTCTCACCTTCAAATGACACATGAAAATGGCTGAAAAACAATTATTTTTTGTGCGATGGGTGGGAGCAAGACAGGGGAGAAAATTCTACTTTCATTCTGCAAAATGGATATCACTCATTTCAGACTAACTACCCACAAAACTTTGTGATCTATGTGATGATATAAGCAACAGTATTCACTGGGGTTAGCTTTATGATCAGTATTTTCCATTTCTAAACACCTAACCAAATGCCTGAATCTAAATGCATACTCCATCCCCAGCAGCACCACACATACAATGCAGGTTTCACTGTATGGCTCTTAAAATTTCTAAAGGATAAACATTGCAAGTTTGAACTTAGGTCAAGTCCTTGGAAAGAAATGGGGAAAAAAAAACCCCTTGTAATTTCCTTTTTCAGTCAGACACCTACAAATAAGTTCAGCAAAGAGAAAAAAAAAATAGTTCAAACAAATCTACTTTCTACAAAATTTAGCATTCACTCGTGAAACAAAGACCCTTAATACAGATTCAGAAGAAAAAGCACTTTCTCCAAAATGCTGTTTTAAAAAAAGCACTTATAACCAGCAATTTAAGGAACCTAGTTTTACTGCACAGGCTTCTGCAAAGCATCATATACTGCTGAACAAATACAAAAAAACAAGACCCACACTCAGCTTGCCAAGGCACTTGCACAGACATGAGGCCAGTGGAATTAACGGCCAGGGGACCGAATAGGACACGGGAAGAGGCACTAAGCTCCCTACATGGCCACTGAAATCAACAGAGGTGCAACACTTTGCACTCCTGGGTACAAGCAGAGCTGCTCAGCTGCTTCATGAGCCCAGTCAGCAAGGCAGGTATGTGGCAGGTTTTATGTGGTGATTCTCACCTTTGAAACGGATGATCCAATGAAACCCTGAACCTACTGGACAGGGCCCTGCTCTCAGTTACAATGCTTGGGCCTGAAGCAATTTCAGGAGTGCTCTTCCCAACCAGAAAGTAAAGGGAGGTTTGCTTCCCACTATTAAGCCTCACAGCTTCTCGCTTTCTCCTCCTCATAGACAAGCAGCGCGGATTATGAATCAAAAAGAAAAGAGTCCACAACCAAAGATAAAAAGCAACTTCCTTCAAGAGAGAAGGGGAAAAGAAAAGAATAATGATAATTATAGAAAAGAAAAAAAAAAAATCAGTGGCACTTTGGGCCACTTCTTTCTCCAGCACTAACCTCCCTTTCATTCAAACTGTTTCAAAACCTAACAAAACCCATCTGAAATTAAAGCAGCAATGCCTATGGTATTTTCTCAGCCTTCAAAGAGCTGTGTCTTTAAATATCACACCTGAATAAAAGGACAAAACCCTTGCCCAGGTAGCCTGCCACGGAAAGGATCCTGTTTTACTCCAGGAAATGGCTATCAAGTGTTTCACGGTTGGGTAACAGGCTGAAATGCTGTTTCAGAAAGAACTGAAGGATGAGAGCTCATAGTACATCTGTCCACATGGTGACCTGCTACATCTGAAAAATACAGAGATCTCTGAAGAACAGCAGGGTAAGGTTTTTTTCTTCCTTTGCAAGACTTCTCCACAAAATTGACCACTGTTCAAGTTGTAAGAGCTGGAGACCCATCCTCAGTCCCACCTCCAACATAAGACTCCACCAAGGACCAGACTTATGTGCTATGCATCATCTGTTTCTGAGGAGGTCTCTAACACATACCTAAAGATAGACAAATCATACTTGGCCTGAACAAATCACTGTTGGCCAAAAAACATAAAAAAAGATCTGCTGCAGATTTTGGCTGGAGCTGGATCTCTTTTGCCTCTCTGCAGGGAGTTTGGAGAGTAGAAATTATCATAACAGGCCATAAAGGACAAAGGAACAAATCGGGGAAATTCAGAAAGGCTTACAGGGGGAGCAGAGGGGAGGAAAGATCTCGTCTCTGTCGGTACCTTTAAGCAATGGGGCAGAGAGACAGGACAGCACAAAGGGCACTTAGCTATGGGACCAGCAGATTAAATAAAAGGAGAAATTAACGGGGAAGACTTTGGAAACAGAGCTATTCCTATGAAAGGATCCCTAGACAATCTCACAGACCTGTAACGCCAGTCCAAGGACACTTTGCCACAGGATTTCTGAAGCAGTGGTATGAAGGATATCAGAGCACGATCCACAAAACCACCGCAAGCTAAAACCCAAACAGCATGTGCTCTTCTTCCACTCCGACTCACACATATGCTGTTGTGTCATCCCCCCCTTAAAAAACCCAACTGTTTATGGTGCAAAAAAAAAAGTAGCAAAAGATGCATTCAAAAGCTTAATCTGTTTCTTCTCTTATTGTAGCAGAAAACCAGTGTGGAGAGCATACAGGCAATGGTACATGGTTTCCCACCCTCTCTCCCTGAAGTCAGGTGAAGCTGACCACCCCAAATCACAGTATCGGTGTTGTTATCCCTGCCTGCAAAGCAGCCTGAATAGCATCAGTCAAGACTGACAACACCTTATGGTAGCACTTCAAAAAGAAGAAGGAGGGAGAAAAAAAAAAAAAGGAGATTGGAAATGGTTATTCACCTTTCAGCCACAGTCACCACCAGGACCTGGGACCTGTTTTCATGAGAAGGAAAGGTGCAGAGCCTACAAGATGTGGGATCGTTCCTCCTCCAGCACATGCCTGGTGGAGTTAAAAACAACCTGGCATTATGACAAGTGAAACCAACGGACAGACAGATCTCTCCACACCAGCAAAGAGAAAGGCCAACATAACACTGCTCTCTTTCCTCTTGGGGGACCAGACCCATTTGACTCCCGCTCATCTTGGGGATGGGGATAATTTAGGAGAACCATTGCCATGACTATCAAGACCAGGGCCACACAAGATTCAGGTGTTCATGCAACCCTTGGTATCAAAGAAAAGAAAGAGAAGGAAATTACTGAAGCTAAACACAGATGATAACCTCTTCTTAATTGAGTTTTTTTTTTTTATATATATCAGCATGAATGGTGACTCATGTACAGGGTCCATATTTTGGCATTCCCCAACAATGCATTGCCCACACCCCCTCCTGCTCCAACCACTGCACTTCCCAATGTCAGCTGGGGGTATCTTCCTCCTTCCCCCTCTCAGACTCCAGCAATTAAACCATGATGTGATTATGAACCAGAGATATCCCTTAGACTGGCTTTGACCCCAGCACAGCTTCCCCTTGGGTACGGTATTTATTTAGAGAATGCTAAACTCTGCGGACAAACATTTGCCTTATGTATGGTATTGGGAGGAGAAATCATACCTGCCTCCAGCCATTTTATGAGCTTCATCTGTTGAACAGCTCACGCAGCATCAACTATTTAGCACACTGCCACTTATAACCACGAGTATGGTTCGCAGCATCTACTAGACAGCAAGCATGCTGCAGGATGGGGGAGCTGGGCAGGAGGCACTGGTGGTGAAGCTAGCCAAATGGCTACAACAGACCTGCTGGCCACCTCCTATGGGCGTGAACCTCTGCAATTACCATGCAAATTACCATACCAAAATTTACAAAGTTTTATACTCCCACCCCATGTCTGTTGGATTTGGGGGGTGGAGAGGCTGGACACAAGCTGGGATTTCTCTCACCAGCTGTGCTGTTTTGCATTCCAAGCACTTGAACGCATGACCCCTTCTATTCTACCTAACCTACGAGCAGGGGAATCACTCTGGATAATACTGTGCATTGTAGCTGTCCATCCCAAACATACACCCTACCAGGTAAATGTAACTGGCCAAACAGGAACCAAGTCTTACAAGTCACCTTCCTACTGCTGTTTAACAGGGAGGAAGAAAAAAAAATCCTTAGGCCATTAAGAGACAATAAAATGCACAATTAATACAGAGCTGCTGCTGCCCAGTAGGACCTCTGGCATTTTAGAGCAGCAAGTTCAATCTGAACAGAAATCCAAGAGGGAAGGGATAAAGATCCAGGGTAGACATGATCCAGGAGCCTCCATCTCTCCCCGCAAATGCTGCTCCAGCACACGTGCAGCACTTGCTCCTACTCCATCCCCATGTCACAGCAAAGTTATGTGTCTGCTCTGCCCAAATCCACCCAAAGACGTCTTCCTCCACTTATTAACAGCGCTCCCCTACTCCAGATCTTATTCGGGATGCAGCTCAACACAGAGCTGACTTAACCTGTCCTTAAACCCACAAACCGTATTTCTTTCTCACGTGATACACGGATCCCATTGTAGGAATGACCTGTGCTTTGCATCACTGCTTCCTTTTAAGGTCGAACTGAGCATGTTTCATTTGATCACATTCACAGGCTCAAAGCAATTCACCCTAAGGGGCACAGCCCTGTCAGATTACTTTATAGCATGATAATAATTCCACCAAGCTGTTCTCACATACACCTTTCCCAAGCAATGCAGCTGCATCTAAGACAAACAAAGCTGGAGTGTTTGCAGGTAATATCTGCTGACTGCCACCAGTGCCAAGGCAGAAGGGGCCAAAGGAAGGCTGCCTGGGAGGACACAGTCACCCTCTGGTTTCAGAAGCCAGGACCATGCTCAAGCGAGCTTTTCAGAAACACACGAGACAGCACTAGCCTTAAGCCCCTGGGGGACAAGCGATACAGGACAGCTTAGAGGGATGAATTTCATACTTCCCTCATCAGGAATCATGTATGTGCAACTTAGGCTACATTAAAAATACCAGAGCACATGATTTACCTTCCTCCCTGGCCCCCCTACTTTTTCTTCTTTTAGCCCCATTAGTTCTAAGAAATCAGAGACCACATAGGAAAAGCCAAGCACAGAACAGCAGGAAAAACAACTGTGTCGTCCAAGCACAGCACCTTAAACTCAGGATTCGTTCTCCGCATTGCTATCAAACCTCTTGCCAAAGCTTATGCTCACTGCCTCAGTTTCTTCACCTGAGGAATCAGAACATCTACACATGTAAATTTTTCTCCAAGGTTATTCTGAAATCATTATTTGCAAGACACTTGGTGCATTAGAGGTATTACATAAATATTAGATGCTATCGTATAAGCTCTTACACAAGGAAAGGGATTTCTGAAGCTCTTAAAACTATTATGAGGTTTCTGTAGGCTGTTCTATATGAACCCAGGTTTAAACAAGAGTCTCGCAATGTATTTTAAAGTTAACATTACATTATGCATAGAAGAAGAATAATTCATACACAGGAAGAATGTTTAGTTGTCTTTAGGTACACATATGGGATTTGAATTTTTAGATCATTCATGAGGTCCTACTCAGTCTTATGTTCTGAACTACAGAAAGAATAAAGGAACATAATTTTATCCAGACAAAGAGAAGTGTAAACACATTTTTAAAAAGTTTAAAAAGGAAAGTAATTCATTATTTCTGCATACTTAACCTGAGAAGACAGCCAAATGGAACAAGATAAAAAAGGTATTCCTTTTCCCAGGCGTACCATCCTCCTGAAATTTGTACCAAACAGAATACATACAAGAAATGTGTTTACCAATGGGGTATGAGTCATGCTCCCAGCTGACGGTTAGAAAGACTAGCTCCCAGAAATGAGAACCTAACTTTCAATTCACAGGAGCATGACTGCAGTGTTATCTCTTGTTAATAGGAGGCAATGGGGATTAGAATAAGCGATCAGTAGTTGCAAGCCTTATGCCATCCTCCAACATCAACATATTGTTCAACTCAGCACAACCAATTTCTGTGCTTTGCTTTACCTCATCTCACAGACATGGTAAGCTTTTACCTGCTTCAGACTGTTATTACAACACTTAATATTTGTATAAATAGTCTGGTCTAGACAGAACATGAAAGGTACTTCAGGTGGAAAAATACCTCTGTGTTATCTTAACTCTCAAAATCAACAAATTTTATGTTGATTGTGCCAACCTAAAATTTATGATCACTGAGAAAGGCTGGAAATTATTTTAATAAAAACCTCCAGTCAATTCTCATGTACGTTCATTTCCTACAAGCTAAGTAACACAGCATGAGAAAACATGATGCAACATCAGCAGCCTTACAAAACAACCAGTACTTAGAGCAGGGAAAAAAAAGAAAAAAATCCATAAACTTCCCCCCACTCCTTTTCATTTTGAACTTAAGTTATTGCTGTAACAACATGCCACTGTAATAATGCTGCAGAAGGACACAGTCATCATACTTCACCTACAACTCTGCATTCATTATGGGTCAGTAGTCACCACACCACAGAGAAAATGTAATTGCTACTGCAGGCCTGCAGAGCAGAGAAACCACACTATCTCTGAAATGTAGCATTATGGAAAAAGAGCCTGGACTTTGTGTCTCATCAAATGAAAGGCATCACTGGGATAATAAATTGACTTTATAAGCCAAGAAACACACACACCACAGAAGTCGAGTTTCTGGCTACGTATTGCAACTTGGAACTGCAAAGATACCTAAAGTGTCATTTAGAAATTTTAAAAAAATGAATAAAAAAAGGCATGTAAAACCACCCTTTGCATTAGGGTCACAGACAACATACAGTTGAGACTTTCCCCATTTCCCTTAAGTGTATTTAACAGTACCTTTTGATATTCTCTGAAGGATGGCAGAAAGGTAAGAGGAAAGCATGCAATACAGAAGCAGCTAGCTATGGTCCCATCCCCAGGATTCATACAATTTAGAAAAGCAGTAATAGTACTGAATTCTGGACTACCAGGAATACACATTCAAAATAGATGGAAAATGACTACTCTTGTTTTTCTACCACAAGATGCTACTCAGTTGCAGTTCCCCTGCAACTCCAGCAGCACGACCAGCAGGCTAGTCCTTTGTCATTTGCAAATTTAGCATCTTATTTTGTCGTGCCATATGTAGTCCAGGGAATTCAACCAGGAAAGGAAGGCTCTGCTCCACCCTGTTCATCCTCTACTTTCACGGGGAGGAACAGAATAAAACAAAAGAGCAAAAGGTGAAAAATAATGCTCTGAGCAGAGTTTGGGTGCAGATGAATACCATACGAGTCTTTTCATGTTACATACTCCATCTATGCTACTGCCTCCACTTTGCCAGTTACTTTCAGAGTTTAAGGCAGGGGCTGAGAGCAGCTTCGCAGAAGCTCTGCAGGGAAGAGGTCGTAACACACTGAAAACAGCACAGAAAGGGACTAGAGAAGAAATTTCCCTCCCACCAACAGGGCAATCCAAGCAGAAGCTCAGAAACCAGCTCACGGCACGGACAGGGAAAGGTCTGGAAGAGCCCTGTGGCCTCGGTAGTGCAGCTGCCCGGAGGGGAGGGAGGGCAACGAGTAAATAAAGTATCAGGCAGGACCCCCCTCCACCCCCCTTACTCAAACAAATCACTTAACTTTTCAGAGAGCAGCAAATCTCCTTACCCCTCTGGATCAAAGGCAGACTTAAAGCAACTTTTGTTAACAGACTACCCTCTCCCTGAGTCATTCCTGATGCACATCAGCTAACCACATGCAGGAAAACTATCTTAAGGAAGCCCTTGGTTAAAAAGGAAAAGTTTATTTCTAAATAAAATGATACCTTTAAAGACAATTAAAAAGCTTACTGGGCGTGGGATAGAATTCTCATTTTGCTTCCACAGAGTTTGATGACCATTAGAAAAGTGCCTGTGGTACAAAAGTATCTCTTTGAAACATCTACTGGCCTTTTGCCGTCCTGTAGTATGAGGTGAACTGAAATGGGGTCTCAGGTCTCCCATGCAGGAAAGAGACAGCAAGACAGTCATCCCAGAAGACAAGTTTCAGGCTGCTCACCAACTAAGGAAAGCTGAGTCCCTATGGGATTCCCACTGAAATTTCAGGAAGCAATGATGTTTTTTATCCCAGCACCAAGTATGTTTTTGAAGATTTCATTTGCCTGCCTACATGCTTTGCATAATGATCACACTATTAAAAGAGGGGAAGCTAATAATAATAATAATTAAAAAAAGCTAATTTACATTTCACTGCATAATACCACAGAGATAAGTAGGTAATTTTAAGAATAAGTTAAAATATATGACATGGATGAGCAATATTGCAAAAATATCTATTACAAAAAAGTTCAGTACAAGAGAAGCAAGAAAAAGGGGAGGAGGAGAAGTGCTTGTTCCAGGGGAACAAGTCAGATGAACAGGCATATACCACAGATGCCAAGGAGAAGAAATAGTCAACAGGGCTTCTTTATCACTACCTAAGGTAGTAAGAAATCCCTGTCCTCAGGAATCAAAGGAACAAGAGGTCATCCCTGAAAAAAATACATATTTTGTGGACTCAGGCTGCTTTAGCCCTGCATGGGAACCAGGTCTAACCCCAAAATGCCTTCCCCAGCTTGCATAAAACACCAACAGGGCGACATCAATGAGCTCCAGTATCATCTGTAAACTGACATGTTTTACAACTAAAGAACATGACAATTGCAAGCCCTTTCCTGAGCCAAAGCCTCCAGGTGATCTGTTCTCAGATCCTAAAGACAGCGACACGTATGCTGGTGCTGGGTATGGAGCATAAATCCACTGACCCAAAGCCCGCTGTGCAGACAGCCCATGACATCAGGGCACAAGGAATAAACGTTGCACACACCCTCTCCTTACACCTTCTGGGCCAAATCCCCACCTTCTAAGTCTACAACAAACCTCTCCTTAGCTTCAAGTAGTAAAAATCTCAGTGCCCAAAGGCATCCCCACCAAGAAAACACTGGAATCACTTTTGCTGATTTGCTAAAACATGGAAAGACAGGAAAGGCAATAGCTCAGGGAAGCTGAAACTCACGGCACTGCAGGTACAGCATGTATTTCCTATTCCTTCATACCAAGGCAAACTAGTAAAACGTGAGTTAAATGGCTGACCTTTGTCTTGTGTCACAAGCTCCTTGTGAGGACACCAAACTTCCTCCTAAGATTCTTGCAAGTGCTCACTTGTAGTGTAACAAAAGGCAAACGCTGCTCTGATAGTTTCCTTAATATAGACGCTAACACAATGCTAAATAATAGCATAAAAGTACCTCATCCCCCACTTCCCCCAAGCAAACAAACTTCAGAATATGTGTAATAGTAATTTGACCTTCCTGGTATTTTTCCATTTCTTTTCTCTATATAACTCAAATGCGTTCCAAAAGGGAAACGGATATTTTGAACGCATACCTCCAAGCAAGTCTTACAATTATTTTCAGAACGCCTGGTAATAGCTCAGTAGGAGTAAAAAAAAAAAAAAGAAAAAGTCCTATTTGGCAAAACCCAAGTTCATCCTTATTTCCTTCTTTTTCTTTATTCGCTAATGGCTGTTGCACTGCTTTACCTTTGGAGGACAATACAATTTTGGTAGCACTGCTTTCCTCTAAGCTTCTGCGCAGCTAGTGTTTTGAAATCGTCTGGTTACAACCAAACCCTACTTTGAAAAATCATACAGATGTTTCTGGGAAGAGCCTGCTAGCATATTCATTAGTTCTCTCTCTCTCTCAGGAGTACCTTTCACTGAGCTCTGCTCCACCAGCACTGGAACCAGTAACTGCACTGGAAGGGGGTGAGACAAAAGAAAAGAAAAAAAAAAAAACAAACCTGAGATAAAGCAAAACCCCAACCTCTTTTCACATAGATAACAATAGGAACTGAGAAAGACACTGACTTTTTTACACTTCCCAATTAACCAAACTGCTCAAAGCTCAGAAGAATAACAAGTATATGAAAATGGTCCTGGGATGTTCTTCTCCTTTCATGATCACAAGAGCCATCTAATTTATCTCCAAACACTCCGTCACAGGTGGTTTCATCTACAGGGTCTACCTGGGCTTTCACGTCCTGGCACCCATGCTCTTCTCCCCCAACAGTCTCAGGCAAAGCTTGCAGGCAGCAGTGGATGCGCATACCTGGGAGCCAGAGAACCTCCCTCCCACTTTGTCCCCAACTTGCAATTACAGTTACTTGCTGAAAGCCACAGCACCTCACACGAGCTAAAAATAGCAGCACTTACTTGCTTTGGTAAAGAATTGCTTTTTAAGGGACTATTATAGTAACAGAACAATTAGAGCTTACTTTTAAACATTTAAACTTACAGTTCCTGGGGAATTTGCTCAGTAGTTTATTCAATTCTTTAATAATCTGAGGAGAACAATCCAATTTAAAATTCTTTAAGTCTCTTTTCCCATTTCAGCATCCCCAATGATGTAACAACCTCTTAAATAAAGCTCGCGATTGCTCATTAACAATGCGAAGCCTTCACTGTCGCTTTTGCTGTGGCTTTGCTGGGAATTCACACATGCCTGAAGAGACAGTGCTCTACAGTGAAACAGCTTGTAGCGTGGAAGAGCTCGCTTAGTTTAATTTCCGTAATCTGTGAGTTGGTAGCAACATGGATGGCCAGATACGCTCAAGGCTTAGAGACAGCAGCAGAGAGAAACCAAATACTGAGCCCCACTCCCAGTATCATCAAAGAAAACAACGTGTCTACCGGTACAGGAATCAAGCGCAAGGACATGCTTTGCCTCCGCAGCTACTCCCACTGCCAGTGGAATGAGGATCTGCATCCAAACCAACACTGCCCTTCGCCTGGCTGGTATTTAAGGCGCCACGTGCAATCGCTTCGTTCGATTCCGCTCAAGGCTACAACCAGGTCCCGACCAAACACCCTTCAAAGTAAATACCATGACGTGAGCGAGTCAGGGCAACAAACTGCCGGGAAAGCCCAGTTCTGGGGTTGGCCAATGGATTTTTCTTTGTTTGGAGCCTCCGTTCCCCAAGCGCGTCCCCAAACTGGAAAGCACTTGGGGAAGAGGCGACCAGCCACCATGGGCGAGCGCGACGACCGCCAGGTCCGCAGGAAGGTGCCGCAAAGCCCGCACCTTCCACCGCTTCTGGGCGGTGGGAAGCGGTTACGCACGCACAGACCGAGCCGGGGTTCCTACCGACGGCCCTTCTCGGTCCGCAGTCAGGAACGGAGACGGTTGCCCACCGGCGGGGGTTCCGTCCTCAGCCCCGCACCGCGGCAGAGCAGGCCCGGTGCCGCCCGTTCGCCACCCTTCGCCCGCCGCGTACCGGCCGCTGCCGCGGGGACCCGGGCGGGCAGCCGGCCGTTCGCATCCTCGGCCTCCCAGGGACCCGCTGCCCAGGTGCCGAGCCGCGGCCGGGGCCGGGCAGGCGGCCCCGCGGATGCCGCCCCCGCTCCCCACCCCCCCGCCGGCTCCCGCTGCCCGCGGCGCCGCACAGGCCCGGGACGGCGCCTCCGGCACCGCCGCCTCCCGCCGCCGGTGCGCCCGGGAGGGGAGCGGAGGGGAGCGGGGCCGGCCCGGCGGGCCCGGCCGCCCTCCACCTGCCCGCCGCGGCCGGGCTCCGTACTCACTCCGCGTAGCCCGTGGTCCAGGGCAGGCGCCGGGTCTCCTTGCTGAGGATGAGGATGGGGCGGGCGATGTGGTCGGCGGAGCACTCCACCTCGTCCGGGGACAGTCCCAGGAACTCGGGTCTCCCGTAGGGGAAGCGGAGGGGCAAGTCCGCGCCGCTGCCGTGCTCGGCGCCCGCGCTGCCAGCCATGATGCCGCCCATGAAATTGGCCACGGCGGACTTCACCCGCGTGAGCATAGTACCCCCGCCGGCGGCGGCAGCGGCGCCGGACCCGCCGCGCAGGGCGGGGAGTGGGGCGCGCCGGCGGGCAGCGCTGCTGCTGCTGCGGCTCCGACAGCCCCCGCCGCGCTTCCGCAATGGGGGCGCCGGGCCGCGCGGAGCCGGGCGGGCGGGCGGGCGGCGGGCTCAGGGGCGGCCGCGGGGCCGCGGGCTCATCGCGGCGGCGGCGGCAGCGGCGGCAGGTTTCCCCCTCCCGGCGCGGCGCTGGGTTAACTCAGCCCGGCGGCGGCGGCGGCGGCTGCTGCTGCTGAGTCATGTGATAGCGAGGCTGGATTCGCCCGGGTGCTTCCTGCTCCTCCTGCGGCACCGGCGGGCTCCTGGCACACGCCGGGCACGGGCGGCCGCCGCCGCCGCCGCCCCGCCTCCCGCGCCGGGGGGCGGCCCGCGGCAGGTGCGCGCCGGGCGGGGCGGGGCGGGGCACGGCTGCCTGCGGCGGAGCGGCGGAGCGGCGGGAGCGGCGGGCCGGGCCCGGGGTGCCCGCCGCTCCGCGGCCGCCTCCCGGGAGCGTTGGCCGGCAGACGTTTCACGCGGAGCCGCTCGGGGGCCCCGGCGCGCCGGGGGCTCCGTTACCGGCGGGCGGGAGGTCGCCCGCCCGCCGCAGTGCGCCCGTCCCCGCTGGCCCGCCCGGGGGCTGAGCCGGCGCAGCCCGAGCGGGACGCTCCGTCCCAGTCCCCGGCAGAGCCCCTCCGCTCCTGCGGGCTGCGTGCGGACCGAGGCTGCCGCCTGAGGGGCTTGCCGTCCTTCTCCCCCGACGCGGGTCAAAGGCGTCTCTCCTGCGGAATCATTTGCTGGGAAGAGGAATTGCCAGCGCCCTCGCCGCCGGGGCGGGCCGGCGGCGGTGGCCTGAAACGAGTCCCGTGGCCGGCCGGCCGTGGGTCGTTGCCCCGAGCTGCTCGGGGAAGCCGGCGGCCGTGCACCCCCGGGCGCCTCCGCGGGCGGCCGGGCGTTTAAGATGCTGTTGCGGAGCAAGAGCTAAAGGACACGCCTGAGTATCTTCAACTTTGGTGGCGTAGATGTTTTAACCCCTCCTTCCCTGGCTGCGTCGGATCCACTATGTCACACTCTTGCACCGAAACGCTTGGCAGGTCTGCTGCAAGCGGTAGTCACCCAAATGCAGGGAAAGGTGGCAGGTTGGGGTGCGCTGAGCTTCGGGGAAATGGAGGGTGAGGGGAAGGTAGCAAGAGCATTTATTTAGGAAGTCCGTCCTCTACAGCAAGGCTGCGTCGGTGCCCTCGGATGTTTCAGTACTCCTGGGAGGTGCGAGTCTCACTGAAAGGCAGAGTGACCTGCAAAATGGAGCAGGTAGGTACGGCAGGCCATGAGAGTAGCACGGGACCGGGACTTAGCAGGGAAAAGCTGGTTAGTCGTCATACATGGCTAGTGGGGATGATCGGCTGTCATCTAGCTGGCTCACACTAGAAGCCAGCTGGCTTACCACTGAACACACAGTTACGCAGTTTTGGAGACTAAGCTGTGTGAGCTCGTTTGATTTCTGATTATTAAACAACATCCTGAGAGCTGAGTTCCAACAATGCCTGGGTTTGATCCAGGTTCCTTGTGTACAGGCGTGAGAAACATAAAGTTGTTGCGACAGTTACTAGTTTTTATAATAAAGCTGTCTATTAAGAAAGTCTACAGAGCCAAAAGAAGATTAGTGAACAAGGAATGTGTTAAGTGCTACTTGAAGTAGAGTTGGAGAAATATCCACCCTGAATTAAACATTACAGATACACCTCCTTTGGGAGGAGGTGGTTATTTTTCCTATCACTTGTTTAGTCATTTCCGGGGTTGATATTATAGATATTTTGAGGAACGGTAAACCTCTCTTAGGTCAAAGACTGCTTGACATTAATAACTCACCATTTGATTACAATATAATGGACACCTTGTAGTTCTTCCTTTCATCTGTTTCTGTTTGTTTCCTGGTTATGCTGGAGAGGTTGTTAGTTTAAAGAAAAATGCTAAGAAATAGAAAAAAACACAAAAGTCTTGTTAAAATTCAGGGCTTTTTTCACAGGCCCTGTGTCTGGGTGCCGTGACAGGCAGCCGTTCATCCGCATTCACATGTTACAGGGGAACGCAAGCCTGAGGTGGTGGGATTCCCAAAGTCCCTTGGCTACTCCGGTGGCCTGAACCATATTTGATTTGTCTGGTCCCAGTTCATTCCCAGTCCCTTCCACCCAAGGACAATCTCTTTATACTACCTTTTGTCTGCTAGCTGGCCAGTGATTTTCATCAGATGGGCACTCCAGCACCCATTTCCCTCACTACCACTTTAATGAACCCACCACCTGGAGAAGACAGGAGTGAGAAGAGAGGCATGAGCAGAACTTGACATGTAACCTGGAGAGGCTCATTTTTTCTGTGTAAATTAGAGCCCCTCACAGGTTATCAAATATACTCCTGGAGAGGCTACGCCAGCACACTAAATTTTGCAGTTCATTTGAACCAAGACTTTGAAAAATACCATTGACTAAAACTCAAACAGAGAGGATTCAGCCTTTGTCCTCCTGCCCCACCTGCGGTCACTATTTTGCACAAAACGTGAGGGAGAATTGTAAAAGAGTGTATGTAGGCTTGTTAGAATTTAAATTATTATCTCTGCAAGATGACAAGGAAAAGCTCAGATCAGACATATGGGGAGACAGCTTAACAGCTTACCACTCAAAACAAATCTGTGTGCTGCTTGAAATTCTGTGGATGCTTGCCTCTGGCACAAGAACGCTATAAGGATACAACAGGTATGATACGTCCTCTTCATACCGAAAAGTACAGAGATGCTTTGATTTCAGTTCTCTTTGGGAAAGAGGATCATGTTGTTCACTTCTGAGTCAAAGGTGAAGCCCCACTTCCCAAAGGAAGTAATAGTCAGGCCTCGGAGATCTCAGCAAGTTCCTCAAATCTCCTAGCCTGCGGTCCATCTGGTCCAAGCCATTTTTCTCTGATGGTGGGTAGACTCTGAAGGTTTGGATATTGACTTCAAATAAAATTTTGAGGCTGAATTCTCTCTGCAAATGTTTGAAAATTGACTCTGTGTCCTCCTGCAATCCTATTACTAATGCAAAGGAAAGATGGCAGGTTGGATTTTTTTAAAGTGGAAACTTGTTTGTGATATTGGGATAAATGTACTTTTATCTCTGAATGGCTAACCACGCTGTGGATCTAGTAAAGCTGCCTGTGGGCCAGACACACATTCATATGAGCTCTTTGAAGCATCTGAATTATGTTATGCCACCTTGCCATGCATCATATTGAGCATTCAACAAATTCAAGAGCATTTTAATCATGATGAAAACAGATGTACACAGACAACGCTCTAAACTTCTATACAATGATGGGACATGACCTTTGAAGATCATGTGCTCCAACTTCTTTGTCAAAGCAGGGCCAACTTTAAAGTTATCTTACATTGTCCAGAATCTTGTCCAGTTGAGTTTTATGTATTTCCGAGGATGGAGATACCACAGCCTCTCTGGGCACCAGTTCCAATCTTCAGTCACCCACCTGTGAATATTTTTTTCCTGGTATCTATTTGGGATTTCTGTTGTTGCAGTTTGTCTATTGCCTCTCATCACCATTCACCTCCAAGAAGAATATGACTCTTTCCTCTCTATACCCTCTTATTAGGTAGTTGAAGACAGCAGTAAGGTGTCTCCCTAGCCTTTCCTTGAACAAACCCATTTCTTTCAGCATCTTCTTGCCACTGTCTTGGTGGCACACTGCTGGACTTACTCCAGGAGGTCAGCTGGGGAGCCCCAAACTGGACACAGTACTCTCGGAAGTGCCATTTAGAGGGCTGTGATCACTTGCCTTGACTATTGCTAATACACCCCAATATGTGGTTAGTCTTCATCACTGCAAAGGCACACTGGTGGCTCATATTCACTTTGTCTGCCACGTCCCTCAGGTCCTTTCCTGCAAAGATACTTTCCTGATAGTCAGCCCTCAATATGGATTTACTGGATCCCAGTTGCAGGACTTTGCATATGTTCTTGGTGAACTTCAGGAGGTTCCTGTCAGCCCATTTCTCTAGCGTGCTGAGATCCCTCTGAGCGGCAGCCCGCTGCCTCCAGCTATCAACTTGTCCCCCACAACCTGGGGAAAAGGAGACAAATACTTACAGTCAGCAAAAAACTTATGACTATCATAAACTCTCTGCAGGTACTATTTATATATAGAATCATAGAATATCTCAAGTTGGAAGGGACACAGAAGGATCATTGAGTCCAACTCCCTGCTCCTTGCAGGACTACCCAAAGCTAAACCATATGACTAAGAGCATCATCCAGATGCTCCTTGAACTCTGACAGGATTGGTGCCATGGCCACTACCCTGGGGAGCCTGTTCCAGTGACCGACCACCCTCTCAGTGAAGAACCTTTATCTAATGTCCAATTGAACTTCCCCTGACGTGGCTTCATTCCAATTCCTTGTGTCCTATTTCTGCCTTTCTAGCAGCTTTTTAAAGTACTGTAACAAAATTCACTTTAAAATAAAGGAAAAGCTTGCAAGATGAAATATCCACTTGGCTGTGAGGACTCTGGTTCTGGCTCTTGAGTACTTGAGCAGAGGGTATACTATGTGGAATAGCTGGAAGCTTATTGAATGAAAGTGCATTGACTTGATGTGTTTACACATTTTCTGATCATAAAAATTAATTCTGGTGCAGGCCCTTTTTTGTTTCTTTTGCAGAACATGGAAGTACTTGGGGCTCTGCCTCATAGGAATATGGATTTTATTTTAGCACTGTAACTCTTACTTGCCTGTACCTTGTTTATACCTTATGTTGCTTGCTTGCTTTCATTTTTGTTTCCTTTTGTTTTGGGTTTGTGTGGTGGGGTTTTTGTGTCGCGGGGTAGGTGCCGCAGGGCCGGCTCCTGCTGGAAGCTGCTGGAAGCTCCCCTGGCTCAGAGCCGGACCCGCCGCTGGCCCAGGCCGAGCCCCTCAGTGATGGTGGTAACACCTGTGGGAGAAGAGATTTCAGAAGGGGAACCCCCAGCGAGTCGGGGGAGTGGGATGTGAGAGGAACCCCTCTGCGGATCCCGAGGTCAGGGAAGGAGGAGGAGCGGGGGAGGAGGGGATGCCCCCGCAGCCCGCGGGGAGGCGGCAGGCTGTCCCCCCCAGCCCGTGGAGGGGAGTAGGGGAGCGGAGGCCGCCCAAAATGGCCGCGACTCTGTGGGAAAGCCTGCGCTGGAGCAGTCTGTGCCTGAAGAACTGCAGCCCACAGGAAGGATCCACATTGGAGCAGTTGGTGAAGGGGTGTCTCCCATGGGAGGGACGGACCCCACGGCGGAGAGGGGCTGAGCGCGGAGTCCTCCTCCCCCTGAGGAGGAAGGAGCAGCAGAGACAAGGGGTGAGGAACTGACCCCAGCCCCCATCCCCTGTTCCCCTGCGCCGCTGGTGGGGAGGAGGGGGAGAGAGCCGGGACGGGGGTTGAGCCGGGAAGGACGAAAGGGTCGGGGGAAGGTGTTTTAAGATTTGGTTTTACTTCTTATTATTGTATTTTGATTTGATTGGTAGATAATTAAATTGATTTGGGTTTTTTTTCCCCAAGTTGAGTCTGGTTTTTGCCCATGATCATAAGTGGTGAGGGATCTCTCCCTCTCCTTGTCTCGTATTTTCTCCTCCACGTCCCACCGTGGTGGGAGAAGTGAGCGAGCAGCTTCATGGTGCTTTGTTGCTGGCTGGGCTTAAACCACGACACCTGAGCTTTTCATGCTCTGAGTGAAAGCAATGGGAAAACTCCCAAAGACTTCAGTGAGAGCAGAAGTAGGTCTAATGTGAGATGAATGCACCATTTCTGCTGGCATGAACTTCTGTGTCATAATTATCGCAGATGTGCAGAATATCCACAGGTGTGAACTCTGCTGCTGAATTAATTTGGAGAGTATGTCAGAATAGGTGTCTGACATTATGGTGATGAGACTGTATCTGCAGGGGAAAAAGCAGATTGGAAGGAAGAATTGGTTGTGTTTCTGCGTTAATCCCCCAAACAAAAAAAACACTTGGGGCCTTATTTTTGCACATGATTCTCCTTAGGAAGATCACCATGTCATGTGGCGATCAATGAAGTTATTCTTACCTTTTCAAAAGTACTGTGTGACCTTTAATAATGATGAGGAAGCTCTTTATCTCTGGAGAAAGGTCCTTCAGAAGAACAGTGCCTGAGGCATCATAGTGATGTGGAGGGGAAAATGCCACTTAAAAAGACATCAATCATACTTCCCACAATACCAGATCTCCCATCCATGCCTGCAGCAACCCCCAGCATTTCTAGGCTTATCAGAGCAGACAAAATCAAAGCCATTGGTGCTCTTGCCACTTTACAAGCAAGAGCACCAAGTAAATTTTAAAATCCATAAATACTAGCAATACTTGGAGTGATATATTTTCTCAGCTATACCTGATTTCTACTACACCATCCTCTAGTCAATATTGATTTCACAAACAGGATTTCCTTTAGAGAGACTTCTGGGACTGAAGTTCAGAGAGAGCATCTCCAGCAGAACATGGTTAGTGTGACAGTCCCAAGGTTTTGGGCACTCTCCAGTCCCTCGCAAAGCACGAGTCGAGTTGTCCCACTGAAGCCTGCAGGCTACCCAAAGAGGCCAAATCCACAAAATGGTATCAGGGTCAAAACCCTGTATATCTTATTCTGAAGCACAAAATTTAGGGCAAAGTACTCTTCAATTGCTGCCCTAACCATGATGTAGGGTTTAGGGTTTATTTCCGTGGGGTCCGGATGATGGAACACCAATATGATGATCAAAGTAGTAGTAGTTTATTGAGCTTAGCCGATCATTTTTATACAATTCTATAAGTTGTTTAGAAATTCTAATTGGTTGCTGCATGCAAGCATTTGGTGTCCACGCGCACAAGCATAAATGGTGATTGGTTACATCGGTACTGTCCACGCGCACAGACGTAAGAAAAGGTTAGTTATACACGCGCATAAACATAGGACATAATTGGCCGTATTAATTAGAGCATGCAAGACTTGTCTTAGTCCAATTGGTCGAGATAAGTCCCTGAATTGAGGTTGTTTGTGCCAAGTTCCCTTTATCGTGGAATGTGCACCTGTGTTTTTCTAATTGGGATCTTTCTTCTTCTATCTTCTTGTTTAGTCTGTTCAAAGCCTTCTAAAGGTGTCTGGAACACTCTTGTGACCATGAGCTACTTTCAGGCCCGATAACTAAGTTCCATATAATTGAACCCTACATCTCCCCCTCTTTTATTGTTTTTTGTTTCAATTAACACAGCCTTACTTGATCCATCAATTAATTTTTAAACACATTGCAACACACAAGGATGGACCATCTTGTACATTCTTGTGCGGTTTTGCTCCGCGAACTCAGCCCAGCAATCGGTAGGTGCCAGCTTTCCGTGGGCGTCCCCACAGAGGCAACGATGGCCTCACCATACCCCAACCCGATGCTCTTCGGAAAATCCCGGTATCTATACATTTGCAGAGGAGCGGGTTTTAGCACACGTGGCCAGCGGGTGCCAAAATCCGCCTCATTTAGAAACCCATGACGCGTTCGCTCGCTGGCCAGGCACGCTGCATGAGTCATAGCCATCTTGTCTATTTGTTCATGGGCTTTGTGATGCGGTTGCAATGCACTGAGAATTTTGATCTGTTATGTTAGCCAAGATGACCTACGCATTAGTTTTTGGCTGAGGTGGTATTTGTATTGCCGCCGCACCATCAATGATGCTCCAGATGATGATCGTGTAAATTGAACGGAAGTCCATTGTGGGCTTGCACCTGTGAAAACACAAGCATAATCTCGCCCTAGGTTATTAATGAAAAGGTGGACTTTCCCATTGCTCTGTTTCTAGATCTTTAACTAAGGCAATGACCTTACCTCCAATTTTAGTTTTAACTAAATCTCTTTCTTTCTCCTTTTTTTTTTTTTTTTTTTTGGATGAATAAATGACTACATATCGGGGTATCCTAAAACTACTGCCACACCTGGCTCTGAAGAGTAAAGTTGCACCGAGTGCTGGACAATACTAAATCGTATATATATATCTATCTATCTATCTCTGCTATAATAACTCTAAACTGCTTATTCTCTATACGATCAGTTATAGGTTAGTAGGTTAGTTGGTTAGTCAAATTTCTATTAGAATGGTTACACACACACACACACAAAAAATTTTTATATATATATATATTATTATTTTTTTTTTACTATCCTTTCTACCCACTCGCACTAAGATACATATCTAAAGCCAGTATCATACTCCACGTTTTTCACACGCATTCTTAATTTCCGCATTGACTGCCGGTCTCTGTCGTGATTTGTCTAGGCGGTCTGTCTAGGGCTTCGGGACCTGCTGATGTCTCCGCTGCCTCTTGCTCTCGATCTTCTGAGTTGTTTGTGTCATCTGGTCGCTCAATCCACGGCTTGACCCATTTCGCCGGTATCCAATGGGGCTGTTCGTTACCTGTGAAAACACAAGCATACCCTCTTCCCCACATAAATAATTTGCAAGGTCCCTGCCATTGCTTTAAAACTGGATCGAATACTGAAACCTGCGTCTGATATTCATCAACATTTTTGTTCTCACACATATGCCTATTAATTGGGATCTGATCCTCAGCGCCACGTGGCTGTAGCCAATTCAAAACATACAGTGCTTTACTTATTAATTCTTGAGGGGTACAATGCCGCATGTCTTCCCCTGTTTTTAAAATGTTTAAACGAGTCTTTAATGTCCGATGTGCTTGTTCAACGATAGCTTGGCCAGTAGAATTATGGGGTATGCCAAAATTATGAGCTACCCCCCACAGCTGTAAAAATGTTTCTAATGACTGTGCGCGATATCCCGGGCCATTGTCTGTTTTAATTTCTGTTGGTACTCCCATGGCCGCAAATGCTGCCAATAGGTGCTTAATTACAGCCTTGGCATTGGTTGATACATGAACAGTAGCCCATATAAGGTTCGAATATGTGTCAATAGATACATGAATGAATTTATATCTCCCAAAACTGGGATACTCCGTAACATCTGTTTGCCAAATTTGCAATGGTGATAATCCCCGGGGGCTCACCCCTTGTGGTTGTAAACTTGGAATATTCGCACAGTTTGGGCAGGCAGCAAGAATAGCTCTGGTTTGTTGTAAGGGAAGATTAAATTGTCTACTCAGCACTTTTGCCAACTGATGGTAAAATTTATGGGATAGCAGCGCTTGCCCAAACAAATCAGGCTTGGGTGTATTAGAACGAACGTTTGCATTGGCTACTACCAGTTGATCTGCGCGCGCATTACCTTCCACAATGAATCCTGGCAACGTTGTATGACTACGAATATGATCGATAAAAAATAAGTCTGTCCGTTTTTCTAATAGCATCCATAATTTCAAAAAATGTCATAAACAGCTGCTTATTATTTACAGTTTTTAGCAAGGACCTATGCATACGTTTGACTACCCCAACAACATACTGAGAATCCGAAATAATGTTGACAGGTGTTTTATCCCACCTTTTGAAAACAGCGCATACAGCTAATAGCTCAAGCACCTGTACTGACCCCTCTGGCAAAATGACTTTGGACTTCCAGGATCCGTCCTGAAGATACACAAATCCCGCTTTACCCGTTCTGCTGCTAGCATCAGTAAAAACGGTAATGGCCTCCAGCGGCTTTTCGCTGCAAATAGAGCGTGGTTCCATTGTTAACATTGTTTTAAATAATGGGTGAGGGGGGTAGTGATTATCCACTTCCCCCTTGAAGTCCAGCAGAGCTACTGCAAGACACTCATTTTTCATCATGGCATTATTCACAATATCAAGTGACATAAGTAAAATAATTTTGTCCATTTGCCTCCCTGAAATTTGTATTGCCCTCACCCCTGCTTTTTGAATGCACATTCCCAGAGCTTCAATTCTAGTGACTACCATTTTTGACATGCTAGCAGGCAAGAATATCCATTCTAGTATTACCAACGGGTTTTGTTTCTGTCGCTCATCCCACTGACCCAAAATTCCCGCAACTTCCTTATCTGAGTTATATACATATAAATTTATGGGTAAATCAGGGATATATCTGCCAGACATAGATGATATAATTTTTTGTTCAATTGCTGTCAAGGCTTGCTGTCCCGATGCATTTAGTTGTAGTACAGAAGTTAAGCTATTGCTGCCCCGCAATAAGTCCAGCAGTGGTTGTAAGTCTGTATTTGTGATACCACAATAAGGCCAAATCCACTGTAGGTCTCCGACAAGTTTTTGTACATCATGTATATTTCATATGTCTTTGTGTAGCGACAGCTTTTGTGGACAAACAGAGGCTTCCGCAACTTGCAAACCCGAATATAGTGTTAATGGTGTTCCATCCTTTTTAAACCTTGATCGACAGTCACTGGCTTTGTGTCCGAACTTGTCGCACTTGTTACAGAGCCCAGGAAAGTTTGACTGACTGCTGTTAGTTAGTGCTGACATAGATCGAGGCTGCGTTGCTATGCGTTGGGGGCATGCACGTCTCAAATGCCCCGGTTGACCACACCGATAACACGCTAAGGGGTCTTTGTGTGGGCCGCGGTCTCCTTTTCCCTGTTGCACTATCAGTCGTAATGCTACCGCAAGCGCTGCAGCGTGAGCTTCAGCATGTATTTTAGCTTTCTCTTGTTCCTGTATCAGAGGTAAGCGATTACAAGCCTCTATGATATCCACTAATGTAGCTGTACATGGAAGCGACGCAATGATTTGTCTGCATTTTGCATTCGCGTTTTGAATAGCTAAGTCCTTTCCGACCGCAGCTTTCGCTTCGGGGGTTAAGGTGGGCGACGCATCGACAGCAGTTTTTAAACGGTCAAGGAATTTCATGTACGGCTCCTCTTCCCCTTGTATGATTTGAGAATATGGTGGGACTGGTTTACCCACTTGCGGCACCTCTGAAATAGCTTCCAGAGCTAGTTGTTGTGCCAATTGTAAAATCTCTGGTCTTAATGCAGCCTGAACGGGACCAGTAGCAAACTGTCCCATGCCAAGTAACATATCAACACTGACAAATGCAAGTGGATTTTGTGCCCCAGCATCTAAATTTCTCACCTGGGCTTCTTCTGCTTTCTGTCTCCACCGATCATGAAACAGCAACCTCTGAGTTGGTTCAAAGAACATTTCCACCAAAATCTTTATATCCGCTGGCACTAAGGTTTGTGCCTTAAAAAATTGTTGTATCATTTGTTGTACATACTTATTGTCTATTCCATATTGCATGATGGCTTTTTGCAGTTCTCGAACTGTTTTCCAGTCCAGAGGCGCCCATTGTCGCTTTCCTCCTGGTTCAGTGAACACGGGAAATGATCCGATAGTAGGTGGCAGTGTTATTCCTTCTATAGTGGCTTGCTCAATAATTTTGCGCCAACGTTGTCCCGGCGAAAAAGACGGATCGCTGGGTGGTGGTGGTGGGGGTCCTGCCCGGGCTGGTTCCATGTTTTGTAAGGGCGGGTCTGTTAGCCGTCGCATTCCTTTGTATCTATCCTCGTATCTCCCTTCAGACCCTTTTCCCTCATCGGGCATTAATTCCCCTTTTTGTACACACAGGTTAATCAGTTCTTGCGTTTTATCCTTGGGGGATTTTTCTTCCCCATTGCCCACCATTTTAGCAAAAGAATCCATACTTTCCACGATCGCAGTTACTGCTTTCTCATATTTCTTTCTCATCAACGGCTGCCCACCTTTACCCCCGTCTCTTTTCCGCATTTCCTCCAGCAATTCTAACATTTTCTCTTTTGCTCTATTATTAGAGTAGCCAAGTCCTCGTTTGCATTATTTGAATCAGGGTATATGCTAGGTATAATTTGTTCATGTTGAACGGTGGTACCTGGGGGCTGTTTTCTTGTAGGTGGATTTTTACTCACTCCCTGATTCTGTAGGGTTTCCTTTAATCGTACGGTTAGGGAGGCTTGGGAACTGTCAGATGGCTGATTAATATCGGCAGTCCCAGGGAGTGGAGCAGAAGTCAAGGGCACAGGAGCACGCGGACAAGCTCCAAAAAGTCTCTCTTGCTGCATTATGTTTTTCTCCCCGCTTTTCCCTTTCGCTTGCGGTTGGAGAGAGAGAGCAGCAAAAGCAGATGCAGATGCTTTACGATCTGCTTTCATTTCTTGCAGAGTTGTCTTAATCAATTTCCATAAAGTTGCAAGACCTTTAACTTCTTTAGACCCGTCACTAATTTCATCCCATAGGGAGGTTCCGATAGCTTTCCAGGTACTAAGTTCAAAAGCTGTACCCACACTAATTAAAAGGTTTCTGTCCTTTTTAATATCTGTCTCTGTTTTTTCAACCAGCCTTGTAAATATCTTTCCGGCTGCCTTTTCTTTCGCAGATGCTGCGATACCCATGCCGCCCTTTTTACCAACGTAAGCTTACGATTTACCTGCTTCTCCCGAGCAGTGTTGTCCTGCCTCTCTCGAGCAGTGTCCGGCGCTGTCTTTCAAGCCACCGTGGTCCGCGGCAATTCCCTGCCTTTTCAGTAGCGTTGCCTCTTGTTCCTCTTCGGATCACGTCGGGGTCACCAAATGTAGGGTTTAGGGTTTATTTCCGTGGGGTCCGGATGATGGAACACCAATATGATGATCAAAGTAGTAGTAGTTTATTGAGCTTAGCCGATCATTTTTATACAATTCTGTAAGTTGTTTAGAAATTCTAATTGGTTGCTGCATGCAAGCATTTGGTGTCCACGCGCACAAGCATAAACGGTGATTGGTTACATCGGTACTGTCCACGCGCACAGACATAAGAAAAGGTTAGTTATACACGCGCATAAACATAGGACATAATTGGCCGTATTAATTAGAGCATGCAAGACTTGTCTTAGTCCAATTGGTCGAGATAAGTCCCTGAATTGAGGTTGTTTGTGCCAAGTTCCCTTTATCGTGGAATGTGCACCTGTGTTTTTCTAATTGGGATCTTTCTTCTTCTATCTTCTTGTTTAGTCTGTTCAAAGCCTTCTAAAGGCGTCTGGAACACTCTTGTGACCATGAGCTACTTTCAGGCCCGATAACTAAGTTCCATATAATTGAACCCTACACCATGAGGTGATCAAAACCCGTAAGTATCTTTGCTTTGTCAGTCTGCAGGGGCTGTAGTTACACTCACCTTTCATGGCATGGTGCATTTCACCTGCGGGTCCACCTCTGAGCATCGCCTATATCAGAGATGTGCTGGAGCAGAGTGGGGGAGTTGGGAGGGGCAAGCAAACATCCAAGGTTTCTTTTAGACTAGGATGAAACGAGGGATAAAACTGTTGTATGCATGGGTTTCATGCTGATATGCAGCATGGACATGCCAGGGGCCCTGGAGTAGCAGGTAGGAATCGGAGCCAGAAGTTGTCTAGCCCCCTAATTCAACATACATGGAGAACAACCTTTGTTCTTGGTCGTGCTGAATGGCTAAAACCCTACGCTTAATAGAGATCCAAAGCTTGAGATTCCTCTCACCAGCAGGCCTTAATCTAGAAGGTATTTTCAGAGCACAACTGTTGTACTGAGTCTGGACCAACTCTTAACAGGTGTTCCGTTCCCTGGCAGAGTCTCTCCCTCCTGCCATTGCAGACTCGTTCTTTCTGTCCCTTCCCAGAAATATTTAGGAGGTGACACAAAGCAGAGCCCTGTCACAGCCCTGTCCTTAGTCAAAAATATGCTGTACAGCTGAGTGGTGAAAGCATTCATGCCAGAAAAGTGGGTTCATATCCCTTCTCACAGTAGAGCAGTAATAAATGCAACATCCTGAGCTGTGTGAGAGCAGCCTTGATTTAGGTACCTAGGCAGGAAAAAAGCCCTAAGGAGGGATCTTAATTGAGTAGAAATCACAGTAAAAGATACCACAAAATCTTATAACTGCCTGCAATCTATATAAATACTTCAACGTAAGCTGCCCATAAACCTGTAAGAATTTCACATTTGCCAAAAACTATAGAATGACTTTTTCTACAAGAATCTATCTGCAAGTATCCTGAAAAAACTTTCTAATTTCACAATAAGCATCATCATCACGATTTTGCTTCTACAGCCTCTTCTTACTTTCCATTATCTCTGCTCCTTTTCAATGCCGGTAGCTACATCTGCTAATAATGGGATGGAATAGGGATTAGCTTGTTTATGTGCTCCTGTTGGTGGCCTTTCATAGGGGAGGTGGAGCAAAATGATTATATTCTCTCTGGGGCTCCTTTGCCCTGCTCCTGCAAAAGAACATCTTGCCCTGATGATGTTGTGAGATGCTTCAAAATGTCAGTGATAGCAACACTTTTGCTGGCAGTCTCAGCAAAAAAACTGAAAGTAATCAAATAGCTTGCAATGCAGACACAACAGGAAAACGAGCAGGTAAAAGGACTTGCGGGTATTTGTAGGTACTTGGAGTTATGGGACAGCACTAAAAGCTTGGCTGAGCACAGGCACATGTGTTTTAACTGCCTCAACATTTCGGGTCAAGCAGGAGCATGTTTCAGAGTGTAAGATGGTCTTGACTCGTGCCTGAGTTAAGCATGGGTTAAACATGCAGGGAAGTGATTTGTATATACCAGGTGGTGGGGAATTTTTGAGTAATCTGCTAGCTGCCTTTGCTGCAGATGCTCCTTAACTGGGCTGTTTCAAGAGCAAGGGGGGGGGGTGGGTGGGTGAGGGGCTTCTTGTCTGCTGATGGCAGCTCAGGAGCGGGTGGCGAACACGAAGAAGAAGGATCCTCTCCCCACATCTGGGCTGCGGCTTCTGCTGCACAAGCTTTCCTGCAGCCCAGGCCAGCCAGGCACCAGCTTTCAACTGCGTGTCGGTCAGGGTCTTGTCTGCAGCACGGTCGAGCCTTAACCATCATGCCCTGCTTACAGTTAGGCAGTGCCACTTTTTTTTCCCCCAGCTTTTTTTTCTTTGTCATTTTTTTAATATTAATTAAATGAACAGTTCTGGCAGAACTTCAGGGTTTGAATGTCAGCCTGGGCATATGAAATCCCAGGTGCCTTACGTTGCATTCATTCTCAGCCAGCCTTGCCAAGGAAGGAAGTGGGATTTTTGAGCAAGTTGTCAAAACCCTAGGCTCCTAGACTTTAGGCCGAGTTACCAGATGTTTTATGCTGTCAGAAATCACAGTCCCAGCTATACTGAATGATGGCAGAGAAAGTTAAAGAAATTATGCTACTTTTGTATTTAGCTCTTGGATTTCTGCTCATCTTCTCTAAGCAGGAATATGGAAACTGTTTTCCCCATTCATTTTTTTTCTTTCCAGCATTGCTCATGAGGTGCCTGTGGCCCTGCACAGTCAGCCTGACTGTCTGCTTTCCTAAATACATGACATTCTGATATTAATACCCTGTCATTCAGATTGCTACAACTAATATGCAGAATCTTGTCAATAGCCAAAGAAAGAAGAAAAAAACAAGGCAAAAGCAAGTACCTGGAATTTATTGGCACTTCCCAGTGTCTTATTAAGAGGTAAAAGTGTGTATATAAATATTTATTAAGTTGTTTTAGAGTAAAAAACCCCCAAACCTCTCCTGTTTTAGTTGTGTAATAAGATACTATAAATTTTGTCCTTTCTTCTACAACATCCTTCAAAGGTCTCTTGTTATAGTATCTGCTGTGTCAGTAGTGTGGGCTCTAAACCATTTTTAGCTTGGACATTGCTTTTTTCCCCCCACACTTGTTTTATAACTTGACCGCTCTCTTTTATTAACGCTTACAACATTTTTATTTAAATGGATTCTTCCGCACCTTGTTTTATTTACTGGGGGTGGTTTTGGCTTGGTTTGTCTTTGTCTTTTACTTCCTTTTTTATTGACTAGAAGCTATGGCTTTTGACAGTCTTCTGTAGAGTGGATTTAAAAATAATAATAATAATAATAATAATAATAATAATAATAATAATAATAATAGAAAAAGAATAATTTGTTCATGTGTCTACTTAGAATAGATTGCCCAAGGCACAAAAACGCAACAGTTACATCTGCTTCATTTCTCCCAATTTGAACTGAATCAGCGACTAAAACCCAGGACTTTATTCAGTACTACAGTGCTGCCAGCTAAGAGACAGACACGTAAGAAAGCGTTAGCAATATGCCAGTTCTGGCCATCCGGCATACAGCAACACTGACGGGTTTCGATAGTTGGGAACAGGACCCCTTTAATTTGTGTTGCAGTATACCTATTGGCTAAATTAAAGGATCTTCTGAGATCACAGAAACTTTGGCTTTTTCAGATGTTCTCAAAAAAACCCCAAAGAATAAACTGGAGTACTAAAATCAGACTGAAAAGTTTGCGTCAGGGAGAAGTTAGTTCAACTCTGAAGTGGGCTGATGGGGAAGAAGTGCAAACAGGATTGTCCAAACATCTCTGCTTCTGTAGCGGAGGCAGCAGCAGGAAATGCCCTAAGCAAACACATTGCCATAACAATAGGCAATCTGCGGGACCTTCTGCTTGCTCCAGCTGATGTATCTGAAAATCAAATTAACCTTTGACTTCTATGGGTCATGGCCTTTCAGCTATTGTGTCCAAGGACCTAAGAAACTGGATGGAAAAGATGCTTTTTAACAGATTTAAAGCAATAGAGGAAGCATCATAATCTTTCACCAAATAGCTGACATGGAATAAATATGCTGACCTTCTGGAAATATAATCATTTGTTATTGAACATCTGTGTTTACAGTTATTTTTTAATAGGAAGTGTTTTTTAAAAAAATCTTCAATGATTTATATGGAGCTGTAGCCCCTGTTGACAGTGATACATGCACCTCAAGTACATTTAAGTAACAAGAGTAAATAATTAGTATGCCATAACCTAATGCTGGTTGTTGCTAATAATTTCTCAGCTTAGCCACGGACACAATTCTCACCGCGGTGCAGGGGAGTTCCCTTCACCGCATGTTTTCGACTCCTTTCCCCCCCGCTGCCGACCCCTGCCCGAAGCCCTGCCTGAAGCGGGGAGGTGATGGGGGCTCGCTGCCTGCGGTCGCACTGCAGCCCTCTGCAAACCCCACGGCCCCCGAGGCCACCGTGCGGTTGTGGTACCCCGTGGCTGGTCCAAAACTTGTTGCCAGCCTAAGTAAAACCGATTTTGGTCTTCCTGAAAATGAGAGTAAAATCACTCTGCTGCTGCTCGCTGCCTTCCCTGGTCGGCCACAGCGTGGGGCTGACAGTGAAGGTGGGGGGCAGTTTTCGGGCTGCTCATCCCAGTCTTGGTGCCTCCAGCCCTCAGACAACCATCTACCTGTGCCAAAAAAACAGGAACCGTTGTCACAGCTACACCCGCTTGTCCTTTGTCCTTCGTGCCTGCAGTTTGCAATCCTGAAACAAAAAGTGGTTCCCTCTGCAGATTTCAGTATATCCAAGGCTGCGATATCTCCATTTGCACCTTTATAACAGGACTTACTGAGCTACAGTTCCATGAAAAGACCCATGGTTAATAAAAATCTGGAAATGTGTTGTCTATATTTATGCATTATTTAATAATAAAGGGTTTAGGTGGGTGGGGAGCACTGTAAGGTATTCCCCTCAACAGTTTGCTTGAAAACCCCCGGCTCTGGGCAGACCCCCTTTTCAGCAGCAATTACTGGGAGAGCCAGGTCTGGAAGGCAGGGTAAAAAAGTTTGCTGGCTGATAGCAGGGAGAGAGTCTGCAGCTCAAGAGGAGACTGAAGAAAAGTGTTGATGCCGCAAAGACAGCTGCGGTGCTCCTTTAAGTCCGATGAAGCCTGAAATTCAAAGCTGGTAGGAAAGGCTTGTATAAATTGCATTGGAAGCATTTAAAAGTCCTGATAAGCAGGTATCTCTCTGACCCTGTTGGCAGCTACATTGATGTAGCAAATTTTCAAGGATAAAGTTCTTTGAGAGAAGTTTCATAGGAAGGTTTGATCTGTTAGTGCTTTCGGTAAAAACCAGCCACTCCCTGACGTTTAAGCAAACATTTAATGAAAACAGTGCAAGCACTGTGCCGCTCTGTTCCCCAGGTTGTTTTCATGTGCTCCTCACGGGGGGATTTTGTGACATGGGATTATAGCTCACATGTACAATTACTGTTTTATTCTAGATGCCCTAAAGCCATTCAGTGAGAGTCGACAGCCAGGGTTTTTTTAAGGAGGGACTGAAACTGGTCTTTGGCACCGCAGTATGCTGAGCTTACTGCCCTCTCTGGGAGCACGCATGGGGCTCACCCAAGCGGAGCAGTGACCATGCCCCAGGATTTTCATGTGGTAGCTCTGGCTGGAGGGGTTTGTCCCACGGAGGGGGGGCGTCTTCCCCGAGAACAAACTTGCAAATGACCAGATATCCTCCTAGGGATGAAACAGGGAGCAGTGCCCCTATGGGGTCACAAGTCCCTACCTCTCCTGGGAAAGGAATGAGATGCTCAAGACATGGTGAGAAGTGGTTTCTGGGGGGTACCAGCTACCCCATAGGGAAAAATGGTTGAGATTTTAAGATGGGGCATTGGAAGGTTGAAGCAGGAATAAAAGAGGTGTCTGGGTGAGGTGGGAAAAGGCATCCAGGAATCATGAAGATATTAAATCAGTAATATGGATTATGATAGTTTTGGTCTATCATGATAATAAAATACCATTATTAGTTCCATAACAATATTTCAGCAAAGACTCCAGTCCTTGGGGAAAATTAAGTTTGGAAACTATTGATTTAATGAATAAAGGGTAATTTGTTAGGTCATAGTAAGTGCTATTGATGTAAACAACGTTGTCTGTAATTTTATAGTCATATATTAAACATTGTTATGGAGACCTTGCTGCAGGAAATTCATAGCCATTTAAGCCACATTGAAGTTGTTATTCTGCACAACACAGCCATGAGAGAGCTTCACGGAAACAACAGGGTTAGAACTCATTTCCAACTGCTCCTGAAGCTGCCAAGGAAAGCAAACCTGATTTTTAGAAAGTTCTTCCACTTGGCTTCTGTTGCAGCCACCTTTTAGCTTCAGCAAAATTTGTGTGTGCTTAGCAGCTCTGAGAACAGTGCATTTCCATCAGGTGCCCAAGCTGTATTTAGGATCTGGAGTTAAGCACTTGGCTTTGACATTCTGACTAAATAGTATTTTTTATAAAAAGTCCTGGTGATTGTAATTCATCAAAACCAGGGGCTCATATTGCTGCCTTCAACACTCATCTTTTCCTGTTGTTTCCTAATGCACACATCATCATTTGCATCTTGAACATTGATTTGGAAAAATAAAGTTGCTGTATCATAATAGTAATACTGAAAGAATGCATAAACCCAACAAATTTTTATATGCCAGTTTTCCAGAATTGCTCACCTATGTAAAATTAGTGGTGTGCCAACATTGGCAGGATTAGGACTTAATCATATTTTCTGTCCTTTTTTTTGGTGATAATCATTATTCCAAAGATAGCAGTCAAGGGGAGCTGCAGCGCATGTATTTTTAATTTTGATAGCTTGGGTAACAGCAATGGTCACAGTGAAATGAAATAATGCAGGTGTCGGAATGACAGAAGTGCCAGAGGAAATACCCAGCATTATTCTTGATAATCTTCCCACGACCTGCACTGAAGCCCAGGCCATTGCAGTTAAACTGAAGGGCTCTCAGCGAGGGTTACCCCAATGAAATCAAACTGCCCAGATGCAGAGCCAGCATGGGCTGTTTCTGACAGAGAACATGAGAACCCGGCCACTTGTGTTCCACAGGCTTGTAGACAGCTTTGTAGAAACACAATTTGTAGAAACATTTGTAGAAACACAATGCTCAATACATTTTTGTATGAGTCATATGTGTTCTTCCTCTTCAGTCTCTTCCAAACAAGTTCTCAGTGTCTCTGCATATCACTTCTAGCCGGCCATTAACAGAGTAGTTGCACATCTTGTATAATGAAAAGTGCAGATGATCTCAGAATGGTCTTAATAAAACAGAGATTAACTCCGTAACAACAACAACAAAATCTCTGTGGAAAACCATTGCCTTTACAACAGAGAGAAACTTTATGTGAGAATCTCGTTCAGGGTGGCGGATCGTTTGATATTTTTTCACGTAAATCTCTTCAAACTGTTTTTTCTCTTCCTTTAGCAGAAATTAAATAAAAATTTAAAAATAGCCAGAAGGCAAAATATTACCAACATTTTAAATTTGAACAAGTTCTTCTGGTTTCTTTCATAAATACCATTAATGCCAAAAGGGAATTCTGCACTTACGTTATGAAGCATCAATGTGATCATATGATTCACACTAAAATTCAATCTGAATAGCAATGTTTTAATGTGGTATAAGGAAAAAACCGCTGCCCCAAGGCCGGCAGCTGCTTCTTATCCAGTACAGGGAAAGAATTCTCTCTGAAGGAAAGTTAAAGTAGCTGTATTATGCACATGCATTCATGCGCCTGCATACATAGTTTATACAAAACACCTTAAGCTTTCGTAGATGGTATATGACGCTGTAACATACATAGATTCAAGTGGAAGAAGGAGGTTTCCAGGTCTGAGCGGCATGACCAAACCCGAACGAGCGATCTCTGCATGCACGCATCCTGCCCCAGCGCTGGCCGGCTGCCTTCCAGGCTGCCTGCGGCCGCTCGCCGCCGTGCACGGGGGGACAGGGCTGCGCCCCGAGAGGTGCCCCTTCAGGGTGTAAGTAACTGGCCCAGTCCAGGCACTGTTCTGGTGTACGCACTGTCTTGCAGAGAGCATGCTCCTGAATAAGCGGCCCAATGCTCCTCTAACTGGAGATGGTTTACCTCCAGCAGTGCGAGTGGATTGACGTGGGGGTGCACAAGTACACAAGTACAAGAGCAGGTCAGAATCAGGCACGGTTTTTTGACTTCCCCTGGTGTCATGCCCAGCAAAGCAGTAAGATTCGTAGGGGGATTTACCACAAGTGTGGGCTGTCATGAAAAATCACAGCTGTTGCATCGTGGAGAAGATTGGGCACGCTCCCAGCTCCGTGTCGCCCTTATCCATCTTCTTCCCTCACGATTCAAAGTTACAGGTATGGCAGCATCCCCCAGAGTGGAAAGGAGACGACTTAGCTGTAATTACAAAGGAGACTTTTGAGACCAAAAGATGTCAACAGTTTCTTGTAACTGTGTTTAGCCCTTGAATTCCCCAGCCAACTGAACGCTAAACCATGCCCTACTGGGATGCAAGTAACTTGAAAGGTGAAGAGCAGAGGTCAGAGTACTGCCTCCTTGAGTGCCGGCCAAGACTTTGGCATACAGCGTGAGCCGTGTCATCTCACGATGTCGCACAAGGCTCAGCGCAACCATTGCTCACGTAGCTGGCTGGACCCCAAAGCACCCCTCGCACCAGCCCCAAGGATGGATCCCGATGCCCGCAGTCTGCCGGGGAGCAGCCCGTGCAGAAGGCAGGATGCCTGGCGGAGGCTGGGCACAGGAGCTGCTCTCTCCCCTCCCACAAACCTGAGCTGCAGCCCCGTCCCCTGCAGGGCTCACTGAAGGTGCTCCCGTGTGGGAGAACGCCAGCCCCGATTTCACAAGACCCTCACACTGATAGGCTTCGCTATTTTAAAAATGTACATCTCAGCCCTCCACTGAGGTTTTAAAGAAGATTGTTAACTCCATATGCGTCTTTTGGCTCCCTGCTTCTTATTTCTATGTTTTATCTGCTGGCATCCTTAGAGTGTTAAAAGTTGCATTTAACCTTGTCAAAGGAGGACTGTTTCTATTTTAAATTGAAGCATTTTGTGCACAAGTCATATTTTGCTCACAACATTTCCTTATGGCTAAATATTTATGCTGGAATTCTGAAATGATAATACAAAAACAGTCAAATGAGCTGAGGAAGAGCAACTTAACGTTCTGGAAGGAAGTTTAATGATATCCTTGATACCTTGTAATTGAAACTACTTTATATCCAAGGCAATAGAAGGAATAGCAGCAATATGTATTTCATGACAGATTTAGCCTTTCTTTTTTTCACAAGATTTGTACGAGCATATCATGATTTCCTCAAACTCATTTGGTGAAATCTCTTGGATTGTTTTATTCTGCAAATTGCCTTATCCCATAGAGTGAATGACAAGAGTTCTCAGGCTGAAACATCAGCTTCTCACATTCTGCTGAGTAGCTGACATTGCTGGGGCAAGTCACAGTTACTATTCATTGCCTGGGCGAGCGTGTACTTAACCTGCTTGGGTTTCTTTAAAACTTAATTTTCCTTGAAGATGTCAGTGTGCAGCTCTAATATACACTTTCTTCTGAACCTGACTAGGGATTTTCCCAGAAAAACAAGGTTTCAACCATTAATAAAAAGTCCTGCAAAATGGCAAATTTTCACAGGAAAATGCTAAATTTACAAACTTGTTGCACTGAGAACTGAAATAAAATAGATTGGTTTGGATTTGCTTCATCTGAACTACAACCGTAGTGCTTCAGGTCCTTGGAGTAAGTTTCCTTGTTATTATGCACCAGGGCATCCCTTCTGCAGAGTCCCGTAACAAATCCTGCCTGTTACATGACTGCACACCTAGCAAATGCTTCTGCATTTCTCAACTGAAACTCTTCATGTGTTTTCTTTCCATAAAAATTGGTTCCAATCGGATTTAGGACAAATATGAAAATGCCTGGATCACCCCATAATGAAAATGCTGTTTGCTCAGCTCTCCTTCCTGCAGATATCTATACAATGAAACTGTAAATAAAATAAGCAGAAAGAGAAACAGCAGCGGGACAAGCATGACTTAGCAGATTGAAGAGAATATCAGTGTCTATTTATAATGTTTTTCTACATTTTTCCTAAATCTGTTTTAATTTCTGTTGGGAAAAGCTATATTTATATAAAAGGACTATAAAAGTGGCCTGAAGTGATCTTTGGCCTACAGACTTGGCCTTGAATTGAATGCCGCCTCATAAAATCTGGCCATCGCCTTTCACTGATTATTAGGAAATAAAATACATTTTCCTGAAGTGCTTCAAAGGTATTCTTTTTGGTCATTAGGGTATGTTAGTAAATGCTACTGTCAAATGAACATTTCAAACCAAAATAGAATTTTCTGCCATCTTAACTATAAAAATTACTAGAAGCTATTGTCTCTGCCTAAACAGAGTGGTAACAAAGGAAAGTAGAAATATCTTTGATGCAAACTCATCTTTACCCTTTTGAAAGAAACAACTACTTAATGGGATAGCTGCTCTTTTATACTCCTCCCTTTTGAATAGAGATACTGAATGCATCCCCATTATCTATTCTTTCAATGCTTATTCTGAGAAGGAAAATACATGACAGGTGGGTATAATATGTGAGAGACAAATATTATTGCATAGTTGTAATCCAGTACACCGAGGTCCTTCCTTCAGCTGGGACTTGACTTGATAATGGAGATACAACAAATGATAAAGAACAGTTGAATATCTCTGTGAAAAAGTACTGTATGTTGCCACAGAGATAGCAATATAACTGCATTATTTTTTTTGCAGAAAAACTCTGGGTAAACATTAGCCATTAATAAACCAGACCATTTTCTCCTAGACTGAAAAAGATACTATGAGGCCAAGATTGTTCAGCCGATGAACCTGCTTCTGTAATCTGTTTCGGATAACAACATTATAACAGTACTGAGCGTATGCCTATATGAAAGATAGCAACAATTTCTTCTGAAGCCAAATATGAAGTAAAAGAACAGCTGTCTGAAAAGAGTGTAATTGATCTTGTGTTACACGAGAAACAAAGGCAGTGGTGGGGGTGTTGCAAACATTTTGTTACATTGAAATGAAAACTGATTGTTATGGGATGAGTGGGACTGAATTTTGTACTGAAAACATCATGCGTTTATTTATTAAAACTCTGCTTTTCAGATGCCTTTACTAGGACTGTCTAAGACTTTCATATTACCTTATTTTTCAATTGCTTTTCTTTGAGAAACTTCAACTGATTCAGCCATACTTTCTATCATCTGATCTCTACCTCACACTGAATTTTAATGTCAAATGTGATTTCAAAAAGTTCAGATGTAATTGAAAGGAATGCTAGGAATAGGAGGCAGATTTCTCAGTGCCTAATATTTTTCCCACTATAAAGTACTTGCAGCAACCCTCCAGTTCGGAGGAGGACTATGAGATTTGGCAAGGGACTTGGTCCTAGATTCACTAAGCTTCTGTTATTTCTTCTGGGAAAACCTACCTGTATTAGAAACCCCAGAAAATCTCGAGCTGTACGGGTTTTCCTGCACTTGTTCAATGCAGATGAAAATTACAGCAGCCTTAAAGTTACTTTGCGTTTATGCTGAGAGACTGGATCTGCTTGCAGACATCCAGCAAACAAGAAAGTGCAAGGCTGAGTGTGATTGTTTCACATACGAACAGCTCTGTGTGGCAGTGCCAGTGGTCCCTGTTCTGCACCACGTGTTTAGGTATGTCTTTTGTAGCTATGGTGTGCATTGCTCCATCACAGTCCTACACAAGGACTGCAAGCCAAATTGGTTATTTGGCTGTTACAGCAATGGAGGTCATTCACTTGCTTTTACATTAGATGACAGTGATAAATCTGTCACTCCATATAAAAGTAAACTGCTTTTGCTGCCAGAAGAATAAGAGCACATTAAAAAACAACTTGATAAGAATATTGGTTAATGAACACTTGGAACAGTGCAGTTAAAAACTTAAATTTGTTATAATTCTGATTGCTATGCAGTGCGTACGTGCTATCACAATCCACGGCTGTAGCCAAACTATTAGAATCATTGAGAATTAGCACAATGAAGCAGCAAATGGGTGTCTGGATCACGCTGACAGCACATTATGCCGTGGTCATAATTTTTCTTTCCCTAATAACACTAAAATAATGATAATTGTAGGATCAAATGGGTCAAAATGATGAAGCAACATGGGTTTGAAATAATCTGCATTTCCTATGTGACACCAAATGGCTGACTTTTGGAGTGTGCTGTTTAAGCAGCTTGTCTCTCTTTCCAGGTTTTAATCGGTTTCCAAATAGTTCTGCAAAAGTCTGGGATTGAGCCTTTCCAAAAATCATGAATCTAAGGTGCAAGTCATATAGGTAAGGTGTATGAAATTACCAAAATTGAGAGAAAATTAAGACCAGAAGGCAAAAACAGATTAAAAAAAAAAAAAGTACCACATTTTAAAAAGTAGCAGCACAAGAAACATATTCTGTCCACCTCTGTAAGTGACCTAGCGGAGCTTAAAATGGAGGACTAGGGAGGGAAACAAGCACTTGATCTTCCCTCTCCTCATCTTCAAGAGAGGCTCTGAAGCCCTTCGTGCCGCAGATGCCTCACGCCTGCAGTCAGGGTGTGCTGCTGAGAAGCCCATGAGGAGGAAAAGGCCTCTTGGGCCAACCAGTGACCACGGGGAGGCACGGGCTCGATCTCAGAAAGGCAGCGGTACGGAGCAGAACAGACAAAAAAGTGAGTTCTTGTTTGACTTCATGAGAACTGGCCTTTGTCTGCTCCCTCAGTTACCAATTTTTCTCGGTTGTGTCTCCAAACAGTGTCTCAGGTGGGAATTCAACCACCAAAGATGCCTGTTTAGGATGGCTGAAAGGTATTCCCGCACACAGCGTGGCGTCTGGATCAAGCCCTGCTCTCAGAGCCCGGCTGTCGGCAGCCCCAGGCAGATGTGAGCCGCGGGTTACACAGCTCTGCCGCTGCATCAGCCACACGTCAGGCTGCGTCCTGCTCAGAGGACCGACCCCCAGGTGTTGAAGTGATCCCACCAGTCAGCAATCTGCTGAACCCAGCTCGTGGGTCAAAGCTGGCATGGTTCTCCACATCATTCTGTTAATCCCCCGGAGATTTGCAAAGCTTCATGAAATACGTTGTGTTTTCACAGTGGCCATCTGTTATGTGCACGTAAGATTGCTTGTGCTGGTGACTTGTGCTTGTGCTGGTGCTGGTCAGCCGCGGAGTGGGATCTCAGCCTGCCCCTTCAGAGGTCGGAGCAATCACTACACAGAGCTGAGAAACAGAGGTTCCTCTCAGATCACATCCAGATGTTCATCGCAGGCAAGGAAATACAGACCACATGCTGGTGGCTCTTCCAACTATCACACTTGACCAGCCCCTGCTCAAGTGTTGTATGAGAGGTTTGAATGGGAAGCGGCGGCCACAGGCTCTCCCGGCTCGCTGTGTGCGGGCTTTTCGGGAGACGTGACACAGGCACCTCCATCCACGGGCAGAAGGGTGCAGCCAGAGCTCTGAGCTGCCGTTGTGGCTGCTGTTGCCTCACACACACATCGCTTTGAAGCCTGTATTTGTGCTTTTGGTTCAGGATTCCAGACGTGGGCCAGCTCAGGACGAGGAGGGGAGGATGGCTTGAGGACTCGCAGGTTGCCTTGCATGGATGAAAAGGGTCAGGGTCCTGGTTGGTGGGAACGCAGGTGGAGGAGGAGGAATGAAAGAATACAGAGTTCAGATGGGGACACTCAGGTGCAAGAGATGGAGAAGAGTGGGTGAAGTAGATAGAGATGTGGGGCCGGGCCCTGACGAGACAAAATAAACTGCCATGTAAGCAGTCAAGGAAGCTCACATTGTCAAATTTAGTTTGGGAAGCTTTTGTAGGCACTTAGAACAGAACAACACCTTGCACAGGGGTGAGCATACTTGGAAGATACATTGCAAAAAACTCAGGTTACTTAACTGTCCTGTCAGCGATGTACCTGAACAAAAATACATGCATATGGCAACATAAGGTAGGCTGGAAGTCTTGTACGTCCCTCTTAAAACAGGTGATAACCAGAGGTCAGGATCCAGTCTTCCCTGTCCTCCCATGCTGGCCCAAAGAACACTTCAGATGTGACCAGCTCTCAAGGATCAGTGTGACACTTTCAAGAAAGTACCTGAGCTCTGGCAGCAGGGATGCCTCTTTCCAAACCAGGATGATCTGCTCTAACATCCCGAGCTTGAGAAGCAGGTGGCTGCTCAGCAGGGCTTCCCAGCCTGTACTCCTGGCCTTGTAAGACAGAACTTGATCTTCATGCAATGACCCCAGGACATTTTATTTCTTGCAGGAAGGAAAGCTATGGAGAAGGGACAGTCTGTTTATTCCTACAGTCTCCTGCATCCTGGATCACTGGCCTCTTGTTGCTATCATAACACAAATAATGAGAATAACTAGGTGCTGATGGTTTCAGTTAACCTAGAGGTTCTTCTGGAATGCCTAGCTGGAGACTTACATCCAAGCACTATTAGAAGTAGCGAGTAATATGCCATTCAGTGTTACTCAGATAGCTACAGCGTTCCCATCTGGATAGTATCAGTGTTAATGATAAGAGGAAATCAGAAAGGCCTCTGGTGGGCCTTTGTAGTTGCTGTTATCCGCTAGAGACGGGACTTTGTCCATACAAGAACCACATGGGTGAGACTGCAAAGAGAGGATATTTTACTGAAGCAGAAACCCTTCTGTAAGTTATTCTTTCAAAAATTATTAGACAGCTCTTTTCCTAGTGTTTTGCTGAGTCCTCTGTATACGTGGAGAAGGTTTTGCCAAGTGTCAGATGACTATTTCTAAGGCTCTGAAGATCTGCTACATTTGGAATAACCCTAAGAATTGCTTCACCTCATTCTTTCTATGCCTTAAGGCCTCAAAGCTGCTGGAGGCATGATGTTAAATGTCTCGCCAGGAGCGTGTACATGCTGGGGAGCCGTGGAAGGAGACAAGGCTCCCAGTGGCATTGTGGGGAAAAGTGTGTGTGCCTCAGCATTTCAGTGACATCTATTGGACAACCCTGTTGGATTGGTTCCCAGCATTAATTTGCAATAATCACAATAATTTATATTCAAGCCTTAATTAATGAAGATCTGGATATATATGGGATGGGGGATCTTGAAAGGATAGGGTGTACTTTCTGGTCTGTTTCTGCCCCTTTTCATTCCAGTGAAACTCTGCTGATGACTCACTGCTCATTACCATCCCCTGGCAATGTATGAAAAGAGAGATGTGCAGCAGAACAAAACGTTTCTTACCCTGATTATTTGCTTCTTTTCAACAGCCCAATATCTCCTTTACCACAGCCTGGTAAATGGCTTCCCCATATTTTAAAATCCTCAAAAATGTTTATGTAAGGAAAGACTGAAACATATAACTACCTAGAGGTTATTTATATAGCAGTTTATCATCTCTGTGCTAAATGGTTGGGGTGGGGGCAGAATGAAAAATCCCTTTCTGTGAGGTGTGCAGACAGGACGAGTTTAGGTTTGGAGCCTCCAGCAACAGCGCTGGGCTGTCTCTGGGCCATACTATGTGGTGGTGACAGGTGCTGAGGGGATTTGCTAACGTAACGACTTCTATGAGGTAAAGAGGTTTCCTTTTTATATATAGTAAGGTAATTAACCTACTAACCAATACCCATGTTACAGCATCGCTGGGGTCGTGGCACGTTCAGGTGCTGTCTGCTCCTCCTCACTGCCCAGCCTGACTGCTGGAGCTCTTTGAAATCTCTGATTTGGTAACTTCTGAAACACACCTTTATCTCTGCACACTATCTTGTATGGCTGCTGCTTCCAAATGTAGGGCAGGTACATGGGTTGTGTCCCTCCTGTCGTGTGTGGTGGTCCTCAGCGAGGTGCTGAGGTGCACGTGTGGACAGCATCTGGCCTGTATGGTGGCATCCTGTGTTGGTGTGCATTAGCCCCTCTCTGCCCAGCGGTTGTTTCTGGAAAGAAATCTGGTTACTCCAGCAAAGAGGGAGCCGTGCTGGATGACAGTAGATCCTCTGGTCAACACAGTACAGACATGGCTATTGGGAATGAAGATCACTGAGTTCTGACTTCAGTTTCCCTTCACTCAGAAGTATAACTCTCACAGAGCTCTCTTCCTTTGGAAGAATCAAACATTTATCTTACATCCATGCAAAATTTTGTAAAAGGATTTACTACTGATATTTGATGGGAAAGAAGCCAGGGATCTGTCTTGGTTTTAATGCATTGATGCTGTTCCGGAGAAATTACTTCAGGTGAAATCTTATTAGTCAGGGGTAAAGTCCACTGCAGAAATTATGTCTTTTGTTTTGGGAATGAAAAGTAGCTGTTAATGTTCTTTTTCAAGGATTTGAAAGCAGAAGCAGAGTCCTAAGGCCTCTTCCAACTCTGTTTTGTGGTCCGATCAAACAGCACAGCACGCTGAAGCCTCCTCAGCAGCACAGGCACACGGGAGGAGTGGAGGAGGTCTGAGCATGGGGCAGGGCATTTCCCAGAGGAGAAGGATGGACAAGCCTGTGAATAAACCTCACATGGAAGGTGAACGGGGATGGGGGTAAGATCCTTTGGGAGATGGGTTTGCTGCCCCAGAAGAGATGGAAGGAGTGGGGGCAGCAGCTACCCCAGCACCTCTCCACCCCGTCCACCCCTCGCGCGGCAGTAGAAGCCGGATGAGCTCTCCAGAGCTGTAGCTTCACCAGGCAGTGAAGAGAGGACAAGGGTCTTTGGCCACCCCTAACGGGTTGCTCCCCTCTGCAAACACCTACTTTTCTGAGGCATAAAGCCAGTGTGGGGAGGATAGCTAGGTATGTCTGGAATCCGGTCTGAATAATAGAAACACACTGAAATGATCCCAGGGAAGAAGAATCTTGAGGTACACATTTACAGCCTGCACACATTTCATATCTGACAGTAGGACAAAGCACAGTAAAAATACCCTTAAGAATGTGACTCTCTGCTCTGATTTGCACTTAAAAGGCAACATCTGATTAGTGTCTGTGTTTTATTAACAGAAGACTGGGAGGATGAAAACTTCTCAGATATTACCTTTATTGTATCAGATACTTTTGATAGTATATTGTGGAAGAAAATGTCACCTTTCATTAAAGTCTATCATTCATATACCACAAAGGATTTGGCCGCAGTTTATAAGCCTAGTGGTAATTTTCAACCTTGACCATTTTTCAGTTTCTGAAGATTCTTTAAAAAAATGCTTCTGATGACCTCTGAATCAACTGGCATTCACTGGTCTGTGTGGGGATGTGTGCTGTTGTACACCAGCTGTGGGTCTGCCTTTGGTATGAGTAGCCCAATTGCTGTGTCAGCAGTTATCACACTGTTTAATTTTAATAGACTTGGTTACTCAACACATTCTCAGACCTTCCAGCTGCACCTTATGAAAATTCATACTAACACTCATTCTGGTCTCAACATCCCCCTTGCTCTGGTGTTACCTTATTTACTTTTTTTAATTCTACTTAGAAGGAATCTCAGTACTCCTGATATACATGAAATGCCCTATATGTTGAGGATAATCTCCCATCACTGCAAGATTTCCTCGCTGTTAGTTCTCTCTGTGTGCTTCATTTCATCTGTTTGCCACCCGTTAGAAAGGGTAGCGAAACATTTGGTTCTTGAAGGGTTGAGTGCTTCATTTTATGTGATGTAACTGCATCAGCAGAGCAATAATTTACAATGAATACCTTGTTTGGCAGTCTTAGGCTTTTTTCATGGGTTGTCTTTGAACAGATGGTAATTTTCTTGAATGTATTAATTATTCAAAATGTTAATGACTTTGGGGGATTGATTATGAGCAATTTTGTGTGAGTATTTGGCATGCAGTACTTCACTTCTAGGGTCATTACTTTGTTGTGTAGGTAGATAAAGGTGCATCATGTTTTCTCTATTTTGTTGACAGAAGATCCTGAAAAATGTTGTGACAATTTTGCTCAGAGGGTGAGAGTTTAGGGAGAGACAAAAAAAAAAAAAAAAGACCAGAACATTTTCCCCTAAAATCCTGGCTAGATAAAAGAGTGTTTCTAAGAATAATTTCTGAGCTAGAGAAGATTATTGTCAGATTTCTTTTATTTACTTGTCAAATTTTAATTTCTTATGATAACTTACAGACAAGCTAATAGGGTGTCTGCTTGTGGTCCCAATGGGGGTGTCCTACAGCTTAGGTCATGATTGCCTGGGGCTTTGGTGAAAGGTATGTTTCTTCATACAAAATATTCTGAAAGTACAGCTATCATCCACTTGCAAATTTCTCTCAAGGTTATTGTGAAGGTGAAGGTGACAGTAGGCAGTTTCCAGTCCCAATGAGTGCTGTCAGATGCTTGTGAGGTTTGCTTGTCTCCTAACATTTGCGTTCTATTTCTATTGAAGCATGAAAGGTTTCAATTCACCTTAAATGAGCTTTTTGTGGGATAAAACCCTGAGTTGTTGATCAGCAAGTGGCTTAAAATAGTTGTTAACCAAATTAACTTTTAAAGACATTTGCATACTTGATTAAGAAATATTTTGTAATGCTTCCTTCAATCTGTTCTTGGCTACTTTTGCTTTAAGAGGGAGAGGAAAGAGGAAAGGCAGTTGCTGTGAAGTAGAGGTACATATTGCTTGGGTCACTTATTTAAATATAGATCTGAATGATGAATATGACGAAGTTGAAAATTCACATTTTAATTACAATACACTTGCCATTTTGGCAAATCTGAGAAATGGTTATGTGACTGGCTGCTGCTGGACGAAGCTTTGCCCCACGTGCCTGACCTGAATCTCTATAGGTGCTATGCCTCCACAATGTACCTTTTTCATGGCTTTGATGAGCAGCTCTATTTATGGAGTTCTTTAAAACGCTGACTGCTACCCAGACCTTAGAGCAACATGCTGCGTGCTGAGGCCCTCTGTAGCTGTTCAGGTGAATAAAGAGCACTTTCCACCTCCGGCTCTGCACATGTTAAGCTGTGAGTGACAGAGGTCGCAGGCATGGCAGAGGACTGCCAGCTCAGCACAGGAATGGATCGCACTGCAGCCTGTGTGAGAGGTCCTGTCTGCAGTTCTTTCCCAGTCACTTTCAGGATTGTTTTCCACTAAAGGTGCCGTTTTAGCTTTCCTTCCTTTCCCACAACCTTCCACCACCCGGCTTGTGTTTAAAAGACTCAGCTTAGTTCTACACACTGGATATTGGCAATGCAGGGTGCAACTAGCTTCTGCTCTCCAGGAACTGGCAACACATTATGTGTCACTCGCAGAGAAAGATAAGGGTTAGTTGGGTAGAAAATTAACAGAGAAGCAAAAGCTATGCACCTTAAGGTTCCCACAAGTGATAGAAATTAATTCATTTAAAACTCCTTACATCATTTAAGCTTCTTGGGGCAGGAAATTGTCCCTAAGTCCCTGTGAAATATCATGTCATATCCATTCTACTGTATAAAATGAGGAAAAAACTATTATCCATAAAGCTCAGCAGTTGTGCCAGAAATGTGTGGCACCTACATTTGGTTTGCATTGAAACCTCAGTAAAGCAAATCTAGTTCTGCACAGTAGGCGCTGAAATGAAAACTCATCATTAGTTAACAGTGTTCTGGCACTTCCCTGGCTACAATTAAAAAACAGGCTGAGTGGGGTATGGTTTATTGCAACAAAATATGGAATTAATCTAATTGTCTTCAAACTTACGACTTCCAAATTTAAGCATCTGCGTGTGAGCTAAGGGGACGATGCAGTTGCTTGACTGCATGTTTCTGGAGCAACCGGAGTTGCTCATTTGCGGAGCTGCGGTTATATCTGAGCACCCACCCGCGCAGGCTCGGCAGCTGTGACCCATGGGAGCCCCACGTCCCTCTGGAGTGTCAGGGGAAGCTGGGTAGGATAACCTAGTGCGTCTCACAGGAGTTGCATTCGATGCCTGCGTTTAAGCAGCTGAATCAACCTGAAGGTATGTAAGTTCCCATCGAAGTCAGCGGACATTTGTTCAGTGCAGAGGAGACAAGGCCTAGAGAGCAATTCTGTCACCCTGAAGCGGACACCAAGGTACTTGGATCATTTTTTCTCATCTCACCATCAGCCCCTTTAAAAGCTGTCCAGCACCTCTCCCTCGAACGTCCGAGCTGGGCTGCCCGCGGCCAAGGGTGAGGAGTCGGTCTGGGCAGCGCAGAGCACATCTCCCAGCTCCCTCAGGTCTGCTGCACTCACCAGGTCTGGCTGGCTCACGGCTTTCTAGCTGCGTGCCACTGAGTGCTTCCTAGACCACAGTGTTTACTCTTTCACACATTGCTGTTGTGTTATTATGTGTGTCGCTCTTTTTCCACACAAAGGATAAGGTAAGTGAGCAAGAATGTGAAGTATACAAATATAAGCATGTACGTGTGCTTGTGGCATTCAAAGACTGTAAAGAAAACAGTAGTTTCCGTTGTCATTAAAGCAGTCTAATAATTTCCATTTCCTTTCTACAAATGCCTCTAGAACTGAAGTTTTTATGAGTTAAATCTTTGTTTGCTGATTCTGAAACAGGGTCTCTATTGATTGGACTTCCCGCGCTGTAAACCCGTGCTTCTTCTGTGCACATACATCTGGGCCAAGTGGAGGTCAACAGATACTTCCTAAGAAAGAACTGGATGGCTTTTCTTTTCTTCTCTTGAAATACATGATAAAGTTCTCTCTCTGAACCTTACAGAAAAGTACAGCAGTGGGAAAGCTACAGAGAAAATAGACACATAAATTTAAAGATAAGAGTCAAGAATAATTTCTGTCTGTTTGCGGTATGGAGAACACAAAACTGGCCAGCAAGATGAGTTTCTGGAATGCATTGAAGCATCAGCAGAGGCTTATTCTTTGCCACCCATTTTAACTTGACAAGATCCCCAAATCTATTTTTATAGTTTCCTTCTTGGTATGCTCCCAGATATAAGTATATCATTTCTTGAAGTAAATGTCAGGCCAGAACTAGCTGGAAGAAAGCTTCTACTTACATGGTTTGAAAGACGCTATAGAATTTGTTCCCAATTCCTTTGTTGAGCCACCACAGCTCATAAAAAAAGCAAAAGGATAACACATTTCTAACTGATGCACTCTTCGTTACCCCACAAATGGTACGAAGAATTTTAAAAGCTCACATACAGAGTAATACTCAGTCATGCACTTGATCATGGACTTTAGTAAAGAGAGGAGGATTACGAACTGTGAAAGAATTCTTCTTTGTTTCACATGAGAAAATATTTTCTGTTTCATTTATTATACTGAGATTTCCTGCATCAATATTCCTAATACAAGTCTGCTGTGTTCCTGAGTTCTCATTCATATTCACATCATTAAAAATACAGACTTTTTTGGGATCTCAACCCTTCTGATACATTTTAAAAATTATTCTTGCAACAGCAATACTCAGTGGAGCTGCTTTTTAGTTTGCTATTTTATTTATCTTTGGGAATGGGGAACAATACTTAACAAGTAGTATTTGAGAAATAGCAGAAAACAGTAGATCCCTACAGCTGCATTCGATGCTCATACACCCTCGAGTGCAGTTCTGCTTCTTCTTCCACTACACATACGCCATATGGTGCATGAATGACATCAAAGGTCAATAACTGAATCTGTGGCTTTGGTGGAGCAAATGTCTATCAGTAAGGTAAGTTCTGCTGGATCACGGGACAGGAGTGGTGGTGAGGGACTGTTCCTCTCTCGTGGGGTGGACAGATTGCAGCAGCCAGTCGGGATGCTGCTTCTGGATCACCTGGGCTCTCTAGGTTTTGACAGTGTAATAAGCAAATAATAGGGATAACTCACTGATACAAACTCACTGATTTCAGGGGGCTTTAAGTACTAAATGACTTGAGTAATTAGCCAAGGGAGACAAAGACCACTAACATCGATGGGAAGACCCACTGACTTTAGCAGACTTTGGATAAGGCTCCACAAGAAGAGGGTTGTTGGATCACTGATCATTAAGGGAAGGTAAAAGAGAAACTACTTTAAAGGAAACCTTACTTCATAGCCTGCATCTTTATCGAAGAAAGTTATCTTACCAAAAGCACCTACCTACCTATCACCTTCAGCTAAAAATTAGAATGAATACTATTTCCCATGGAGTTACACAGGAATGTTTGCTTAGGAAAAATTAGAGATAGACTGCAACCCCCCCACACACCTGGAATTAGAGGAATGTACATGGAGCAAGTCCCTGCGAATGAGAAAGTTTAGAACACCCTGGTTACACTGAAAGTGAAAATCAACCAACTTCCCACTTCTCAGGAGAGGCACTGCCTACACATTTGGAAACATCCACGTAGCACAATCTACCTCATTGAAAACAACAGAATTGCGACCATCTTCCTGAATCAGTACAGAACTAAACTACTTTACTATTTGAAATCTGTAGAAGAGCGTTAAAAAAGAGGTCCGAAAAACTTTTATAGAAGATGTTTAACAGTTTTGGCATAGGAAGTGAGTATCTTTATGCATAAGGGCACCTAAGGTCTTGAGGTTTAGGAACTGAGAAGAACTGGCTTCTATTCTCAGACCTTCCTTTACTTTGCAATGACATTAAAAACCCCTCATTTAGTAGGATGGTCCTAAATTAGTCAGTGAAAGTCAAAAGGCCAGGCCAGGACCTTTGTACATCTGAAGCACTCCTTAAGTGTTATTTAGAAAGTATGAGTGAAAATTGAGCAGTACATCGACCTCACATTACACCCTTGAACAGAAAGAATTTTGCCCCGAAGTCCATGAAATGCTTTGCTATTGCCAGGCAGCAATCACTATAAGAAGCATCATCGTATAATTGCAACTCATTTATGCTTGTTTATCAGTCAGGAAAGCCCATTCATTATATGGGTTAGGTTATAGTTTTAACTACCATCTTCCCCTCCAGAAAAGGCCGTGAAGTGTGTTACCGTGCATGTGGCACAAGGGTGAAACTGAAGCATTTGGAAAGGCTCTGGATCGAGGGAGATCCCACTCAGCCCCTCACAGAGCCCCTCCGAAGAGAAGCGGTTGCTACAGAAATAGCTGCTGCCCTGACAGCTCCGCAGGTCACGTTGCATCTGCATGTGGCTGTTTGCTTGGGGACGTTAGTAGTCGGGGCTGTGAAGAAGTCCTTGAAATAGGATCTGAGCCCTGCCACTGTAAGGGTTTGACCACCACACAAATTTTATCAAGCCAATCCAGCCAGGGAAAAATCAAGTGGACCAAATTAGCTGTATGTCCTCTTCTGAGCAAATACATGGCTTATTTCAGCAACTGCACGGGATGACCCTCTAAAGCAACCATTTCTGCAGAGGAACTTCATTATAGCAGGAAGAGATGAAATCCACCTTTCCTGGCTTTGGTCATCTAAAAGCTAGGCACTGAGTATAAAGGAGTTAGACAGTCATTCTCTGAAATCAAAGCAGAGAGATTTAAGCCCTCCCGTGATTGAGTGATTCATTGTGGTCTAAAGAAGGCATCTGACAGAAATCAAAAGAGTTGCCCCCTGGAGAGGCCTCTGCCTCTCCACTGGTAATAGAGGGAACCCACACAACGAGCACAGACGAGATGCTAAACTCTACGAGGCTAAAATCAAGTGACGGAAATCCTACCTTCCACAAACAAAGACTGTGTTTTAGTGGAAATCATTTAAGGCATCACATAGACATACAGGAAAAATGAAATATAAAATGTAAAGGAGGGGAGATCAAGGATCTTTCCCCAGAGAAACAAGTATTGAGAAGCAATGTACTTCAAAGTCTGTTAATGAAAATCTTGAGCATACAGGTCATTAAGTAAATAAAGAGTAAAGCGTACAAATAAGAAGTAAAGAGTGCATATACGTACCCTATTCATCCACACAGTTGTTTAGTATGCTAGGAAAACAGCTTACTTCCAGTGCATTCTGCTTGCTTAGTTTGCTCAGTTTCTGGCTGGAAGGGACCCGTCCAGGGCACCACCGTGGAGGAGGCCGTGGCGTTCCTGCCACGCAGCACCCACCTCTCCCTGAGCTCGTTCCTCGCGGCGGGACACCTCAGCCGGGATCTCGCGTCAGCTGCACCATGGCCTCAGCACATGCACTGTTAGCGGTTCACCTGCATTGTTAATTTGTAATCGGGCTACTTCTAGCCAGGCTTTGTGGAGGAAAGGCTCTTCATACCTATCGTCGCTGACATTATTTGCCACTTAGAGTTGCCCTTTACTCAAGTTCCTATTAGCATGACTTGTATCACATGACCTTAATGTAACCATCTCTATGCAGACCTATATAGTTCAATGCAATCTAGAGGCTGACAGCTATCCACAGATTAAATAAATGTTTACTATATTTATATCACCTATGTATAGCTCTCTTAAATAATTAATTATAAAATTTTATGCAAAATTGCAAATAAAGCTACAGGTAATGCATTAGCATTTCATTAAAATTATTTTTTTCTCCTGAGTGGGCAAACTCATTACAAAAAAGGGGTAAAACGCTGACATGCTCATTCAGAGGAAAATTTTCAGATGGTACATAGGTGATTAGATGTTGAATACTTGTTACTGTTAATGTGAATGGCTGGTTTAATTCCCTTGCTATCATCACACTACAAAATTACCCTTGACATCATCTTCTGTAATGTGCTAAGCATCATTTTATAGGCTGTATTTCTAATGAATTTTGTCTGATGAGACAGACAGTGAAAAGAAAAAAGTAAGCACCTCTTTCCTATGCATGATTCCTCCTGCGCTTTCTTCTTCAGGTAATGTCTGGATTGTGATTTCTTTGTTGCTAGTTCAGTACCTTAAAAATCAGCAAACGTAGCATTAACTAAACACTAATAGGCCATTAAAGACAAACTTTCATGCTGGAGAAAACAAACATTTCAAATGTAAATATAAGTCAATTTTATATACACAATTTTTTGCTAGCTGGTGCCATTTATATTAATTATTAATACATGTGTTTCATTGGGATATTATAAGCCTCAATAGATATCCAAACTTTCTTGGCTTAGTATTACTTCTTTTCCTTGCAAACGGTGCAAGAGGCCAAGATAACATTAGCCATTGCTTTATCCTCCCCTACTGACTACCTGGCAAGAGGACAGACCCAACCGAGCAATGATGCTGGCAGCACCACAAGTGATCCAGAAGCAAACAATCGTCAAAATGTGCCCTGTTGTCCTAAGCCCTTAGGATCTGCATGACAATCAGCAAATGTTTTCTCATGTTTAAGGGCACAGAGTAATAGTCCCATTCCATTTATTCAAAGTGCGGATACATGCACAGCCGTCCTGGAAAGCTGATAACCTTGTTAAGTGCACAAACACACAACCCTTTTTTTACAAGTGCAAAGGTAAATACCCTTTGCAGTTCTGGTTCAAACTACCTTTCTTGCTCTAGCATTCATCACAAAATGACAGAAATGTAGGGTGGAAGGGCCCCAGGTGTCACACAGGCACCCCTGACTCGAGGCAGGACTCCTATGCCAAGGTGATGGAGTCAGCCGCAGCTCTGCTGAGGGTCTCCTGGGATGGAGGGTCTCAGCCCCCCGAGCAGCTGGCCCGGTGTTACACTGCCCACCCTGTGCCCCCTCATCCCTGCTGCCTTCCCTCCACAGGCTGCCAGGGCTGCCAGCATCTCCTCCACATCTCAGAAACGAAGGTTATTCTGTGAGGTTGCCCCTAGCTGGGCATCAAGGTGTGAGTCTGTGTTTTGTTTTGTAAGGACAGCTACATTTTTTTTGAGTTTGAGGGCAGTTTGCAGGAATAATTGCCCAACCAGAGCTTTGGAAGAAAACAATCAGTCTCCTCTTGGTGGGGGACTCTTGTTAGGTGACTCACGTGTGTACATTGGAAGTAATGCGCATGGCTACAGCTGGTGCTTCCTGGCCCTTTGAGCTTCTCTTTTGCCAGGGAACATACAAGGCAATAAAAGGCTAACTTGTTGTTTATGATCGGTGATAAACCTTTTGGGAAGAAAAGGTCTTATTCCCCTTTCCAGTAAGGGTGAGGACCACTGTAAGTCTCTAATCATACCAGGATTTGCACTACCCTTATATACCAGACAGTCCACTGAAATCAATGGGAATACTTGGTGTGCCTGAACTTATACGATACGTGGTTTTATACGATCTGGACTTGCAGCATATGTAGTTCAAGAGATTATCTTTGAAGTTATCCATCTACACAGCTGACATAAGGAAAAGAGAATGAGAATAAAAGGTTAAGATGATGGCTTTCATCTCCTAAAACAACTCTCCAGATAATTTCCTAATGAGAAATTCTGTTTGAGTTGTTGAAACTACATAAGCTATTGCATTTTGCTTTGGTATAGATAATCATGATAATAATATTTGCCTGTAGCAAAATGCCAGAGTAAGGCAGGGACATGATTTCCATCTGTCTTTCTCAGCTTGTTTTTACAAAAAAAAAAAAAAAAAAAAAAAAATCCCTTCTTTCAGATAGGAGCTGCTCACATATGATTGAAGTCCAAGACACATTTTCAGCTTTAGTCTACTGATTTTGATCATTCAATCACTTGCCTACCCTACATTTGGGTGGATCTTTATTAGAGAGTTATCAAAATATTTAGTGTAAGCATTTAAGTGACAATATGTGCGTATATACTACATAACTGGAAAGAGGCAGAGGGCTGTTTTTTTTTTTCACATAGAGAGTAAACAGGACATCAGAACAAATTTCTTGCTGCAGTCAATTTTCACTGCGAGAGTCAAATATAATTTCAGTTGAAATCAAAGCACAAACCCAACTAGCTCATTTCTAGTACATGCCTGCCACCATCCCATCTGGTCCTAAACAAGAGTCAGGCCTGGCTCAGTGCTCAAAGGCAGCACTGTTTTGATGTAGGTTTGGTGCAGCAGAATCAGGATCCCCACTTTTGGATACCCACAGGTCTGAAAGCCTTGTTGAACGAATGCTTCGATTATTGTCTTTTCTAATTATTGCCTATATTTAATTGTCATGAACCTCCGATGAGCCAATACTTTCATTTTAAAATGATGTTCTGATAAATGTTTTCTCATCTTTGAAATATCAGTGTAACAGACTTATTATTTATGTCTGAAATAGGCCATTTTTACAAGTGTCACATTTGGAAAATAAATCTGCTCCTATGCCCCCTCAAGGCTGCATTAGATGATGTTAAGTGCTCTCGTTTTTCTGCTCCTTAAGATATTTTTAACTGGATGAGTCATTAGGTATTCTGGTCACTCCTCTTGCAGATGCAGTTATGATTCTAACAGGGAAAATGTCAGTTCTGTGAAATCTCTGACAACAGTTCTCATTACAGGGAATGTTTAAGTCGCTGCAGAAATATAGAAAGCAGGCCTGGCAGGGCACTTGAGAGGTCATGTAGACCACCCCCTGCCCCAAGGCAGGCTCAGCTCCGCCAGATCATCCCTGAGAGAGGTTGGTCTTAACCTGAGCTCCCCCCATGCCCGTGCCCATGCCCACGACTCACAGCTCCCCTGGCAGACAGCCCTGGTGCTAAGTTATTCGAAACCTGTGTTGTTCAACCTAAATCTTCCATGTGGCAGTTTTTATGACTGTTTCTTCTCATCCTGTGAGCCTGCAGAACAATTTTACAAATGTTGAAGCTGTTACCATATTTCTCCTCAGCTTTCCCTTGTCCGAGCAGCCCCAGTGCTCTCAGTCTTGCCTCTGATATCGTGAAATCTTGGCCTTTAATCTTGCTACTTCTGCCCTGGTTTCTCTCAAACTGACCCCGTCTTTCTCAAAGTAGAGCTGAGATGTTACCAGTGACAAACGAGGCAGAACATATCTTCCATACAGTTCCTTTGTTTGTGCCTCCTACTGTGAAGTTGTATTTTCACAGCAGGGCAGCATCACTGACTCAGGTCATACACACCCAACTGCTGTTGTGCGCTCCAGAGCCTTTACTGGAAAGCAGTTGCTTAGTCCACCATTTCCCATCTTGTATTCATACAGTGAATTTTACTACCTAAACTGTTTATTTCAGACCACTTCAATTTTTCAAAATCATTTTGAATTCCAGTTGTGTCCCCCAGCCTGTGTCCTGTACAAGAGAGCTACGTTGTCTAGTGTCCAAGCCATTAAATATTGAATAATACCAGACACAGGAGAAATCCCAGCACAAATTTACTTGTTCTTTTCTCTAGAAGTATAGTTTTCCATCCAGTTGTACAACAATTTCACAGTGGTTTCAATAAAACTGTTTCCTTAACTTGCTTATGAGACTCCCCTGGGAAGCAAAGTCAAAAGCAGCACTACAGCCAATATAAAGAAATCTACTGCTTCTTCCCTCATTTCCCATCTATATATGATATTAACCTTTTTTTGCCCTTAGCAGTGAACCACTTTTTTACTTGCCTTCATGTTCTAGCAAATGTCCTTTCAAGATATTTTTTTCTGTTCTTTTTTTCTTGTTACCTCCTGTGTTAATTCTATTTTATTCTATGCCTTGGCCTTTCTGGTTTTGTCCGTGTAGGTTTGTGCTAGTCTTACGTATATCTTCTCAGTAACTTGACCTACTTTTCGTGCCGAATACTTTTCAGGTTACTGAAAAACTCCTGAGTTAGCAAAAGTGGTTTCTTACTACACTTCCTGTATCTCCTTTGTATAAAATAATCTGTGCTTGTCTTTTTGACGCTGCCTTTTTAAGAACTTCCTTTAAACTCCCTTTTTCCTCCTGCCTTGCTTCTCTCTCAATTCTCCAAGTTGAGTGATGCTCCCTTTCTTGAAATCCTTTATTTTTATTTTACTACTTTCCCTTATTTCCTTGCTAGATGTCAGGAATACCATTCTTTATGATCCCCATGACAGGATTTGCCTTCTCCCTTCACACTTTGGATGAGCTCCTCTTTGCTCGGCAGAAACGAGATCCAAAGGAGCCTTTCCCTCTCCAAGGACTAGATAATAATCTCCGTTGTGGCAGGGCTGCTTCCCCTCCTCTTTTATGCTCAAAGACTTTCAGCAGCTCTGTTTCCTCCAACTGCTGGCATTCACAACAGACATACACAACCACCGTGCACACCTTGAAAAAATGCCTCTCCCTCTTCCTCTGCCCCAAATAAATCATAAATGTATCATGTCCATTAACCTATCCAATCTGTTAAGTAATAACTCTGGTTGTGAATTAAATTCTTCCAATTTATTTTTCATGTTTCTTATATTAGCATACAGACCTCCAAAGTAATCTTGCCTCTAATTTCTTTCTTGTCCCTTTTCATTCCCGGGGGGCTCTAGTGCCCTGTTTTCAGGACGTGCATTAGCCACCTCTTCACTAGTTCGCTCAGTCGATGCCCAATAACATTCTCACTTCTTCGCGTGAGACAGACTCTGTCTTTCTTCGGGTATTAGTGCCTTCTCACCGAGAAGCTGCAGTCCTTGCCGAGTCCTGTCCCCTGGCCACCCCACCTGGGTGCAAAACCAGGCGCTGGTCCCTGCCTCAGCCTTCCCCTCAGCTGGAGGGGCTGGGTAGGACCATCCTCACGCCTCCTCCCCAAGTCCCACAGCAAAGTGCTCACTCTCAGCTTTCTCAGGGGCTCCTTTAATGGGAGACGTTTTCTAGCAGCTCTAATCCAGGCTCTTGACAGGCGCTGCACCTTCTGGGGTGTCGGGTTAGGTCTGCAAACAAACATCTCCCTCACCTCCAGCCTCTTTCCTTGGCACACTGCCAGTTTTGTGCATCTTAGACTAACAAAGTATGACTGTCCTCCAACCTTACTAGTGGTAGATTCCTTTCTTGGTAACAAGGCAGAGCCCGGATAACTATGTACATTGTCCAGAAGAATCTTATTAAAACACAACAACGCAATAACATCACAACCGTACCATACTCTCCGAGCTTTCATCAACACAAGAGTGATTTCTTGCCAGTGGTCATATCACTTCAGTATTTTTATAACAGGGGACACTTCTGTCCTGATTCAGCAGGATGTCTACCTCTAAACACAAATCATCCCAACTCAGCTACCAAAGCCAAAAATGAATGCCTAAATGATGAACTTATGCCTGCTGTTTGTCTGAGTCTAGACAAAGGGCAATGTGTAGAATTACCTTTATAAAAAAATAATCCGTGCTACTAAATACCCTGAAAGCCATAGGTGAGAACAAAACTGTTCTTATTACCAAGTCTGAATTTCATTCCAACTTGCAAAGTATTGAAGAGTTTTTCCTCTTTGACCCTGTTTCTGAAAATCCTAGGTTACATGAGAATCCAAAGCTTTATTAAAAGCTGAGCAATTCCTTATGATTGCAGAGAGAAACTTGGAAATGTGCGCTCTCATAGTTCAGCAGCAAACCAGCAAATTGAAAGAGCTATGATTTGTCTTTTTTTTCTTTTTTTTTTTTAATCCTGTTATTTGAAAGTGGATTTTGTGTCTAATGATTTTGAACCGTTTGGACTTGCCACAGTGCCAAGTAAGTGTGGCAAATATTTGCAGGATTGAGACCATTAGCTGAAGTGGTCCGTTCTGTCATATTTTCTTACCTGCCTGCCTGAGACAAATAGAGAAATAAAATTAGAGCAATAAATAACCTAGCCAGACATCAGCATTGTGAAGCCAAATTTATCTTAGTGGCCACTTACTGGATAGCTGGCTGTGAAAGCAGAATCCCTCAGCAGGGTTTTAATGTAATGTTATGAGCAGAATTAATTCACATTAGTCATGGCACTGAATCGGGGCCATCATTAAACTGTATATATTGCAGAAAAGCATTTCTCGTCATTATCCATTGTCATCCTCATTCTCACGTGGAAAGTATTAAGCTACTGCATTAAGTTATTTAGATTGTTAGTCAGGTAAAAAAGAGGTATTTTTATTACTGCCTTGGCCACTGGTATTTTATCAGCCAGTAGCAGTCTTCTCATACCTTAATCAAACCAAAGGCCGTGCTCAGGGGAAATCCACTATATTGAAGTGCAAGAAAATGACCCTGCTTTGTTCCTAAATTTCCCCAAGTCCTAGAAATCTCCAAAAGGAAGGGCTATTACACCAAAATATTACTCCAGTATTTCAAAATGAGGATAATCTAACTACAATTTAAAAATGGATTTTAATTATTTTTTATTTTGTTCTTTGCTTTGCTATAATAAAATAACTACTGGAGAAGTTCATTTGCTTTTCCCTCTGCATGAAGAAAGCTTTTTGGGCAATGTGGAGGTGTAGAATACTTCAAATTAGGTTTCATTTTCTGAGAAGAAGAACCAGTTGATAAGTGGAGGGGCTTCCTTTTTGTTTTGATGATAATGGACATGAACCTCACAAGTCAATGGGCAGTCCATGAACAAGATACGGAGCTCTAGGGCCTGGGTGCCTGCAAGAAAAACACTACCACCACCTATTAATTGCAGGGGAGGTCTGTGGATGGAGAGGAAGACTCTACTTGTTCATGTTTTCATGTGTTGCCTCTTGTTCCCAGTGGAAAAGAGCAAGACAAAGAGGAACTGGCCGGCCTTTTCCACCTCCGCCCTGCTTGGCTGGAAGAAGAGGGCTGTGTAGCATGAGAAGCAGCCTGGTCCCTCCTAAAGAACAGAGCAGAGCTGATCACAAAGAGCAACCCTAGGAGAAATTGCTTCTTCCAAGTGGATGGCAGCAACGGCTCCCTCAGATGCCCCAGTGTGTGGCAGTGGAGCTCAGAGCTGCACACAGATATCATATAAAATCATAAAAATCTCTGCAGCAGCTGCAGCATGAGACAATAATATTATAAAGTACTCACAATAAAGTTGCAGCTTTTACTGTGACTTAGCAGCTCAATACAAGGAGAAGGACTGGCTCGGTGTGATAACCAGCTCTCCCAAGAACAACTGCTCTGTATTGTAAAAATTGTATTATGTGGAGTAATAGCTCGTATTTCTCATGGCCTGGGATTCCTTACATAAGCAAAGGGTTCTAATTCTTACTTTTTCACTGGTTTTACACTGGTCTGTCCCCACTGACAGTGGAGTTGTTTCTTACAGCTTTTGACACTAACATCCAGGTGCGGGTATAGCATCTGCTCTGGCAGCAGCCAAATATCACCACGACTGGTGCAAGTAAGAAGGTTACAAAACTGCCTCCTGATACCGGGTGATTCTTGTTTGGGCCAAAGCAAACTTGGACCAAAGGACAGGCCCCAACAACTCAGGACATTCACCAAAAAGAGAGATTTGCCATCTAGCCTGCCTCTTTGCCATCTACCATGTGGGTTTTTTATTATTTATATGGGCAAGGCAGATTGCAGGCCTGTTTAAGGCACTGAGCTGCAGCCACTTGTGTCTGCACTAAGCAGCTAGGATCAGCGTGGGTACCACAAATTGATGTTAAGATTGCCAAATATATACATGTAGGAAAGAACTGTGCTAGCTTCTTTTTTGCAAAGATACAGAGGCAAAACACTGGAATTAATAACTGTTACCACCTGGCAAATCGAGCTCGAGCTTCTGAAGAGCTGAAGATCACTGGGAAATAGGTAAAATCAACTCAGATTTGGATTGTTGTTTCAAAAAACTGTTAGCAGACAACATTCAGAAATGCTGGATCATTTACTGCAGTGACTAGCAAATTCCTACTGGGTTAGAGTAGGTATTTAATCTTCTAAACAGTTTCACTTAGTACAGAAAAGCAGCTGGAGAGATTTTCTTGCACAGGGGAAGATGCTTCTTCCATATTTTAATGAGAAAATAGGATTCTCGCTACGGCATTGCTGTTACCTCAAAATGCAGTGGCTGAACTCTTGTGCCCAAGGCTACAAGAATTAAGTGACTTCTTTTGCCCACTTGAAGTTAAAGCTGAAACAGGAACACCTTTCTCCATCCTCATTTACGGTGTTGGCAGGGATATTGCAGTGACCATAGCAGGGAGCGGGTGGCGGCGCACTGCTTGCTGCAGGCACAGCTGATGCAGGCAAGCGTGACACGGATGCTGTAATTTAGCACTGCTGACCTCCTCGCCCTACCTCCCCCAGCAGCACCTGCGGAAGCAGAGAGGTAAAGCTGCTGCATCCAGACACAAACAAGCACAAAAGTCTGTGGGGAAAAATACAAATCCCTTCTGGAACCTAAATTTAGTGTTTCTAAATAAAAAGGATTTATACTGTGGTGCCTTTTTTCTTCTCTAAGATGTAGGTCTCAACAGATGGTGATGAACAGTATGGAATTAAACTGTATCCTGCTGCATTTCTAGATGCCTTTTTACAGCATTATGCTCAGGGCCACATCCTTGCCATTCACTATTACTGGGAGGTAATTTTTAGCTGTTTGAGTCATTATTGCCAACATGTGATTTCAGCTATAGACGCTGTTTCTTCCAAACCATCAGATGTCCGCATTTCCACAAGACTGCCCATTGGTGAGAAGTGAGTGACTAGAGCTCAGAAGCGTCACACCATGTTCAAGTTTCCGATTTATCTATGGAGAATGAAAAAGTGTTTCAAGAGTGGCACACCTGGCAAACATTTAATTGGCAGAATGGATAAAACACTTGCAAAGTAATTGCAGTGAGTAAAATGCCTGTGAGAGACTAACCCCTCCTCAGGCTGCCCGTGGTGGGCACATGTTGTGAGCTAGGAGGCCAAAACTTGCTTTTTCCATGAGCAGCTGTTGTCACCAGAAGGACTCAGATGTCACCAGAGGAGGAATTGTTTATGAGCATCTTCCATTTGCTCTCTTGTGCCCTGACGGATAAACTGGAAGAGTTTATACACCCATAGAATTTATCTTGCTGAAATAATGCCTCTGCCATCTTATTAGTTTAAATAAGCAGGTAACGAGGTTTTCCCTTTTGATTGTGCGAACCAGAAATAGTGCTCGGTTATCCTTTGAATGGCGCCTTGAATTCTGATGGCATGCTAAATTAGAGCTCCTGCTTGGGTGTAAGGATGCTTTCACTTGACATTTAGGATAATATGACTTTTCTAGCCACTCAGTGGCTCCCAGCTGATTACTGTAGTATATTTACCCTCACTGTGATCTGTGTGACAACCAGTTTGCTGTCTGGGACCAGGGATTTTTTTTGTTAGATAGCTTTCAAATAACTCTTATCGGCCATAATGCCCCTAAATGGTTGAAGATGTGCCAGGAGACCAGCTACGGGCTGGCTACAGAGCACTTGTCGTCCTACGGCAAGGAGAGTCCGAGGGATGAGTCACGGCCGCGTCCACCGAAGCTGCAGCTCGTGCGAGGCCAAGCCTGACCGGCTTCTCGCTCGCATCGTTAGCGTGCGACCACATGCTCAAGGGCATGCTGCAGCTGAACTCGGGGACGTTGTCCGTGGGGAGAACAGACGAGTGCTCGGTACTGCTGGGCAGACCCCTGTCCCTCCAGTGCTGCTGGAAACAGACGCTTCCACAGCCACCAGACAGTCTGGACCCCAGTCTCCTGGAGCAGGGACCTGAGGTTTTGACCCCAGCCTTCAGTTGTAGCACTGGATGCTGCAACAGTCACACAACGGGTTTTGGTGCACGTGGCCACGCTTTCAAACCTGCTCTTAATTTTGCGGATGAGTTTTGTTCCCTGACCTGGCCCGCTCCCAGAGAGTGCAACTAGGTCCTCACCCTGCCTTGGGTGTGCTGAAAAGCTCAAACTTCATCTTTGATACCTTACACTGACATGAGCTATGTTTTCTATGGTAGTCCTCTAAAACCTGAGGAGAAAGGACTCAGGTGTTTCTTCTGCCCAAACCAGCAAAAACTGCTTGTGGGAATTGATAGATTTTGCTTAGCAGCCAAAGGAGGAATGCTAATGATTCTGTATGTCAAGTTAAGTGGAACAAATCAGGGAGGTTTCGGCCAGCAGGTAATTCTTCTCAGGGAAGAAGCAACAACCAAAAGAATCCAATTTAGGGAAGAAAAGAGACTGAATACAGAAAAGCAAATTCAATCCCTCTCCTTCATAACAAAGCACTGGAGTTAGAGAAGGGATTTCTGCCAGATATATATAACAGGATCTGTGCAACGCTGCAATTTGCAGGTTCTTTACACAAAATATTTCCCTCTTGTATCTGTCTTTATAACTAGACTCAGGCATATCAAATGACACTAAAGAATTATTTCCTTTGGTTTTTTTTTCTTCTTTTTTTTGCATTGCTTGATGATAGTGATTGATGGATAATGAGGAAGCTTATTGTGGGCCAACAATTAAACAAGTACAAGTAAGTTACATTTTCAAAAGAAAAGAAGATGTTAAGAAGTAAATCAGCTGGAGCACTTGAGAAAAAAATAATAGAGCAAGTGAGTGATAACCCCTGTTAACTGCAGCCAGAGATGCATCAGAGAAAACCTAAAGATCAAAAGAAACACCATTTCTAAGGAAAATATGTATCTTAGGATGGATCAGCAGCTTCAAATTTGAAATTTCAGATTATGAAATCTTGACAATTAAAGCTATATTTTCCCTGCCAGGATGTCAAATGCCACTCCTCAGAGGCCTCACTTGTGACATAATTATTTGAGCTAGTCAGTTTCAGCAAAACTGGGAGCATGAAATAAGCTTGGAACTCAGCAGAGACATTAGCTGTTATTGGAGAATGACTTTTGTTTTGATTTCTCAGTAACTCACTGAATGCAATAAGAAATCAGTGGCCTCCTTCTTTGCAGCTTTTATTATGCTCCCAGTTGGCACCAAGTAATAAATGTTTATGAATACGCCTTCTGATCTCTTCAAACTCCCTTTATTGGTTATAAGCATGCTGGGAGCTTGTCTGTGGGCAACCCAAACTGACATCAAGGCAGTCAAGCAGTGACAGGCTACCAGCTTTAACATGCTCTCATTGCTAACGGTGTTTTCAGGTTGTTACCATTTGGTTGCACAGAATGAAAATAATGTACATACTAAGGGGCTACAAAAGGGAAAACGTTGTATAGGACAAAAGGAGGAACAGTTGTCCATCTGAACTGTCTTGCCATCTCTTATTTTGCTGGTTTATTAGTTACCTTCTACACCAGGTCGAGTTCTTCTGTTCAGCAGCCAGCTTGCACTTGCTGATGACATTGCAGCATCACAGGGGACCTGCACATTTACAAAGGTGCAGCAACACTCTAGAAAAATCTCCAAGAAAACCTCTAAATCCACCATTCAGAAGAGATAGGCTTCAACCCTTCAGACATTTCTACAAAACCAAGTTCCTTAGTTTCTGAATGTTTATGTTTTCTACATGCATGTTTAGGGACGGGTGGTGTGGGCTAACCGGGGTAAGCATTTAGCACAGCTATGTCCTGACCTTTGAGCCTCTGAGCCGCAAGTAATTAATCACGGACACAACTTCTCTTTGAGCAGCTTAGGTACCTGCAAACACAATGACCATAAAGACAAAGACTATAAACTGTTTGGTTACCAGTTTCAGGTAACCAATGTTCTATCTGTAGAAATACGTGTAGGTGTCCTTGTCTCAGCCTTGTAGGTAGCACATGATGCTCTCATAAAACTGTGGGGGCAAACTGTGCTGCCTAATGTCTCAGTTCACAGATCTCCCTCCCGTCCCACCTGGAGGGGGTGCGGGCTGCATCTGTCTGCGCCCTCGCCGCCTTCTGGATCCACTCAGTATATGTGGAGGGGCAAAATGTGCCCCCCTCCCCCAAATGAATAACCTCTGAAGTATCTGGACTGCCTGTAACTCTGAGAAAACACAGCAGACACTCTTCCTCTTCCACCCAGCCTGCAGGAATGTACTGAACTGCTTTGAAAACAAGACCTAGCTATGGATATTGATTCTGCTCACTGTTCCCTCCCTTCCTGAAAAGCACACTGAAACAAGGGCATTAAAAAATAACAGTTGAAGAAAGTTAAAAAAGAGTTGCACTGAATTAAACAGCTCTGTGTGATATTTAAGAAACTGGAAATAGCAAAAGACAATGGTTAGCCACACAGAGGCACAAACACATAGAGAGAGACACACACATATATATCTCTCTCTCTATATCTCAATTATTTTAAAATTCAGTAAGACCCTTCCACAGTGTTATCCTACAGTATGTTGAAAACAGCGTGATGTTATCTCTGCTTAGAAGCTGGAGAGCAGGCAGATTGTCTTCCTCTCAGTGCCAGTTGCACCAGCTGTGCAAGCGGGCTTTCTGTAATCCCGCATCAAGATAATGCACTTCTAATCTTACCCTTTAAATGTGACTCCTGGAAAAGGACACTGCATCCCCCTCTCTGTCATTGTATTTTCTGCAAACAACTGCGTTCTTCCTTTTGTGCTTCAAAATTACTGTGCTGTCCTGAAAGAATCTTGTGTTCAGATGATCTTAATTTTCTAATAAAAATTATCATTATTTTACAGCTGTTGAGTCATTGCCTCACATATATGATAGACTTGCCTAAACACAAAGATATCCCTCCAAACTGAAAATTAATTATGATTTCTTCTTCCACATGCTTGAAACACTGTCCCTCATGACCTGATACTAGGATCATTTTACTCCTGTTAAATTGGGATTTTGTTGGAAGAGATTAAGTCCCAAACCTGCTCTGCAGTCCTTAATCACAGGATTAGTCACACTGATTTCATGAATTTCTTACCTGTGTAATGACAGCAAGATCAAGCTACTAATTTGTTTTTTATTCTGAAGGAACAGCAGCAATATCTTGGGTATTCTAAAATACCTTTTACCTTCCTATCTATGCATCTGTGTATCTGAATCCGTATATCTATGAATGTGTACACTGGGGACACCTGCACCCTCACTGAACTGCATGCACAAGGAAAAGTCGCAGTCAAGATCAACAGTTACCGCTGGTAGCCTTGGGAGCATTATCAACCTAGCACCCCCTGATTCCTTGGGTTACTCCTATCTACCTTAAACCCTGTTAATAACAAGAGTCACCCCAACATCTTTGAAGGTCTGAGCCCCCAAGCAATATGTAAGTGGGCAAGAGGACTGAAGAGTAGTAAAGTATTTTCAGTCTCAAAAGCCCTTTGAGGCACCTCTTAATCCCTTGTGAGGTAGGCACCTGAACAACCTTGTTTCAGTTTTATAAACAAAAATGTGACAAGGGATTTTTACTAAAATTTGCAGAAGTCAACTCAGGTTTGGAAAGGAAAGTTCCTCATTCCACTCTTGTGATGGGTCGTGTCTAAAACACTATTGCCTTTTGCCAGAACTTGAAGTTCAGCTAAATTAAGAAAAAGTGTGTGATGTGAAAGTATGAGGTGAATGCTGCACCAACTAAACAGACTCAGGATTATGTTTCCTCAACATCTTCTGTTGTCAAAATAGGCAGACAAGGCAGCTGTTTGTACAGCCCGGGATACTGGGCCCAGTATACTGGCACCAGTGCTATATTCAGCTGTTTTCACATGTTGGGGACTTCCCAAAACACCTTTTAAAACACAAGGTAATATTGATTCTGGAGACCAATAGCAGGGTAAAATCCCAGGTACGAGGGCCACCAACAGTGGTGCCAGCAGAAAATGCAATTAAAGGCCTATCATATAAACTTCTGCCTGGAGAGGCTGGAAATGACTCCCAACCTTTTTAAGGCTGCAAATTCCTTACACACAACCCAGCACAAAAGGATCCCATATCAAACCAGGAACAGACGTTCCCCAGTTAATGTGTATAAATGATCGAGACCCACAGACAGTTTTTCCTGGGGAGCAGAGAGCTTTGCCTGGACCGGGGCCAGCACAGGGCGCGCAGTGGTTGGTGCTGCAGCGGTGGCAGCCGCCTGCCGCCTTACAGAGGGGTCAGTGGGAAGAAGCTGCAGCTACTCAGAAAACCTGGTGAATTCCTTGAACCGATTTATTTACACAGCCTCCAGATGAGTACACATAACATTGCCTTTGGAAACGATCCAGCTCCTCACTTGGAGCTGAAGGGGACGCGCAAGGCTCCTTTCGGAGGCCGTTGCTGCCTGTTAATTTGCTGCCGGGTCTGCAGCGAGCGATGGGGACGACGGCCTCGTCGCGGATGGGGCCGCCCTGGCACAGCCCGCCGTGCCTACCGAACGTTGGGTGGTGTCCGCTCAGTCCCGAGCAGGGCCGGCAGTGCCTCGAGTCTCCTCCCGACGCGTGTGCTCCAGCCTTAGCCGACTCTGCAGAGGAGCCCTCGGTGTTTTCCCTGTGGTTTGTACATCTACCGAGGCGTGAATGGGCCATTCAGTAAGTGCTATTCTTTCCCCTGAGCTGGTGAGGAAACATGGAGGAATGCCGGAGGAGACTCCAGTGAGCTCCGGCCAGATACGCAGGAGCCAGAGGCCCCTTCAGGGTAGCAGGAAAATGGAAATTTAGCAATAAAAAGGATGCAGGAGCCTGCACAAGGAGCCAGGGCTGCTGCTGGGTAGCGACGGACACGTGCGTGCACGCAGACACGCAGGCACACTGCTCCTCCAGTCCCGAGGTTTTCCTCAGGGGGATCCTTCATCCAGCCAGAGCAACCAGAACAAGCATTGCCAGTGAGCCCACGGGCTGGGCTGGGCTGGGCTGGCCGACAGCCAAAAATAATAAACAGAAGTCAGCGGGGTCCCCACAGAGCCGACCTGGCACACTGGTGCTTTTTGCAGACTCTTCGTTGGGGACGTAACTACAGTCGCTGTCTGCCCGGCCCTTGAGAAAATTCACCAATGCAGCGGCAGCTGAAGGGGTTAAAAATGCCATCGATGGGAGAATTTCTCTGTGTGCTTGTGGGGGAAAGAAAGTGCTAATGGAGTGAGCAGGGAGACAAGAAGTGTGTGGGGTCTGCGGCTGGTCAAAGCAGGGAGAGAAGAAGTGTGTGGGGTCTGCGGCTGGTCAAAGCAGAGACATGTCAACGGAGCAAGGGAGCAGAGGTAAAACATTGCAAAGGAGACGGAGAGAAGGACTGCGAAGGCCTTAGAGAAACGGCATAATAAGGAATAGGAGGGAAACGCAGGGAGCTCTGAGCAAAGCGATCTCTGGCCCCTTCTCTATAAGGATGTTTTACAGTGCAGTGAGTCCAGGGCCATCTGTAAAGTCTTAAAAGGGGGGCAGGGGAGGAAAATGCATTCCTCCTTCTTCACGCAGAATTGGTCTAGAGAAGGTAGAAAAGGAAAAACAGAACGACAGAATGCACTGACGGAATAAACAGTCTTGATAAAGGCTGATATTTCAAAAGGTTCCTGAGGGATTTGTGTGTCCCACAAAAATTGTGAGAGTGAAAAAGGGAAGGAATTAAATAAATGTTGAGGGGACATGACACAAGGGCAAGTATTTTAAAGTTAGCACATTATGTTACTTCAATATATAAAGAAGGGTCATTCCTAAACCTTGCTGTATTTCCAAGGCAGAATGGGACAGAGCAGCCGCAGTCCTGGAGCAGCAGGAACACTTGTGAGTCAGCTGTAACACTTACATGTCAGGAGAAAATGCATCATTTTATCCATCCCAGCATGAATCTTAGGGAAGAAATAAGAGAGGAGGAAATGTCTTGTGCCTTGATATCTAGAAAAAAATCAAGGGATTAACGGATGATGAGGACTTGCAATATGTGGGCCAGATTTTAGATACAAGGGCCTAGTGTGGGACACCTCATAAATAAGCATGATGGACATCAGGGCTCAGAAGCTTTGACTTTCTCAGTAGCCATACCAGTGGACTGCTTTAGGCCTCCTGGATGGGATTTTCAACATCCTAAAAGCAAAAACATAAGAAAATGGTTATCTACAGCTGCTCCTTCAGAAAGCAAATGCATGGTCTGAAGGGGAGGCTCTCTGCAGTCCCGCACGTGTTCGCTCCCCTCTGCCCGTGGGAATCCGGTCCCTTGCAGCAGTCCTGGGCACAGATGGCAGCTTCCACAAAAGCATAGCGAGGCTGGTCCATCAGTTGCCTCTCAGGGTACTTGGGAGGCCAGTGGCATATGGCAGTGGCTGCAAAATCATTGTCACAGCAGGAGGAATCGCACTGCCTTGGTAGAAGTTATCAAATGAACATGCAGTTTCTTCTGCTAACTGTTGAATTAGTTGCCGTCATGGGAACTGCCGTACCCAGAGGGACATATCTACCTGCTACCCCTCCGTGTTCTGCATAGGCAGAAGAGTTTCTGAGGTATTGAAGGAGTATCCGAGTATATTAGAATATCCCCCTCAGTGTTCAGCTGCCTTTCACGAAATCCGGTCTAGAAATGTCATTTAGGTGGGCTACAGTAGGGTAGGGACCACGAAGAAGGAGAGTTTTATCAGCGTGATTGAGTTACGTAGGGAAGGAGTGGAGGAAGGCCATCGTAGGCAAAGCAAAAGCAGGAAAAGTGTTTTGAGTTGGTGACAAATAGCATGCAGGCTAGGGGAGGGGGGTCTGAATGCCTGGAATATCTGCTCTGGGTTTCCATTTGATATAGATCTTGATTTGGTGTAGGTTTCTAGATTATAACTCTTCTCTGGATTATGCAGTGGCTACTTTGGTCAAGAGGCTTTCCAGTGCTAGAAGGGACAACATTTGGGTTCGTGAGGTTGGAAAGTTTCTTGAATGCAGGCAGTTTCTTCAGCAAAGTGGAGCAAGAGAGCACCAACCACTGCTAGGAAACTTCTTCTGATAAAAGTTGGTGTTCCAGTGAAATGGGTCCTGACTGCTAAATTTGTCTTTGTGGAAAACAAATTTAAGTTTACAATGGAAGGTAGGAGAATCTTTAATTACAGAGATTTTTAAAAACAGAAGAAACACATGCCTGTCAGCAGTTATTTAACAGAGCTGGTTTTGCTTTGGGCTGTTCTTGCTAAGAGACCATTCAAGGTCCCTTCCTAAATGCAAAGTATCACATTGCATACTTCATTTTCACTTAATGTTAAGAATTACGTTTCTTTTCCCCCCCAACATTTCAAACAGAGCACAAGAACTTTATGATTACAGATTAATTGCTTTTTTTTATGATCTGCAGTGGTAGGACTGCAATTAATCTATGAGAATAGCTAGTGTTTTCCTTGCATCAGCCACAAACTCCTTATCTCCACTCATTCCATGCTCAGCAAAATGCCAAGCATTCTAATGAAAAGGGTTTATGGACTTCTCAAATGTATCCAGAGTGCAGATAACTCCTAAGTGATTTTGTCATTATTTCTCTGCTACTGTCAAGGCCATTTCTTCTGTCCTCTTTCATGATCTGTGTTATGGAGATAAAAATCAGCATCTTAGTTTCAGCAGCTGGAAAAAAGATGCTGGAGGACCACATGACTGTTGCCTTTCTATGTATCACCCAAGACACTGATCCTACAGAATTTTCCATCACACTGTTTGAGAACCAACGTTTTTTAAAAACAAATGGCAAAGCTCAAGCAGTATGCATTCTTCATATTTCAGTACTAGTTAGATGATGAACAGTAGCTGAGAAAGCTGTGAGGACTTTCATTACTGACTGAACATACTCATAGTACTTTAAACGTTACTGGCACACAAAACACCAAGTACATGAAAGGAAGGAAAAACTGGGCAACACGAGAATGTGGCTTCATGATTTCAGCATGTAGACCTGTACTCCTGGAAAGAGATGGAAAGAAAGCAAATCAGATCATGCTTAACTCACATCATCTGCAAGCTCTGGCAGAGGATTTGTGCTACAGAAAGCCATAAATTCTTAAGATTCCGGACAGGTTATTTAATGTGTGTGAAGCTAGAGGCTGACTTGGTGATCCCCTTGAGGACAAAATAAACACAAAGAGGAGATTTACCTGTACTTAGAGATGTCCTAATGCCTGGAACATTCCTATTACTAAGGGTCTGTTAGCACTACCATTTAAGCTTCTGAGGTATATAACTGACATGACACAACTGATGCTCAGCAGTTGCATTACCTTTACAGCTCCAGACAATATCAGGCCATGGCCTGAACTGGGTCCTGCCATTGGAGTATTACACATAAGGGAGAGTGGGAAAGATTAAATGGCTGACCAAAAGTTATGTACTAAACCAGAAGCCAAATAGAATTAATTTTTATTGCCTTATAACCTTAGTCCACTGAGTCACTCAGTCTCTTCACAGCTGTAGAGTTTTAGGAATCAGATGCTGGAAATTGCTTGTCAGGACTTTCTTTCCTAGACCAAAGACTCATTATTGCTTGGAGCAAAATGTTTACTGTTGCCCTTTCCACTCTGTAGGCAGTAAGGGATGGACAAACTGATGGCCAGTTGCAGTCCAGATGTAGCACAGTCAGGTTAAAATGTGCCCAGAGCTGAGCTGGATGCAACTTGGACATGTCTGCTCGAGAAGACTGCTGTGACTACAGCCTGTTCTTGGGCTGCCTCTTTAGCCATCCCTCTCTCAGTGTATCCACGCTGTTGCTGTCTACTCCACCTCTACCTTCAGGCAGTTTTAATACATGGCGCAGGCCAGATAGTAAAAAAATGGGGAATCCTCTCAGCTCATGACCCTCTTCTAGCACTCTGGAAAAGGGCTGGTCCATCTTTGGGGAGCTGAAGCCAAGCTGGACACAGGGCTGTCCTCTACTCAGCCTCTCCCAAGTCCAAGCTGGATTTGGGAGACTATGTCAAGGGCTGGCTAGTACCAAAGACCCTTAGCAGGGCTATGTACTTCGGGACCACCCAGAAAGCTTGTCAAACTTAGTTACATCCCAGATCTTTCTAAAAGACACCAAGGAATGCTATGGCCATGTAGAATTAACTCCAAAACAAGAGGGCACAGAAGACTTGGTTAAAGACTCAGGACTGTAAGCACCTCATGAAAGCAGAGTGCAAGTCTCACAACACACATATCTGGGACTGATAGGAGCTTTCAGAAGCCTCTGGCATGACTTTGTAACCCCTTTCTCAGCTGAGCAGGGCTTACTCAAGCAAATAATTGCTTTTAAATCAATAGGAAGGCTGGTATGAATAGTAGTGTTCAGCTCTTGCTGCTAAGGTCTGCTCATATCGCTTTACGCTGTATTGTGGGACTTCTTACGGCCCAGCACAGTGAGAGCTGGACACAAGCAACGCCTGGGGAATCACATCTGCTGCACACTCCCAGCAGAAAGTTTCTTCCTGCAGGGCTGCTAGCCCGCCTTGCATCACAGCACTGGGAGAAGGGCTGGGCAGTTTGCAGAGAAATGTCAGAAGTGGTCTGCATTATGCCCATACATACAGTCTCAGTGTGCAAGAGCATGACGCAGGGACCAAACTGTTATTCTGCATCTACAATGTCTCTCTTACATAGGCTCAGATCAATATGCATTGTTTCAAATATGACCTTCACGGTAAATGCTGCAGCATGAAGAACACATGATAGCTCTTACATCAATAAAAAAATGTTTAGCAGCTTTTAGCTGTAGTCATCAGTTTATATCACGGGGTTTTTCCTGAGGCTGTGTTGTTATCTCACCCAATCTTCCTTATTAGCCACAGAGCAACTTCCTACTTAGTTGATGAAGTTTCTTAAAATATCTACTCTAAGTGATGAAAACAGAGCTGATGATGTGTTTATCTTCTAGCCTTTTAATGTGATGTACTATCTTCTAAACTGAAACAGGTGGATTTTTTGCTTCTGTCTCTGGTTATTTTTCTGTCTTTTTCATCCTAGTCTCTACTCTTCCTTTTTTTTACCCACAGTTTGACCCAGCACATTGCTCAAAAGTCAGGTCTGACTTGAGTTCTGAATCTGTATTATTCAAGTGACTTTGCTGTTCCCATTAAGTAAAATGATTTAGTTCCAGAGCTCTTGATTAGAGAAAATGAAAGAGCAAATCATTTGTCATTGAGTTAGGATGATGATAAGGGCCATGATACTTAAGGAGGAGAATTATTGAAATGTCACATACACCAAGCTGTTTATTATTTTGACAGTCTTGCAGCATTCTTCTCTATTAACACAGAATGATACATTATTAAAACAAACAAACAAACAACAACCCACTGAAATTAAAGAAAGTTATTGAATGCTCAAGACTTGCATAAATCAGACTGTTCCTGAACCCGGATAGAAGAGCATGAAGTTCAGCTTCTACATTTGAAGAACAAAATCTGTTAGCATGTTGTCCTTGAGGGATGGAGGCTGCCCAGTGACTCTGCAAGATCAACAACCCGGTTCTCTAATTTTTGCATGACCTGCCATTGCAGGGATGTGAAAGCCCCTGCCTTCCCTTTGTCTTCCTTGGGGGTGATGCCAAAGTCTTTCCTTGTCCCACCAGTGCTGCAGTCACCAACACAGTGGGGTGGCCCAGCCTCTCCTCAGAAGGAAGAACCCCTTGCTGACACACATTTTGTTTCAAAGCAGAAGACTATTTCTGGATGCCACAGGACTGACTCACCAGCCCAAGTTCAAATCCCCAACCACAGGATTCAGTTCCTTTTACTTTACTGCCTCAGTTTTATTTCTTCGGAGTAAACGATGAAGCTTCTGAACACGCTGAACATATCTTCGGTGTCTTTCCCTTCTGTGCTAAGCTCAGGCTCAGCAGAAATCTTGCTCTGTGTCTATCTGCTTTTGGGGTTTAGGGAAGACTGATCCTTTTTTTCCCTGCCTTCATCCCAGCACCAGTTTTCAATGAAAATATCTGAGAGTCATAAATAAAGGGGGTTCTTCACCCATCCAAGGTCCATGCTCCTTGTTGACATGAAGCTCGCATGACCTGCAAGCTGTCACCTCATATTGTGTTGCATGCAGGCCTTGGCAACCACCTGTCAGTCAGCATCTGGAAGCCTTAATTTCATCACTGTGAGGGATCCCCATGAAATGCTATGCGAGCACACACGGCAGAACCAGACCCCATGGAGCTATTCTTTGAAGACATATTTGTAAAGCACTTTTAAAGGTGTCTGGCTAGCTAACGATCCTACGGGGCTGCTGGATCACCAATTCCAATCCCCTCTTGTCATGGACAATCATGTCTTGCTATTTCTTTAATTAACAAAGATCTACATTTAAATTAATGATTTGTTGCCCATGAGAAATAGAGGCATTTGAGAGACTTGGAAATCTTTTCCTGAGTTCCGGACTGAATTTTATTTACAGGCAATTTATACCCATCTGTTTTCATGCCAATTATATTCTTCATCCTGTATAGCTCGTCTCCCTCCTCTACACTCACCCCTCAATGTATTTATAGTCAACTGTCATAACTATCCCCATCCTTTATTTTGCCAGGCTAGACAAGCTGTGCTGTTTTAGCTTATTTGCTTTTCTGCTGATCCTCACTGTGGCCCTGTCTATATCCCTTTGTCTTTTGGGCAGTCTTCCTTGCCTGGAAGTCAGACTGTCTGACACGGGACTGCAGGCAACTCCAGAGGAAGTTTCACCTTGGCCTTATACCATGTTATAAACACTTTTTCACTGAGAATATTTCATTCAGGTTGGCTTTTGTCTTTTTGACAGGGACATCACATTGGCAGCCTAATCGTCTTCCTGTAACTGATTAAAAGACCTGTGTCTGCCTCTTCTCTTGGCATGTTCCCATAATGAGAGTGAGTGCGCACATCAGGGGATGTGCTTCACCAGGCTGGTGTTCACATTCCCTCTATTTCAAATAATTGGGGAGTTAGGCATCAAGGTGAAGGTTCATACCAGGTAACATGGCAACCTGGCACAGTAAGACGTATGGTTGAGAGGGAAGTGCTTGCATGGAGCAGGGAGATGCCTCCAGGCTGCAAGTTAGCACCTGGGCATGCAGGAACAGTAAAATATGAAGAGCTGGTTAGCAAATTTTAGCAATCATTAGAGGCAGCATACATCAATTTAGCTTCAGATAGGCTAACAGAAAATTAGGCAGCACAAAAACATTGGAGGGAGAAAGTTCAGGAGAGAAACGAGCCCAAGTTTTTCTCTGGCAGGGGTCAGAAAGCAAGCTTAGTTTTAGCTGGTCAATAGATACATTATTTAAGTTGCATCGATTAGGATCAGACATTATTAAATCATGTGCTGTTACCTTATTTAGATTAAGACAATTTCCTGTTAGTAGTATAAGAGGAATAATATAACATTCTTGTCCCCCACTATGTGTGTGGAAGTCAGTATTTCCTTGCACCTTTCTCACTGCAGGTGGGCTGCTGTGGAGCAGGAGAGATGAATCCCTGGGCCGAGAGGGCAGCAGTACAAAAGAATATAACTGCAGCACAGTGTAGTGATTACACGTCCACGTATGAAAAAAGTGTTCTCTAGTTCCAGCCCCCTCCTCCCTGGATTGATTCTGCATCTTTTATTAAGCACTCATCAGTTTAAATTTTTGTTTAAGTGATTGCAATAAGTCTTACAAAGACAATACCAACAAATTCTGAAGGATGTAGACTAATTTTCAGCTGTGCTTATTTTCAGCTGAAAACTACAATTTTACTCTTAAAATCCCTATTCTAGGACTCTACTTCACCCAGCATTTAACCCCAAAGCTTCAGAAATGCTGTAATTATTTTTATCTTTCCCTAGTTTCTCATTTTTTCCCCCAATAATTGAATTCAACAAACCAATGAATAACCTGGGATTTACTGCCCTCTAATGGCTAAAATAAAATCTTCCACCTTTTGTTTAAATGTGCCACTGAAATGAAAAAGTACATTCAGAATCTGCTGCTTTTTTGAGTCAAGCCACTCCAGCTTCAAAAAACATGTCTCCCCCTTCTGGTGGTAAAGAATCACTTATTCTTTCAACTGGGCTGAATAGTATTTTTTGGACGGTGTGAGTAAATTATCAGTCACTTTCCCATTCCCTGTAATTAGCATGATAAGGGGAAGACAAGAAGCTGGGGTGCCTGGCTTAGTGGTTTTTAATCAGTTTTGCATGTCCTGCTAATGGGAAAGAAGCAGTTCCCCTCAGCAATTTAAAACTGTTTACCTATGGACGGATTAGGTTTACTGTATAAGCACATTACCTGGGCAGTTTCACAAAATATTCATATGGGAAATCTGGACTGGAAGAGGCGAGTTTTGCATTAGGAGCAGGATTTATGAAGACTCTGGCTTATTCTGGCCTCTGGTGACCAAAGATACAAAACCAAATCCCAGACAGCTCAGTGCTGTGCCTTGTCAGCCCCTGCGTCCTGCCAACCCCTGGCTGCAGGCAAAGGAGGAGCCTAGTGGGAGACTGGAGGCATTTTAACCTGCTTGGATTAAAATAGATTAAAAATAAGGCTTGATATCATTATAGGATCTAGCTAGCTGCGAGTATTCTGAGGGCCAGCTGCATTTTCCCCATCAAGGTCAGGCAAAGGACAGGTCAGCCCTTGTGTACCATTTCTACCCTCTGCTAAAAACCAGCAACCACTGGGACCACCATTCATCAGCTGTCTAATGCCCCTCAGCCCAAGGAATCACAAGTTATAATTTGTGTTTATGGTGATGGCTCATAGGTATTATCCTATTGCCAAGAAAGCAGGCAGAAAAGATTACAAAATAGATGGATAAATATTGTTGAAATTGGGATAACAAATTATGCACCATAGCTGGATGCTGTCTAACATGCACCATCATTTTTCAAGAAAAGCGTTGTATTTCCTCTTGAAAGTTTGACTGCATAGTCAGAATGAGCCAATCAATCCTAGATTACCCTCAACTGTCGATGTGCTTTTGCTCTTTTTATGACAAAGCTCTTCAAAGCATTAGCATTCTTTCCACTCTTTCTATGTAATATATGGGTGCCTTATTATACCAGTATATTAACAAGTTAGAGTGGGAAAAACTGTGATCATATGATAAACTAGCATAGCATAGGGATTAAAATACCCTGCTTTTTTCAAAATATCATTCATCATACATCCAAGTTATCAGTTATTTTATTTAAGATTGCTTTCTAGAGTCAGCAGTATGCTGGTAACATTGTAGTTCCGGAGATCCTGTGTCATCCTTATAGAAAGATGGGGAGCAAAAGATCACATTTTGAATTTTGCCCATCTCTGAGCATCAGATTTTCACAGATGAGGGATTTCACGCAGCTCTGCTTACCCACGTCAGATCCCACAGATAAATTAATACCTATTCATTAGCAAGTGCCCTCAAGGCAGTTCATTGAACCATAATTTCCTTGTGAACATATGGTGATGGTCTTACAGAACTTGTAGAAACCTACAGAACAGACTTCTGCAACTGACTGGGTCCTTTGAATTTTTTTCAGTCAACAAAAGGTGTTTTTAAGGTGCAGATTTCTCACCTCTTTGGGACACCTGCTTTAGGATGCACAGACTACATGAGCTCCTCCTCTGAGGAGGGCAGCTCTGCTCTGTAAATGTCTACTTTTAGTCTCTAGCATTCGGAGGTGGCAAGGGACCAGCCATGCATGCTGTGAGGGCTCAACCTTTGCTATGTCCACACTGGTGTGTGATATTGGCAGCAGTTGAATAGGTCTCTCTCCATGTCCCCATGCCATGTAGGGACAAGTTGAATGTCCTTTTGATATTACAATGAGTTCTCAAGCTCCAGCTGGGTCACTGCATTTTTAAACTGTGCTAAAGCAGTGCCTCCCCTGGTGCAAAACAGTGCTACCACAGGGCCTGGCATCGGCTCAGCCAACAGTCAGGGCCTCCGAAGAATGATGGAAGGGAGGTCTTCCTTTCTGGCAAGAGGATATAGCTGATTTTCTTGACCTTTGTTACTTCTGGCCAGCAGGGTGGAAGTTTGCCTGTGATTTCTACAAGTGCTCTTCAAATTGCTGAAGAGAAACAGCTTCTTGTGGGGTTGCCCATTTCAGTGGTTCATGTTTTCAGCACCATCAATTTTCCCTCTATGATATTGTCAATGGGATGTGACCAGAGCCACAGGAGTAAAGATTACAGAGCCACCAGTTGCCACCTATGTTGTGTTTCTCTCTCCTTTTAGTTACTGTGCTGGGAATGCAGACATGGATGAAGCAAAACGCTAAGCTGGTCAGTAGCAAGATGTGCAGCAGCGTTGGTTTTCAAGCACAGCAAAGCCCACTGCATTTCCTCACTCTGCTCTTTCCTCCTCAGTTTGGTCCCAGTCTTCTCCGTGAAGAAAGGCAGAAGAGGACCAGCATTTGGAGACCAGCACCAGTACCACAGTAAAGAAACAAAGATTTTCTATAGCTCTTTGTACGTTTTTTAACACTTCTAAACAATTATGAACTCTGGTTACTTGTAATCATGGCATGTTCACTAAGCCTCTGCATGTTGGAGATTGCCTATTGCAGACTTTCTACAGTTACTGAATTTAAAAGCAGAGTCTGCAGAATTCACCTTGTGCTCTGGCGAGGTACTTGCATTCAGGCAAACAGGTACCTGAAGTGATAATGGTCAAAGTCGAACAGTAGATTCTTTACATCAGTCAAAAAAAAATTTCAGGCCAGGTGGTCCCTTCTCCTGTAGTTCAGCCATGTTTCACTGCCTACATCACCAAGAAGAAAACAGGTTTTTTTTGTTATGATTCTCAGATTTTTGATGCATAGGTCCATTTTTAAAAAGCCCGTTTTTTACTGCCTACAAAACCAGCCAGTGCTGAGCTAATTTCTCAGGAAAAGAGGTGCAACCCTAAAAAGAACTTCTTTGGGGTTTGTTATATGTAGCTGTAATGCTTATTTACTGTATTTCCACTTTGCACTGTGTCTAAGATGCATCTTCACTCAAAATACAACAGCTCTTCTTTTACCAGACATGAACCATTAGTCCTGTTGGTTTTTCATTGGTTTACCGTCAGATTACATACTGATTTCACAGTCTGCTTCATTCACATTCAAAGTCCTGAGCCAGGGCTGCAGAGCAGACTCCAGCTAATCTGCTCTTTGGTTATGTTCCTGAGGGCAGTGCATTAAGGTCTGAAACAGCAGGATGCCATGTTTGCTTTGCCTCAGTTATTAACTCAGGTCAGTTGGAGACAGAGGCATGTGGCAACTCTGCGCTCTGAATTGAGTTATGAAACTCACTGCTCAGTCTGTATCTTGGCACTTAAAAGAAGACTAAAGAAATACTGGTTCCCTGCAGAGTAAGTGCTGATAATTTTATTTTGTAGTTATTAGTTCAGCACTCTGAGACCCAGCTGTGAAGGATACTTACATAAATGTAAACAGCTGGAGTACCCTCCCTCAAGCACTGTCTGGTCTTATTTAAAATTTCTTAAATTATAAAATTTACACCACTTCCTTTGGGAGCCTGTATCACAGTCTAATAAATCTCTGTGCCAGGCAACTCCTGAGAAAGGCAGGCACATTTTTGTGTGTACACTTTGCCCTGTAGCTCCAGCCATTTGTCACTTACCTTGATGTTTATGGCCTACAAATATTATACACTTCAGAGATACAGCAAAGTAAAAAAAAAAAAAAAAAAAAAGAAGGAAAAAAAAGATTAAAATCTAATGGGTTGATCACCTACAGGTTACAGAAGATGGTGAGAAAAGTGGTTTTCCCTGGCTGACTACAGCAGTGGTGGTTATGTAAAGCACTTCCACCCAGGACAAAATCATCTGTCTATGAAGCGCAATGCTTTAAAAATAGTTCTTTGTAAATGAATCCCTGCAGCCCCCTAATCCCTGTTGCTCTTTCCATTACTTTCAGGGTACTTACATCTTTCTTCTACTTAAGAGGTTAGGACTATAAGCAGCTTTTAAGGGCAATCTCAAGAAGGAAGAGCGGAAGGAGTCTATTCCCTGCGGACTGACGCAATTATTCCAGACCACAATCTTAGATTCGGCTTGCTCTTCATTAAGCAGCAAAACATTTTTGGTGTGAGGATTGTCTGTGTTAGGAAGAAAGGGGAATTTACAAACAAAAACATCAAGTAATTTTATTCCAAATGTTATTAAATCAGGATCACATAGTTAACAAGAACTGGTGGGGAAACTCTGTTTTTTTTCCTTTTGTCAAGTCAGGTATGTGCCCTCCATTATTTAATCATGGGTTCCTTACTATGCCAGGACCTTGCCAAAATTACAATGTGAGAACAATACTTACTGTTATTGGCTATTACTGTTTATGGTTTTAAAAAAACTGAGTAAAAAGGAATACAAGCAAGCAGTGAAGAACTGCTGTTTCAGCCAGTTTCTTGCTGGGACCACTCTCTTCTGGTTTTAGGTTTAACATCTCCCATATCAACTGTGAGCCTTATCTCAGCATGTGTCACAGACAAATGAAGCAGTTAATAAATTAACAAAGAAATATCACCTAAAACTTCATTGCTTGCATTTATATAAATACTTTATACAGAGGCAGAAATAAAGTATTGTTACTAGTCCATATGAAACAAATGAGAGTATTTAATTGGAAAGCAGCAATTCAGTAAGTAGTCTGGAGACAGGCAAACTATAATTCTTTAGCTAAATACCACTATTTTTTTCTGCTCATCATGGTTTGCATATAATTCTTCTCTGTAGCCCCCTCCAAAACGTTTTCAGCATTTTGCTTCAGCAATAATAATTATTTGGACAGTTTGGAAGCGGAACAAGAACATGAAGATGAATCAGTACATGTTTTCCCTGTACTTCACTGTAACTGACAGACTCCTTTGGCAGCAGGATTTTGCTGGAGCAGCTTTCTATCAATATCATTGTAATGAGCTTTAATATTTAAATCCTGTTACAAGGGCTCTGAATGAACAATCATGAGTTGAGAGCTTTTCCTCATTATGTTATGAGGCCTTTTCCTCCTTCTCCTTCTTCCTTGTCTTCTTCCTGCTACTGTTTGTTTATTAGTCCATAGGAGTATTGCCTGGCCGGGGCAGCAAGCTGAAATGAGCCAGGTGCCTTGAATGAACAAAACCAGATTATCAAGAGACAACAAGTGTAAGCAAGAAGATAAATCATTATAATGAGACCACGTGAAGAGGCATATGAGCTACAGGCTGGGGGAAGCTGTGGGATCACACTGGGAAGAGACCACTATGTGTTTGCCTGCTCTTCTGGCTTATCCTAGTCATCTACCATTGATGTTGCCCAGAACTGGGCGCTGCCATAGATGGGACCTGTGCATGTTTAGTTTTCTGTTCCTATGACATGCCTGAGCAAGGGAGCACTCAAGAGGACAGCAAGTTTTACTTGGTGTAGTTTAACCCACTTTCTAAACTCACTTTTTTTCACACAGTTAGCTTTCATTTTTAAAGCAGCCCAGATGCTTTCAGTGTCTGTGTAAAAAAAAATCTTTAGCTGCTAAAAAAATCTCTGTGACTCATTCAAATTTGCAAAGACAGCCTCTAACCATTAGGAATCGTGAAGAAAGGAAAAGCAGCATCCTAGGAAATTTCTCCATGTTTTCTCTCTGAACTTGATCAGCAATTGATCAAATATCAAGAATTCATTCCTCAGTTTATGCTTCATATATCGATAAAATAATTAGTTATTTGGCAATGCTCACACATTTATCAACATACATTGAGATGTCCTTTTACGTTAGTTGCACTTCCATCTCCCCAACTGTAAAATGCAGACATATCAGATTGATTGGTGAATCAGATGCCACTGACCTGGGAGGCATTGTTGTACTTATTTACAGTGCATTATTTAAATCAATATTTGGATAATATCAAGAGTAAATGGGAGCTACAAGAAATAAGATCTCAGTCGTATAGGACATATATCGATCAATAAACCATCTACTCCACCAGAAAGCAGTACAGCATATATGAACGTTAAGTGTGTAGCATACCTGCAGTTTCACAGAAAGGCTGTTGCAGCACTTGGCAAGTTACTGGAAAGTGATGTTTAAAAAAGCCCCTGTGAATCACGGTTAATTACAATATGTGATCTGAAACAGACAGTTACCATTTTTCTAAATTACACACAGCCAGCTGGTGTTTAATTACAATAGATTGATATTTCTTAAACTGTCAAGAGTTTTCAGCGATGAGTAACTCATTTTAATAAATTTTAGTGAAGTAAGAAAAGGCTTTGATCTTAAAAGATCAGGCTTTGACATTAAGGAGCCTATCACTCTCTTGTAGAGATAGTGCAAATAACAGAAATCTAAGGAAGACAAGCCTTAGACAGAAAGGAAATTCATAAACAGCTCATGCTTGATAGATTTCTTGTTTGGTGGTAGTGTGCAGGTTGACATCAGTATGCTATTTACATGTGCTATTTCTGAGATACATAAAGATTACAGGGAGTGGACAGTTATTGTATGGGCAGCCAAAGTCATGCTCCAGTGCACATCTGAATACAGTAGCATGTGAGCATGTGCCATATAGCATAAGAATTAGGGATCGCTATGATTCCAGCTGTGCCTGGAAAATGCTAGGGATGGCGAGGAGCTCTCTTCATTCATTGGGAAGATCTTTGTTTGGAAAGCCAGCTGCCCGCAGGCCTTGTGAATAACACTCCTGGAAGCTTCAGGCTCTGGGTTTTGCTCCTTTCCTCCTCCCCTGCAGCTGCTGCTGAGCCAGCTCTCATCTGTCAGCCTCGCAGAGACAGCTGGCAAGGTGCCCGTTGGCCCTCCGCTGCCTTGGGAGTGATTTCCTGGGGAGAGGGGGAAAGAACGGGGATCCATCGGCTCTAAACACAGGTGGGTGAAACGTTTAGACCCTGACAGAGTTTGATCTGTCATCTGCGTCTTCTCTCCTCCTATTTTTCTTTCATCTTAAATTTATGATGCTGTGGTCAAACATGTCATATTGTGGCAATTTACACTGGAGAATAAAGAACAATATCTTACAAAAGAAGTTTACAAAAATGATCATTATTAATGTTCTTTAATTGCTAATACAAGCTAACAAGTCAACCTTGTTAGCCCGATGGCTGAATGCATATTTATATTCCCAAATAAGTGCCTAGGTTTTTAGGGATCCTGAATTTTGATGGTTGTGGTCAGTCAACAGATGTGAAAATCAGCCCGACGCATTCAGGCCGCTGCAGGTTCAGGTGCAGACGCTGAAGGCCCCAAGGTGACACCCAGCTCCTTGGGCCCCGATGGTGAGACCGAGGCTAGCAGAGCCCGGCTGCACTTCACACAGCCCTGCTGGCCCGGGGGGAAGGCAAATCAAAACAAGCTGCTAAGGCATGCTCAGACCTTGCTTCCCACAGCGCACCACGCAAAATAAGTAAAGGATTGAAGAGCCAAGGCCTACCAGCACCTACCTCCATTTTGTCGCTAGAAAGGGATTGTGTGTACTGACCCAGGAAAGCAAAATATTTAAACCTGCAAAATGGCTAACACTCCGCATAGGTCCCAAATAGGTCTTGATGGCCAGTATTTGCTCAGTCAAAAATGGAGGTGTGCTCAGCGACAGCAACTTTCAGTTTCAAGATACAACTGCTTAACACGTTTTAGCATTTCAGAGTCAGCAAAGCTGCTCTACAGAAAAATGTATCCTGCTGAATTTAGTTGTTTACTGTGGAGGGGAGAGGAGGCAGCATGGGGCACCAGCAGCCCAGCCTGGCCTGGTGTGTGACGGCTGCCACTGCCACCGCTGAGGCCCAGGGTTGTGGTGCAAGGCCCTGCACCCGGGAAGGTGCCGGCCCAAGCTCCTCCATCGGGGAGAGAAGGAAGGCTTAATTTTTCGTGGAGCTGGCTCTCCCCCTTCAGGGTCCACCTCCTTCTCGGCTGGCTCTGTGGGGAAGGCGGGTGACCACAGGGCACAACCGGCCTCCTGCCGCTTCCTGGGCCTGTTGCCTGAAATGTCGCTTACCCACTGCTGTCACAGGTGGGTCAGGCAGCAGCGGCGAGCTGACGTTTCTGAACCCCTGAATTATTTTATCCCATAGGATAAATACGTGTTTTAAAAATGTTTTACCCCTGAGGATAAAATAGGTCTCAAAGGCACAAGTGCTTTTGCTGTAGTAGTAAATGTCCACAGTGTGGTGCCAGTGTAGTGGTGAGCTGGGCCTCCTTGCGGCAATGGTGACAGCTTCTGAGGAGAGCCAGCGCCTGGGTTTTTTTTTAAACACTGAAACTAACACAGTCTTTCTCTTCAGGATGTCCAAATACTGGCGCAGCTCAAGGTGTTGCTCTTTCAGAGCCACTTGACTCTGCTCTCCCAGCGCTCTGTGGTCCTAAACCAGTACGGCTCAACCACTTCAGCTGGGTACCAGTCCTTTAGCAGGGTGAGCACCTGTGGGAAGGTTGAGCCCAAGACCCATCGATGATGGTGGACACGCGGGCCTCCCCGGCACCGTTACCACCCCTTGGGATGCCCATGCCCACCAGCGACTGCAGGAGAACCAGAGAGTGGGGTGTGAGTTTTCAGACTCTTTCTGGTGGCAAAACGTGTTTCTAAATAATTTCACCACAAGTTTCATCTTTCTGTGGAAAACCACAGTTTTGTCTGAAAACAAAGTCTGTTTTCAGTGATATGGACCCCATGAGGTGGCACGATAGGCAGGTTATCCAAACCCAGCTCTTCTTTGAGGACCATCTTACCAGTGACAGACCTTTTACCTAAGGACACTTCAGCCTCAGGTCTAGAGGGGAAAGGAGGTGGAGAGGTGCCTGGGAGCCCCAGAACCTCTTCATTTTTTGCTAACAGAAAGTTGCAGAAAACCCTCTGCAGAGCCAAAATCATGACGATGGAGCCTGGATGGACTGACACAGCCTGCTGAAGTGTCCTGCAAGAAACAGGCAGCTGCGTTGAGGACTGGAACAAACTACTTACTGGTATTTCTCATTCAAGATGTCTTCAGATCTGAATGAGCTTTTCTGGAGGCTTCCTGACAATGAGTTAAACAGATAAAGGGAGTTAAACCCTTGACAGTGAGTTTAACAGACATAGAGGATAAAGTCCCAGCTTGTTTTTCCTGAGCTAATATAATGGTCTGTAGACAGTATCTTAAGCAATGCTAATGTATCCTATTTGTCTAGGAGCTTGTTGCCTATGTACTAGTAAAGGCTGACTTACACCATTGTCTCCCAGACCTTTGCTTTACAGTGTTAATCATTGCCTACAAGAGAGACTGTAACAGTTGTAGCGGGGGTGTCCCTACCCCAGGATTATGTAGCTTTGGGCCGCCACCAGTATGAACCATAATGTTCCCCACCTCACATACAGATGTCTATTTGGCAAGTTCATTTGTTATTACTACAGTTGTCAGTTACACAATATACTCCGTCTGCTTGGCCTGAAAATACCTAGTGCATGGCATTTCCCTGATAAATATAACGTAAGAGTCTGCAAAAGTCTCATGATTTTTAATGAGTGTAACCCAGAAGACTGATAACCTCTCAGTACAATGTGAAGAATGAATGCTTTGTGACATAGATTGCAACACCTTTCTAAACTAAAGAGCTGTTTACAAAAATAGAAATTGGAGGGTAATGAGGAATTCATGCAAATTGTAACGTAATATAAAGTGTCCAGTAATACATCATCACTTGAAGACATCTACTGTATGGCTATTTATATTTTTGTTACTGGTGTAGCTGCATGAAGATTTGCTGTAGAAATAATAAATGTCTGAGCATTTAAAGTCTGACAGAAATGTGTCTGTATCATTCACAACTCAGCTCTGATAATACATTTTAGATCAAGGCCCTTAAATGTGTGAAGAATACAGGTAGAATATTGCAACGTTGTGTATATTACTAAGGCACATGCAGCAAACACCAAAATCTGCATGCAGCTCTAATAAAAGTTGTGGGTGGATGTTGGCTGCAGGAAAAGGTGAAAAAGAATAATTTAACAACAAAGCAGTGTGTGTATCATGAAGGAATTTCGGTGCAGGAAAGGCTTTGCAGAAGTAAGAACTGAAATATTTGCAGAACTCCTCTGATAGAAATTAAAATTCTTTGTTTGGAAATAAAAAACTGAAAGGAGACAGCTGTGAGCTTATGAGACACAGGGGACTCAAATTAATGTTTTTGGAAATTTAAAGAGATATCATCAGTCACCGATCTAAATTGTCATTTTTCTTTGTCTGACAAGGCCTTGAATCCTCTTCCACAGCTGGTGGGGAAGTGTTTTGTATCTGTAATGGAAGCCAAGCAAGGATCTTTTCTAGCATGTCTTCTGCTGATTGGAAAATTAAAAAAAAAACCCTAACGAAAACCCCATTGTCACAGCCACTGCATGGCATATTAGGATGCTCATGTGAGCTTTGTGGTGTGGTCCCAAAGTGATCCCCCCAGGTAACTAGCAGGGATGATTAGGGAGCAGCTGCAGGACTGCCAGCTGCTACCACTTTACCACTCACATTTTGACATGGAGTGTGTTGTTGACATCAATGGCTGTTTTCCTTTGCCAGATGTTTAGGACACCTGTGACTTCAAGCACCTCAATTTTCCTTTCTTAAAGAAAGATTCAAGCTCTCATGATGACAGTGAAAATCTAGTCTCACAACAGCTGAACAAAACATGAGCTCATTTCCAAAAGCTGTATTTTCATGTTTACTCTTAGAAGTTGTAGGAAAGGAAACCTGTGGTTTGAAAGGAAAAGGAAAAAAATTTCAGTTGTATGCTGGTGTAAGAGTGTTGTTGGAGGAATGTTCATTTCATTATCGTGTTGCAAAATGGTTCTTTTTTCATGTTGCATATGGTGGGAGGGATGATGTGATCTATAAAGTTAAGGTTTAATTTAACTGCAATGAAATAAAAACATCATAGTTCAAGCTTTTTTTTTTTTTTCATCTAAAAAGCCCTTGGCTTCCTGGACAGAGTGGCAATTATAGACATGAACTAGATATACATTATTTTATAACTGTAAATGAGCATGCCCACATTTTTCTGTTGCAGCCATATGCCTTTTAATAACTATGGTTTGTGTCTTGCTTACAGAATTGCCTGCATAATGATGAAAGTCAGTGATCTTTTGTAAATCATGCAGGACAGCTAAATGTCCCCATAAGAGACTTTATAAGTAACACCACTTTGCAGTTATGTTTTTGAACTATCAAGCATTTTAATGCTACTTGAAAAATTAGAATAAATTAAGCTGATATGACTAACATTTCACCTGTTTATTAACAAAAAGACTTAAATAAGAGGAGGAAAACTAGAAGTTAGTCCTAAACCCATAGTAAGAGGTAAAATGCATGAAATGTGCATGAGTGCTCCAAGAGAGGGGAAAAGAAGACAATTACATGCATTTCTGTAAAGATGTAAATGCTGATGGTACATTTTGTTCAAATGTTTTTACATTCCCATTTCTGTTGAGGATGGGGTGATGAATAATATGAGGGGTTATAAAGGTTTGCTTTCCGGTTGGAAAGTTTGTAATGCTCTCTTTCTATATGTTTTATTATTTGCAGGCTACTTATACATAGTAAGATAATTACTGCAGTTGTGGCAACACTGGAGTCCATTGAGCTTTACTGTGTTCACACTCACACAGCACATGCACATGCACAAGAACAGATCAGAGGAGGAAAAACACCACTAAGCCTTTTAATTCTGCTGCTGCACAACATCTGGAAGTTCTACCGGAAACTTTCCCAGAAACCCCCATCCACAGGCATACCAATAGGCAAGGGGATCAGGAAGACAGCAGCTGGCCATGAGATCATCCACAGCTTGATTTCAGAGGCCATGAATAAAAAACAGAATCATGATAACTCATAAACTGTAGGAAAGGATGCCACGTGCTGCATGCTAGAAGGTGCAGAGATGCCTTGCTATTATTTTTGCAAAATGTGAAAACTGTCATCCAGAGTTGCCAAATGCTGTCCTTAGTGTGTCAGCACTTCTGCACCTCAGAAGAAGTTGTTTTTTATACTGGTCAAAAGAAATACACATGAAATTAGAAAATGTTTGTCTTCTCCAGGGGAAAAAAAAATAGTCTTACTTGCTTACTTGACAGGTGGGATGTCTAAATAATTCAGGGTTTGAGAGATGATAACTTTTGCCAAGGAAATGAGAAGTTTTCTGAAAACTCTGAGTAAAACCTGTTAACTGAGAGTCTTGGAAAGCAAATGATTTGTAGGTTAAAAAGGCAAAGTACAGAATTGGCTACTGGTGATAATGGCAATACTGTGTGATGTGAGAATGTCTCACAGCTCCTAGGTGTGGGTACTCAACCCAGCTGTGTCCTGATGGTTCCCTGGGGAAATGCACATCACCCTTTCTCACTCCCTCCCATTTCCTTATGGTTGCATAAGAAATTGGGTTGATCAGACTTAAAGAAGATCCTGTTGATTCGTTGTATCAGTGTTTACAGTTTAGTGTTCAGGTAGATCTGAACATATCATCTTCATGTATCCCAACCTCTTTTAATTCTCTGCACAGTGTGCATTTTTCTGGAGTTCTGGATCTGAAAAAGTTGCTTGGAGAGGTTTGAATTTATCCAGACATGATTCGGTCATAGTCTGTTTACAGATTCAAGTACCATTTCTGTTTGAGTGCAAGATGGACTAGCTTGAACTGCTGCAAAAATGTCCTACCTGTAGACTGTATTGTTGATGCACAGGTATGTAAGTGCAGCTCAGGCAGCTGATGAACTTGAGTTAAAAAACTCTTGCATGGTCAAAAATGACAAATATGACAGAAACTAATGTAAATAGTATCAAGGTTTTCTCTGTGTACCACCATCTTTGTTTTGTGTTCCAAATTAAAGATCCTAAAGTGTTAAAGTATGATCTTTAGTGTTATGTGAAGCAAAAAGTACAATGTGTATGCCTTATTTATTTGTTTTGCTATGACCCTAAACCACAACAAAATCAGAAGCAGAAAAAATCTTGGGAATTTAAAGGCAAAGAGTATCTGTTCAGTTTTGTTAAGACACTTAGGGACAGAGTAGTAAAACTCTCATAGTGTACAATTTTAGATACTATTAGCTATTCTGTATTGGCTGTCTCTTAATGGAAAAAGAAGGTGTAGAATTCAATATTTGTTAGGAAGATGAAAAACATAAGAGTGATGATTTTTTTTTCATCTTTGCGATGCTCCTTTGGTTAGTGCCATCTGCCTTATATTAAAAACTTAAACCTGGTGAAGAAACTGTTATTACAATTTTACACAACCATATACTTTGTAAACAAAACCAAGAAATACAATATTGGACACTTAGAAATGTGCTTCCCTCCCAGTTAACGTTGGGACTGTCTGAGCAAAAACATGCTCCTAATGGGCCCCTTTTTTCACATTATTGGCATTTTGAATGGAAACCTATTTTCCCACTTCACCACAGCATGGGAAAACAAGGCAGAAGGAGACATGTAACTATACAACCACAGAAAATAGTCTGGGAACCTGGCTTAGCACACTTTGTAGTGAAAAGGACCTAGACTGTTTAAAATCTACAACCACTAGCATTTTGAAGAGAAAATATAAAAATACACTTTTCAAAGAACAAAAATTTGCATCTCTAGCAGAGTCATGAAGCTTGAAGACACTTGTTTTGTTTCCCAAATTAAAAGGAGAGTGTTAGGACCTTCTGCCAGGAAGAAAGTGCATTCCCATGGCTGTGAGAGCAGGGTAAATCCACAAAGTGTTGAATTGCTGAAATATTTTCAAATTCTTTGTGAGGTAAGTTAGACGAAGGTGCAAGCTTTATTAATATGAGTACTGAGAGGAACCTTGAGCAACTCTTTTAAGACTTGATTTCCCCAATTTGTGAGGTTTCAGTATGCAACTTTATTGATGGTAACAACCTATGTGTCTTGAAAGCCTGCCAAAGACTATTACATATACTGTGGCATTACAAAAACGTTAATAGTCTTTTTCACCATTGCTAAGGCTCACTTGGCAATAGGCAGTCTGCTGCACAGGTCATGATACACTTGCCTGGACCATGCCACTGCCTCCGTGCTCCCGATGAGAAGTGGGGGAAAGCAGACCCTTCTTCTCCACAGTTATTTGGAAGAAACTCACAAGCAAGATCTCAGCAGGCCCAATACATCCCAGAGTTTGTGTCAGCAGGTCTAAAATGAGATGGATGCATGCTGTCAGGAGGAATGGCCTCCACAAATTCAAGGGAAATATGCTGAAAATAGCCAACTGTTGGGAAAAACACCCACTCAGTTTCTAGACTATTGTGTAGGCCCTATCGATATGTCCATACTAATAATTCAGTTTGCCAGGGACTGAGTCTGGGAACATGAAAAGACTCAACTCCTACAACTGTAGAAAAACAGGGGTTGGGAGGGACTCCTGGAGGTCATCTCATCCAAACCTCTGCTTGGTGTTGGGCCATCTTCAAAGCTGCAGCAGTGCTGCAATCTGCCTGCACAGTGAAGAGGGCAGCTGCCCGCGAGGCCCGGCTGCGCATGGTGCCTGCCAAAGCGTGCCCGAAAGCCATTTGAGGCCATGTTAGCTGCGACAGCAGTCAGACCTGGGAGACTTCCCACAGTTTTCCAGCGTAGACCACCACATCCCACTGCATGGCAACGCTCCCAGGCAAGCCTGAACTTGTACCCTGGAAGGAGTAATCCTGCGGTCAGGTATATGGCTTCCTTCATTGTTAGGGACAACATCAACTGTTTTCTCAGGATTTTGTTTATACATGGGAGTGTCACAGAAGTGTTCAATCATTGCCCCAAAACTTTGGAAAAATCAATAGAGGTAGGAACTGCACTGCACGTTTCTCTACTCCCACAGGGTTCAGCAACAGCGATAGAAGCAATTTTATTTTAAAAAGAAAACCTAAAGGAATATTTTGTACTACTGAACGACTGCAACCGTGATCAATGTGCAGTGATGCAGTTGTTGGCAACCTCTGCATAAAGAATTTCTTGCTAAATCCCAGTTTTGTGGAAAGTTTACCTATTGCTCATACTGATGGAGAATCAGTTTTAAGCAATAGGATGAATTGCACTGTTATAAGTTATTTAATGGATTCTGCTTTTGAAAGGAATTATATTGAGAAAGCCTTTGCTAAGTCCATGCACCACAGAACAGGAATATGATGTATATCCTGTTGGGATGAAAAGGCCAGTACGTGAAACTCAGAGTATATGGTTCTGCTTTAAAACACTTGGAATAAGGTGTAGTTTGCAAACCTGATAAAATAGATATATACAGGTAGCATCTTGCTTTCTCTGTGGGTGCTACCATGATGTAACATGAATCCTCAATGTAGGACCAAAATGCTCCATAGCAGATGCTCTTTGATTAAGCACAGGGCTTTTTTCCTCTGCATTGCATTGCAGTACATATTTAGAAAAAAAGCAAATGACAATTGTAAAATGAGAGGATGTAGCAGCAGATCCTTTTTAAAGACTTCAAAAGAAAGCATGAGCAGCTGAAGTGAAGAGGAAAATGACCTCTTGAAGTGCCCTTTCCAGTCCTCCCCGCAACAGAAGAAAGCTGTGCTGTGTTCTGCTTCACATGATTTAGCAGCAGCCATTTCAGAAATAGCCTTGATACCTTAAAAGGAAATATCCTTTAGACGAATTGAAAATTGGGGTCCTGAAGAAGTGGCATAACTCATAAAAAGCCTGCGTAGAACATGAATGCTTTTAAAAGAGAGAAACAGCTGGTAAAAGAGTCTGAGAAGAATTACTGGACCAGTTAGCTATTACTCTGATCACTGGGTTTTGGCTAAGTAGTAATTGAATTTGGATCTGAAAAACCAAAAAAAAGTACTGGTGCTGAATCATCAAATGGAGCATAAAAAGCCCTTCTCCAGAGGAGGAAAATGTTAGACCCACAGAGTTTTCCCTGTTTGCAGCTGAGATATAGGATGCTCTGCAAGAACCCAATAAAAGAAGCTCGACGGCTACATTTTATTCCCCATGCCTCAAAGGTATCTGACGTATAAAGCAGGGTGATAAAGGAAAATTAACTCTCTTCTTTCTAAAGAAACAGGCTTTGTGACTGTCATAACATCAGCTTCCCAAGGACTAAAGCTTTGCTTTGCTATTTGGAAATCCCAAGTGCTAATATTAAGTAAGATGGGTCAGCATGGACATCTTTCTTCTCAGGATGACAGCAGGCATGTCCCTTTACAAAGGGTTGGTTATTAATACTCCTAACAATGCAGGACTTCATCTGAGGGGCACTCCTGAGTCAGCTCTCTTATCTTCTAGAAATCATGACCCTCCTGCTCAAATCAGCTACTTGGGGTCGGTTTCATGAAACAGGCAGAAAAATGAATGGTGACCTACTCAGTAAATTCACCATTTTTGTACTTTTAGAGTTGTAAGCATACCTTTAAATAGGAATTCCTCTGTCCTATGAAAATATCTCTTTAGGTGTTATGCAACTGACTGAAAATGGAGGCTACCAGATAATTTGCCAGCTCCTCTATCTATCTATCTATCTATCTATCCATCCATCCATCTATCCTTCTACCTATCCTCCTATCCATTTTTCTAAAATTGTAACAAAGATATAGTGACATGCAATTAAGACCCGGATAGTCTATGCCATTCCCATTGCATAAAAATGCTGAGAGGTTTGTTTCATGCCAATAAAGGGAATTTTTCATATGTCAACTTTTCTCAAAGCCAGACTGTGCCAGCTTAATTCAAAACAAATCTAAATGAGATTTGATGTCTTCTCTTTGATGAAAAAACCCATCTTGATTAAAGTATGTCCCTTTTATTAACAGGAAAACATTCTGTCTTTCCTCCTGACTCCTCTTGAACTTTCACATATAGAAAATCCAATGTCTCTTGACCTTTTTTTTTTTGTCTACAACTTTATATATTTATAGTCAGAGTCTTTGAAAAGTACCTACAGAAGACTCATCCAGTAATGGAAAGATTTGAGAGAGGAGGCAGTAAGTCTGGGTTTCACTGACCTGTCGCTAGCTCCTATCAATGTATGTTCCTTACTACGGACCAAAAGTTTTTACCATGCGAGGGATTTTTTATCTGCACCTGGCTGTGTAGCTCATAGATCAAAATGTGTAGCAGAGTCTCCAGATGCTCACAATCAACTTCTCCTCTAGTGGACTGTATTTTGGGTGAATATATTCTGTCTTGGTATTCAGACCCACCTCTGTAAGCTGAGCATCTGAATCTGCAGACTGGCTCATACCTACGAGACTCTATAATTTACTTCTGTCATCTCCAAACAGAGGCAAGGCAGAAGCTGTGATCCACAATATGTCCCTAAGCAGCACATGTGCAGACATGATATTCTCTTTGCAGGATGTCCTAGAAAGTGAACCAAACACCCAGGATCTTGGTAGGATAGTGCAGAAATCTGTTTCCCCTCTTCGTGTTACACGCTTCTGAGAAATACACAACATTTGTAGCCTGGGACTTTCTAGAGCGGTGCTGATACCCAAGCAATAATTAAGCCATTTTTCTGGGCAAAGTCTGTTTGCAACCAAATTACATGTCTCATGCCATCACTGCTAGGGAAGACCTAGAGTTCTGCAACCAGTCCTCTGTACTGTGAGATCCTGATCTGTGCTCTAAGGCAGGCTGTAACACCCCTTCTGGGTGAGAAACACAGTGCTGGGTGTGGGGCAGATGACAGCCCTGGGAACAGCCGGTTCAGTGCAGGGGACATGAGAGATTACACAGGACAAATCACATCCTGTCACTTCCACCGAATTGTACAGTGTGGTCCTGGGCCAAAGACCAGGATCTCAATGCAGCCTTTCAGGTGGAGGTGTTGGAGCTATGGCAGCATCTGTGGATCAAAGAATTGGGTTAAACCCTTTAGGTTACTATACAGACGATAATGAGCGTGTGATGATTCACAGCCTTCCATGGAGTATTAGTTCTACATTTAGGTAATCTTTGCTCAAACAGATTTACAAATCTGACAAAATCTTTTTTTCCTTAGCCTTTTATATGTATTAAACAAAAACTTGTTCAGGATTATGCTTCACTATCAAAAGCACAGCATAGTGGTGGGCCTAAAGCATCAAAAAAGTTCCCTGTATGAGATAATTAGCTCATCTAGCTCAGCAGACTCAATCTTATATCAAGTATTACATCAATATTATAACAGCATGATCATATTATGCCAAATTAATGGATTAGCAATACTGTTCAGGGGAATATCTATGGTCCTGAAAATCATTGCAGTTAGTGAGGGGGCTGGAAACAGTTCTGAGAGGGTGCACCTCGCATGCCAGCACTTCTGAGCCTTCCTAGAAACTGTGGGGTGCCTTCAGCCTTGAAAGCCAAATAGCTGGTGGAGTGCCAAGAATGACTTGATGGGGATTATCTGATGTACCTGTTATGGGTTTGTGTGGCGCAGGGTTTTTTTGGTAGCAGGTGAGGGTCCGCAGGGCCGGCTGCTGCTGGAAGCTGCTGGAAGCTCCCCCAGCTCCAAGCCAAATCCGCCGCTGGCCCAGGCCGAGCCCCTCAGCGATGGCAGTAGCGCATCTGGGAGAACAGATTTCAAAAGGGGAACCTGCAGTGAGTAGGGGGATTGGAATGTGAGAGGAACTCCTCTGCGGATACTGAGGTCAGGGAAGAAGAAGAAGAAGAAGAAGAAGAAGGAGAAGGAGGAGGAGGAGGAGGGGATTCCCCTGCAGCCCATGGTGAGGCAGCAGGCTGTCCCCTCCAGCCCGTGGAGGGGAGCGGAGGCCGCCCAAAATGGCTGTGACTCTGTGGGAAAGCCCGCGCTGGAGCAGTCTGTGACTGAAGGACTGCAGCCCGCGGGAAGGACCCACGCTGGAGAAGTTGGTGAAGGGCTGCCTCCCGCGGGAGGGACAGACCCCACGGCGGAGCAGGGGCCAAGCGCGGAGTCCTCCTCCCCCTGAGGAGGAAGGAGCGGCAGAGACAAGGGGTGAGGAACCGACCCCAGCACCCGTCCCCTGTTCCCCAGGGAGAGAGAACCGGGAGTGGGGCTGAGGTGGGGTGGGAGGGGGAGCTGTTCTCAGGTTGGGGTTTACTTCCTAATATCTTTGATTTGATTGGTGGCAAATTAAATTGATTTTGCTTCTTCCCCAAGTTGAGCCTGTCTTTTGCCCATGACCATAAGTGGTGAGTGATCCCTCCCTGTCCTTGTCTCAACCCATGAGCTTTTCTTTTTATTTTCTCCCCCCCATTCCACCAGGGAGACGAGTGAGCGAGTGGCCTCATGGTGCTTTGTTACCAGCTGGGCTTAAACCACGACAGCACCTCACCTACAAAGGGCTCCACTAAATACCAGTTTATAGTCCTTAGGCAGGTGGCACAATGTGAGGAGGAATTCCAGGTCCCAGATCAAAATAGGATTTACAAGTCCTTGTAGCTAGGGAGGACTTCAGGACAGGAGACTTTGGTTGCTGTAGTCATTGATAAAATAATTATTCTACTGGCTTTCATACAGTAGGACTAAATCATGGCTTTTATTTATGTGAAAAGTACCGTTTATGTACTTTTCCTTGCTCCTTTCCAACATTCCCACTGACTAGAATAGATATAAATGCAGCCCTTAGATAAGCTGTAACTCTCCTGGATTCTCAAACAGCAAATTTAACTGTTTCATTCTCCTTCATGGGAAAAAAAATGGGGTGTGGCATTTCCGTGAAACAACTGATGATTTGCAGAGATGTCATCAAGAGGGCATAAAAGTAAAGAAAACCAACCCAGATGCCGAGTGTCGGCTGTTTGCTTCTCCTTTGGATTGGAACATTGATTTCATAGATTACACATTTATTTGTTGGGGTTTTTCCCAAGGGAATAGAAATCAGTTTGTTTATAGAACAGATTAGCTGTCTGCTGAGAACTGTACTCATAAGTCAGAGATGAATTGTCCCTAGGGTGAAGAGTAGAGGGAGAGCTCATGGTGAGCGTTTACAAAGTTCATGTTTGTGCTGTAGTCATCTTCCTATTACCAGTAATGACCCAAGAAATTAGGGAGAGTCAGTTAATTTAATATTTACATTAAAAGGCAAACCCAGCTGAAAAAGAGAAAAATAAATACAGCAGTGAGCCACAAAGAGAAGGGCTTTTAGGTTTGCTTAGATCTCCAGCTTCAAAAGTAGATGAATTCTTCTTGAAGTCTCACACTGATTTGAATGGGCTTATTCCCTCAAGGCTCTTCACTGATGTAAGGACCCTGGAAAGAACTTTATCTCATAGCCCAAAGACTGCTTCTGTTAACCAGGGACCATGTAGCTTTCACTTACCTCTGCAGTGAGCCAGCAGCCACACAACCTGCTGTTGCAAAGCACTGGCATGTGGGATTTCCCCCCCCCCTTTCACACCTGTACATATCTCCAGCCCTTAAACATTTGATGCACCCACAGCTGGTGTGCCAATAGTGAACAGAGCAGGTAATTCTCAGAAGATCTTCACTGCTTCCCAGTGACTTGCTCTGTGACACCTGTATCCCGAGTCATTTGCTGGTGAATGCTATCCCTTGCAGAGAAGACCCAGTTTTGCTGAAGAAAACCCAAAGAGGACATAACCATCTCTCTCCCACTAGCCAATGCCTCAAATGTTTTGGTACCGCACCCGGATCCAGCACCGTAGGAGGCAGAAGCTAGTGGAGAAATGAAGTTTCATACTAGGACTAGGGCTGGCAGAAGCATCCCCAGAGCCTGAGATCCTCGGGAGGCAGCGGGTCAGTCCCTACACACCCTAGTCTCGGTAGCAGGCCTGTAGCCTATGCTGCACAGCACTGCCCACCATGTAGTCCTCAGCTCAGTGCTGTACAGCACCAAGAAATTGCACTGATTTCTGTAATGTGCCCTTAAACCACATGTAACAGACTATTCGTTTCCGAGCACGGTGTAAAAACATTTGCTGTCATGCTGACCCTGTGCCCTGGGTAGTGCTGCACTCACTGGGTAGAAGCTCAGTTCACCCCAATATTTGACACACCTGGTACAGGGGCAATCAGTGCTCTGTCAAGGCTCCCCTTCCCTTTGCCTGTACTGCTGCACTAACAAACGTCTCTTCTTCCCTTCCTTCTGCTTTCCATTTCCATGTTACTAGTGGCTCAGGACAGGAGGAGGCAACCTGACCATTGAGCTTTTCTTTTCTCCTGCACTACCTATCTTACAGTAAGGGACTGATCTCGGAATCAAGTGCTTAGCTGTTAAATATTTAAATCTTTGTAAGTCTAAAGATTTTACACTAACTATTGCAGTTTTCCCATGTAGACAAATGTCTACTTCTGAGCCTTCCCAGGGCATCTAAAACTTGTCAGATATTGCAAGACGGATGGGTCCCTGGTTCGTATTGCCACTAGACGCTACAAACAAAGCAGGGAGTATCTATTTATCCTTGTTAACAAAAAACAGCATGAGAACATAGATGTCACTAAATTAAATGTTTTACAGTGTTTTCTGTACCAGCAGTTAAATGACTTGCAGCCCATTTCCTACTTGCATGCCTCCCAGGCAGATATCTGTAGGCTATAAATTTCTACCACCTCCCCATGACTGACTTATTTTAACTAAGAGATATTAATTCTTAACAGCAAAACTCCCTAAAAGTTCACACACATTCTTTTCCCAGTTTTTAACAAGTGCCATAAGAGCACTTGCCTCTTGCTTTTTATTTTGTCTTACCTTGGTCAAGTCATGAAGTGGACAGAGCATTCTTTTAAAAACTGGGAAATCATTTGGGGTCATCTAAAAATTTCTACTGACTTTCAATTCATAAGCACTTGTTTATAATTTGCCATTTATATCTTCTTTTTGTGTATGCATTTTTTATTTCTAGCTATAAATATCCTTACAGCAGGGAGGAGAGGGGAGTTCCCTAGTGGATTATGATTTGCTTTCATGGCATTTGTAATTTGTCAAACAGTGCTGGTTCAGCTGGGACTACTGGATTGCTATTTCTAAAGGAAACTCACTTTTAAAAAGTGTGAGGAAGAAAAATCTACCCTTAGATTCATGCATACAAAAACCTGATTAAATTCAGCAATTTTTATCCCCGTTTTTACATCTTAAACTAAAGAGAAAAATGGAATGGAAAAGACCACTGACTTTATTGATATTGCAAAGATATAGTGTAACTGGGAGTCATAATTTGGCCCAGAGGTAGAAGGACTGAGAAGTTTTATGAAAACAGTATTCAAAATAGTATTTTATCTGTAATTTATCCCCACTGAAAAGGGAATTGGTTATAAAGGAGTCACAGTCAGAGGAAAACAGCCTCTATGCCTTCCACTGGCAGATCCTTTTAATACTCCATGAGGTTATGGGAGTCACACTCCTCAGCACAGGAACTGAAAAACTCAATCATAACACTTTGGTGCATGATGTTTATTGCAGTGCATGCTAAGAATAAAAAATGAAATACTATATATTTTTAGAGGTATATAGACCTCTTCTATGGTCTTTGAAGAAATAAATGTTATTTTAATCTCTCTTGTTCTGAAATGTGCAGGATAAGACATGCAAAACTATCTCCTCACCTAAGGAATACTACAATGAACAGCATGCAATGAGCTGTGCTAAGGCTTATCAGACAAAGTTATGCAGCACTCCATCTCTGTCATCAATTTAAAAGGGACACTAACCTCTGGATTTGGAGAAATACCTGGGAGTAAGGATTTGATTGTATTCCAGTAAACTTTTAACGGAAGAATTGCTTTTAGTGTACTCATGAGAGGGAATTTTCAAAGTAACCAAAAAATGTAGGAAGTAGGTGTTATAGACGCTCGTGACAAATTGGAGGAGCCAATTTGTATTAAATAAAAGATTGAATTTATTAGCAAGTGATAAAAGAGCAAAACAGCGCTGGGCAGCCGGGGAGACAGTGCTCCGCCAAAAAGCTCGCGCCGAAACTGGGGAAGAGTCTCTTTATTTATACAGTCTTTAGTCCCTGATACGTGAGGGCTGGCTGGTATCTTCGGTATTTTGTGCCATCAGTTGTTAGGTGGTCGTAATCTGCCTTCTGGTGGTTGTTGGGATGAAGGCCGAAGTCTTCCTCAGCTGTTCTTTAGGTGACTCAAGTCCCATTCATGCTCTGTAAAACGTCTTTCTACATATGCTAATGCTAATCATCAGTATGTAATTGTCTACTCAACCGGATACTCATGGTCTTAGATAAGTGAAGAATGTCCCTACTCCCACATGCGATTTCATGAACAAAGTTAACCCGTTCATTACAGTAGGCATCTCCAAATACACTGTCCCAGGATTTCCCAGGAGCCCAAACATTAAATGTCATCAATTTGAAAAGAGAAGCACTAAATATTTTATTGTAGTATTGTTGTTGTTTGTTGGTTTTGTTCTTGTACTGCAAAGAAATATTACAAAGGCAAAAAACCCCTTTTTAAAAGTCACATCATATGCATTAGCAAGCACATGATGATTTCTCTGACGTGGTCCATGCACAAGGATTATTGGGACAGAGGATAGTGCAGGATTGCATTCACAACAAAGTAGCTGCAACTTTGGCAAGCTAACACTGTTTCTTACCACTTAGAGATCAGCAGCATCCCCAGGGCAACCCAGTACTGGGAGAAGACAAGAACGGCCTGTTAGACTTGCTGACCAGGTTCTTTTAGATATTCCACATGTGGAGGGTGTAATGTTTAATATCAAATTTACTTATTTAAAGATAGTTGATATTACATGAGATTTCTGATTTAGCAAAATGATACAAAGTATATTGAAATCACAATACCAGTGTAAGTTACACTTAGCAAAAGATAGATATATATATATATATATAGCAATTGCAATGGACAGTTTAATCAAAATACCAGTGTGATTCCCATTACCAGTCTCTATAATATGCTCACTGTCACGATGTTGGGCATCCCCAGCCACTGGGAAGGAATACATGGGTCGAAGCCAACTCAAGCCCGTTGTTCTCTTCAAAATACTTTTGTTAGTTGTCTAGTTTTATACTCTGTGTTGCGCTGATCCACATATTCACTCCCACCATGCTCTTCTGGCTAACTCAGGGAGACATTCACACTCTTTTAATGAACTCAGGGAGACACATTTACACTACCAGTTGATCCACTCAACTGTTGATAGCTGTTTGTCTAAAACAAAGGCCACTCTCCCTTGCAAAGGAGTCCTGTTGCCAAGAATCCTAACTTCTTTGCAACAGCTGTGGTCAGTCACATCCTACATTACTCCCTGAGCTTCACTGGTACATCACCCTTGGCCATCTCCTCTGAGCCTTCTTCCATCGTAGGGGTTTATTGGTCAGGCACATGGCCCAAAATCTTCCTGCCCCAACTCTTCCTTGTCCCCACATTCTTCCCTTTTTGGTAACTTTAATTCTGCCATTGATGTAATTTAAAAGATTACTTGCTAACATTTCCAGTTTGATTATAAATTAAGGGAAGCCTAAAATTGGGAGCTAAGGCACCAAAATCGTTCCAGGTCTCAGCAAAATTACAACATATATATGCAAAATCAGAATTTGGCCTGTGTCTCAGCTGGATTGGATTAAATTTAACACAGAACAGTTGCAGTTTACTAGAAAGGCTGATGACAATGTGTCTTTGTTATTTCTCAAGTCTAAAATGTTTCTGTTCCTGGTTTTTGTGTGAGATTGGGTATGGTGCATCTGTTCCTGTTTTGACATTAGTATGTTTTCATTACCCTTAATACTCAGTTGAGATGGGGAACCAAAGGAACCTTAGTAGATATAGTAGGTATATGAATGTAGATAGGAATTGTTTAATAATTATCTAGCTTATAATGAAGTTAAAGAAGTTTCAATAGAGGTAGACATGGCCCAAGGGGATGAGAAGGGATGTTTAACGTTTGCATTGTTGAGGCTGGCTGGGACAGGAGATAGTCCCTGATAAGAAGCAGCAGTCACTCCAAAAACCAGCCAAGACCAGCCTTGGGATTTGGACAAATGAGTCTGCGCAGGGACAGAAGGTTAAGAGTTCACCGTGAAGAAGACATACAGCCTTCATCTTCACGACCACCAGACGACCACCATAAGGAGGCACTGCACAAGCGCAGTTGAGAGGAGACTATGGAAATGACTTCCTAGAGCTAATTTTAATATGAAGCGGGGATAGGTAATGCCTATGTACAGGCGTATTGCGAAACTCTATGTATATGTAACACTTGACTGTATAAATTTAAAGCGAACTGCCAAGTCAGGCACGCATGACTTTGGTGGGACTACCGCCCATGCTGCCCAGTGCTGAATGAACATACCTACTTTACAATCTCACTGATTGTGGAGTCTGTTTTCCGCACGTCACAGTGAACCAGGACAAAATTCAGATACTGTCCAAAAGTCTTTTAAACCTTATTTCAAATATTTCAGATCACAGGTACCAAACTCATTGGGATATCGTGCCCAGACCCTTGAGGTGACGCCTGTCGACTTGCTGTACCCTCATGTGTGATGTAGGCCCAGAGGGAGATCCTTCTGAAAGCAGAATTACTGTGTCGTTGAGTGCTTTGCTGTGCTTTTTCCTCCTGCATTGCAGCAAGGCCAATTTGTAGCAAATTACTATAACAAAATTCACAGTGGGGGGGGAAAGGTGATTTTAATTTACAAAATCTCCAAGGTGTTTCCATGTGCTCAGAAGCACTAAGACATGTACATCCAGGGCTAGCAATGAGGCGCTGATGTGGGTTTGCTTTTGTGCCCTTTAGAAGCAAATGCTGTTTGGGATCTTTTGCCTCTGTATGTCAACTCAGCCCTCATAAGTCTTGCTTTCCTTATCTGGTTATTTTATGGCTCCAGTCCTGTTCTCCATCTTCTTGTCACCTTATCTTAGGGTCAGTTTGTTCCTCCTCTTCCTTTGAATGAAATCACACACAGAGAGCTATTAATCTTACCTCTCCTTCTAAACTTTGTTCTACCGTTTCATCTGCAGCTTTCATACAAACTTTTCAATTCATAGTTAACTCACATCAATCTTAATATTTCTGTTACAAATCTCTACTAATCTGCTTGATTGCAGTATTGCACTAATGCTGCTATGTCACGTCCAGGAGTGCAGCCAGTTGCTGGTTGCAGCGTGTCACCCCCTCACTTCGTGCCGATGTGACCTGATGGACTCTGGCTGGTGAAGGGACTGTGCTCTGCGTGGCCACAAATTTCACTCCAAAAGAGACATCCTCAGCAAACTTCCAGACACTCATCAGTAGGAAGCAAGGAGCATTTCCGTGACCCTTGAATGTCTCATATTTTCTCTTTTCTTTAATCCCCAATTGATTTAATACAGAAGACCATGTGAGACTGATTTACTGGTTTTGGAACATCCTTCAGGAAGAGGCCTATGTACAGGATATAGGCCTGACATACAGGGTTTAGGTAGGGTAATGACCCCCCCATTAAATGTAAGGTAAACAAAAGGTCATATAAAACCACACCTGGATTCAGATGGCTGAAAAAAGCACTGAAATTCAGTGATTAATTCACAGCTACAGCTGAGCAAAGGCTTGTAAAAATGCATCATGTTGGAACCAGTAAGTGAAATGCTGCACTTGGCCGTATACTCTTATTCAGTTCTTAAGCTGGCCTGACTAAAAGAATAAGTACAGTGAAAAGTAACATACAAAGAGCATTCTTTAAAAGATTCTTAAAACATCTTTAAAAGAGCACTGAGGCAATCAAATTGGAAACAGAGAAGCCCCTATCGGGAAGGCTGTGATTTGTACCACTGCCACAGCTTTATGACAAGTGTGAGGTGTCAGTGGGTAAGCATGAATTTTCATGCTGTCCTTGCTGTAGGTACACAATAGACTGGAAAGCCCTTTGGCCTGCTAGTTATATATTTACCTACTGCATCACTTCAAATGACACTCATTTGAGAACAGATCTGAGAACAAATGAAAACAATGCACATATCACATCCTTTTAATTCTTTGTCAAAACTGAAGTTTTACTTACCCCTGAGAGTGCACACCACAGAAGAAAGACAATTTTATCCTCAAAGTGCCAGCATTTTATAAAAAATAAAATTACCAACCTCTGGGGAAAAACGTTAAGAATATCCTTCAGTGCTTACTTGTAGCTTCTTGGACATTTTCTCTCGCAGCAATAGGTTAGCTCCCTGGAGAGGAGATTGTCTGACAGCTAAAGCACTGGTTTGGTTTCCATCACAGCCACAGACTCCCTGCACATCTCTGGCAAGGACTTACTTTCCCTCCCAGTGCTGTAACACCCTTTTACGTGCCCTAGCTATTCATGTTGAGCACCCCTTAGTGGGGCAGGGATGAGGGGGGAGCCTGCACTGAGAAACATCTCTGGGCTGAGCACTGGCTTGGTGTTACCCCCTCCCAGCTATGAACTTCACCATGCCTCAGGGGTTAGGGCTGGAGAGAGATATCTGATCTGTTTTTTTTTTTTTTTACTGACACAGAAAAAGCCAGAAAAGCAGATCATCTGCTTGCAAAATCTCTGGTCTTGCCTAGTAGCCCCAGCAATGTCCTTACTTATACCCTGACCTGCATATGCTGAAGGCACCAAGTAGAAACAGAGCTGAGCAGCAGCACTTTCATGGTGAACATCTGCACGAGGCGACCTTCCCCATGCTCCTTGTCCCATCACCCCAAGCTATGGCACGGCCATGTCTGCTGCTGTGAGGGTGAGCAGCCCTTTACCCTTCCCCCTGCCTCCAAGCAGGACAGGTGACAACCCTGTGGGAGAGCATGGATGTCCCAACACTGGGGAAAGGACAGAGGTGTGCCAAGGAAGCCCTGCTTCAGTCCTGTCCACTTGTTGGGTTGTGCCTCAGCGTGACTGTGGAGCAGACAAAGGTCTTTGGTGGGAGAGCAGTGTTGATGGGGACACTTTCAGTTGTGGCTGTGGGCCATGTGGCTCTGGGAAATACCATCACAGCTACTTAAACCTGCTGGGGAAGGGAAGGGGGCTGCCATGAGCCTGGCAGGGAGAAGGCAGGTTCAAGAGGGAGAGGTGCCAAATGCTGCCCGGGGTGATCAGCCCTGTCGAAAGGACCTGTGCATACAGGGGATGCCCAGGCCAACATGAGCCAACACCGCACTCTGACTGGGAATGAGCCGAAATTGGGACTGGGCTACATTAGGAAGAGTGGTCTGCAGCTCAAGCTCTGCTTGCTGCAGGCAGGGACAGAGCTGGAATGGTGTCCCGTTGTGGGCCTCCTGCTCAAGAGGGATGTGGAGGAACTGGAAGGGGTCTGGTGGCAGGCTTGCCAAGACACTCAGTGGTGTGAGGAGAGGCTGAGGGAGTGGGCTGGTTTGCTCTGGCAAAGAGGAGCCAGTGGGTGCTCCAGCAGCAGCCTGCCATCCTCGAGAAGGCGGCTGCAGAGAGGATGAAAGCCAGCTCCTCTCAGGACTGCCACACTGCCAGCAGAGCAGCAACAGCCACGAACTGCACTGGGACAGCCTGCCCACAGAGGTGCAGGTGCCCATCCTGGGAGCCTAAGACACTGCTACATCAAGCCTTGGCTTTAGCGGGTTAGTATTGCTCTCCAGAGGTACACAAGCTGCCTGAAACCAAAACAGCACAGACTGAGAAGCCAGGAAGAGTAGGGCTGGCTCCTCGCACACAGCCTGCTGCAGGGCAGAGCGGTGTGCTGGTCTTCTCTAGCCCTTTGGGTCATGCAGAAGTGTCAGGGCTGGCATTATTTCTGTTTCAAATGTTTCTTCTCCCACTATTAATGTGACAGAATTGCAGCCATTTCCTTTTGTGACAAAGAGTGTTTGTGATTTCTCATCCCTTCATTGCTGTTGCCTCATTGCACATAACATTGAGACACAGAGTGAAGGCAGACAAGGCTGCCTACGAGAGACGGCAGAGCTGGGTCTGTCTTGTGAGCGAGCTTCCTTCTTTGTGCAAATGCTTTCACTGAAAAGCACTGAAATGAAGAGATGAATCCTTTCTGGTGACAAACATAGTTACACAAAAGATCAAAGGTAAACTAATTGAAGGTGTGTTTGCATGGCTTAATTCTTATAATTGCTATCTCCAATAAGCACAGATTCTATGATTTACAGGGCAGATAAGCATAAAGATCATTGTATTATGCTTGGAAAATATTTCTGGAACAAGATGGAAGTATTCTGTCATGCTTAGTATGTGATTGCAAGACAGAAAAGAACTTCAAGTTAAAAAGATTAATAAAAAGACAATGAGTGAACGGTTTCAAATGCTCTTCATTTCAGATTTATTCAGTTTTGCAAAATAAGCACTCTCTTTCTATCATGTAATGCCTATAAAACACAAGAGTCTGAAGAAAATGTGTTTTAAAATATTTATGTTTTATAACTGATTAATCCAAAAGTTTGGCATATGTTATCAGTGTTTCTGCTAATTAGCAATATGTTGGTTTGCTGTGTTTTTTTCACTGAAATGAAAGCAGGCATCTGAGCTTGAGGGTTCATACCAGCTAAAACACCAGCAGTTTTATCTTGCAGTTTTATTAGAGGAACATTTCCAAACCTGCTGGAAACTATACTCCCAGATCAAGTTAGAGAGATTCAAATAAAGGAAAAAGCAACCAGACCATTAAGATGTGGTTAGTCATAAACCATTAACGCTGAAGGAGAATATTAATAAATAAATGGTTTATATTCTTGTCTTAACAAATTTTTCTATGATAAACCTCTATCATCAGAAAATGGTGCTTTAAAAATCTTACATTGAAACTGTCGTGATTAGAGCTGGTAAAAAAAGGCTAGCGTCAAAATACGTGTAGATATACTGTCTCATTTTTAGTCAGCTCTTAATGTGAGAAATTGGTGGTAGTATCATAGTGCCGGGTCAAGCACAGAGCGCAGCAAGACTGAGATGTGTTAGTGCTATGTTTTGAACCAGAAAAAGTGTTATTCCTCCATAAAACACCAGACATAAAGAGACAGACCTACTGCAGCTGTATTTCCCAGCTCCTGCTAACGAGCTCACTGAAAGGATTCTCGGCTACCACATGTGCTATTAAAAAAACCCACAAAAACAACAACAACAAAAACAACAGAAAGAAACTCCAGTTAGTTCCCATCTCCAAGATACTTTTCTGCTTTATATACCTATCCCTCCATGATTTGTCTTCTCACAGTTGAGGAAGTTCAGCCCCTATTTTTGGAAATGTTCTCATCCCAGCTAGCAGAGTGGAAAAGGATTTTAACCACTTGTCTCCCAAAAGAGATTCCCTCCAGGCCCACACAGAGGCAAGGAAGGATGGTTATGTACATTGGTGAACATCCTCCAGCATACTCCCAGGGTGGGGAGACAGCCTGCCTGTTTTTTCCCAGAGCCTGCTAACCTGGAGCTGGAGGGGTGCAGGAAAGCATGGGTGCTGTGCCCTGCTGCCAGCCCAGCAGCAGTGCAGGTAACCCCTGCTTGTACCCTCCTTCTGGATCCATGGAGAAGGACACCAAGGGCGAGTGTCCCAGCGAGTCTCTGTGCAAGCTTTTATCCTTGTCTTCAGGAAGGTTTAAAAACTGTAATTGGAAGGTACACTCAGGAACTCAAATCATGTTGGTACATGCAGAGTTAATACTGTCAAACCAAAGCATCTTCCCAGCAGGAGCTGGAGTGTGCTGAGGAGGCTTCTGGGGCGGCTGGTTCATGCTCCCTGTTTTTCCTACGCTCAGGAAATGCACTGGGGAAGCCAGAGACACCCCGGCCTCCCCACAGACCACAGGGTATGTGGACTTGTATTTTACGTGTACCTGACATCTTTGGTGGAAAAAAGACACTTTTCGTCAAAGCAGTCAAATCTGTTTTTTCCATTAAACCATTACATTGCTTTCACTTTTCATTAAAACACTTGGGAGGGAAAGTTGTTGACCAGAATCATTGCTTTCTTTTTTCTTACAGTGCTTCTGCTCATGTTGAAAACAGTCATTGATGGCATCAGGTGCAAATAATTTTACAGTTACTATAGTCTCAAAGTTTTTATAATTGTACAGTTTCTTAGGAAAGCAGGACTTCACGTGCTGTATGTGGCAGAGATACCTAACATGCCACTCTCGCTTTCCTTATTATTGCTTTTTTCTCCACACAATGTTACCAAGAATTTTAGGTATTATCCTGGCGTTTTTCTCCACTTCTAACTCTCTGTGTAATAAGATGTATCTTTCTATGTTGTACATTGACCCTTAGGACTGTATTATCTGAGTATCTTGAGAGTTCTGCCTAATTAAGGATTTTCTCGCAAATCCACCTTTAAACACAAAGGAGATGAAGCCCAAAAAGGTTCAGCATGCACAGATGGGACACATGGAGAGATTAGATGTAGAGATCATTCCCTCTTTGTAAGGCCAGAGATGTCATCTGGGTGTGAGGAGGTAAGTTGATCTCTAGGCTCATTTTGGTTTTGGTCTTTCCTGTGACATGACTAACAAAGGTACCCAGCTAGCAGAACCTTTGCAATATGAGCCACCCTTTGTTAGCTCTTGGGACAGCATCATCAGCTCCATTCAAATTAATATGATGCTTTCAGATGGTAACATTTTGTAGCTGCCCCAAAATAAAGTAATATCCTGAACTAGTAACGTGGAAGTGTCTACTGAGATCTGACAATAAAACCAATAGCACCTGTAGACATCTATCTGCAGTACAGGTGTACCAATTAGAGCTAGTTGTCTACCTGCCATTACAGTCAACGAATAAATAGTTTTCTGGTCCATATATCAATGGAGATAAGAGCAGAATTCTTCTGATCAGATGTTGGCATCCTCTATATGATGACTTGCTCTGCCTTGGCTGCAAAAATAATCACTCTTGCTTAGGTTACCTACACCTGCACTGTAGGTACATTCACGCAGATGAATTCCACCTTTGTGTCCTCCAGCTTCGATTGTCCTATATTGAGGCACTTGGGTCAAAAATTTGGGAAGAAATGAGAATCTGTTGTCTAATCACACTATGCCTCACACCATGATCTCTGTGAGACAGAGGAGCAGGCATTTTGGATCATCTCATCTCCAGTACCGCATATTTAATATATAGCTTTTCAGGGGAATTGCAATACTAGATGCAAAACAAACCAAAAAAGAGAACAAAGGCAGAGCTCTCGCCTCGTTTTGCCAGCTTCTATTCAATTTAATAACACGTTGCTAACTAATAAGCTTCAAACCTATCAATTTAATAAAAAGCATCTGTAACCATATAACAGAACTTAGGATTCTTGAGCCTCTGAATATCAGCTTTGTGGTGAACTAGGTTATCACAGATACATAACTAAATCCCTCCCCATGTCTTTTGAAAAAGACAAGTACAATTTTGTTTGGGAAATGAGATTATGTACAGACACACAAATGTATCTTTTACTTTTGTTTATTATTTACTGCATATATTTCTTTATTGCCCTGACTGCCCTCACAGTGTTTGGAGTACTGGAGATAATGGGACTCCAAAATCCACACAAATGCCCAAGTGTCTTACTGAACTCAATCCTTAGCTCTAGTGTTTTGTGTAACACCTGGAAGACTTCCTTTGCTCCCATGGAAACACTGAAATGGCACGTTTAGAAAGTATTATGGTGGCTAATTAATAATGTTTGCTCCATCTCTGGAAGAGAATTACTCAGATTAAGTGCATGGCAAATTAGTCTGATGATTTGATTTCCTTGTTTTTCTGATCTCAGCCAACAACAGAGTAAATCGTTATCGGTGCTTTCCTCTGAGGTGACCAACCCCTGCAGTATTCAGAGGATGCATTTGTCTGTGCCTACCCCAGTTTGCAGACGTCTGCCTGCTTTACAGTGAGCCAGGAGAGAGCATTTGCTATCTAGTTTTTTATTACTTTTGCCACTGTTTTGTACAGTTACTATTCTTACTTAGAAAAACATTTGAGCAGTGCCTAAGCAAGTTTCTCCTTTTGATAAGAGTGCTGCAATGTTAAATACCTCCCAATCCTTCAGGTTCTTCATCCACTGCTCCTCACCTCCACAACATCTTCAACCAAAAGCTTTCTAAAATACCAGGAAGACTGTTGCCTTTAGCTTGAAGATTTAGGCATCTATTATGACATTTATCCTGACTTTGTCACCTCTTTCCAAAAAGGGGATTGGTATTTAGGCTTCTTCCTTTCTCCTCCCTGAAAGCTCTGTGGCTGTCCACATTTCCCACAGGACATGTGTCTGTATTGTGGAGGCCAAGACCCTACAAGTCACATGTTGACTGCTTAACTTGAGGAAATCGTTGTCCTTTTTTAGATATAGCCTTGTAGCTAGCCATCTCAGCAGAAATACTTACTAGATTTGTAAGGAGCTTCATGTAGCTACAGTTCCAGGAGACAAGGGGTTCCTTTTCTAGATATATAAAACATATCTTACAATTGCAAAATGGAAAGCATCTTGATACTCTCAAAACATCTTTGGGCTAATACATGTTTTATTTGCTCTCTGAGTCACCAGTTCATCTCTCTCCCAATATTCACTGTGTCTTTTTTATTTGATAGTATCCACATTCCTCTCTCCAAAAGGAGTTTAAAATGAATGCTTTTTAATGACAACCCTGTCTTCTGCTGCTCCTGTGGTCCCTGTCCTCATTCTTGCTGCAGTCATCATTACCAGGGACAGGAGGGACTATGGCAGGAGCAATCACAGCAGTCGTGGTGGAAGAGACTGGGGCAGCTACTGATTACTGATTAATGTGCCAGTCTCTTATTACCTATTCCTTATCTTCCAGAATGGGCTTCATGCCCTGGAGAGCCAAGAAGTTTGTAATGCCAGTTTTGTCATGTTTTGCTTCAAAGGTGTAAAAGCTGGTGGGCCACCTACAGCCTGCATTGCCAGTGCTTTGCTTGAAAAAGAATACTGAACTCGTACATAGCACTTCTTATCCATGTGTCCTATAAGAACTTGCAGAGGAAGATAAACATCATTACCCTGTGCAGGTAATGTACCCTACACAGACGGATAACTCAGGCACCAGTAAATTATCTTGACCAGTACTGGCTATGCGGCCACTGTCACTTGGAGATACAATCCACACTGCTCAGGGTCCTGCCAGTGCCTGAGACTTTGTAAGAAGGAATAGACAAGAGTGAACATGGGGCAGCAGTAGCTCCCTACCTGTGCCTGCCAGCTGGGCTGGAGAGGAATGAGACAGGTGAACACAAAGAAGAACAGCAATGGCAGGATGGCTTTTGTGGTAAACTTTTGTCCATATGATGTCATTGCCCAGGATATTCATGCCCTGTAGGAGTAATCTTTCCTAACCTGGTTCTAAGGCTCAGCGACTGGTTTGGTTTTTTTTTTTTGGGGGGGGGGGGGGGGGTTCTGAGTTAGACTGAAAACTCCTTGGTTCAAGGGCCACAGCCTGGAATGATTCATGTCAAATGGGACAACACAGAAGAAACATATCCTAACAAGTCATTCATAACTCAGAATGGGATCTAAATCATGGGGGTTCTTTTTTTTTGTATTTTTTGACCAGTGGCAGAAGTAAAGCTCAGAAATCTGGTTAAGCATGTCTCACAGGCCTACCACATTTGAGCAGGAAAAATAAAAAGTTATAGTCCTAAGTGTATAAAATACTGCCATGGAAGGACGACTGTGATTTCAATAGCACTTTGTCCTAGTGCAGAGTAGGAGCACAATCAATTTAACAACAGACAGTCATGAAATTATAGTCCTTATTTCTGCAGTCAGAGAGCATTAGACCTTAATTCCTGCTTATGCAATTGTTAATAGTGTTAGCACCTTACAGAAACCCTTAATGAACCACAGTGTTTCAAAACTGTTCCTGGGAATGACTTATTTTGGCATGAAACGGAAGGCAAGGCACTCTTGAATTTACTTCATCAGTAAAAGGAAAAAAACTCCGCCAATGAAGAGGTGGGAATTTTTGTCCTTCCACTGATCCTGACAATTTTTTTCTGAAAACCAACCTTTGCTTGCAGAGCACTGAGAAAGTGCAACATCCCTAATCCTCCCCTCCCACCCACCACCCTTAAAAAAAATATTGGAAATGGGCAATGGGTTGGAAATGTGCAAAATACTGGAAATGTGCAAAAGATTCTTCTCTGATTAGAAGAAAGTCCATCTGTACCCAACAACATCTTGGTCCACCTGGAATTAGACTTACCGGTCTCCTCACCGTAGAGCTGGGATGAGAGCTTTGTGCTCCCGATGCTGCCTCACAGCCTTACTTTTCAGAAATCGAGTAACCCAATGGACTGTGTCAGGAATTCAGCTAAAAATGTCCTTATGAAGACCTAAGGCTAATTTGCATGTAAATTGTTACTCCAAGCAAGTTTATACTAAGACATGGCAAATTACTGAGCAGTTGTACCAAAACAGAGATACAGTATTAATCCATTAACACAGTACTGGTCCAGGACTTTCTGCAGGACTAATCCTGGGAGAAGCAGACCCATGCTGGCTGGCTCTAACGAAGCTCAGCAGGGACTAGTCATGATTGATGTTTGCTTGCTTTTTACATACCTGCACAAACCATCCTGCATGACTTACATTACCTTCAACAGTTCTCTGCCTTTTTCAAAACTAGCTGGACATACTTTTGTGTGAGGGACTGTTACCTGAACCATCCAGGACTGTTCCCGGCGGAGCAGCTGTGATCTCTTCCTGGACCTTGAAACCTGTTCATTTATGTACCCTGGAATTCCTTTACCCAAGTAGCAAGTGCTACATTTTCCAGTAAAGCCCATTCCTAAAGAAAAACACAGAAAACTATCTTGTAACAGTAACTAAAGCTCCAAACCAGTGTTTAAGCCCTCTAACTCCTTTCTGCCTCCCCAGCCTTCCATGTAAAGAAGGGACTTCTTTCCATCCAGTACAGAAGGGACTGTACAACTAAGACTCATGCAGACACTTATTAGAAGAGGACATTCCATTTAGTTAAACCTTTCTGTAGGTGGGGAACTCAGTCTAGGACAACTCTGCAAGAGGTTCCCCTACGCAGCAAGTAACTCTGTATTTCAGTACTAGCTCTACTGTAAGACCTGGGTTCATTTCCCAAAGCTGGGTCACTGGTACGTGCCCTGGGACGACATCCAGCTCTGCAACTGCTTTCCTTCTTCTGCCCTGGTTTCCACATGCACGAGTTGGAAAAGAGCATGCATACACTCTAATAAGGTCCTTCAATCTGGACAGCTTGGAACTGGCCATAAGATTTGCTGCAGACAAAACCTTTGTCTTTGCAGGATTGGGCACACATGAACTTGTTTGTGTCTTCTTGTAGACTTTGCTCTTGATGTGGTAATACAGAAAAAAAACCCTTCTTTTTTTCTGAGCCAACAATATGTTTACCTACAGATTTAAAAAGAAATGAATGAAAAAAAAAAAGCTTTTTAGCAACTTAGGTTTCTTATTTAAAAGAACAAAATCCTTTCCATCTTCTGTATCATCTCATGTGCTCCACTTTGGCCATCTAATTGTCTTTAAAATGCTGCAATTCCAGTAACACCAGCACAAACAACAGAGTGAAGGCTCATCCATTCAATCGTGTTTCCATCAGAAGCTAAGTATTTTGTCCTCCCAAATTAAAACAAAAATATCAAAATAACCCCTCAAGTACATGAATAAGTGCTATGTTACATGTTTTAACAATACCAGCAGCATATAGTGGAAAGCTGACTGCACGTTCCTTCTTTGCACTTGTCCTTCATGTACTATATGTAATAGAAAAACATTTTAGTTTTGTTCACTCCTTAAAGCTTTTCATGGAAACAACTCATTAAAATTAATGAAGAAATTTTACATTTTGTAAAACGTATGGAGTGTCACCAAATATGTTTCTGGCCCTGCAAAATCTAATCAAGTGAAAGAAACAAAATGCTTCTCATCGAATATACAGGTTTATTAGAGCACGTTTCCATGTTTTAAACGTGCAATGGTTTAACAATTTCTTGCTTCCTTCTGTATTTGTGTGCCCTCATGATAACCCAAAGCAGCTGTTAAAAAAACCTGCATCTCTACAAATGAATTAGAAAAAATGGGCTGTATCTTCCAATGTCACAGTTCTGTGAAAAAAACCCCCCTCAGTATTTACAAAAAAATGCCTGGAATCCAAATACTGCTAAATAGTGTTGTCAATTTAATTACAGAAACTGTAGAACGCTCACAGGGTATATTTACGCTGACAGCCCCAAGTGTAAGCCTAGATTTTGTAACATATTTGGAAGAAAGGGAAAATTATAATTTTGAGTCTGTTTACTTTTTTTTTATATAGTGGTCATTACCCAGCTTAGTCCTATTAGCAACATTATTCTACATTTGTCTTCTTGTTGTCTCCTCCATTTGAATATAAAGTGTAACAGAAAAAGAATTCAATTCTGCAAACAAGAAAATTCTGTTAGTACAGCTAATTGCTTTTTAATATATATTTTGTGTACAAAGAAAGTAACACAAATAGAAAACTAGGCAAAGGATAGTATACTTAACTAGAAACATTTGTAATTTCAGTAACTGAATTACCTACTTGCGAAATATACGCAGTACATACAATGTGCACAAATAGACACACACCCAACGCCACTGCACACATTTTTTTGGACTAAAATATAACTTCAGGTTCACAAACCTTCACCCAGAACTGGTGAGAGCTGTAGTCACATCTGTGTACTAAAGGTGGTCAAAAAGATAGTCTGTTAAACATAAGCCATTCCACCATGATGTCCTTTGGGTTCCAGTGTTTTGACCACCACCACCACATTAGACCAGATTGCTCTCCTGAAGAACAGAAAATTATAACAAGGAATGTAGAGAGAAGAGCTAAGATTTTCTTTAGCAACAAGAAAACCTAAATACTATTTTTTTTTGAGCTATAATCTTCCTTAGTCTTTGCCTGGAATAGTCAGTGATATGTCTGTGAGCTTCTGGAGTGGACAACAGGTTAAGTATGATCTTATCCTGCACCTAGCTCTATTAATTTCTGCTACCATTATTGCGACAGGCATGCGGCCAGCACCATCCTCAGTGAAAGCCACAGTTGTGGCCCCAATTTTTTCTCTGCTCAAGCAATTAGAAAAGCAATCTTGTTTGTCTGGTTTTGGTGGGAAAGAGAGAAACCTGCTGCTGAGGTTCTTCCTTGCAAACATAAACACGGACATTATGCAGCCGTGCATGTGTCCCACTGCTCTAGCGAGCCAGCTGGGATTGCATCAGAGGTCCTGCACGGTGCCAGGACAATGCCTGGACTTCAGGATGGAGAGAGTTCAAGAAAACGGAGCAGACAGGTAGCTGAACTTCTCAGAGAAATCCTCAGGACTCTAAAATGACAGCAAGACTTATTCAAGGAGCTTCATAACCCAATTTCCAGGCAAAAGACAGACTCCACAGAAAGACATAACAGGATTATTTACAAGCTGTAGGAACTACACTTGACTTGGCATGCATTGTAGTGAGAACAAGCATACCTTGAATGCTTTATAATTAGTAAATGTGTTGTGATGACTTTTTATTGAAGTTTACTGCCGATTTTAAAAGCTATATTGTCATGATCTGCCAAAAAAAAATAATCCCAAAACAACAATATTGATGATTTTTATAAGTTCCCAGAAGACTTGTAAGTTTGATTCTCAAGTCTGTGTTGTGGAATATACTGATTCTTCAGCACTTACCAAACGGCCACATTCTCCCGAATTTATGGGGCTATTTGCTTGACAACCAAGTGTGGCTTTATCCTAGCTATCTTAGGGAACAAAAAAGAAAAGATGCAATTCTTACCCATAAAGCAAGTGGTTCTGGTAGTCAGGATGAATTTTCTTAGTGTATCTGTTTGTAACAGTGCTGAGCTAGTCACAGCTTATCATACTTATTTATCAATGTATTTTTTAAAATTAGTTTAAACAAATCAAAATAGGTGCAACAACACAAAAAATATGCCGTATAACTTCCATTAATGTGAAGGGAAGAGGAAATGTCACCCTAAAAATGAAACCCCACCATACACACACAGACGTTGACAGCACTGAAGGACTTGCCTCCACAGGGGCTGTTAAATTTCACTAACTGAGATTTGCTAGACCTTTACAAGATAAAGCAGTATGATCAGTGAAATTCCCAATAACTCAGAGCCTGTCTAACCATGTTCCTTACCTGGACAGTTAGGACATTCTCCCAACTCTTTTCTTTTTGTGTTTAAGACTAAAATTGTGATCTTGCTCATATCATCTTCTTTCCCTGTGACTTCATCGGACAATCATGAGAAGTTTTAGGCATTAACACTAGAGTGGAGCTACCTCAACACAGGCCAACTGCACTATTTTTACTGCTTTGAACAACAAGCAAACAATGCACTTAGTATTTTAGAAACAACAACAAAAATTAAATAGTAAATTCTATTTAGAAAAATAATTGCTTTATTGTTGTCACACCTTCCTGATCAGTTGCCCAAGTCCTAAATACCTTTCAGAAAATAATTTACATGCTGCAGAATAGCTTCTCAAGCAATGCGGCACATTCTGCCTTACAGCCTTCTTAGTCCTTCCTTGTTAGCACGGCTGGCGCCTTTCACCAGTGAAAAATGCTATGCAGTAACCTTCCCAAGCGCTCTGCAAGCCCTGCCCGCCCCGGGGCCTGTCTCAGGTTGGAATGGGGATGAAGCTGGTCGATTTGGAGTGGGGCGACTCTCTCCAGGTGTTCAGACTGTGGGTTGGGCTTCTGTTGTTGGTAAAAGAAGTCTGTCGCCTGCTGTTGCTGTTTGAATCTTCTTTACTCAGCGTTTGCTTTATTTTTTGGCAGCAAGGGAAGCTCTGTATGCAGTCTTGCAGGAGGTGCCCACTGAAGAACATGTAGATCCACGGGTTACAGCAGCTGTTCAGACTGGCCAACAGAGCCGTGACAGTAGTCGCAGTGTTTTCGGAATCTGGGGGGGGGGGGGGGGGGGGGGGGGGGGGGAAGAAAGCGGTTTCATCATCAAAAGAACATTTGCACCTTTCGGTCAATTGCTTCACTAACCGTTGGATTTATTTTCCTGAATAATTCTAGTTCTAAAAGTTGAGCAGCAGCATTTTAAATGAATAATGAGGACATAACGAGGAAAGTTCTTATTTATGTAAGGCTGCCACTGAAGTCAACAGGAATTTGCCTGAACAGACTTCAAAAAGCTGTGACAGAAAAAGTTATGGGGCAATCCATCCAAAATCAAGCTTTAGTCCGCTTCCACTGATGTTTATCGAAGTGTTGATAAGCTCATGCTTTAAATACTGAACAGACTTTTGTTTTAAAAATTGGTTACCCTGGGAGGCATTGGCAAAATTCCTACTGACTTCCCACTGCTTTCAATAATACTGAATTTTGCTGTAGTCATTTGCATGCTGAAGTGTATTGAATGCTCAAGTAACTACTGGCTTGTGAATCAAATCTGGATTTCAGAGATTGAACAAATTTTACTTAAGGGAAAAACGGAAGTTAGGACTATGCCATGAAACAGTTACGGTCTTCCACCTTCAATAACTAGTTAAATTATCAAATATTATAAATATATATTTAGTCTAATCAATTATTAGTGACCTTTCCTTGCAAATATTGAATCTCCAAAGAAGTATAATCACTGTGTTACACAGTTCCATAGATGTAAAGAATCTCTTCAAACAAACCTACCAAATACCCATCCGTTCAATTAGGTTTGCATTTCCTTTGAAGTAAAAAAAAAAAAAAAAAAAAAAGTATCTATTTGCCTACTGCGAGCCTTTATTTCCCTGTAGGGGTCTGCATTTTAGGCTCAACTTCAGTTCCATATTAGGGGCAATCAGTGCTCTCACTACAGTAAGTGGTAGTTTGGGGGCATTAAAAAAAGTCAAGAAATCATGAATTCCAACATTTTGCTCTGTTGCTTTCTCATTATGAGGAAACAGGGTATATGCTCCTATGTTGCCTGCCCCCCCCTACCTAACAGCCTTTAAACTCACCAATTATTTTCAGCCAGACTGAACAGCGGGACAGGCACCTCCAAAATACCACATTGCTCCTGTTTCATGAGAACCCGATCGTTGACTAGAGGGGCTACTCAGAGGTGGCCGCCCTACGGACAGGCGGGCTTCAGGCTGTGCTCAAGCCCACCACCAGGCAGCAGGGGAAGAAGGCTTAGCGAGTCCCCCGCTCCCATCACTACTCGAGACACACGCGTGTCCGGGCTTAGGAACACCGCAACCCGTCGCTGAAGTTTTATTAACCGGCACCTTCAAACGGCGGAAAACGCCGCTGGGTCAAAGCGCGGCCGCCCGCCCCTCGGTTCCCCTCCGGGTGGGAGCGCGGCGGCTGCCGCCCCTCGCCGGGCCCCGGCAGCCGCCCCCGGCTCCCCCCGCTCCGCCCCCGGCGCCCCCCCCGCGCCCCCCGCCCCGCTCCGGCTGCCCCGGGGCAGACCGAGCCCGGCGCCGCCGCAGCTCCCCGGGGCCGCCCCGTCCGAGGGGGAACGGGGAACGGCGCGGGGGTGGCGGTGGAGGGGGGGCGAGGGGCCCGTTCGGCCCGAGGGCGCCGGGAGGGCGCGCCCCGGTCCCGCTCTCGGCGTCCGCGCCCCGTCGCCCCCGCTGCCCCGGGCTCGGCCGAGGAGCCCGCCCCGCCCCGGCGGAGCCGTCCGCGGCCCCGCAGCGCCCCGGGGAAGGCGAGCCGGCGCGGCCGGGGGACCACCCCGAGGCAGGGGAGCCCTCCCGGCGCCCGCCGGGGCGTCCCCGCCACCTACCGACCCAGGGGAAGCGCTGGTCCCAGACGGACCACATCTGGATGGTGAAGAAGGGCGCCCAGCAGACGACGTAGGCCGAGACGATGACGAAGGTCATCTTGACGGTGCGGATCTTGGCGCGGGAGATGGTCTTGACGCTGCTGACGCAGGGGGCCAGCAGCGGCCCCCGCCGCGGGCCGCCGCCCGCCCGCCGCCCGCCGCCCGCCGCCCGCCCCGGGTGCGTCTTGCCCCTGACGTTGCGCCAGATGCGGTAGCAGATGAAGCCGTAGCAGGTGACGAGGATGAGGACGGGCGCGACGAAGATGCCGCCGGTGATCCAGGTGACGTAGGCGCGGGGCCCCCAGGGCATGATGAAGTGGGCCCAGCAGTCGTAGACCTGCGAGCCGCGCTCCACCTCGCTGAGGGAGAAGATGAAGTACTGCGGGGTGCTGAGCAGCAGGCTGAGCACCCAGGCCGCCGCGATCATCCCGTAGGAGCGCTTGGTGGGCTGCTGCAGCGTCTTCAGCGGGTGGCAGACGGCGATGTAGCGGTCGGCCGTCATGGCCACCAGCATGTACGCCGAGGCGAACATGCCGAAGACCTGCAGGTGCTTGACGACGCGGCAGAGCCCGTCGGGGCCGTGGAAGCGATGGGTCACCTCCCAGCAGAGCTGGGGCAGCACCTGGAAGAAGGCCACCACCAGGTCGGCCAGGCTGAGGTGGCGGATGAAGAGGTGCATGCGGGACGCCTTGCGGGGCGTGCGCCGCAGGGCCAGCAGCACGCTGCCGTTGCCCACCACCGCCACGGCGAAGGTGACGGCCAGCACGGCGATCTCCAGCTTCGCCAGCTCCTCGTCCCGCCCGAAGGGGTCCCAGCCGCCCAGGCTGCCGTTGGGCGACCCCGACCACGCCTCGGGGCTGCCGCCGCCGGGCTCCGCCGCCCGCCACCGGCTGCCGTTCCCGGGCGAGGGGGCCGCCCGGGGGGAGCCGGCGCCGCCGGCGAGGCGCATGGAGGGGGCTGCGCGGGGGGGCCCGGCCCGACCCCCGACCCCCGCCCGCCCGCTCGGCCGCCGCCACCCGCCGCCTCCCGGCTCCGGCGGCGCGGGGCGCCGGGCCGGCCGCCTTTATCCCCCGCCGCGGGAGGCGAGGCGAGGCGAGGCGAGGCGCGGGGGGAGCGTCCGTGCCAGTGGCTGCCCAGCGCCTGACGCCAGCCCCCGCCTTCCCCCGGCCGCCCCCGCCGCCGCGGGAGGCTCGTCCCGCCGCCGCCCCGGAGAGCAGCGCCCCGCCGGGGGAGCGGGGCCGCGCCGCTCCCCCCCCAGAATGCTGCTCCGAGGGGGGCACGGGGGACGGGGTCCGCCTCCCCTTCCTGCCTCCGCCGAGCCCGGCGAGGGGCGGGGGGGGGGCCGGTAAGCGAGGAGGGGCAGCGGGAGGAGGTGGTGCTGCGGCCGGAGAGCTGCCTCCCGGCCGAGGAAAGCGGCGCTGAAAAGTCGAAGTGAGAATAAAAGCGTTGCCGTTCAGCCAGGCGGAGTGGGTGGGGGGTCCGGCGGGGCCGGTCCGCACGGCCCCAGGTCCGCCTCGACCGAAGGCGAAGGGGGTGGTGGGTGAGGAGCGCGGGTCTGGCTCTAAGGGAGATCCCGTCGGCGCCTGCGGCGGGTCGCAGCGGTGCGGGGATAAACCCCAGCCAAGTGAACGGTTAGAAAAGCGAGCGCAGAGTTTGAAAGCAACCCGCTAAACCCAATGCTTCTGAAGGTTTCAGGATTTCACCTAAGACAGTAAATGTCATCCAGGCCGTAGCATATGGGTCTACAACACGTGTTTCTGCAAATACAATCAACATCTCCTCATTTCCTAGAGAATCCCTGGCAGTGGGTCAATTAAATCTCCGTTTTAAACATGTTTCGAGCTGAAGAGTTTCTTTCCTCTTGGTAGAGTGGACTTGGTGCAAAGTCTGGTCCCGTTGTTGTGACCGTGGATTTACACCCTGACTTCACTGGAACCTGAATTTGACCCTTCGTTTACAAACTTCTTCCTCTGGCCACACAAAAATGCGTAAGATTACAACAAAGAAATATTGCATTAGATGCCAATCCTGCTTTGTTTTTAATAAAAATCTCTGGGCCTGCTCATTATGTGATTGCAGTTAAATTTAGTTGCAAAAAATATGTGGGGTTTTCCCAACTGGTTTCACAGGGAGAAGGAAGAAGGGGGAAGAACTAAAGATTGCATCTTCCTTCTTTGATTAAAAAGATGTTTCCAAAAGTTTTTGACTCCAGAAGAGTCTTCCAGCTTGAAATACAAGAAGGTGATATGCTTCCAAACATGCTAGAATTGTGCAAGGCTTTATCCCAGGCTTTTTGCCGCCTTCCGGGCTTGCTAGCCTGTGAGAGGGTGCACGCACCCATGCCAGCCTGCCACTACCCTTCCTTTGCTCGGGTCAGTGGCAGCAGTCTAGGAGGACACCTGCTCCAACAGTGCAAATACTTGGCATGAGCTTTTCTGTAAAAAGCTGCAAGAAAACCCCCAAACCTGGAATACGGACAAAAAATGTGGCTGTTTCCATTCATCCCTTGCTGCTGTGGTGGTGACTTTTGCTGCCTTCAGACAGTCTTAGTCTCTTCTTCCATGGCAAAAGAAATGCTTTGAGCAAGTCAAAGGCTCAGGATTTTAATCCTGGGAAATTGATGATGATTTGTATTCTGCAAGATCACTTTTCACCAAGAAGTAGGGGGCTTTCAGCATAATATTATTCAGGAAAACTGACAGTTTTGAATTGTAACTACTCATAGTCAAAACATGAGCGTCTGCCAGGTTTGGCAAGAGTTGCTCTAATCATTAGAGTTGCAAAAAAAGCAATATAAGCAAAAAAAGAAGGTCAAGCTTTTTTATCAAATAAATTCCTCATGCAGGATGAGGGTTAAAGCACTGCTAAAAAAAAAGGAGGCCTGTTTATTTGTAGAGGATTCAGCTGTCATGTTAAATAGCACATAAACCATCTACACAGATACGAACAGCTGTCTCCTGTGATCTGTCTCCAAGTTCAAAGTATCTGTACTGCTCCCTTCCACAGACAGTATCTACTAAGTAAGGCTGAGTTTGGTAGCCCTTCCTAGAGAGCCACGAGACTTAGATACTGCAGATCCCAAACTTTAAAATCACAGATTTGGGAACCAAGTATGGGAGAAAGCCTATGTGCTGAGTGAGGGACTGCTAAAAGCTGGGGACACCAGCGGGGCAAGCAGACGTCCCAGCCGTTCACCATCCCCGGCAAGGAAGTGTCACCTCGAGGCAGGCAGGAGGGCATGGTGGACTCAAAGCAGCCTCCTGAAAAAATGCCTTGTTTACAGCCTCTATTGGTCTAGCTTTTTGGCTACCCGAGCAAAACTAAGCAGAGAATTGCCCCCAAACTGCTTTCAAAACAGATCAGAAGTCTAAATTCAGGGTTCTGAAAAGCCTGTAGTACAAGACCAAGAAATGAGTATGATTGAGAGCAAACTCCCACTCTGGAAAACATGGAACTAAGAAACCCGCCATAAGAGACAGGTCTTCAGGGTTAGCCCTCAGGATTCGATCTGCAAAAGCCCAGTTCCTTGTCTGGAAACGTCTAAAAGTGGCCAGGAAACACAGAGCCTTAAGGTTATGCCCCAAGTTTTCTTTTGGTTATCACCTGAAACCACATCCAGATCCAGATTCTAGTATTGGTGCACATCAGAAATTGAGTCTGACCATCCCTGTCGTACTGCGTTTCTTTCCGTGATGGAGGCTGAGTGTGATAGTCAAAGCAGTACCGCAGAGCAGCCTATACAGCTAAATGTCACCAGAAGCAGCAGCGTGTTGCCCTTCTTCTACCTTTGCCTCCTCCGTTGCAGCCTTGCTGACCTGGCTGATAGCAATCAGGGCCTTTGGGAGTCAGGGAGTTCAACCATTCCCTTGCAGAAATGTTAACACAGCAGCTTCCCGGCCTGTCTTGATCTCAAGGCAGTGAAGGAAACAGGCATTTGGAGGGACTATAGGCCTTTGCACGTTTATAACCTTGCGGAAGGAACATACCAAAAAAACACGGTGAAAGCTCCTGCCTTTCCACATTGCGTCATGTTGATCAGACTTCCAGCACGTCCAAGGTGCAATAAAATCTGTCTGAGACAGTTTAACTACAGCCTCAGTTGGCAATCTCTCGTTTAATCTGAAGGATTAAAATCACTGGGGCATAAATCCACACATTCATTCAACATGGTCATTGGCAGACAAGGAAAAATTTAGAACTGAGCTTCCTCATGTTATATCTACTTTGTGAAATGGCATAACGTCAGACTTTCCAGACCTGAAAGAGACTTAATATACATTTTGCACATCTACAGACACTGCTTCAGTGTTTTTGCTTTAAGCACATAATCAGCAGTTTTATCTCTCAGTTCTCTTATTTCAGAGATGTTAAAGGCTCTTGTTGATTATCTGTAGTATGCCTTGAGCCAGTTTTTAAATTACTCCTATCTAGAGTTTCATTCTATCTGTAACCTACTGTTTCTATCACTGTGTTAACACCTACCTTATGCTTCCTTTTGCCTTTTACAAGTTTTGATTCATCTAGGGGCAATTTAATAATGATTTTTGTGTTCTCTCCTAGTTAACATACACTAAGCCAAATGAAGGGAAAATATTTTATACAGTTTGGTGGCAAGAGTAATCAGTAAAAACAAAGTGAAATGGACATTTATAGTTATTCATGTGATTTCTTCTCAGAAAACACTTGACATAGTGAGATGTGACTCTTACAAAAATATTTAATACTAGCAAAAGTTTTCTTGAGGCATTTAAAGTAGTAGGAAGGAATACAGACAATCTATGCATGACATAATTTTTCTGAGGGATTTAACTGCAACTGACAGTGACACTATCAACTGATTCTAGGAAATGGTCCATCTGTGTAAAAGCTAGTCATTGTACAAAATTGCCTTATTTATCCCGGAACTATGCCAAGAACAGAAAGCATTCTGTATTCTCAAAAATACACTGGCAGGGTGTTACTGCTTCATAATTTTAATTGAAAGAGACCCACTTAACATTTATGGAATAAAGGGAATAATGCTTCTGATAATGATAAAATTAATTTTAGTAGCTATCCTTAAGAAACATATTCTAAAGCATTTTTTAATTAACTGGGTTTGAAACCATGTATGTCAGTATTCTTATGGTGATCATTTTGAAGAGTATGCCAGTATGGAATATTGGTGATTGATGCAGAATACTAACACAACCATTAATGTTAAGAAAACACCACTCAGATCATCTGTACTGAAAATATTGTGGCAGTTGCACTCTCACAAGCTTGGTAGTTCAGGGTTCTACCATCACAGTCACTTTATCACCGCATTAGTGAGAAAGAGCATCCAGTCTTTCTAACAGACCAGAGGACATCCAAATGCCAGCTAGTCTTACAGATGCTTATGGGACATCCATTGTTCCAAGGTCTACGGGACTATCCTCTGTGAGACTGTCTTCTCCATATAAAGCCCAGTCCTCTCTGGAACAAAGCTGGCTAAAAATGTTTTCATCAAAATGCTTTTTCATTAGAATGCCGGTTTGTCAAAACTGCAGTTTTTCATAGGCATCTATATAATAGCTTTGGGAAAAACCTTTTCTTCATTCCCACCCATATTGTGGGTAAAAATTTAAAAGGTTGATGGAAATGGAAAGAGTTATTGATATGCCCAAAGGGAATACTTTATCATGTCCATACTGTAGGCGGAATTTTCTGATGTTACTTTATTGGCCTCGTGCTTTGTGTTGCTGCCTGAGGGAAACCTCTAGGGAGGAACAGGGTGTGCAGTCCAAGGGGCTCAGTAGAGCTCACGCTTGATGTTATCCAGGTTTTGCTCGTGGCGATCATTGTGCCTCCTCGTGAGTCTCCAAAACAAAAGGACTCCAATCCATGATTGCCACAGCTCTACACAAAACTTTGATGATTGTATGGACTAGCACAGGCTTCTTCAAATCCAAGTGTAATGCATAGTGTATAAGCTGTTCTAGTCCTTGTGCAGCTGCGTGATAAATTCTTGGAATGGATGAGACATGGCAATACAGAGTGTCTTTCATCATTGCCTTAACACCCACGTTTAGGATCCTGAAAGCTGCAGATGTATTGCGCTCTTTACCTGCGCTGTGGCATGCAGCATGTTCAACATGCAGAAGCAGCAAAGAGCACGTTCCCTACCTGCTTCCAGTGCGTCTTCTCTTATCACATCTGCTGTCCCTATCTGAGCCAGCAACAAGCTGGCAATGCAGGCAGCACACACTTTCTCCTCTGCTCAGGCCTCTCCGGAGATAAAACAAAATAGATGGTGGTGTTGAGGAAGGCAGAGAAGGATCAGGCATTGAACATCAGAGCGAAGAAAGCTGAAATACAGGGCAGGGAGGTAGATGGATCTTGGAGCAGAGTCTGGAGGGTAACGCGTGAGGACGTGAAAGGAGAATCCAGGCCAGGCAAGGAGAGGCAGCCCTGTGTCTCGGGCACGGGCACAGCAGAGATGCCCTGGTGCCTCCACCTTAGTTTCTCACGCTGATGAGGTAGATGTGGGGCTTGAAGAAGACTGGAAGAAGCAGAGGGGAAAAGAAGGAATGAGTAACGGTATTTAGATGGTGCATTGAGTAACTTTGCTGCTGATTTCGTTGTTTTTTTTAAATGCGTGTGGGTGGAGAATGGTAGCAGCCTAGGTTAAACACAGCAAGACTCTTGCATAGGTATGCAAATTGCTGTAAGCTAAATTGTACTGTGGCAAGTACTTAGACGAGGAGAACTTCCTGATGTTAATGACTGCAGCTTCAGTGCCCTTTGAGGTATTCTTGCTTTATACTTTAAACAGTTTATAATTTTCACTCCAAACAAGTTGTCTACCTGACAGTTTTAAGCAGTCTCTCTTTGCACTTCCTTCATCATCATACTTAGCAGCTTTATATCATATAACATTTTACTTGTTCCTTTTATGACCAGAGGAAAATTTGTCTGCTTCTAGGATAAAGAAGGATAATAAAGCTATAAATTTTAGGGGATAGGAGATACTAATGAACCAACTAACATGGCAAGAGAGGAAAAGCACTCCCATGAGATATAGTGAAGCTATAAGCCAAAGAATATAATTTTACGTCCAGTGAATAAACTTTTTTTAATGGTTTCTTGGTGAGTTTTGCCATTACATTGCTTATGCTTAATTTGCCAACAGCAGGATTAGTAAACCGTGTGAAATGGCTTGTTTGGCCTCCAGAAAACAGGGTTTATAATTTTATTTTTCTGCCAGCTATACAGGGAGTAACACAGGTGATAGCAGTAGTGTAGCTAGATCCAGATCACGTACAGATAGGGCAGAGGAGTAAAGAGACTTTGAAACAGAATTCTGGAGTTAGAAGCCAGCACATGGAGATTTCCTGAAATTTTCTTAGGCCCCTAGGAGGATTTATATATGAACCTTTTCAAAAGGAAAGGAGAAGAAACTTTTAATTGCATTTGTCCAAACCTAAAAATGAAATCTTCCTAGAAGTGATCCTTATGGAAGGCTTTCACCAGTGTTTGCTCCCAGTGGCCTCTCATGAATGCCTGTATCATTTACTGAAGAGCAAATGGCACTGTTTCATACTGGTTGTGATTTCCTCTGGATCTTTTCGAACTGGTATGGAAATCACTGTGTTATGCATTTCATCTAGGGAAGCCCTGGGAATTACCAGGAGAGTATGTATATGGAAGAGTGTAGTTTGTGTACAAATACAATAGCAATGTCATCAAGAACAAGCCTTTGAACATTGCACTAGTTAATTTCAAGACATTGCAACTGCAGGAATGGCAGTAAAATATGTGACCTAAAACCACATTTGTGCTCAAATTCTTATAGAGGTCAGAGCTGAATAAATTGGATATGCCATATGAAAGAAAATTCTTTAACCTCATGGACTTCATGTTTAAATCAGCTGCTGTTTCTTTATTTCAGTCCTTCCTGTCTTCTGTCTACAATGTTGCAATAGAGCCTTAACACTTATGCCCCTACTTGTGAGAATCCTGATTTTCTCTACTTCTTTCACCCTGAATAACATGGGTCATCACTATCTTATTATCTCAAGTGAGTTCAAGGAAATGCTTGTCCCTGTTTTGAACAAGTCAGCATCCTTCATCTGTTTCTGCCACTGTCACCGCCACCACCACCAGTATGAGAGGAGATCCAGTTAAAGAGAGATGATCTGATCTTCCCCAGGAGGCTGAGTCTGTTATTTCGGGGGCAAGTGTATCCCTACAGCTGCCACAGAACACGCCTCTTCTCTGCCTGTTGCTAGTAAAGCAATTAAAATGCCTCTTAAATTAGTACTTTCAATTAATATTTATAGTGTACTTCTGCTTAATATTCATGTTGATTTGTACTAATGTTACTTACTTATTAATTCCTTGAATTGATTTAGATGAGCAGACTGCCATTGTCGGTTCCTGGACGTGGTACAATGTCTTTAGCCCTTGTAAGAACACAGCTCCTGAGGGAGTGTGACTTAGTGTAGCGCTCTTTTAATAGAGCCTCCCCTTCTGCTGCTTCATTATTACCTTGTGCGTAACAAACATTTCTGAGTTATGGAACTAGCAGGCACCTTACTAGCAGGAATCAGCAGCTTTGTAGAGAAGTATGTTCCAGCCCACTCACTAGAAAAACTCTAAGCTTGTAGGGTAGCTACAGAAGACAACAAAATCAACAACTAGAAAGGGTAAGTTACCTAAAATGGGTTTTCAGGAAATTTAGAACTGTCAAGCTGCCACTGTATGGACTGAAGCAATAAAGATAATCATGGCCCAAATTAATTTTGAGTTAGTAAAACAAAAGAACCTAGCACAACAAATAATTAAATCTTTTAAATTTATATTGTTGGTTTAATGGTTAGTGAAGGGGCTTTAGAAGATTTTTTTCAAACTGTGGATTGTTGCAGTTTTCAAGCTCTCAGAAGGAAGCCTTGGATAGCTCTCTGAAATTAGCAGAGCTAAATCTGGCAAACTAAAGTACTAAAAGGTTGTAATGCAAGAGGTGCACATGAATTTACCTGGTAATTGTGTAAAAAGGTTTGATCAGCCAACTCACAAGTTATTCGGTATATGCAACAAGTTCAGGGATAAAAAAGGCAAGGGGAGTGTAATCGCCAATTCAGGAAGTCTCCCAAGGCTTCAGTGCTGTCTCAGTGCTGTCTCAGTCATCAATGAGACCCTAAGATGCTAGCTAGAGATGTGACTGGCAGCTCACATGTATGAATGATGTAAAGAAATTAATCGTAAGTGAGCGGTTCCAGACAAAACACTGGTCACATAGGTTGGATACAAGAAATCCTGGAAAAGACTTCCTGAAATACTGATAAATCTTCTTCATCTCAATTTCTTCCCATCCTTTGGGACTGGCAACAATCAATCTTAAAACACCACACAACTTTAGTGGTCTGTCATGCCATCTACTCCTCATCTTCATCTGCCATTCAATAGTGCCATCAGAAAGAGCATTCAAGGTTTATAGCACCCTGCCCACATTAGCATCCAAAGTGTTTGCAACTTGGGTGTTTCCTATGGCAAATTCATGTTTGTCATGACTACATGGCAAGCTAGAGATTTAGGTCGCTACATCAACGATGTGCAGCACTAAAGGATACTGCTGAAATGCTGAAAAGGAATATATAGCAAGTCCACATGTAGAGTTTGGGAAAATCTCCCCTTAGCAAGGAACTGGGACCTTTTTGTTACAGTATTCTGTGGTTTGATATCAGACTGTGGGCCATTTACTAGGAAATATAAACTCTTGACATTCTCCCAGCTCTACATTTCTATGATCCTGTATTAAAATATTCTGATGCTTGGACATTATAATGACTTGCATTTACATGATTTTTGATTGCTTATTTTATTCCAACTAATTCCAAAAATTTTAGCTTTGTATTATACTAGGGCAGGCTAAGTATTGGGAAGGTAAGTTTTCATTTTCCCATAAAACTCCTTGATATATACAGACTTGGAAATTTTCCTTTTATGACACATTGTTTACACTTTCCATATCATATTCTTTTATGATTTGTTTAGAAAAATATATTAGTAGAGAACATTGGATTCATAAAAATATGTAAGAAAGATCTTCATTCGCAAATCAAATGCAACCTGCAAATAGTAGGTTGTAAATCAGATACTTTTGGCTTTATACAAGAGGCATATCTTGCTCTTTTTATGTTTTTGTTTGTTTGTTTGTTTGTTTGTTTGTTTTAGACAATATCAGCTTCTTATGTCAAGAAAATGTGATAGGGAATGGAAAGACTTTTTAGAAAAGTCTTTAGATTTTAAAAGACTATAGGAACAAAGGTTTTTGCCAAACTCGGAGATGTGAGCCAGAGCCACATTTTCAAAGGCTTTACAAATTTGGAGCAACTAGTCAAGTTTAAAACTCTTGAGAACTTGATTACTAATGGAAGATTTTTCTGAAGTTACTATACTTCCTGAAGAATCTAGAAGTGCTTGGACTTTCTTAAACCAGAATTTTAAGTTTTAATAATTTCCAGCAGAACTGCAAAAATAGAGAGAATGCAAAGCTTAAAGCATCCTAAGAATTTCCCGTTGCAAGGATAAAGGCAGTATAACCATTAACTTGAGGTAAAATTACAAGTCTGGTGAATATATAGTAACAAACTGCATATACATGAGCTTCCCTTGGAGGTACTGAACTGCTGAAAAAAGGACAAAAAGGGACTTTTTAAAATCAAGCCAAGCTATAAGATCAATATAAGCTTTCAATTCCCCAAATACTGTGAGAAGAAAAGGTATAGAAACTCCAGAGCTAAGAAAGTGATTCTTCATTACACTTTCTCCTCTTTACTCAACGTGTTTCTACAAGGAAGGCAGGAAAAGAAGAGAGGGCAAATACAGAGCACCAAGATGAACCAAATACCTAAGCTGGCACTGTTTCTTCAGCTCAGAGGTATCAGTTAGTTAGACTGCAGCATCCCAGATAAGTTTGCCAAAGCAGAGTACAGCAATTAGGTTAAATTACTCCAGTTAATAACTGTAGTATGATGTAAAAGATGCCACTTTAATTTAAGCATGAATAGCAATGCCCATTAACAAAATTATATTCTGAAAGCTGACATGAACATCAGCAGAAATTCTTAGCAACTATTAATTTGCTGAATAAGCTCTTTGAATGTCTCCTTTGGAGCAACTGCCTTACACAGTTCCATAGAAGCTTTGGAGAACACTAGTTATAACTAGCAAAGTGACAGACATGTGCCTGAATAGGCATTCAGAGAGGTCATTAAGATTTGGTCTGCTCTTTCTTGCTTCTCTGGATGCTGCTGCTGCATGTGCTTTGAATAGAATTACTCTGCACTGCATTAATATGTCCCCACCTGCCTGGCAGCCTGAATACAACACCTACTGAAATCAGCAGAGAACTCCAGGTGAATTCAGAATGTGCAGTAAGGACTGGTTTAGTCTTCACCAATTTTAGCTTTGATTGTACTGTAGATGTTCTTTTAAGATGACAGAGAGCCAAATTAATATTGGCTTGTAGATTAATTAAGCAATACAGACCTTCACAGCATTATTATGCACTTTTCTTTTATGCAGTTCAGTTCATCAATATGCAAGAAGTTTGAAGTGCATCGTGCAAAAACATTGCCTGATTGCTCCATGTTGAAGAGGAAAATTCTCTCTTAGGTGTCCATTACCAGGTTCACTTAGTAATAAAAGCATTTTTCTGAAAGGATTTGGGTTATCTGCAGAATGAGGCTATTTCTTCTGTAGTAAGAAGAAACATAGATAAAAATTATGTTGGACCATACAGATGTCTTTAGACTTTCTGGAACCAAATGATAAGACAATCCCCAAGGAACTGTTGTGCATATTGAACGTTGCAGTGAAACAAGCAGATACACAGGGAAATAGGAAGAAGCAGGAGGAGTTTTAATATAAGTTAAAGTCTTGGTGGTTTTGTTTCACTTCCTAGAATGTGAATTGAATTTTTTCTAAAAGTGCATTAGGATCTATGGATACAAAGTGAGCATTTGCATAACAGGTGATTGCACAAGATACAAAGCTAGGCAGACTGAGCTGTCCCGTGTATGCGCTATCTAACATTTGCTAAGGAACATTGCAGATTTTCTTGTGATACAGTGACCACATCCAAATGTTTTGTATGAGAACTTTTGAGGAAATTAATTTCCTCAAACAAAATTAATAAATGTGTACAACCATTCAAAAAAATATGTATTTCACTTTTCTTCTCTTGAATAGATTTCCTATATTTCTGGGTTTGTAAAAAAACATACAAGGATGTGGAGCAATTTGTTTGTGCATTGCAGATGCCACAGGAGCAGCCTCCCTGTGTGCCTGCATTTTGCAGAAGAATATGTAGAATAGACCAAGAGTTTTGAATTGTTATCTGTTGTTTATCATTTGTGGCCTGATTCAAGAAGGCAGTGGGACAGGTGTCTAAATGCTCCTGTAGAACAGAGATGCTTTCCCAAGTTAGGAACTCTGATAACCAACTCCTACATAAATGCTGTTTATTTTCTAAACTGACACCATGCAGTAGATAAGGAGCACTGTAGAGATAAAATGCACTTACAGAGATGTGAACTATTTACCAGAATGACACATGCCTAGCATTTTGGGGACTGAACCAAATTTAGAAATATAATGTCCTAATTCCTTTCTTGTGTCTAATACATTAACTCAAATGTCACTTAATAAGCAAGTGAAACCTGTCCTGCTTGTAATGTACAGTTTGCAGAATTCAAGCTTTGATTTACAAATAAAAAATTCATAGATTTTGTAGGTATGAGAATATATTCTATTCAGGCATGGGAGTTCCCTAATAAACTGTGTCTGGAAACAGTGTATAATGGTGGATTTGAGAGAAGAGACTTTCTCTTTAAAGACCCCAAATCTGAAGCCCATTTATGACATTAAGGGGCAATATACACATTTCACTGTTGATCATTTTAATAAGGGATAACAAGCTGTTTCGGGTGAAATCCATTTTAGGGAGGGAATGAACAGTGCTGCAGCAAAGGAAATGCAGGAGTGACAAGAGAGGAGACCAGAAACAGGCAAGAGGGAGGCAAATAATATAGGGGAAATGAGGGAAGATCAAACGCAAGTAGAGGACATTGTCCATAATGATGAAATAGCTGTATTTTTGTAGCTGTAATGGTCAAAGGATCGAGGAGAGGCAAGATTTGTAGGTGATACCATTAGTAATGATTTATATCAGTTGGTTTAATAAATTATATTACCTTTGCCTACCAAAGTGACCTCTTATACTGACAACCACCAGAGGTAGCTGAAAGTTTTCTGTCAGAAAGTTCAGCTGGCTTGGGTTTTTGTCCATTTGCTTTTGTTGGTTGAGAGTATATCAAGGAAATGTTCACCTCTAATTTTTCAGGATTTTGTGGAAAATCCTTTAACCTGAACCCCTCAAAGTTTCCATTTTCCTGTGAAAAACTTAACTGCTAGCAACAAAAAACTTAACTGAAAAATAACATCCCATTTTGCTGAATAATTTTATTACATATAATTTTCCATTGAGTGTTATTGAACATGACAATATTTATCAAGCAAAAGGTTTAAAATATCAGTAACTAACTACACTGAATAAATGGAGATAATTTTCTATGTAGAAGAACTGCCCTGGCTTACAACAACGTCTCTTCTTATTGCCTAACAGCTGAACTAATTTGTAACTATTTCCTACCACTACCTCAGAAGACAAAGAGAAAAAGGTGTAGAGGAAGGGGAATCACACTAAACATACCCTGAGAGCTGTGTGATGGGGTCCTGCTGGTGGGAGCTGCACTGTAGCTTTACAAATTCTGTTACAGCACCTACAGCAGATGAAGTAACAGCTGCTGAAGAGTATTTCAAAGAGTGACCAGATATGCCACCGAGATGCTGTCCCCACTGCTTATAGGGAACAAACACAGATGGGTGCATTGATCTCCCAAACAAGACTGAACCCATCAGGCACCCCTGCTTTGCTCCTGATTACCCCAAGGGCAGGAGATTACATAGCATCTCTTCTCCAGTCAGGGCTGGGGGTCTTCTAAGCCCCAGCTATCCTCCAATGCTACTCAGGGTCAGTCTCAGCTTTATCTAGGCTTTTTGGAGCTTCTGATGCCCTGGCAGAGCAAGGACGGAATGTCTGCACATGATCCATCATCCTGGAGCGAGGTGTGGTTCTCTGTGGATGATGTGGGAGGCTCAGAGTCCAGGGAAGACAAGGCTCAGGAGTGGGTTTCCCTGAACCAGTCTATTTCCACTGGGACATTTTGGCTCCCTTTTGCCTTAGGATATTAAAATTAAATAACAGTTCTGCACGCTATCCTCTACGCCTCCAGATACTCCCTTGGAGTGGTGTGTCCTCTGATACATCTCCTTACAAGAGCCCTCTGAAAAAGGAACCTTGTGGGAAGCCATAGCATAATTAGATAGAGGCTTTCCTGGTGAGATGTGGCAAAGGGCAAGAAAATGACAGCCCCATTCTGGCTCATCCTCCCGGCCTCCTTGTCCTGAGCAGAGCTCACGGGGCTGTGGCTGAGGCATGGGGGGCTGCCTGCACGGCCGCCCTCCAGCAAGACAGGGAGCATAGCTGGGAAAGGGAAGAGGGGCAGGAACTTCTCAGGGAGCTCTTTGGATGTCCTCTCCTGCTTGATCATTTCCACTTCTCAGGGCAAGCATGTCCCCACAGCACCAGGCAGCTGAACCCTCCTGTGCTGGCACCACAGCACTACTGCCCTCACATCCCTTGTCCCAACCAGGGGGAGGGACCCACACATTCCACCCTCTTTTTTTTTGGATGAAGGGAGTCTGGAGTACGTTGTTCTTGTTTTGCTGCCCTTCTCCCTTTCCCTCAACTGAAACTCCTGTGCAGAGGGCATGCAAAATTGTTCGCTGCCGTGGTAGAGCCTTTGCAGTAGGGCAGGCTGCAGAGGTGGCTGCAACTGTAATCAGTAGGTGGAATGCGGGGACTGCAGCAGGGCAGCGCTCAAAGGACCGTGGGGGGCCATCAGGGCACAAAGTAACTCAGCAAGCTGGTGATGACAGTAGCCCAAGCAAATCATGTCTTGCAGGGAGGGGATAGGAAACATTTTGTGAGTTTGCTTTTGCTGTGTAGTTCAGAGAGGCATCGCGGAAAGTGCAGGAAGAGAGCGAATAGTAGGGGAGAGAAATTGCAGGAAGCAGGTGGGCAGTTAAAAGTGAAGAGTCTGGTGGGAAAGGAGGGACCATGGTGGGCAGCAAGCAACCGCCTGTCAAAAGTACAGCAGAAATAAGACACAGCAGGGTGAAGAGAGGTTGAGGTTGCACACGTCAGGAATACGGACTAAGGGAGTGAAAATAGATCTGTTTCCTGACTGTTCTTAGGATAAGGCATAAAGGACTTTGTGGTTTCTGTTGCAGTGTTTGCTAGGGCTGTGATGGCAGCGGGTGGCTTCATGTACTTCTTGGTGGTGTCTGTTGCTGAGACAAGAGAGGAAAGCGGGGCCAGAGTAGGTGCGCAGGGCCTAGAAGGTGTTAGTGATGCTTCTGCTATGAGGTGCTTCCACAGGTTGTTGGGGCACTAGCAGTGACCACAGCAGTGTCTGTGCCCAGCTGCCCAAATCTCCATTCCATGGAGACCCTGCAGGATGCAGGGTCCAATGTCAATGTGTGACTGGCCTGGGCTCAGAAGTTTGTAGGCCTCTTGCCAGGACCATTGCCAAGAAGACACATAGTCTGGATGCAGCCACCTTCATTTGGGGATAGCAATTTTCAGTATATAGACATAGGCTAAGCTTCGCCTCGTGGCCATATGGTCAGAAATCACTGTCAGGCTCCTTCTGGTTACTACTATGGTTATAGACATGGTACCCTTGCAGGCAACTGAGTTTATCTGGGAAAGAATCACCCTCCGCTCCACCACCTGTCTGATTTTAGCTCTTCTCAGCAGATCCCTGCATTGATCCACCCGTATATGGGTGTCCAAGCTCATTCTGCTGGCTCACAACTTCTGTCATCACCTATGAAAAAGCGTTGCCTTGAACTTCTCATCACCTTTGTCCCTTCTTCAGGAGTTGCAAAGGGGAAGGGGTTAAAATAGTTTAGTGACTGTGAGCTCTGCTCTGTATCCCACTTGTGTCAGTGTAGAGCTTGGAGAAAAAGCGACAGCGATGTATACACAGTGTTGCACTACTACAGCAGCAATCACAGCAGAAAGCACTGCCTTACTCCAGATCACCCTTTCAGATCCTAGGAAAAGCAAGGAAGAAGAGGGGAGGAAAAAAAAGGACATACTTTGTGAATGGCAGGTGAAGGTCAAGTGCACATGCACACAACACGCACCCACACACTTTCTTTCAAGTTCTTGTCTCCTATTCTTCTTGACATATTGATCATGGAAATGTGTGCAGGACTCTGCTCACAGGGAGCAACTTTGATGGATCAGAGGGGAAATACTTATGCCAAGAACACGACATTTCATGTCCTTCCTTTGCTTTTCAAGTAGGATTATGATAGCTTTTCAGTTAGCATTAAAATAAGCTGAAATACTTCAAGCCAGTGCTATTTAAATTAAAATTAATGTTATTCTCCTGCACTGTGGAATAAAACAAGTATTTGTCAGTGGTCTAGGAAGAGAAGAGCTAAGATCAAATATGCCCTTTGTGTGTAGAAACCCCTTTCAACATCAATGAATATAGCAAAGTCAATGCTTGCCATATCCCAAATTCTTACACAGATTTTTTTCAGTCAGTTTCAACAGATTCACTGACACCCAAATGCTTTGTTATAAAGATTGATAACTGCCACAGTAGTGGGAGGCAGATCCATCCATTATCCAGATAACTTTGCAGGCAAACACTAAGTAATATTTTAATTCCCTTATCAGTATTCCTGGTCATCTTCCAGTTCTGCCTAAGCACCCCCAACCCAGGTTCCTGGGGTTTGAGATGCACCTGCAGTTTCTAGACTATTAGCACTTACATGCATGACTTAGAAGATTTTAAGTAAACTTTCGTATTAACAATAACAGAAACATAACGGTTTGTTAATGAAATGCAGATTGTTTCACACATAAAAACTCTTACATTTTCTTCCACTACAATAGTCTTCCTCATTTCTCCTCCACCACCAGAAATGAGGTAACCATCAGCTTTCTGCTATTAGTACATATTGGAGAAATGAAGGTCTCCCTCCTTGTACTTCCCTGGCCTATATCTCCTGGCTAAATCACTCATTCCCCGCCTCTGCCTGTTCTTCTGCTGTCAGGTAGTAATAACAATTTTCCTGAACTGTTTGCTGGGACCCAGGTAATAAATGATAAACAGAAGCGTAAATCCACCACTGGTGTATTTGGAGATAGCATGAACAAGGGCTGGCCCTCATACTTGCCCCAAAGAAAAATGGGGCTTAAGCTGTGACTAGCACCATTGCCAGAAGAAGAAATCTCCCAGCTTCAAACTTTAGGCACAAGGCATGTTTAAATCACAGAGCACAGAGAATCTGCTGGAGATCTCAGCAAACAGTGTCTCACAAAACATCAGGACGATGGAGATATTTGCATCCCCAGGAGCCCTTCCAAAGGTGGGATGTCGCTGTGCTGTGCTGAGGGGGAAGAGCTGGGTGATTCTTCTCCCCAGACAGCGTACAGTACCAGATCTCTCAGAGGAACTGCTCAGGCGGTGGAAGGGCAATGGAGAAGAGTAAAAGGAGCAATAAACCCACATGTTCTTTCAAATGCTCCTAACTTCTGTCTCGGAGAAACAACTGGGACCTGGATGCTCTGACACTCCTTCATGTCACCTGGTTCTCTGCCTGTGGCCAGCCAAGGATTCAGCAAATGTGTTACCCATTTGCCATCAGGGCTGGCATGGAAGAGATCTTTTCAGCTGATTTGGTTGGAGCTGAGGGTTCAACTCTTGCTCATGCCTCTCATGCTCTTACTCCCTTCCTTTGGTGAAATCAAGGCTTCACATACAGAGTTATCACCTGTGGCTCCAGAACCAGCCTAGTCCAGTGAAGGGGACTGTGTTCTCCCCTTCCCCTTCACCCATCTCCTCATCTGCTTTTGGGGGATCTTGCACTGAAGTTTCTCTGTGTGATCAAAGATGATAGAAGCAAGTTTCCCAAGCTTTAAAAGAAAGTCTGGAAATGCTGGCCCATTCCTGTCCTCATTCATGCAGGATTTTGTTAAAATGTTCAGTTCACACCGTGTTCAGTATTGGTGCCTGTCAGACCTGAAGGTTCTGCTTGTTTATCCAGATACCAAAAGAAAAACGTAGAAACCCTGGGCACTTGTACTATACTGCTGCCTTGCAGTATTTCTAGTTTCCTTTCACTTAACGTAGGAAACCTGTTTGAATTTTATGTGCCCTTTCCTCTTCATGACACTACAAACAGGCAAAGATCTCTCCTACCCTTCAGTAAACCTGCACCATCATTTCAAACCCTTGCAGTAGATTACAATTCATTTTCATATTTGCATCAGAATATTTGAGAACATGGTACTTGCAGCTTCTGAGAAATGAATGAGGCACTAAACCCACTTTTCTTCCACATGACCTTCAAACCAAAGGACAATACATATTCTCAACTCTTTCTTTGCAGATGGTAAATTTGATACCACACTTCCGGCATGAAGGACAATTTTTGCATCTAAAGTAAAATATAGCTGAATGCTCTAAATTTTGCCAGTATAGAATAACTGAAAAGTATGTTGTTCTAAGGCTGATAGTGCTGGTGTGGGAGTTCAGAAAGGTGGCTGAGAAAATTGTAAGATCCAGTCATTGGAAGAAACAATTATATCTTACTTCTGAGAGACCTTCCTGCTTGAATTTGACCTGGCATTTCAGAGAAATGGACCTGCCCAGATACCTGCCTGCACTGAGCTGGCAGTGGCAGAAACAAAACCAGCACATCACAGCTGAATTTCTCAAGCTCTGTGTGTGTTACAGAGTGGTTTAAAATGCCAAGTTCACAAGCCAGCACTTCTCCGTCAGTGCGAATGTACACAATACACCACAAATTACAGCAGTTTTCTACACTCATGTTAAAAAGGAAGATTATTTTGCCATGATATGACATAATGTGAGTCTAAGCAAGAAGTTACATTATTGTGCCAGGTAGCATCACCTTGACTTTGCTGTGGGTGCAATTATACGCAGGGTCTTTTATCAACATGAGAAAAATAAGCAAGCAGGATAAGCATTTATTTCACTACTCGCTTCTGATACAGCCATCACTCTGTACATTATTTTCAGCAGGGAAGGAAACCAGAACCAAGCATGATTTACTAATTTGAAATTTTTCTGGGGGAAAGAAACTTCCTCCTGAGAATATCATATATATATAAAAATCTCCAGACAAATGAATGATTGAAGAGAAGTTTGGAAATGAGGTGGTAAGCTATCTGGCATAAAAACTTGGAGAGCCTTTATCTCCAGACCACCTGCTCCCTGTGCTGTCTGCCAGCAGAGCAGTTACCTGCTAACTTATTGCAGGAGGAAGCACGCAAAAGCTAAATATAGCTCAGGCATAAGTGTTTATATTTGAAACACCTGCACAGCTGGATACAAAACAAATGCACTACAGCAAAACACACACAAAACACAGAGAAACCCGTGACACGGCACCACGAGTTGCAGTCTGAGGGTGTTCCAAACACAAGAAAACACTCTTTCCTGTGAGTGTGGTCAAAGAGGTTACCCAGAGAGTTTGTGGAGTCACCATCCTTGAAGAGGTTCAAAACCTGACTGGACACAAACCTGGACAACCTGCTCTCAGTGACCCTGCTTCACCAGGTGGGAAGGTCTTTTTCAACTTAAAGGCTTCTGATGCATTTGTATAAGTACTAACACATGCAGCTCATTTAGAAGGATAGTAGGTTCACATGTCCTGCCAAGTCTACCCACATATCACTTCCTCTCTTCTGTGTGAAAGCATAACAGGAGTTCATGCAGATTAACAGTCTGTGAGTCCCCGGTAAACATCTGCACAGATTATAAGGCATATTGTGAAAATAGCCTAAAATAGCCTGGTCTTCTGTCTTGGTCTGTCCATTTATCTTGCTAGTTTTTCCCCCAGGTGCTTGTACTGACTGTAAAAATCCTGAATATTAAAGGCAACACAACATCATTGTTTCCTTACTGCAAATACTTCATGTGGGGAGTGTATGCAGCTGCAGTACTGTGCAAGATAGGAGGGAGCATGCTTATGTATGTTCTGGGTCAAAAAGAAAATGAAATTCTTTCATTTGCTGCTGCTATGTTGGGCAGGCCAGCTGCAATTTCTCTTTACTTATACAGAACATGTGACAGGTTTTCTCACCTGCTCTCCCCAGGGTAGACACAGAAGCAGCACACAGACGAAGGCTGGAAGAAGCATTAATTACCATACCTAATGTCAGGGTTTTTCCCAAAATCTGGAAGCCCCAACTCTAATACTGAAAAGATATTTTCTGGTAGTTTAGTGACAGAGGGATTGACTCCTCTTATCTTTCAGGTTTGCTGGCCTTTGCTTCCTGTTTTCAGGTTCCCTTCACTACTTACAAGGCTGGGTAGCATTTGGCTAGAAGCACATTCTGTAACAATCTTTTCCACAGTAACTATTTGTCATTTCCATTGCATGTGACTCAGACCTCAAAGAATTTTAAGCAAAGCTTGCAAGCACCTTAAACAGAAACTATAACTTGTTGTTGCACTGCAAATACACGATGTTCTGAACATTACAGTTCTGCTTTTTTCACAATATTAAAATTCTAAGTGACTTTTTAAAATTCCTCTTCATGGCACTTGTTCTGATAAATGGCCTAATATTAATAAAAAAACCTTGTCCTTTGCACAGGCAGCTTATGAAGTGGAGACTTCTAGCATGCTAAAAAAATAGACTGCTGCCATGACTGAAGTACTGTATCTTTCATAAGCTTGGAAGGAGAACAGTCATTCTAGTTAAAGGAGATATTTTGTGGCAGCTTGCTCTATTTTACCTTTTTTTTTATTTTTTAATCTGTGATTATTCTGTGGGAAGATGGCAGACATCTTCCCATTTTCATTCCAGGTTAATCTCTCCTACACTGGATGCCCAAAGGGCCTCTGCTGATTCCTCCAAGAAGCCATTTCTCTAAGTGAGATGGCCAGTTTCCTTTTCGGTGGCTCGTCCAGCTCCCTGATGGACCAGGTCCTCTCTGTCTGCTCCTCTCACAGCCCCTTTGCAAAAAGCTAATGTCAGGATGTCTCTACTGGTCAGAACACGGGGCTATCTGGGTCCGTACCCTAACACTGCCAGTTGCCAAGACCCAAAGAAGAGCAAAAGTGTGTAACTGTAGTTTCCAAACAGCAGTTTGAGGAAATAAGGACTTACTGACCCAGAGGGCATGAAGCTGTTTAATGGCTGTCAGTGGCTCTTCTGTGAGTTTTGTTCAGTTGTCATTTGAACTCCGTAAACTTCTAGGGTGGCCAGGCGTCTGCCACTTGATTATGTAGGAAGAACCAAAACCCATGACTCTATTTTGTACTGAACATACCACTGACTAGTTTCTCTCAGTGCCTTTCATTTTTGTTCTAAAACAGACACTGAAGGACTGTTTCTCCAATGCTACTCATGATTTTGGAAACTTCTGTAATATCTTACCTCCCCAATTGTTCTTTTCCAGTCAATTTGGTCATTCCTTGTACAGAATATATTCTGTACTTTGATCATTCTTGTGGCCTACCTCTTTAATTTTGCCATTTGTATCACCCATTCTGAAATGGAAGAACAGAAACACAACATAGCATTTCAGATAAGAGCGCACCATCAATATACACAGTGGTGTAACTGTTTTGTTCTGTTCCATTTCTAATCACCCCTAACATTCCAGTGGTTTTTTTTGACTATTCCTGACTGTTAAGCTAATAGTTTTCTAAAATTATTGTAAGACTAAAACCTTGTTCTAGTTCATGGCCCACCACCATGTATGCGAATTCATGACTATTTTTTCTGTGTACATCTATATTGAACTTCATCTGCCTTTTTATCACTCAGTCATTCAAGCTCCTAACATTCTTCTGGAATTCTTCACATTTAGCCCATCTTTGTCTAATGGCTGTCCTGTATAACGTCTTCAGAGGCCTCTGCCATCTCACTACTTACACTTTTTTCCAGATCACTGTGAATATCTGAGACAATAAAATTATCAATGGGCCTGCAATAGTAACTTATTGGGAAAACTGACCACTTATTCCAACCCTCTGTTTCTCATTTTTAACCAAACACTTATCCATGTGAGAACCTCCCTTTTTATTCTTCAGAGTCTTAATTTTAAATCTTCTTGGAAACACAACTTGTCACTCAGTTTCTGCCAGCCTGCAGCAGACAATAGGGTCATTCAACAGAAACAGCAAAGGATATTTTTCTCCCCTTGATTTTAGCCCAATCAATTGCATGTTGATTGCGTGTGTTTTCATGAATGCTAATGACGATGTGTGCTGGGCATATGTGGCTGGGTCAGGAACAGGACCTTGCCTGTGTTGTTTTGAAATGAATCAAATCCCATAGACATTTAAACTGGAAATTATGGAATTGGACAAAACTACATGTAAATTTTGTGACTACAAAGGAACAATGCACTCAGAGTAATAGGTAGCAAATTCATGATATTCAAACACAAGCAGTGTAGGGTATGAAAACTGGGACTAGGTAAGCAATGCTAGGGTATCACCAAGTACCTCCATCTCCAACCATGACCTCTGTGTCTAGCCACTGCTGGCAGCACCTGGAGGGCAGCTTGCTCCAGGGCGAGTGACAAGGTCAGGGAGGTAGGATCTTGCTCCCTTCCAGGTCAGCCCAGCATGCATCAGATCAGAAGCTGAGCACTGGGGTGTGGAAAAACCTCAGGTCCTCGAGACCTCACTAGGAGGGACGGAGCCTGCAGACTGTGCCAAGAAAGACATTGCAGGCCACAGTCACCATTGTGCGAGAGGGAGGCAGAGCAGCCTGGGTGGATGGGGGAGCTGGCCATCAAGAGTGGACACTGCATTTGTCAAGTCCTCTGTGGTGGCTGGACCAGTTCCCTCCTGCCACATGGCAGGTGAATTGAAGTAAAAGGCAGAGAACACAGAGAAGTCATCTTTTCTGAGCTTCATTCCTACCACTTTCCCTCCAGGAGCTGCAGACCATACATCAGTAGCCTGAGTAAGTGCCCAGCATGCAAAAACTCTTCAGACTTCTATGAGGGCCTGGACCCAGCAGACTATCATCTCATACAGGGTCCTACCTTCACTGTTGCAATGCCTTGTAGTAGGTTTGACCTCTGGGGATACCTCCAGTAAGCAGTACCTTTTGGCCTTTTCTCCAAGGGGAAGAGCTCCCAGGGGTCAGATGCTCCCCACAAGCTCTTTCCTTCTCCCACACTCACCATCTATAGACCTCATTTCCCCTTAGCTAGACCTATCCTTAACATTTGTTCTAGTCTAATGCCATGAATCAATGTGCTCTCCCTCTATCCCCCTTTTCTCTTCAGTAGCTGGGGGCCTCCCCAAAAGCCTGTTGGAAGCTGCTCAGAATGGGAGGAAAATCTTGAATTTTGCAATGAGGATACAGAAATCACAGAAGAAAAAAAAAATAATCACTGAATCTGGAGCACACAATCCTTGTCCTCCAACTGCTTATGCACAACAGTACACAAATGACCAAAATGAAGAGAAGTATAAGCTCAGACATGAAACATGCAGTTTATCAATAGCTGGATGTTCAGTCATTCCTGAACTGGTGCTGCATAGGTCAGTGCTGGAGTGGGTGTGCGGGGCACTGGAAAGAACAGAAGCATTTCTTAGGAATATTCTTATGTCAAGTGCTTTATTTTCTGTCCCATTATTATGCCATTCACCATTTCAGTAAAGTAGATGTCATTTTTGCATTTAGTTTTTTGTTCATGACAGTTTTTCGTCTCCTCTCCACTCACTAGACAAGGATTTTTGATGGACTGATGACATTTATGTATATAAGTGACATATTCTACCTAAAGCTGTTCTTGAGAAAAGGTCTATTTTTTTATGATATGAAGAGGACATTTGTGATGGGAAGTAATGGAGGTGAGAGCAACAGACAGAGTAAGCTTCTCACTGAAGTGCTTCAATTATTTCAATCAGTAAAAAGAAGGTTCAGAAAGAAAGATCAGTCTATAATGTGAAGAAATTGGAGGGGGCGGGCGGAGGCTAGTGGGAATGCTTTCAGTGGTTTCTGCTGAAAGGGTACTGACTTTAAAAAAACTCAAAAGCTTCAAGATGGATTGACAGAAACAACACTGAAAAAAACTATTTAATTTATGACAAAAAAGCTTTGGCTAAAATTTGTCATTCGATTTTTTTATTCTAATCACCAATTAGCTAAAAATTTTGTAAGAGCTACAGAAGCTTTGCTAACTTTATTGTAAAGCAGTTGCTAGGTTTTAGGGCTGTAACATTCAAAAATGTGTGAACGTTTCCCAGTGGACACAGGCCTTATCTTCATCAAAGGGCCTAGGAAATAGGTGAAACTATGGTGACCACAGGCAGACACACAAATCTGATGTAGGCTTGTAAAAATAACCTTAACATCCTGCAAGACTCCCTCCTAGAAAGGCACAAGGCCTCAGCTGCAAATACGGAAGATGGAAAGGGCAGGATTATTCAAGTTGGTTGTAACAACCCCTTTCAGTAATCACACCATAATGTCCTGCTTTGTGAAGTGATGACCACTGTGGTGCTAACTTGAACTCCACTGTTGGAGGTGGTGGTAGTAGGGTCAACAATGGCACTTAACCCACTTCCAAACCTACACCTGCCCCCATAATCATGGATTCCCCTACACCTCTGCTCTGATATAAACTTAAACCAAGGTCCAGAACAAGGAGGTAATGTCAAAGGGAAAGCTTGAGCCATGGTATATCACATGAGCTCTCTGTCACGTGTTCTGGACAGGTCAGGGATGGTCAGGACATAGCATGCCACAGCTCGGTAAAGGACTGAGCTTTGAGTTCCCGCTGCATTAGTGCCCACAACTGTGAACAGAAAACTGACCACGCTGGAGTAAACATATCACCTTTCCAGCACTTCCCAGAGTACACATCCTACTCTACTATGTCCATTATGGGCTCAGCTTGAGTGGCCCCTACTTTGTAAGGCCAGAACTCATACAGGTGTAAAACTGCAGCTTGTTATGTGTGTGTGCTGTAACACATAAACTATTCATAATAAAAAAGTAGTGTTATTTCATGTCGCATGTCAGAAAAGTAGGCATACCATACATATTTATTATGTGAGAGAAAGAAGACACGTAGGATGATTAGAAGAGATGGCTCATCATCCCAATAGCCTGTAATTCAGTCAAAGTGCATAGTGCCAGGAGAATATATCTTGTCATATATTTGGACAGCCATAGTCTTAGAACCCCACCTGTATAACAGTTTATAAGCTATGGTGGCTATCTGAAGATGCACAAACTCATTTTTTTTTGGAAGTTAAGGATGTCACCCAAAGGAGGACAGACTCAACATGCACACATCTAGGCTGCCTTTCAGGCTGAATACACAAGATATTCCCTCTGGTTCATAACCTTCCTGCTGATTTCCCTGTCCATTCCAGTGTCTGGCAAATAATTTGTACCCATTGTCAATGCATGTAAGAACTGGTCCTCAAGTCACCAGTGCACAGAGCCAACCGCCAACGGTTCCCACAGCTCAAAGAGATCACTATGGCCCAGCATTTAAGTCTTCCAGATAACTGTGGCTGTCTATGGAGGAAGAAAACTTTGGGATGTTGGAAACAACCTCGGTTAACTGTGTGCACCTCTGTGAATAATAATAAAGCAAGCTTGTTAAGCAACCATACAACCTCTAAATTAAGGCATGACTGGAAACAGAACACAGGCATTCCCTGTTTTCATCATTTGTTAGATTCTTGGGACTACCATGGGTAAGCAGGCATGTAGGTTGAAAAATGACATGTGCAGAAAACCCTCAGTTCTTCATTAGCAGAAAAATGCTAAATTCATAGGAAAATGCTCTTCACCTAGAGGGGTCTTTCAGGCTTGTATGTATCATCCCTTTGTGTACACCTTACTTACTACTCCTGACTAAGCAGCTTGGAGCCAACAACTTCTCTTAGTGCTTGTTTTATCAAAATGCTTGGAGTTAGATTAGCAGGACCTCCATCAAGAAAGATTAACAAAAATTAACTCTGCCTCCCTGACCCAAACCTAACTTTCTACTACTATAGGGAATTTATTTATAATTGGGCTTTGCCCTTATAGCAAGGCTTTAGGTTGGGTTTGGGACAACGCAGTGAAACCAGCCTCTGTTTAACACAGAAGGTGTTCTGCAGCAGCACGACTGGATGGCTCCAGATGAACTGTATCACATTTGTTGGAGATACTATTTTATCCTACAAGGAGGAAGACTAAAAGCATTCAGTCGGACTTTATATCAATCTGGTTAAAAGCTTCAGGCTGAAAATTAGTGACAAGAAATTTAATCATGCCTTATAAAATATAAAAACTTCCCTCTTCAAATCAAGTTTTTGTAATAATTAACATGGAACTTTGCTCTTGTCTTCTACTTTAGCTGCGGTTCCAGTCAAATCTTTCAGAAAACTGTAGGAAATCAACAGTTTGGGGAAAAATAAACAGTGTACAAATTCAATATACAAAATAATACAGTTACAAGAATAACTTTTATAAGAAATTAAAAAAAGGCAATCATGTAATCCTTCATCTGTAAGCAACGTAGACAAGCATTAAGTACTTTTGGTTCTGTTAATCCAAAATAGATATTTGCAAACAGAAAGTTTTGGCTTCCCTATTTTGCCATTTAGCTACAGTTCCAGTATTTTAAATTCTGACGTGTAAAATATTGATATATTAAAAAAAACAAAAACAGAGAGGACTTAAATCCATTTGACACATAAAATGTAACAAAGTCTGTATGATCACATAGTCTGTTCTCATCACATAGCCATAATACCTAGCATACGATTTTTTCGCTCACAAGATAAAAGTAAAAGCTGCCCTCAGAGGGAAAATAGAGAATGGTTAAAGAATATTAAGTGACATAACTAGTGCACCTAATTAAAGAGGAACTCCATCATGTGTGATAAACAGTACACAGATAAAGGAACTCTTGTTTCCTGCAGGATTTTGATCAGACAAGAACCTTTGGGACACAGACACAGGCAGAAAACTATGAAGCTATCAGATCTAACATGCTGGTTATAATAAAATTAAAATCTATCTGAAGTCCTGGAAAAGAAAAAGAACAGAAAAAATATTGTACACCTTGTTTTTATGTCTGTACAGCACAACGTCAAAGAAATCCTCTCATGCTTGGACTGTGAATGATGGGATAAATGAAGCCAAAGAAGGTAACACTCATCTGTGCAGTTAAGCTTAGGGAAATTATGAAACTGTACTCAGTCTTGAACCAGTCTGCCATCAAAAGGGGCAGCTTCACGCTCCTCAGCCCTTCTAGCAGAGGATCTCCCAATTATGGTAGCAGAGCTGTCTTAGATTAAGTTAGGCCAGTTGTAAAACTGCATGCTCGAAAGTACCTTAAATGTTTTCCCTTTGGGAAAATCCAGTAACTTCACAAACTATGTATAAATCACATAGGTAACACAGGAATTACTTCAGCTAACACCACCAAAGTGTTTCTGAATGAGGCAGATGATAGCTGCAGAATGCTGCTTTCCTGCAAAATGTATGACAAATGCAGTTGAAAAATAGATGCCATTGCACAATCATCACACAGCACGTAGAAGTTCACACAATCACTGGTGCACGGACCACTTCCCTAAATCATTCAAGAAGTATTGAAGTTGAGTCGAGGGAGAAAGGAGTGTTCTCATAAAGCTGCCAGTAATGGAACCAGGGCATGAAGTTATACTAAGATATGTATGAATTGAGTATTGTAGTACTTAGTAGAAGCTCTCATTTTGAAAGGAGATAATTAGTCCAATGCCATTCATACCAAACCAGGTGCTAAGCGCCCTCTCTGATTTGACCTCCCTCAGCTAGTCTGTGAGTCTCCACACCAGCTTCCTTCCTTGAATGCTACTATAATTTCTAATACATGATTTTGGGCTACATACACAGTCTTTTCTTTCAGTGGTCACCACAGTTGACCACCTCTTTCTTCACTTGCTTTCCAATTACCTGGCTCAACTGTCTCAGCACCAAACAGTTTAGTTTAATCAAACCAAATAACAGCATGGCACTGTCAATTAGCCAAATGCCTTCTCAGAGATCATCTTTCTCAGATGGTGCCTCCTGCATTCCCAACTACATCTAAAAGTAATGGGCCTGCTCAGACTCTGTGGTAAGCATCTTTCATGCAAGTTTTGCTTGTGTGATTAAGACTCTACTTACTATACTACTTCAGTGCAAATGCAGACCTCCTTGTGGAGGTCTACTAACTAGACAGGGTCATGGCTAGTGCCCTGAGGGCATGACCAAGAGCAGCAGGGTGTCCTGGGGCTGCCAGAAAGGGTGCAGTCACACCCTCAGCCAAGACATAGGTATGCAACAAACAACAGACACTCTGCAGGACGTCTCGGAAATCCTTCTGTCCATGGCAATACAAAGGGACAGAAGGAAAATGAGAATGGACACCATTGGGGGAGAGGTGGGCTCCTGAGAGTAAAACTGTCTGAATGGAAAAAACCCTAAGAAGATATCCAGGGTCACAAAACCTGCAGGCTGCCACCATCCAAGGAAAGAGGCTCACCTTGCTGCTTGTGGTTTTACAGCAGCAGCTGTGAGAAGGCAAGTGCAGACACAGACAATGAATCAGTCATGTTTTATTCTGCAAAGAGTTGCACACAGTGAATTGAAGCTAGACAGAGCCCATGTCCTTCACACTCAGCTACTCCTGTGTCCAATCTCAATCACACAGCAAGAGTTGTAATGCTGAATTGCAGTCTGAGATAGTAAAGAAATATCCCCTGAGCACTTTCTGGGACTGCACTACACTGATATGGTCTAGGATGCCTGTCGTCTCCAAGAATTCATCACCTCCCTGTTTTTTCTGTGGAGGGAATACCTTTGGTCTGGGTGAAGAGCAGCTTTTGCTGACCTGTGCTGCCATGGACTGTGTGTAATATCACTTTGCAGACATAATAGGTTACCTAGGCCCAGATAAGACTGAAAGAAGTCATTTCAGAGGGATGAGGAACTGGGACAGATCCCTGTGAAGATGTGGAAGGATTGCTGTTTATCCCAGGGCATGCAGCAGAGAAATGCGAAGGACCAGTTTGAGGGGGCCATCTCTGAGTGACTATGTTAGGGGAGATGAATCCCAGCCAGAAACTGCTGGGAAGCCCTATGGATTAGTCGTTAAGCTTGTCAAGACTCAGAACTTGGACTGTGATTGTGCAGCTCAAGTAATAATCCCTCTGACATCTTTTTCCTGGAAATAGCCAGGAAGAAACCACTGCAAGGTGCTGTGATGGTCTCGGCTGCTGGAGTTAGCCCAGACTGCCTTGCCTGCACTGGATTTGGGGTTTGGCCATGGAGACAAGAAGTACACCAGCACATACACTTCTCCAGGGCTGCCACAACTTGCAGAAACATGACGTAATGTCAGCTCCTGCAGTGCATGCTATATTCAAGTGGAAGAAACAAACCATTTTTGCTCCTGTCATCTCCCTTGCCCAGAAAACTCCCAATTGGCTTTCAGCAGGTGGGAGACAAGCAGAGCATTGGAATTTGAAATGCTGATGGGTGCTCAAAGGAAACGAAAGGGACTACTCACCTGCCCCTTCTCATCCTTTCCCCCATTCCTTTAGCAACAGTCCTATGAGCTGCACGTCACCAGTTACCATCCTGTTAACCAGTGCATGGGGAAGAGCTGGTCCCATCCCCTGCCAGTCATGCTGCACCCCTGGTAGATACCTGAGCCAGCCTGAGGCCTCCCCTCACCTGCTGCAGGGCCCCAGAATTATTCAGACTCCAAGACTTCCTCAGTATGTCCCCAGGCATCTTTCTCTCCTCAGCCCAGACAAAACCAGCCAGTCACACAGAAATGTAAAAAATGGAAATTAAAGGTTTTATTAGAAGCAATAAAAAATGACAGTATTTATCTTACAAGAAGCTACCAAGTAAGCAAATACAGCCGAGTTATGACAGACTAAAATTAGCTTCAAATTAAACAGTATAAGCATCAAATTCCAGTCATGATATGAGAGAAAGTTAATAAGAACATAAAAGTTTGTCTAGACATTGTCAGATGTCAGACTATGGACGTACATATCTATTTTTTAGTAGTATCACAGAATATATTAACACTGAATCAGAATTCTTTATCAAACCACAAACTATGCTAAAAGCCCAAAATCTTCATTTCACAGGTAAAACCTACCTCCCATCTGTATAGGACTGTATGTCACAGACTTTAGAAAGGTTTTAAAAAAATCTCTTATACGTGGCAAATAAAGGTGTTACAACTCCATACTGAAAATGCACAGGCATCATGCGTCCTGCCTAATACTAGCATGCTTTAGGATGCCACAATGTACACCATTTAAAAAAGCACAAGGAGCTCTCCCTTCCCTTCTTTCCCTACATCTTCATGACAAAAATACTTCCTTTCCATTTGTCCTGGTTTCAGCTGGGATAGAGTTAATTGTCTTCCTAGTAACTGGTACAGTGCTATGTTTTGAGTTCAATATGCGAAGAATGTTGATAACACACTGGTGTTTTCAGTTGTTGCTAAGTAGTGTTTAGACTATAGTCAAGGATTTTTTCAGCTTCTCCTGCCCAGCCAGTGAGAAAGCTGGAGGGGCACAAGAAGTTGGCACAGGACACAGGCAGGGCAGCTGACCCAAACTGGCCAAAGGGGTATTCCATACCATGTGATGTCATGCCCAGTATATAAACTGGGGGGGGGTGGGGGCGGGGGGATCACCGCTCGGGGACTAACTGGGTGTCAATCGGCGGGTGGTGAGCAATTGCACTGCGCATCATTTGTACATTCCAATCCTTTTATTATTGCTGTTGTCATTTTATTAATGTTATCGTTAACATTAGTAGTTTCTTCTTTTCTGTTCTATTAAACTGTTCTTATCTCAACCCACAAGTTTTACTTCTTTTCCCGATTTTCTCCCCCATCCCACTGGGTGGGGGGGGAGTGAGTGAGCGGCTGCGTGGTGCTTAGTTGCTGGCTAGGGTTAAAACACCATCATTACAGCAGATTAAGTTGCTGTTATCTTTATAATTAAAGATTAAGATAAGACAGCAACAGTAAGAATATGTCTGATGATAAGCTGTTGTGGGGAAATGGAAAGAAACAACTTCTCTAAGTTTTAGTGAATTTTACAGAAAAATCACACAGCATTAAAAAAATTTGTCCTAAATGCAAGCACAGGGAAGATTTTTTATCTACCATGGCCCTAACAGTGAACAATGCCTTTCCATATCATTGCTTGCAACTTTCAAATCTCAGCCACTTCAGCAGACACTTCCCAATGTCTAAAGCCTTGTAAAGCACTCTTTTGAATAAAAAATCAGAAATCTTATATATCATGGTTTATTTCAGGATTGTTAGGAAAGACTTTGTATCCCTTTCTAGTCAATAAAGCAAAATAAGCATTTTGTAAGGTGTGATCCATCTTATTGAAGATTTAGGAGTCAGCTATATAGATCCTTCTTCTTTCATGCAGCCTTCTACGCTTGAGAGGGTCTTAGCTTGAACTTCCCCCCAGAGTTCAGAGTGAAAGAATGTGCATTGAGGATACATCTTTTTCTTAAAGCACTTGTTTTGCTTTGTCTTTGGCAAGACTGTGCATTTGTCTTTTTTTGTTCTTGCTTGCACATGCTCACTGGAGAGATTCACTAGTATTTCCAGACTTTGGGAAGGAGAAACAGGAGATTTGGATGATGAGAGAGAGGAGGGCCAAGGCAAGAGCTCAGAGAAGCAGCAGCACTCTTGAGATATCATACATGTGTGGACAAAACACATAGACGAACAACATGCATCTGTCCCCCTTCTCATCACAAAACTCAGCATTGCCACCATAAAAGTCAGCCTCTGGCCAGGCATTCCTGCACTTTCTGAATCTCACCCTCTTCATTTTTCATGCCTGTAACACAGATCCATGAGTTTCCCACAACAGTGCTCACCGAACAGTCCCATCTAAACCCAACGGTCTCTCTCGGACGGGATCCTGAGCATCAGGCAGGAGCGTTCACAGATGCCACCACCAGGTACCTAGTCCACGTGACTGGCACAGTATCACACTGTAGGCATCTTATTTAGAAGTGACTCATTTCAAAACACTGGTGATTAACATGAAGACACCTACTCAAGTGCAAAGTGTCCTCTTCTGACAGAGCAATGCAAAATGGCTTCCAGCCAATCAGGCAAACATGGAGACAAAGGGGAGCCAAAGAAGGGCCAGGCTGGTAGCCAGGGCACATCACCTCCTGAGTAGGACAGTGCCAAGGGGAGGGGGCAGGGTGTGACAGGGAGAGGAAGAGCAGAAAGGGCCACTCTTAGGGAGACAGCAATAAATCCAGTGAAAAATTGCCAAATTCAGACATGCGAACCACCTTAAACAGGCCTCCAGGACCTCTCTGACAACTCTCTGTACTTAGCTAGTCTGATAGCATCTGCTGTGGTGTAATCCCATCTAAAAATCTCTTAGAAAAAAATGGATTTCTTCATTTTTTTCACTCCATTAGTTTTCCCATTCAAAAATCCACTCTTCCTGATACCTACACATTTCTATGGTCAATAGCTCCATTTCTTAAGTAAAATTTGTATAATCTCGTCCAGTAATTCCAGGGTTTTCAACTAAAGGAGCTACAATCATAACTTTTAACATAGAAATGCTGTCTGCAGAAGGCTTCTACATTGTAAGGGTTATACTAAGCAGTCTTGTCTGCATAATTTAGCAATTCACAGCTATGTGAAGGACCATACACAACAAGGCTGAGTTTTTTCATTCCTTTGCAGTAATTGATAATTCACCTAACCATTTTTGTTGAAAAAATTACATAGCATATTACAGTTGAACTGAAAGCTTATAAACGTAAGAGTAAGAAATCTTTACATTGTTTACTACTTGCCTTTACAGTGTGCTGAAGTACAGCAATTATTTAATTGCCAATAGAGCCACCAAAAAATATTTCTCTACAGTTCTTATCCTGCAGTTGCAGTCATTGCAGTTTTGTCTAGCTCAAGATTAATTTGTTACTATAGTTGTAGCAGCTTTAGTTTGCAAGTCTCCATAAAACAGTGGCTATTCTTTTGGTGACAGGAAGGGACTCATTCACCACAGTAGCTTCAGAGAAGTTCCTAAAATGCACTTCTTCGTATGGAAGTTTTGGATCTACTGTGAGTTCTCTCTTGTACATGTGATAGCATCAGTTCTCCTGTCCACATCCAAAACTTCCCCATGGAGGGACCTGTAAGAATAGTGACCATTATCAACACAAAGCCCTTTGGCCAACCAGTACTCACCTCATCCGGTGGTCACCTCACTCTCACCAGCCCCGCAGCCCTTTGATCTCCAGCACACAGGACCTGAGTGTCCCAACCCTGGCGGAGGGTATTTGTGCTGGAGAATTGGCTAGAGCTTCCTACAGAGACCTTCTGCCAGGCAGGCCTGCAGGACTGATAGGCTAGTACAGCAAAATGAAAGTGCAGCACATCTCATTGTCCACAAAGAGAGTCTATAGTTGGTTGTAGCTTTGCAGAAGGAAGTGTTAAGCTGGAAAAATACAAAAGTAGGAGCCTTCCAGCTGACACTGACAACCAAAATGCTACTGGATATCCTCTTCACAGCAGTGTGAAGTGAAGGCTGTAGGGAAAAACAGAAAGCAAACAGCAAGAAGGGTGAAGTTAAACCATTTGCCTTACTCCAAAACCCAGAGATGCCTCCCAATGTGTAATTGAACAAATGTGATTTTTTTCCATCAGCAAACATCAATTTAGCCAGCATAAAATTGTGAAGGTACTAAACATACATACTGAGGGAAGGGCAGTAAAGTATTTTAACATATGATGTTTCAGTTCACACAGAATTTTAAATTGTTTTGAACTTTTTGTATTGAATTTTATGCTGTGCCTCAGTAGAGTCCTCTAGCAAAGTAATTTCTACTGAGATGAATCCCAGCACTACTGGGATTTTGGATTTAGTAGCTTTCTGTACATGGTTACAGAAAGCTTGACACTTTGATGTGAAACTAATTTATAAACATATTTATACTGGGTTTGTGTGGCAGGATTTTGGTAGCACGGGAGGAGCTGCAGGGCCAGCTCCTGGGAGAAGCTGCTCGAAGCTCCCCCGGCTCGGAGCCGGACCCGCTGCTGGCCCAGGCCGAGCCCCTCAGCGACGGCGGTAGCGCCTCGGGGAGAAGAGATTTCAGAAGGGGAACGCGCCGTGAGGGAGTCAGGGGAGTGGGATGTGAGAGGAACCCCTCTGCGGATGCCGAGGTCAGGGAAGGAGGAGGAATGGGGGAGGAGGGGATGCCCCCGCAGCCCGCGGGGAGGCGGCAGGCTGTCCCCCCCAGCCCGTGGAGGGGAGCGGAGGCCACCCAAAATGGCCACGACTCCGTGGGAAAGCCCACGCTGGAGCAGTCTGTGACTGAAGGACTGCAGCCCATGGAAAGTACCCGCGCTGGAGCAGTTCATGAAGAACTGCAGCCTGTGGGAAGGACTTAGGTTGGAGAAGTTTATGGAGGACTGCCTCCCATGGGAGACACCCCACGGCGGAGCAGGGGCCGAGCGCCGAGTCCTCCTCCCCCTGAGGAGGAAGGAGCGGCAGAGACAAGGGGTGAGGAACCGACCCCAGACCCATTCCCTGTGCCTCTGGTGAGGAGGAGGGGGAGAGAGCCGGGAGTGGGGCTGAGGCGGGGAGGCGGGAGGGCTGGGGGGGAGCTGTTCTTGGGTTGGGGTTTACTTCCTAATAGCCTTGGTTTGACTGGATTGATAGCAAATTAAATTGATTTTGTTTCTTCCCCAAGTTGAGCCTGTCTTTTGCCTGTGACCATAAGTGGGGAGTGATCCCTCCCTGTCCTTGTCAAAACCCACGAGCTTTTCTTTATATTTTCTCCTCTCCATCCCACCCAGGGGAAGGAGTGAGCGAGCGGCTTTGTGGTGCTTTTTTGCCGGCTGGGCTTAAACCATGACAATATCTTGTGATTGAAATACATTATTACTGGGCTTTGCAAGTTGATGGAGAAACCTTATATTACCAGACTAATTGTTGCAAGCAGCAAGTTAAACAAAGTAGAGGTATAAATTGGTGTCTCCTTGGCCTACAATTGAGGCATAGGAATATCTCTTTTCCTCCTTTTATACTGCACGGATGTTTCATAAGTACAGCCAAAATTGTAAAAAGCTTTGAAGAAACTGTGTTCTTCCATTTTTAAGCCATTACCTTTTGCAACATGTTGCTTTGACTGTACCCTTTTCTATGTTATTCTGAGAAGATGCAATTCATCTGTAGAGGTAAAGCTTGAACACCCCTTTTAAGAACATAGTTGAGGGCAACCACAATATATTCCTGTATAGTGGCCAAAACATAGCCTGTGCATCCTGAGCAGAAACTGACTTTAATCCTGGTATAGCCTGTTTTATGTAGAAGGCCATTAACATTATTATATCAGTATGCCATTAGGAGAAATGGCAGTAGCACAGGAACAGTAGTGACATTATTCATTAGTTGGTCCTCAAATTAAAACACAACCACAATGTCTCTATTCTCTGGTGTCCCATGTTGCTTAATGGGGCACCAGCAAGGTCCAGGAATCAGTTTTCAAATAGGAGCAGTTCCCCTCTGCAGCTCTGAGACAAACAGCAGCGTTTCCTCAGCAACATGCTTAGGAAAGAGCAGGACAGGTCCCTGGAAATTCTGTCTCAACATCTCTCCTTGATTTGCCAGCTCTACTCCTGTCAGCTTGGGAAGGTGACTCCTCAACAAATACCATCTAAAAGCAGAAAACTCACCTTGCTAGGAATTCCAGGGCTGCAGCCAGCTCTCTGCAGAAGTGAAGCAAAATGCTTGGTGTGCTCACTGCCCTGAGAAGCAGGGTCCTGGCTCAACTCGGGAGCATCCTGGCTGCCCCATACCAGTCAGGCTGCTGGCCTCTCATCCCATGTCCCCATGCCCATCATCTACTGGTAGCAAAGAGTCCTTTATGTGCTTCCCCATGATCTAGAGGTTTCAGACCAGACCTTGCACAGTTTATACTACAAAAGAGCTTTCTGGGAGGTAGGTAATATCCAAATCAATATCTGGAAGGCAGCCAGATCATCTTTGACCTCCCACAGGGCAAGCACTGAACAACTCTACCATCTCTAAACAACCAGCTACATCTTGTACAGACATTTCCTCTAAATTTGTGTGGTGCATGCATGAACACTTCCACACTGCTGAGTGAAACAGCAACAGGTTGTGCTTTGTAGCACAAACCCCCAGTTACCACCCCACTCCAGGCCATGTCAGATATACCCTCAGCAGCATGAAGAAATGCCCTCATGGCCATGGACAGGAGCGTAGCGGCTCCAAGAGGGCAAAACCAGGCAGGGAAGGAAGGAGGCACTGGTGTCTGCATGCCAGAACTGGGGGGACATTTCTCTAGCTGGGGTCTCTCTTGCCACCCCAGAACGCAGCAGCACATATCTGCATGCACAGAGCCATACAGCTTACCGAAATGAAGCACCTGCCACCACCTTGATGTGGCCAGACACTTTCAGTCCAGCCCAGCCCACAGAGGGGCCTCACTGGCAGCTTGGCTCATGGTCCCCATCGCCAGTGCAGCTGGATGGACCAGGGGCAGCTTGCCCACAGCAAGGACGCCTGCTTCTCCCCTGGTCCCTCTCCACTTCCCTGCCTCTTCATCAGCCCCTTTTATTCTCCCTACCCCTGCCAGCAGCCCCCGCCCATCCTCCTGCCTTTTGGTGGTCTTCTGCCCCTCCTGCCTTCCATCTTCCCCATGCCTCTCCTCCAGGCATAGCTGAGGAGCCCCCAGAAGCATTGTTTTAGAGATAAATCCCTTTCCCATCCTTTTGCCTAAACAGCAAATATATTTGTTTTTTCCTTGGGAAAGCACATATGTGCTACAAATTAGTGATGTGCATGTGGCAACTGCTGAATCAAGGGAGGCTGGGGAGGGCCAGTGGGTTTTGAGATGTTGTTGTGGGAGGACAGCAAGGCACATAAGTGGGGAGACCACTGTGAGGCAGAGATGAATGGTGGGAAAGCCACGCTGGAGCCGTGGTGACAGGAGGAAACCATGCCATGCCACTGGAGTGGTAGCAGCGGTGTGAGGCAGGTTGCTTACATGGAGAAGCTGGCCAGGGCAGTGGGCAGTCCGGCAGGCAGAAGGCACTGTGGGGCAGCCGCTTGCCTGGAGGCCCCAGAGATGTGGGAGCATGTCCCAGCCCATTGTCTTGGGCAGACTGGGGAGAAACATGGCCTCACAGGCTTCTCCTTGCAGGAAAAGAGGAAGATGTCAGGAGTTCAAGGGCAGTCAGGGATGTTCCTCAGCCAGGGAACAGCAAATGGCTGCATGGGCACTAGGAGGAGAACGATGCCCCTTAAAGACTTTATTATTGTCACTAACAAATTATCAGTTCTCCCCTTGGCAATCCCAGCAACCACTGCAGCCTCTCACACCAACATCCATCCCATGCACACGCTCAAACCGTGAGGAGCACACTGCGTGCACATGTGGTGCCATGCTGTGAAAATACTGCTTCTAGGGGTGCAAAGCAGCCCTCCTGTTATTTGTGTAGATCTCAGGGTTAGCAACAGCAGCCCTGTCTAAAGGACACTGTAGGGAAATGTGATGCTCCAAAGAGACAGATGCTTTACTAGGGACATAGAGGAGGTCGGCCTAGAAATAGGAGGTTCCTCCTGGATGCTCTCTACAGGAAGATCACATTCCAGGCAGTGGATCCAGGCCATTCCCCAACCACTGTGCAGAAGCACATTTCAAAAATTTAAGCAGCCTGTGTGTGGGTTGGGGATGCAAAGCACCAAGCAAGTGCAGCTTGGCATGATTACCATGAGTATGTTGAGCTGCCCTAGATGGTTGACTTGTACAACGGTACCACTGCCCTGCCTGTCTCCCCATGATCTAGGGACTGTCATACTGCTGGATCACCTTTCCAAAATCACCACATCCCAATGTGGGATAGCTGAAGAGAACTCAGGAAGGAGTTGCAAACCACTGTTGAGGCCATCTCTCAGCCCACCTGCGCTGGGAGCAGAATGGCTGTGTTGCTCCTCTGATCTGTCATTCTCTTTAATCCACTTTGTTTTAAGCTCCCTATGTTGCATTTATGACAAAAGTCCTGTAACTATTTTCTCCAGTGTCGTGGTTTAACCCCAGCCAGCAACTAAGCACCACACTGCTGTTCGCTCATTCACTCCTCCCACCCAGTGGGACAGGGGAGAGAATAAGGAAAAAAAAGTAAAACTCATGAGTTGAGATAAAGACAGTTTAATAGGACAGAACAGAAGAAAATAATGATAAAGATAATAATAAAAAATAACAATACTACTACTACTAATAATAAAAGAATTGGAATATGCAAAAGAAGTGATGCACAATGCATTTGCTCACCACTTGCCAACCAATTCCCAGTCAGTTCCTGAGCAGTGATCCACCCCTGCCAGCCAATTTCCCCCATTTTATATACTGGGCATGATGTCACATGGTATGGAATACCCCTTTGGCCAGTTTGGGTCCTCTGCCCTGGCTGTGTCCCCTCCCAACTCCTTGTGCCCCTCCAGCCTTCTTGCTGGCTGGGCATGAGAAGCTGAAAAAACCTTGACTTGGTATAAACACTGCTCAGCAACAACTGAAAACATCAGTGTGTTATCAACATTACTCTTATACTGAATCTAAGACATAACACTATACCAGCTGCTAGAACAACAATTAACTCTATCCCAGCCCAAATCAGGACATCCAGAAAACATGATCCTAAATAGCCATCAGAGACTGAGGAAGTCAGATCAGACTGATCCAACTGTACACGTAAAGTCACCCTGTCTTCCATCTATTCATAGCAGAGCTCACTTCTCTTTGTGAAGATGGAGGATGTTTTAGGAGCTGCGTGCTGACTAAGCAGACGGAGTAGCAGAGGAGAAACAGCAGTGTGAGGGCAGTCCCTCGAGCAAGAAGTTCCTAAGGGGCTCTGGGGTCCAGCTGATACCGTCTTCCTCCAAGTTGTGTAATAGCTCTGACATCTTTCCTGCACAGTAAGACTATCTGATCCTCTGACACTGATTGTCTTCAAACTACTCTTAGTCACTTGGGATGTGTTACAGACAGCACAGAGCTGCCACTGTCTCTTTGAAGAGGCAATACCATAAAGATTAGAGCAGATGTAGGATCCTAGAGGATTTTCTGGCATATATTGTCCATAATACAGAAATAAAAGCTGATTGAGATTACACATCTGAGCTTCTTATGTGTCTCCTGTTGATAAGAGCCTCTATTAAATGGGGAAATGGCAAAAATAAAATTTGTCTTGTTAATTAAGTCTACAGTTTTCCATCATTAACTTAGTGTCTGTTACAGTATCCTCAGAAGAGAAGCATGGGAGGGATTTTGGCAGTTAATCAAATTACATCCAGAAGGGTTGAGCTGGTAATTGACTTCTCTTTGAGAGCTAGTCTTAAATTTGTTTGATGTTTGTTAATGTGTAGGTTGCTAATAAATAAATTTAAAAAGGACAGAGAGACTTGACAATGGGGCATGCTTTGTTACTTTTAGGACATGCAAGAGGGAATTTTGTCTCACACAGTGAAACAACCATTTATTAGCCAAACAAACATTAGTGGCATTTGGTCTAGCAAAGCAGGATTCTCACCTGCTAGGAAACAACACAATATTTATTTTAGTTGGTTTTCCCAATCTTCCATCTCCTCAATAATTTAGAAAAGCATACCAGAAATGTTGGATCTGCTCAGACATCCTGGGAGAGTAGTGGCTGCAACCCGAGATTTATCAGCTGGAAAAAAAGATGGAATCTATATCAGACTGTGATACCACAAGGTGTGTCAGCACCAGAGAGCAAACTTCGGATGTGAGGACAAACTGTTTCTCCTGGGTCCTTTCACAGTAAACCAATTAGCTGTGTCAGAGATGACAAATTTAGAGGTCTTTCAGGAACTGTCCTCTATAAACAACATGGTCAAGATAACAGCAGTTTGGCTTCTTCCACCAAATACAGGCCTCCAAAATGATCCTGATGGGCTCTGAACATTCACATGCTCCGTGCCCCACGATGTGCCTCTGGGCATATGACACACTCTTTGCTGTAATGCAGTATGGACACTACCCCTGGAGGTCATTCAGTCTTGCCTGCAGACATTTGCCCTGAATCAGCAACCCACAGTAGGCAAAACCAGCCGTACAGTCCCAGCACTGTTGTCAAATGCAGACCTCCCTCTCATGGTGGCTGCTGCTGGTGGTCTCTGAGACCTCTATCACAGCAAGTCGTCCGTGGGGTCAAGGTGATAAGGCCCCAGAGGGTACAGGTAACCTCCTCTCCCCTGGCACAGGCCCCTGGAGGGGGCAATGCTGCTGTAGGATAGCAGGAATGCTTCCCAGCAGAGCACTTCAGAGCCTTTACATTCACAAGCACTGACGCCTCTGTTGTTCATCCAGATGGGTAGTGCTGTCTAGGGCCAAAATGCCCATTTGTTGATGGGGAGGTGGCCATAAATGGTGGCCAGGGCTGTCCCTCAGGAACAGAGAGTCAGACACACTGGTCCATCACTTGTCGGCCATCAGTCTCCTCTATGTCATGGAAAACCAGTGCCTACAGGGTGGTGAGATATATCAACCTTATGGCACCAACCTTGTGGCAACACACCTGGTCCTAGCACAGAGGCTCAGCAACAGGTTTGAGAAGTTGGTGATGTTTCCTGGGCAGAATAGCTAACACAGATTTTTCTCTGATGCAGGCAAGGGACAGGCTTGAGCAACACAGATAGGAGATGCTCCTCTCATGGCCGGGAGTGAGACTCACTCCCCAGAGAAAAAGGTTTGTTAAAGCCTTGGTGACAGCTCCACTGTGCCAATTTTTGGGGGTTTATAGCAGTATCAGAGAACAAACCTCCTGTAAGGAAGATGATCAAATGATGTCTATCCCACTGACTCAAGTTTCGGAACCCAGCAGAAGGCTTTGTATTAATTTCTAATCTTTGGACAGGCAGGAACAGTCAGATCAGGATCTGTGCACTTATACATGAAAGAATGTACTTCCAGAAACCCATTGTTCAATACAAAAGGAGCAAACCATGAAAACTGAACACCAAAGGGGCAATTAAAGAGAGTGATGTCGACAGCCAGCATCAGGGCCTGTACTGCAGGCTCTCTGGAGTTCTGCAGGAGACTCCAGCCATACCCCATGGCTTTAGTACACCGAATGCTTTACAGGGATAAAAGACTGCTCTTTAGCTAGATACCAAAGAGGAAATGTATACAAAGAACGCTAGAGGGGTTTTAGTGATGTTAATACACTATAAAGCATTAAACCTTATTCCTAAATCCTGCTAGGGGATATATAACAATCTTGCTTTATAAGTTAGAATTTTTAGTGTAATTTGGGTGCAAAAAATGTGAAAGAAAGATGACTTGAGAAAAATTATCATGGATGCCAGGCAGTAAAAGCAATGAGCTTTTCACCTCAACATCTAGAAATGATCACAAAAGATCACATTGCTTCAGGTATTGAAAATTAGGCTAAAGATTAGTTCTAGTCCGCTCAAAGTAGGAAGATAAATTAAGTGCATCTCCATGTGGAAGTGTGCTGGGCCCATAACCCAGAGGTCAATGGATCGAAACCATTCTCTGCTACCATTTCACTCCTCGCCTCTGTGAATCACATATTTAAGAATTATCATTAAAGTCCACATTCATCACACACTCTTCACAATCTTCATGAACTTCACTCACGTCAACAAAAAAATTCTCCACACCAAAATCAAAATAACATCATCACAACACCAAATGAAAGCGCACAATTTAGACACAATCTACCCCTTGTCCCTTCACCACAATTACAACAACAGAAATTCCCCATGATCATTTTGCTCTTTGCTCTCTAGCTGTGTTCAGTCCATGTTTTGCTTGTTACCTCTCCCAATTACTATCCTTATCTTGAATTCCTCATGCCCCACGTTGGATGCCAAAAAGGACTGTGGTGGGTTGACCCTGGTTGGATTGCAGGTGCCCACCAAAGCCACTCTATCACTTCCCTTCTCAGCTGGACAGGGGAGAGAAAATATAATGAAAGGCTCATGCATTGAGATAAGGCCAGGGAAAGATCACTCATCAGTTACTGTCACTGGCAAAACAGACTCGACTTGGGGAAATTAATTTAATTTACTATCAATAAATATCAGAATAGGGTAATGAGAAATAAAACCAAACCTTAGAACACCTTCCCCAACCCCTGCCTCCTTCCCAGCTCAAACCCACTCCTGAAGCTTCTAGCAGCTTCTCACAGAAGCCACCCCTGAACCGCAACCATTACCAAAACCTTACCATGCAAACCCAATAGAGTGTTTTATATTTTCCCTCTTTAGTAATTAAATTTTGACAGAAGGGCTCTGCCTTGATATTGAGCTTCTGTTTGTGCTCAGGTCCCAGCCTGTCCATACAGAAAACCTTTTTCTTCCTTGCAACTTTTCATCTGATGTTTGGATGAGATTTATTCTGAATACCTGATGGTTCTTCTCCAACACTTAAAAAATATCTGGGAATCACAATACACAACTCTTTTAAGTTTATAACAATTATACTAGTTATGTATCACTTTCATGTAATCTTCATAATAATTTTAAACTGGTTTTAACTGATTTGATATAGCCCATCTTTAACATTTTCGGCTAAGTTCTTTTATAAATTAGTTCTTTCCAGCAGCTGTTTTTTCTGGAGCTAGGTCCTTGAGCACTTGAACATAGTTTCAAGTTCACATCGGGGGGGGTCAGCAAAATATTCTAGGGAAATTATTTTTGTGAACAGAAATCACTGTAAACACTGATATTTCCCCAAGCCTTCTGACTCCAGAAACCGGGAAACATTACTTCCTTGATTAACATTTAAGTACTTAGAGGCTGTGACCTATTAGATGACTGTCTTATCTTGAGCTGTATGAAACATCACTTCTTTTCTGTCTGACTCATTTTTCTTTTCTCTACACCCTGTAGAGCATTGCAGGATGTTTGATGTTTGGATGTAATTATGATTGGCACATTAGAGATAGTCTTAAAACCTGTTAAACTGAAATAAAAGATTTTTTTCTTGCAAGACCATTTCACAAACTCTCAAGTGGGAGCAGATGAGAGGAGAACGAGGTTATAGGGAGAGGGAGGTTCTTGACCTATTAAAATGCATTTGTGGGTGTTTTGACAAGCAAAATATTCCCAGATGATACTGGGGAACAAGTCAGACCTCCAATTACTGAATGAGTTTTACAAGGGAGAAGCATACAATGACACCTACTTGCCTAACCTCAGGGAAAATCTCTGCCCATAACCCAAACCTGCCAATTAATTTAAACAAAAAGCTTGTGGCTAAGACATATGAACCAGCATTTTTTAGGCTCCAGCGTATCTTGCTCCTGTGTCCTTGTTCTTGCAGTTTCTGAGAAAGTAACTGTTGCTTCTCCCAAAGAAGAGAAGAGAAAATTCTAACTTCTGAGCAGCAGGACAGTTCTTTACCAGCTAAATTATCTCCCAGTTTCTACTTCCATCTGCACAAGCACTAGACATTCCCAGCTGATCTTGGCTGTTCCTTTCTCTGCAAACACATTCCTATTTGCTCTCTCTCTACCAAAAGGGAAATGAAAACTCTCTCCTGAACGCCCCTGCTTTCTCCACTCTAACGGAAGCTCTTTATATGGCTTGTCAGACCTAACTCCAGGAGAACTCTCCTGCACAAGAAAATCTTTCACCATGAATGAAACATCGTTGGTCAGGAGCCTTTTACTTCTAATTGTACACTAAAGTCACTGTAACTGTCCTAGATGGAAGAATTTAGGGTCTGACAAAGAAAATCCCTCAGAAAGAAATTGTGCATTGAGCTGGACGTGTTAGAATAATGGAGTTCTGCAATGCATATGCTGCATTGCTTATTCTGCAGCTGTAGCAGCAGATCTGGTCAATTCTGGGCTATAGTTACTGAATTAATCAGTCTTCATTCTCCAGCATTTTACAGCATAAAATTCACTGAAACCTTTTAAACATGAAGCTTGTGCAATTATGTTCTTAAGTTCCCTCTCTCCTGACTTGCCCCCATGTCTCTAGTCACCAAATTGTGAAGGGCAAAGAGATGCTGAGTGGAAAAAACCAAGCAATACTTATGGCAATGTCTGCACAAATTAAATAATCCCAAGAGGTATTTCCATTCGCTCTACTTCAGAGGAGCAAGAGCTCTTCTGAACTCTGAAAAACATTCCTACAACAGTCCCTGGACAAACACCCTTGTTCTCATCCTACTATTTTTGATCAGAATGAGACGCTCCATTAGCCGACTGGCTCTTTTCATTCACTGCTTTTTTTCCTGCGTCACCTACTCCTAGCTCTGCTGTGAAGACACACAGCTATCTCTGAGAGATCCTTGTTTGCTTTTTGCTTTTATGGAAAAGCCATTTCCACTATGCAAATACAAGGGTGCAATTTCCCCCACAAACAGCAGCTTTCAAAATGGGAAAAATAGGGCATACCAGGTCGAGTATCTTTCTGCATCAGTACTGCATCTAATTAGAGCCTCCAGTCTCCACTCCACACAACTTCTACCCTGGTGTAAGCGTCATGCAGACCTGAAGGGAGGCTGTTTTAGAAGCCTGGGCTTTCCAAGTCAGAGAGTACCTACAGCTGCTACTGAGGCCATCCCTTGTCACACTGCAGCACAAAATGGATGCAATATATAGTTGTTCTTAAGCTCTACAGCCAGCTAAGAAGATGCACAGCTCTCTTGGGATTATTAAGGTAAATCTATAGCACCTCACCACCTGATTATATGGTCAGGTTAAAATGAATAATTCAAATATTAACAAATGTGACTTGCAGTAATAGACTACACTGTCCAAGCTATCTCGTGCATCATCAGAAGCCTTTTTATATTATCATAAAATCACCTCTGAAATGGGTCCAGGTCTTGTGATTATGCTGCAGGTTTGTTTATTTAGCTATTCTAATCCTGCTAAAGTGAGATATTTTCCAGAGGTTCATGCTAAGCATTCGTACTTTTTTTTTTTTCCACACAGCACCAAACTCAACTTCCCACCCTTCTTTTCAGACCTCTACGAGCTCCCCAGTGCTCTATACATCAAATTCAGAGCTCTTGCTTTGAAGGCTTGTCATGTAGCAGCAAATGCCTATGATAGTGGAATTGCCTTCTCTTACAAACTGTATTTTCTATATTAGTGTCATGGTTTAACCCCAGCCAGCAACTAAGCACCACGCAGCCGCTCACTCACTCCCCCCCCCATCCAGTGGGATGGGGGAGAAAATCGGGAAAAGAAGTAAAACTCGTGGGTTGAGATAAGAACGGTTTAATAGAACAGAAAAGAAGAAACTAATAATGATAATGATAACACTAATAAAATGACAACAGTAGTAATAAAAGGATTGAAATGTACAAATGATGCGCAGGGCAATTGCTCACCACCCGCCGACCGACACCCAGCCAGTCCCCGAGCAGCGATTCCCCGTCCCCCCCTTCCCAGTTCCTAAACTAGATGGGACGTCACATGGTATGGAATACACTGTTGGCCAGTTTGGGTCAGGTGCCCTGGCTGGGCATGAGAAGCTGAAAAATCCTTGACTATAGTCTAAACACTACTGAGCAACAACTGAAAACATCAGTGTTATCAACATTCTTCACATACTGAACTCAAAACTCAGCACTGTACCAGCTACTAGGAAGACAGTTAACTCTATCCCAGCTGAAACCAGGACAATTAGTACATTCACCTCCAGCTCAAAAGATACGCAGTTCCTTTCACACTGCCTTACAATTCTGGAATGCCCACCCTAAATCTGTCCTAGCTGTATGGGTCTACAACTGTTCCTAATCTTCCTCTGTTTTCTTAAATAAAATGATTAGGCTGGTTTCAATGCCATCAAAAGCTAGTAAAAACTTTGTCATAATAACAATCACCCTCTCCTCTGTCCTCCAGACATATCTTGACACAAATCAAACCAGAAATCTTCAACTTTTGTACTGTAAAGGGATCTTTACAGCTGATACAAAACTAGGGCAAACAGCTGTGGTTTCTTTAATTCTTGAAAAGATATTTTAAGCCTTATCTTCCTACTCCTTGGTTGAAGTGGAAGAAAGAAGTGTCTGAAAGAAGAATATATGTAGCCTATTAAAATAATGTTGACAAAGCTAAAGATGAGACATAGGCAAGGACCGTCAGGTTAGTGAAGTTCGTTGTGGAATTACTAATACAACACAGTGAGTTTCCATTTTCTTAATTAGAGACTGAAGACTCTTCTTTTAGATGCCCAATTAAAAATGATAGAGACATTGCTATTCTGGATTTCCATCAGACTCTGTAGTAATCACAGTATGAATAGCTCGTAACAGTGAATACGAGAGATATATAAATAAATAATATGCAATAGGTATATTATTACCTATAAATAATGCATATAAATAATGTCTTGCACATAAATAATATGCAAGGAATTACAGCTAAAACTAAAAAGCACCCACGGATCTCAGTGCAATCACTATGCATTCTGTGAAGCTCTAGAGGCCTCTGAAACCTGGAGAAGTCTACTTCTGTTGCTTTCCCTGGGATACTCTGGTGGCTCAGACTGAGGGTGAGTGTAAACACGAGCCCTTGGATTGTTTCAAAGTGCCTTGTGTGCAGGTTCAGGTCTCAGAGCTGTTTCTGCATATGAGATCTCAGGTCATTTTGGAGGATCCAGGAGAGCACGCCCCACACCACGGCAGCTCCCAAACCAGCTCCCAAACCCCGCGCTGGCTCACGGGGCCTGGCAAAGAGGTGCTGCTGGGTGTGTGGCCAGCCCAGATAGCACTCATCAGCTGCGAAGCTGGCAGCCAGGGCTGCTCTTAGACAGAGGGACTTTAAGTGGAAAAAGAAGAAAAGATGTCTCTGATTTCACTTCTGAGAACTAATAAATATGATCTGTCTTGTCTAGATGATATGGCATGTTCCTTGGTGCAGATGCTCTCTTTAGCACTGATTGCTAAGGAAATGAAGAGTGGAGGATCGTGTTGCATGTATCTTTCTACCTGTTTATCTCCCAAATTAACCCATGGGCCAATTATGGCAAGTTTGGCAGGGGAGTAGAGACCTCAAAGATACTACCTTCTTCTTCATTTTCTCTAAATAGGTAGCTAGGCATTTAAAGCTGTCTGCATGGTAAATAGCTGAGAATCAATCCATCTAGGAGGGAAACACTATGACTGACCAAGTGCAGGGGAATACTCTTTGGGACTTATTTGATAAACACATTGGAGAATCTGAATGCAACACACGCATCAATGGGAAGCTAGGCTTCCTGCTGTGTGGCTGCTAAACCAACCATCTGCATACCAAGCATACGATACAGAGCCTGATCTCTTCAGACACCTTGCCTGACAATGGTGTAAGCAATAAACAAGGAAAGATCCAGGCCAGGCTAGCCTGTTGAATAGAACTGATCTAGGTCTAACCATGACCTCTAGCATTTCAGGCAATTCTCAGGGATGTTGTAAACAAGTACATTTTATAAGCTACCTCTTAACCTCGAGTAACATGACCTGCTTTAAGTCTCTCTCCAGAAGCTAACTCACATCTGTATTTCTTCCTGCATCGTTTGGAGGCTAGAGCATGCTAAGTTAAATGCATGCACATCCTTCTGATTGATAGCAATCTCTTCAGTGTTAGTTCTGTACCTAGAACTTTACCACTGAACACCAACATTTTCATGGCCACATTTATATTTGGATGATGAATCTTTGTATCAAAGAATGTTTCAATGTCACAGTCTCAGTAATAACAGTCACGTCTGGGATTTTGCTGAGTTTCACAGGGCACTTCAGAAATTCTAAAGCCAGCGCCAAGAGAGTCAAATTTGTGTGAACCATGATGTCTGCAGGACAGAGAAAAGAATGGTGTGTATTTCTCTCCTCAGCCTGAAGCTGAACCTGGTGGAGAAGTGCACATAACTCAAATAGATTGAAATATAATGATTACATTTTTCTATTTTTCATTGATCCTTATAATTCATTCCTTTGTTTCCCTGTCTTGAGCAACATTAAGTTAATTAAGGATGCATAAGCATGTAATTTTTGAGACGTCTCTAATTATCTTGTACTGCTGGATTAATAATCCAGGTGACTTGAATTATGTCTCTAAGCAAGGGTCTTGAGAAGTGAATCTCTCATCAATATTCAGACAGGTTCCCTCAAATTAACCCGGGCTGGCACTGCAAGAAAACCTTCCTTACACAGTAAGGAAGGGTGAAACATTCCTTTCCATTCAATAAATGGGGACCAATGAGTAATATCAGTATTTGCAACAGAACAAAAACTGCCTTGCATATTGATTATCTCTTATCTTTTAAAGGGATAAAGGCCATTTTATTCAAAGAATTAAATACCAGCACACTTACAGGTGCCAGGTATTTACAGACTTTTTAAAAACAGCCAAGAGAAAATGGTAAGGACCCAAGAGAAAGTAAGGCAAAGTATTATTACTAAAGCTTTCTATCTTGGTAAATGAAACATAAAGTGAAAAGGAATAAGGTTCCTTCAGTTTGCAATTAAGCATGAAAACACATAAATTCCCAAACTTTGTTAGAAAATACTGGAAGTTGAAGAAAATGGGATCTCCCATGAAACTGTGCCAATGTAAAGAGGGCAGGTCAGAGCTTAGGCAGAAAACATAAGAAAAAATCTCATAGGATGGTGAGCCCATAGGGATAAGGGAGTGCTGATAACTAGCACAGATGAGGTGGAGAATGCTCTTGGAAAATTTTATAAAAACCTGGGTGTCACAGAGTGATACTCAAACCAATTAGCAAAGATAATTACTACCTCAAAGACCTATCTTTTCTTTATTTAAAAACAGAAGATAGATAATGCCTGTGTATCTCATATTGCAGAAAAGTAAGGCTTTTACAGGGTTTTTAATGTGCACATTCATTTATTTATTTAACAAAATCAAACAATGAGAAGTAGCTTAAGTCCTCTTGAATAACAGCTTGGATGGTTCAGATGACTAAAGAGGAGGGAAACTGGGCTAACTGCTCTCCACATAAGCCAATTATATTCATAAATGTTGACACAGAGATTCTTGCCAATATGTCTGGCAAATAAAGAAAAGTGAGTATATCAGGGTTATGTGCAGCCAGATAAACCAGGATTTGTAGGTTGCTGACTTTCTGTGGAGTGCAGTAAGAAGACCCTTGAGCAATACTTAATTTTCAGAAAAAAGAGTTTTCAGGGCATTTTAGCTTCTGTCTACATGACTGCTTACCCTGTTCTTATGGACTAAGAAGAGGGTGATAAACTACCTTTGTGGTGTTTGATCCCAGACATTCAAAAGGATATCGGAATATGCATAATAAACTCTATTGGGTTTCAATGGCAAGATTTTGGTAGCAGGTGTCCTTCAGGGGTGGCTTCTGTGAGAAGCTGCTAGAAGCTTCCCCTGTGTCTAATAGAGCCAATGCCAGCCGGCTCCAAGTCAGACCTGCTGCTGGCCAAGGCTGAGCCCATCAGTGATGGTGGTAGTGCCTCTGGGAGAATGTATTTAAGATGAGAAAAAAGTTGCTGGGGCACAGAAACTGCAGCCAGAGAGAGGAGTGAGAACATGTGAGAGAAACAGCCCTGCAGACCCCCAGGTCAGTGAGGAAGGAGGGGAGGAGATGCTCCAGGTACTGGAGCAAAGATTCCCCTGCAGCCCGTGGGGAAGACCATGGTGAGGTAGGCTGTCCCCCTGCAGCCCAGGGAGGTCCACGGGGGAGCAGATCTCCACCTGCAGCCTGGGGAGGATCCCACACCGGAGCAGGCGGGTGTCCGAAGGAGGCTGTGACCCCGTGGAAAGGCTGCACTGGAGCTGGCTCATGTTAGGACCTGTGGCCCCATGGAAAGAGGACCCCACTCTGGAGCAGGTTTTGTGGCAGGACTTGTGACCCCACGGGGGACCCACGCTGGAGCAGTCTGTGCCTGAAGGACTGCAGCCCGTGGAAGGGACCTGCGCTGGAGCAGTTTGTGAAGGACTGCAGCGCATGGGAAGGACTCACATTGGAGAAGTTAATGGAGGACTGTCTCCCATGAGAGGGACCCCACGGTGGAACAGGGGACGAGTGAGGAGTCCTCCCCTTGAGGAGGAAGGAGCAGCAGAGACAATGTGTGATGAACTGACCCCAACCCCCATTTTCCATCCCCCTGCATCACTGGGAGGGGAGGATGTAGAGAATTTGGGAGTGAAGTTGTGCCCGGGAAGAAGGGAGGGGTGGGGGGAAGGCATTCTAAGGTTTGGTTTTATTTCTCATTACCCCACTTTGATTGGATTGGCAATAGTTTATTTTCCCCAAGTCAAGTCTGTTTTGCCCATGATGGTAATTGGTTGAGTGACCTCTTCCTTTCTTTATCTTGACCCACCAGCCTTGTGTTATATTTTCTCTCCCTTGTCTAGCTGAGGGGGGAAGTGAGTGAGCAGCTGCATGGTGCTTAGTTGCTGTCTGGGGCTAAACCATGACATAAACATAAACTCATTCTTGCCTAAAGCAGAAAAAAAAAATCTTTTGATGAATCAGAATGGGCACTGAAGTACATGGACTGCAGGAAAACAATGTCGTTGAGGATTTTAATTTCTGCCTTACTTAAGGACTGCAGAATTTCTCTTTTAGAGAATGAAATTATCTTAAATACATTTACATTCATAAAAAGTGTGTGGCAGTGTGCTCTCTGTCAATCTTTGGGGCATGTATCTGAACCATGAAAACTCTTGCCACAGTAATACCCTAGACCCTATCACATGAGGAATAAATGTCAGATCAGAACCAGATCATAGTTTTATTCTGCCCCTCTACTCTGCTCTCGTGAGACCCCACCTGCAGTACTGCATTCAGCTCTGGGGCCCCCAACATAAGAAGGACATGGACCTGTTGGAGCAAGTCCAGACGAGGGCCATGAAGATGATCAGGGGGCTGGAGAACCTCTCCTATGAAGACAGGCTGAGACAGTTGGGGTTGTTCAGCCTGGAGAAGAGAAGGCTCCGGGGAGAACTTAGAGCAGCCTCCCAATACCTAAAGGGGGCCTACAGGAAAGCAGGAGAGGGACTCTTTACAAGGGCATGTAGTGATAGGAGAAGGGGTAATGGCTTTAAACTGAAAAAGGGTAGATTTAGATTAGATGTAAGGAAGAAGTTCTTCCCCGTGAGGGTGGTGAGGCACTGGAAGAGGTTGCCCAGAGAGGCTGTGGCTGCCCCATCCCTGGCAGTGTTCAAGGCCAGGTTGGATGGGGCTTGGAACAGCCTGGCCTAGTGGAAGGTGTCCCTGCCCATGGCAGGGGTTTGGAACTAGATGATCTTTAATGTCCCTTTCAACCCAAACCATTCTATGATTCTATGATTCACGCAAATAATTGCTACTTTTTTACAACACCCCTGTTCTTGAAAGCAACAACATCCTTGTTAGATCTTAGTTCTAGTTCAGTTTCTATTTCACTGCATATCTCCCAGTCATCCACACTACCCACAGTGGCAGTTCACTTGAATCTGGCGCAAATCAGGCAGTACACAGCAGTGAAACTTGGTGAACGATAATTTATCACAACATGTTTCATTCCTGTCACCTGAGATTGTCCTCCAGCAACATCCCAGGAAGTCCTCTGAACCATTGATCTCCTTGCCAGCATACAGTTAGCACTACAGGATTTTTTGGAAGTGAAACAAGAATTGTAACCAGTTCAATTTTGAAATCTAAATGTGACTTACCAATCAAAATATTTACACCACAGAACACCAGTAAAATGTTCTTTTTAAAGTCATGTTAGGTAGTAATCCAAGGAATGTGAAGCCCTTCTATGTGTCTATATAATTAATTAATGTGTCTGATATTTTGAGAATGAATGAGTAATATGATGTGTTGGAAAAAAACTATTCCAGATTCCTATTTCTGCCCTAACTTTCCTATGCATGAGAAACAGGCACAGCCACTATTCATTTGCTTTACTATTCCTGAATAATACTCTATGGCCTTACTAGCAAGGCAACAAAAGTACAGTCTGTTGACTTACTGAATTGCTAGTGAAAATTAATATTGTTTATTTCATTTTTTGTAATAATTTATTCTATGACACAGATGCTCATTAATATCTTCTTCTGGCAAGTGATGGTTACAAGCACAAGAGTTCATTTAATGATCTGATCTTCCACTGTGAATATTCCAGCCATTACAATTCTAGTCAGAGCTAGCAAGTACTTTTGACAAATTCAGTGTATCCACAAACAGCTTACTAAATTCTGTTAAAATTACATTCGACATTACTAAAGTGTGTTGCTTTCCTTTAACCAATTGTGCAGGCCAGGTTCTTTGAGAACAGCACTCTGTTACTGCACCTATCATTCAAATATCACCCTACATGAGCCTGGAGACTCTCTACTCTGTACACAGTGCACAGAAGTCCCCATCAAGCCAAAGGGTAGGGCATGTCTACTCGGCTGAAACAGAGAAAGATGATCTAACACGTTGGGAGCACCACACTGAGATGCCAGAGCTGTGCCCACGTGTAATGTTTGGCTGTGGAAGCAGTACCTCAGCGCTCACATGAGCGAGACAGCCAAGAAGCATGGCTTAAATGCAGCACTGCATGAGTGCAGGGGGTTTGCCAGCTCAGGTCAGCACTGCCCCATTGCATGGTGTGCACGCAACGCACAGCGTGGGTGATTTGCCAAGTCCATGCTGGAAGTCAGGGATGGAGAATGAAGCTGAAGCAGATCGCTGTTGGAAAAGATTAACCCACCAGCCTGTACTTCCTGTTTCAAAGGAGAATCTGAGATTTAGGGTGTGATAAACTTTTTTAATGAAAGTTGACAGATAGTGCAGGACCTTATATAGAAGGCAGTATTGTCTTTCTGGGGCTCAGCTGTTCAAAGCTGCTTGGTGGAGCTTTCATTCAGCAGGAGAACTCAGCAACTGCAGGAATAAGATTAGGCCAATGCTGAGCATTTACAGAAATTTCATGGAGATTTTTAAAGCAAAGATTTCTAAATATCAGTTCATTTGCAGCCAATGGTGTTTAGAAAAATTGCAGTCCTTACATGGTGAGGCCTTTTTTGCAGCTGTCACAGACTGACCCAAGCCTCCTGGACTGAACTTTGGCTCCCTTTTGCACAAAGATGCTCTGGCTGCTGTGCTGTTTCACCAAAAGTTTCTACATACTTCAACCATACTTTCAAGTTAAAGTTTAATGTTAACTTGAAATGAAAACGCAGATTTGAAAAACAACTGATTAGATCACTGTACTAAGTGAACCCAGTTAAGGTTTCTCCCAGATATTTTTAAAAATTCTGGAACCTGCTGTCTGTTACAGGCATAAGCAGAGAAATTTCACCACTGTGTCTGGAAAACATTTAGTTCTTTTATGAGCTTCTGGTCTTCCATTTAGTTTATCCAGCTCCATCTACCCTTTTTTACTGCTGTATTCCTGGGCATTACAAGTGCCTGGGAAGATGGGACTAGCCAAGATAGTATCACCTTTAGCAATAGAATAGCAGATAAAAGTTTCTGTAATTTTATCTCTTTTTTTTTCAGTGAGTAAATGTGTGTGATCCTCTGCTTTTCAGAGAAGAGTTCTTCTATCTCTCATTTTAGAAATGTTCTACTTACTTCATTTTTAGTCATATTCAGTTTGCATAAAATACAGCCCTGAAAGCTTCAGTTAAAATAGTTGTGCTCGTCTGAAGCATTTGCTTTGATCATGACCAATGGCAATAATGAAATTAAGGAAAGTTCTTTATAAATTGGCATTGCTTGTAAAATCATGATTCCTGCAATACTAATGCAGAGCAGCAGATCCCCCTGCTTCCTTCCCCCGCCCAACAGTGTTACTCCTAAGGTAGAAGGTGTGAAGCATTTTCTACTATTCTTCCCAGGTACATTAAGAGGAGGTAATAAAAATAAATGGCACTTTCATGACCTTATTATTCTTGCTTCACATTCCAAGAAAGAAACTTAGAAAATTCCTCAGCCCAGGCTATATACGAATAAATAATATACATAAGATATATGAGAAACACCAGAAACAAGCCAGAGCTGCTTTGTCTCAGAACATTTTTATTAACATGACGTACAAACATTGCTCTTTCCCATCATGATCTCACATCATTCCAACATTATAAAGCAACACATAAAAATGACTATCAGAAAGAAACATTGGGGGAATAAAACCTTTTTGGTATGACATCCTACCTACTCCACCAACCTTCTTTCTCCGGGTTTGGTGTGGTATGTGTGGCATGTGAACAGAGGAATCTCTTTTTTTCAGTGCTACCCTGGGAGGGGTGTCAGGCGGTGATAAATCTGTGCAATATGTCAGAGCAGGAGGCCTATCTCTGGAACATACCATGGTAGGGGGTAACAGCTGGGTCCAGGAGTCACCAGAACCTGCTGGTCCAGCTCCCTCCTCCAGACAGGGCCGTATCTGTGCCCCTACAGCTCCTGCTGCTTGGATTATGTCAACAAGGAGAGGGAAGACCTCACCCATTTTTCTGACAGTGGCTTTTTCGTCAGCCTGCAGGACCGCTATGCTTTCCCCCAGGAATGTGTACCAATGGGATGACTGGCACTGTCTGGGTGCCACCCTAAAAACAGATCCGTGCTGTCTGCTGAGGAGATCACCCCATGGAATAAAGCCCACTGAGTCTGAAAGGACTCTAATGGTTGAGCATGATAATTAAGTGTGAAGTCTGGATGAAGACTTTCATTATGTGTGTGCAATAGGATCAACAGATATTGACATCACCTCTGCAACAGCTCAAAGCAGAGTAATCATTTGGACCAATTATTGTTGAGGCTTAGAAGAAAGAAGCTCTGCATTTCATTAATTTCATCATGCATCTTGGTTCATAGGCAGGTGAAACAACAGAACTAGTTCACCCAAGGTCAGAAGGACTCAGTTTTTCCCCAGGGGAATTAGATAGTCATCACTCATAAAAATGTTACATTCAAGAACTAGCCCAATCCAGGATTTAAAATGTTGGTCTGTCTGACTGTGGGCACACTGGAATTTGCTGCTGTTTATTTTAGTTTTAATATCCACAATAATAAAGAAAAAGATTAAACTAATCCACTGGGGAGTAAATGAAGCAAGCATTACATTTCAGGATATTGCCACCTCTAAGAATATGCTAACAGAATAGAAGACCTCTTTACCATCTTGCACGTTTGTCCTTGATATGGCATAGTGACCTGTTCAGATATAAAAAATTTCCATGGGCTCAGCACACAGTTTTGTATAGAATGTTTTAAAGTGCCAGAAATTATTTAGGACCTGTTTCTCAAGAGCAACTCCTGTAATTTCAACCAGCGTAGTTGCTTTAAGCCGGTATTTTGCTGAAAACATGATCTACCCATGTAATGAATGGAACTATTTGTGTATGGAGAGTAGGATTTGGTTTCAAAAGTGGTCTTGAGCTATGAACAAACTGCTTCAGTTACAATTAACAAGCAGCTTTGAAACAGAACAGGATCAGATGATAAAACTAAAGTGAAACCTACAGTACATATAATACAATATCAAGTTGTGGGACTGCAGAACAAACAATTATAAAGTGTTTTCTATAATATTTTTAATGGGATGATGTTACACTAAGGATTAAATAAACCTTTTTTCACCATAAAAAAGTTTATGGAGTCATCTGATTGAAAAGCTGTGCAAGAGCCAGTAATGATCACCATCTGGGAAACATATGCAGATAATTAAGGAAAAGAATTCCTTGAGTTTTATGTTGTCATTCATTAGAAATTAAGTTTATGTAAGATGATCAAAGCACAAAATAATTTTCAGCAGTAGAGCATCCTGTAAATTGTAACAATACGTGATTGTACTCTGGTTTTGACTAGGTCTGACAGTTTTTCTTGGGAGAGAAATCCCCAACCCTTTCAATAGAGATCGGAAAGGAGAGGTCTATTCAGCCAAATACGGTGAACAAACATTAAGTAAGGGGAGCTTACTTAATGTGGAAAAGAAGGTGGCACTACTAGGTCAGCAAGAAGATAATATAAGGATCAGACTGTCTTTATGTTGCTTAGCCAGACAGTCACCATAAAAGGAATTGATATAGCAAGTATCTAGTGCAACTCTTTTTTGATTCCAGTCCAGCAAAGCATCAAATTCATTCTTATATTTAAACACATGCTTTATACTTTGCTGTGTTGTGGCTATTTGGATTCATATTTTGGCCTGCAGCTTCTAGTTTTGCGAATATAAGCGTGCAGCCTATCTGTATGCTGACACCTAGGCCACAGTTGTTCCAAACTAATCCACAGTTAAATCTGAAATAACCATTTTTTTTTTTTATATGTGCAATAACCACAGAGGTAATTTTGTAGTCAGATCCATCTTTGGATGTAAATAACATCAAGAGGCAGAAAAATAAGTAAAGATTTTGCAAAACCACAGATGGCATGAAAAAGGGCAGAAAAACAGTGAAATAGAACAATAATAGAGTTTCTAGTTCAGCAGAGGATGTAAATAAGTGCTTAGTTGTATATGCTTAAGTGGGGCTATGCAGGTGCTTAAATTTAGGCGTATTCTCTGATGTATTTCTGGATGTGTCAGAATGGGGACGTTTTCTACATGAAAGTTAAATTTCAGAAACATATAAAATATTATCACTCATAAGCTGCTAGATATTGCTACTTAATGTTTTTTCTTTCTTTGAAATACAGCTAATGGGTCTCATGTCTAGACATCCTGTGCAGAATCCAGCTTTTTGATAAGGATCCTGTGCTGTAGTTCACATTCTGAGGACTGAGCTTGATGCTGCCACAAAAGTCAACTGTGCTTGCTGGAGCCTCTGTGCAAAGGCACAGCTAAAAAACAGTTGTTTATTTCAAAATTAAATTTTACAGCACTGACGTTTTCATTCTGATTTATAGCAAAGTAGTTCTTTTTACAATCAAATCAATAATTCACAGGGTAGTACAGATACAGCTTTATTTTATGCTACAGTTTTCATTGGATTATTCATGGCACTGTTTCAGGGGCTACTCTGAAAAGCTTTTTGTTGCTGCTCCTGCTTATATATGAAAATATGACTTAAGACTATTTTGACCACCCACCCTAAGAAGTCTTTTTATGGAAAAGAACAGTAGGATCTTAGCATAGTTAACAGTAAGGACAAGTAGGTCTGCTATAATTAACTGAGCCATGTAATCAATGAAGAAAAGATAATTAAAAAAACAAGTGTAATATGGAAGAAGTATATTCATTCATTTTGACATACGATTTTATTAATCACAATATAGCAGACTGCAAAGAGTTATATTTTATATTCATATGTGTATTTAAAATTGAGTCTAAAGAGTAATAACCAATTAATATGCTTCACTTAGGGGATAACCAGCAGCAAAAGATTCCACTGCAAATCCCAAAGGATCCATGAAAACACAGTGTCTCAGCCTGGGCTGCTGTCGACAGGCAATTCTCCCCCTCTGGCATCCATCCTGCTCACTGCCGGCGATCCCCCCAGGGTGGACGGGGACCAGGAGCAAAATGCCCACGTTGCTGGCTAGCACCCTCCCTCCCCAGTGCGGAAGAAACCACACCGCAAAGCCAACTCTTGCAGGTAACCTCTGTGCTGCCACACTGGCGCGGGGCTTCCCGGCCAGACCTCCTGGGGGGGGAGAGGTCTTGCTCCTGCCCCAGAGGAGACGCAGAGGGGTACACGGCTCTTTTCTGCCACCCAAAACTATTGGTACTTTCCTGGCCAAAAGGTTGGCCACCACAGACTTTAAGCACTTGCCACTGGTGCGTGTAAAGCAAGCTGCTGAAATTCACTGCTTGCTATCAACAATTATTAATTATTGATTATCTCTTTATAAACCATTTATAACCTTAATAACCTGTGATCCTACCTCCAAATCCATACCACCAAAGGAGGAGAATCTGCTTTGGCTGTAATGCACAGGAGAAAAAAAAGTGAAGCCTCACCTAGAACTGGGGAAACTTGGCCATCATGATCATCATCATCCTATTTGTGCTGGTGCCAGACTGTCTTTTCAATAATATTTGCAAAGGCAACATATGTACAGGCTGACACCAATTATATGGCATTGCTACAATGCCACTACTCTAGTACACCTCTTATTTTGGGGGAGGTGAAGCATATGAAATAGAAAGGGAAGATATTTAGACAAATGAGAAATCTTTCCATTATAAAAGTTACCGTGGATGACCAGCTCTGTGAGATTCCACAGGTTGTTTTATTGAACCATCCTTGCAACAAAATAGCAATAAATATTATCATTTACCAGTTAAAATGAAGACCTTGTAAGAGAGGGTGAAAGCAGTTTGCAAGAGGTATCACTAAGATCAATAATTATTTTGAGAAACAGACATTTGTAATGTTACTCAATTCTCTTTCAATCAGCCCTGAAGGATGGACAGTTTTCTTAAGATTTCCTGTGTCTAAATGTAAATATTTCTTATAATGCTCTATATTTCATTAAAAATAATGGTAGGAAAGACTTTCAATGCTTAACATGAACCATCTCATGTAAAACATCTGGTCGGTTCTGTTTGTAATAAACAAAAATCTCTATCTTCAAATTCAGATAACCCTGGTTTGTTTTGCATAAGTGAAGTATATGCCTTGTATGTACCCTGAGCAGTTCCTGAAAGTAATAGTAATGCCACAAAACCTTCCATGTCCCCTTCTTAATTTCTATATCACCTGTCTAGTTTTCACAACAAGACTTCTCTCAGAGTACCTTCAATCCAACCACCAAATTAATCTCCTTATAATTAACTTTAACCTCTGGTTCAAGTCTCTTACAAAACAGCATGCGGTGTTATTCTTTTGATTCACAGACATGCACAAATAAACTTTCTGAGGCTTTCTGCAACAACTATTTGCATTAAAATACACTAAAAAGAAAAATAACACAACTTTTTGGAACCATCATTTGGACCAGTTGTGTCACAGTGTGATACCCAAAGGAATCAAACATTCATTACTTTTAAACAAGTTCTTGAAGCTCACTTCATCCAGAAGTTATAAAAGAAATAATAATAGTATTAGAGTAGTTGCTGTATATAGGGACTGCCATAACCTTTTTTTGACTGTTGAATTCTATGTTGTGTGGTAGTCAATAAATTTGATTACTACATTCTGATTGCTTCTGAGTTTGGACAGAATCAATGAGAAATAGCTGCTAACCTGCTGCCCGTGATGCTCTGAAGTATTCTTCTGAGGGGGGGGAAATAACAAATAATGAAGACCTTGGAGATTTCAGTAGCAGCAAGCGAAAATACATATCAGACTGGGTGTAATTTTGCTGAAAAAGAATCTGCCTGGGGTCACTGCCAGTATAACAGCTCCACAGCTGAGACTGCAATTGAACATCTCTGCAGCGTTGGTGGTGTACATGGGCTTCTGCCATCGGCGCCCGGATGCCCCCACGGCCACCCGGCCTCTGCGGCACAGGGAGCAGAGCCCACTGCCCAGCAAAGCTGCACCCCAGGGGCATGAACTGATGGCAATAGTGCAGGGCTTTCTGAGCAACCTTACCGTCCTCTGATAAAAGTTAAGGAGCATTTATGGCGAAAACCCTTGCAAACAAAGACAGTGGAGAAGCCATGCTGCTCCAGGAATAACGTAGAAACCAAACAGTGTTACAGCAGTGACAGTTTGGTTCCCTGCTCAGCATGAGGGAGAACTTCCCTCACTTCTTTCCTTCACCTGGTTTGCTTTAATCAACCTGCCATCTCAGCTGAGTTGGGTGGTGCACTGCCCAGTGAAGGCTCAACCTTTCACACTGCAACAAAAGTAATTACCTGAGTTGCTGCCTTCTTCACACAGGACTACGACACAGGGCTATGTAAGTCCTGGCAATGCATGGGTCCCAACAGAAGTGAAAATGATTCAGAAAAAGTTCAAAAAATTAAAATCCAATTATTTTCACAGTATCTGCAGGCTTCTTTATTGCAGGGCTCCAGCTTATGTTTCAGCAACACAAGTAAACAGTAGAGATCATTCATTATTATAACCAAAGAGTGTTTGCTGAGCTGCGGCAAGGTATTTGAAGCATGTTCCTGAGCCACACAGGTGAGGGCTGATCCTACTTCATTCTCAGACTGCCACTATGGGATGCAGCTCCCCCAACAGTCCAAAGCAAGTTGACTTCAGAAAATCCTGATGGCAGAAATTCCTTAAACTTTGTTACTGTCTCACTCAATCTTTTGCTTTAATAAGAATGTTGAACTTTTCATTCATTGACATAAAAGTAATTTCATTTACTGAATGCAAGTCAAACTGGTTGACATGGTCATACTTCTAAAGACCATGTCAGAATGTGTGTGTCTTGGAGAATTAAAAACTGGGGCACATGTCTCTGGAAGGTTTCCATACCTTAGCAGAAAGTGGTACAAGACCTCTGCAGTCTTTTGGCCAGAAATTTTTAGAATCCAAAATTAGTTAAAAGACAAGCATGCCAATACTCTTCCCAATACAAATTTTTCCTCATCGAAATATGAAAATAATTTTTAAGTCTGAAGTTGAAACTGTTATTTTTGATCAAAGTGGTTTGTGTTGTTATCCATAACTATAACAGATAAGTTACCTTTTTTTTCAGTAGATCATTTATTTTATAAATAGATATTTTAGAAAACTAGTAACGTCATTATGATGCTGTTAATCTCTCAAGTTGACAGCTATAATGGCCTCAGCCCTGGCATTAGAAGGAAAACACTTGTGAACTCCTAGCTATAAGCCATTTGTCTCTATTTTCAAATTCTATTCAAACTAAGAAAAGGTTACTCTGTTTAGTTTGGAAATATTACACCCACAGGAGAAGTTTATGCAGCAAGAAAAAAACCACCAGGGTGCAACCTAAACAAAGTTATTCTTAAAAGCAGGTGATATATTATTTTACTGTGAGCAAAATGTTATGCAATAGTAATTTGTCTTTACGAGTAAGTTCATAGGGCAAAAATATCCATCAGACTGTGGGTCATGAAGTGAACAGTGAGCAAAATGACTACAGGAACTTCTTCTGAATTAACTTGGATAAAGTAGTTCTTAAGAAACTTCCCTTAAGTTACTCTCGAGAAACCAGCAGTAGAAGTGATATTAAGTAATTGTTTTCTGTTGTTGATCCTGGATCATGTGCAGGGGGACTTATACTTTAATCATTAAGATACAGTACAGTGGCAGACCCTGTTTGGCTCAGTGGCCTGCAGAGCAGCAGCCCCCATGGCCAAATGCCTTCCTCTTCTGTTGGAGCCATGCAAGCCAAGGGCAGGTCAAACTTGTGAGATGTCTGCTGTCACAGACACAGTGATATACAAAGCAGCATCAGCAGGTGTCTAAAGAATCCTCAGAGGAAATGAAAAAAAAAAAAATATTCTTGCTTCTATGAAGAGAACTTTCGTGAATGGGTCAACTGAAAATGAACTGGTTGGCAGTCTGTGAGAGACCAAAAAAGTTAATGTCTCAAATATTGTGGTGCGGCAAGTTCTGCCTAACAACAAACCCTGCATAACAAAGAAGCAAGTTCTGCCTAACAACTAACCGTAGGTGAGAAGGTGTGCCAGGGCATGCGCAATTCCATGTTCTGATATGCTGAGCGGGGCATATTATTTGAGGAAGGGGCTCACGGCCCCCCGAGGACCCTTCACAACCATCACAATGGCACCTGTGCACGAGATCCAGAGTTACATAAGCCCTGGAGGTGTGCAGAAGACCAAGAGGGGCGTGATTGACACGAGAAAAGGTGAGAACTAGGCTATAAAAGACACCAACATGAGGAGCCCCGCATGCACCCTCTGAAACTGGACCTCTAGACCGGCTGGACCAATGCTGGACCCAGGACTGGTGAAATCTTTCTCTTTTCCTCTTTCTCTCTCCTTTTTAATAATGTCTACATCTCATCCCTTTAGACATAAACTGTTGACCAAGTCTGGGACTAGGAGTGGATCTAGCCACCCCCAGGCCCTTCTCTGAGAAGGAGTCTAGAAAGGAAGGGGGTTCACTCTGAACCTCCTGACCCAAGGGGAGGGCTTGCCTTGTTCCCTGAATTGATGTATATGGTTACTACAGGTTACACGGTTTACTGAGGTAGTTCCATGCCTATTCCTGTTGTGAGAGACCACACCACCTACTGTTACACCTTCCAAGTTTAGGCTGCTTCTGCCATGATTAAAATGTTCAACTGATTGTTTGGTGTCATTTCACTTTAATTTAGCGCAAGGGAATACCAAACTCACCACAACCCCTCCCTGGTCTGTCTGGGACGGGTCATGACACAGTCAGTGAACAGGTCATCATGTTTGCTTCTTTCCAGGCCACGGGCAGAGATCAGACATTCCCACCATAGCACAAAACGCCGCAAACTTTCCAGATATCACCCTCAGGGAGCAAATGAAAAAGCAGAGTCATGGCGAGCACATCGAGACTCTCAGTGGCACAATCACATGATAGATTTTGTTGGTAAACCAAGTTTCTTCTGCCTTCAGTCACTGAGATAGTGATGGCTTAAACTCTGCAGAAGTTAGTCACTGAACTGTTATAACATTTTACTACCTATATATTCCTACATCCAATATTATTTTGAGATAAACTTATCTTGCTTTTCATTACCTATGTAGATTTAATTACCGATTTCAATTTATTTTATATACTTTTATATTTTTATATAGCTACTCATTAAGAAGAAAGGGCTTCTTCACATTAAGTCATTTAAGGTAATTCATCAGAATTAATTTTTTGAATGGACTGATTAAACTAAACCCAATCCTCTTGGGGGACTGTGCTTTTAATGGGAATTAAGGTGACTTGAATTAATTTGGCTTTTGCATTAGAAATAGAATATAGCCATTTCATTTCTGTATGACATAGTGCAGTTTAACTGATCCACTATAAATTCTTACTGTTACTTAATACAGAGCAATTTTCCTAAGTTCCCCCTCAGTGATAGGCCCAAAGCACCTACTCCCTGTGCCATCAATCACCAAAAAGCTGTATAGTACTAAACAGTCAACACACAGACAGTTTCTTAATATATCACCTTTTCCTTTTAAAAAGGCAGTAAGTAGTACTAAAAAGGCTAACATTTTCTTTTCACTCGTTGATTTGTCTAAAAAAATTATGAGAAGGATCACACTGAGCAGCAAGCTTATTGTATCTTGCAGCATTGTGCAACAGAAGGCATTTTAAAGTGTATAGTCTTCTCTCCCCTTAATTATACAGCCTATATTCTGCCCAATTATCCATCTGAAATTAGTGGGAATGTTTGTTAGACACTGTAACTTACATCTTTTCAGGGTATCACAGCAGTGCTGGGCTGAATGAACTTTGTGCCCTTGGTTGTGATTCAACTGAGTTTCAATTATGAGCATTGTCCCTCTTTTTCCTGGTCATGGTTTTAAAGACAGGTGCTGACAGTCATATTCAGAATCTTTTTTTCTTCTGTGGTCAGCAAGGCAGCTAATTTCTTTTGTAGAGCCTGGAGTACTTTTTGCTGAGCCTTCGATATTGTGTGCAACTTGTTGTACCCTTCAAAAACTACCTTTATTTCTCTAGTAGCTGTAGCTGTAGAGGCTTAGGTTTTCAGTGATTATACAAGTCACCAAGTACTGGCTGCACACAGTTATTCTGTAAGATAACTCAAAATTTAAGACTTACCGATTCTTATAATCACTAGCCCATTAATCTCATTCAATCTACTTACTTAGCTATATAAAATTTAAAAAGACAGTATTTCCTCATTATTACTGCCTATATTGATATGTCTGCCATTATGGCTGTTTTGCCTAATTATAGAGAGAAACCCTACCATATCCCCCCCAGTCTTTAGAAATTGTGAGTAAATATTAACATTTGAGAAATTGATACTGTATATCTAACTGACTGGTTTGTCAACCTGGGCCAAGCTATTTATAGTAAATACAAATAATGAGGTTGGTGCCTTTCCTTTTCTTATTGATTTAACATATTAGTAGGTCCTTGTGGGAAGATCAGCTATCACCCTTTGAATGTCAGAAATGAATGCAACAAAAAGCCAAATTACATACTCTCTCTTCATCAATACTCTGACTCACTTGTGTCCATGCTTTGATCAAATCAAACTGCATTTTGTATTCTAAATTTTTTATCCAGTGGGACTGTGCTCACAGGATGGCCACTTGACCTTTCTGATACGAATGTCAGAGCAAAACATATCTCCCAAAGGTAAGTATGGCCAGGAGCTCCACTAGACTGCTGAGTATTCATGGTAGTCCACATAAACCTAAGACTGTTTCTGTCTTAGTGACTGATTTAAAATACCATGGCAGAAATAAATCATTATGGACTTCAGAAGGCTCTTATGAATGTGTAGGACTGCAACTAATTTTTTTTTTTTTTTTTAGTAATTAGAGTCTAAGGTTAATTACAATCACCCTTTCTTGAAACTGGGGAGACTAAACAAAATCAAAAGATCCTTCCAGTGGAGACAATGCCTGCAGGCAGGAACATCCAAAGCTGCACCCTGCCTACAGGTAACAGTGAAAATATTTAGTGGAAAGGTGCTCATTCTCATGGGGTACAGTTTAACAAGTTCTTCATATCAACAAATTCACCCGAACCTTCAGCTGCATTTAGTCAGCGTTTGCTTTGTGTTTTTAATTGGAAGCTGCTCTAAACCCATGCTACAGCCCAGCTAAAGGGCTTTAAGGCAGTATTTAATTGATTTGATGTATCAATTAACAAGCCTCCTCTTTCAGATACAATTTACTTCCTTTGTCCTCAATTTTCCATAGCTGGAGAAAGGATATGGAGCGGACTGTAAAGTTACAACAGCAAATGAACTGTAGATGATTTTGCACATCTTGTGGCCTTTCTTGAAATTTTCACAACTCTTGCCTAATGGCATTGTTTGACAAGCTCAGAAACAATCAGCAAGCTCTTTGTTCAAAAACACAGTTGGCCTTTCTGGTTCTTTTTTGGCAGTGTCTGTGCAGCCAAGGGTAGCTGGGAGAGTTGCTGTTAGATCGGAGGCAATGGAGAGCAAATATTAAAGGTGCTGCTGGAGGCATTTTCTACATTTCACCTCATGGATTGCTCTAAATTGCCATCTGACCTATGTTATGTCCTATGGTACCTGGCAGGAGCCAGGAAGGATTGCTGACAAATCGTCTGAACTTTCTGCTGTCTCCTCTACTACACTAAAGCAGCTTAGAGCCAGGTTCTGTCCTCATAACTGCACCCAAAATAAAAATGATCCTCTTTTTCTTTTTTTTTTTCTTCTCCAAGAGAGTCCTCAGGTCATGAATTTTTTTTGGATGGGAGGGATCAAACTTCCATTACCACCTATTCAAATTTATTTCACTTGTGAAAGCATGCAAGAACATTTAGCTTAACATCTAAAAGCTTCCATTTCCTTATTTCTTTTCCCCTTTTTCAGGTGGGAGATTGCAACTGGATACCTATGAAGAGTGTCTACAGTTAGGAGACAAGTTGTTCCTTTAGAAATAGCAAGCCATGAGCATGAGGAAGATGGGTACTTCATGATTTAAAGATATGTTTCAGCTAATGCACACTGAGAAACCTTTTGGTCTCACAAAATGAGGGCCTAGAGAGGGTCAGAAAAAGAGAAATGGTCTGCAATATTCCTTACTGACTGTTATTTTATTTATGCCTGGGCAATTTCCAATACTGGGAGCATTAAGTTCGTAGAAATCTGTTGCAGGAACTAGGGCAACAGCACAACACTTTCTTAATATCTTGAGAAAATTAAAGACAGAAAACCCCATTCCTCTAAAGCAATTTCTCAACATGGAGGAGTACATAGCCACAGCTTGATTACAACCTCTGCAGATTTTCTAAGCAGAGTTTCTCAACCACCAGGCTAGTCTGAAAGAGAATATTCTGTCTTCGGTTTGGTCCTGCTGCTCTTGTTCTATTTAACTTGTACATCTAGTGGTTTGTGTCTCCAATTCTGAGTTGCTGAGCCTTTCCTCCTGAGGAGAAGAATAGACTGAACTTTCCCAGAGGTGTCATCACAATATAAAAGCAGGGAAGCTCCAGAGACAGCAACAGCTATGGTGCAGCTGGCAGTACAAGGATGGAGCTCAAGCCAACATCTTTGTTGTATTCCCTGCCACGGCAGGACCTTCCAGAGCTTCATGGTCTCCTTCATCTGACTCCCAGACCTTGAGCATCTGTCCAGTAAGATATGGCCAAAACACCTGGCCTCAGGCATGATCTTCCCAACCCTTTGTTCTCACTTTACCTCCCTTAGGTAAATAGACCTGCCTCTCCCAGAGCTGTTTTTCTCCTATTGGGTGGGTACCTACACACCAAACCAGATGAAACCACCCTTGCTTACCAAAACTGGTGTCTGCCAGATTTGCTGATGTTGTGGTTTAACCCCAGCCAGAAACTAAGCACCACGCAGCTGCTTGCTGACTTCCTCCCCCGCAGTGGGATGGGGGAGACAATAGGGGAAAAAAAAGTAAAACTCATGGGTTGAGATAAAGACAGTTTAATAGGACAGAAGGGAAGAAAATAATAATGATAATGATAATGATAATGATAAAGATAATGATGATGATAATATAATGACAATAATAACAATAAAAGAACTGGAACATACAAAACAAGTGATACACAATGCAATTGCTCACCACTTGCTGACCAATGCCCAGTCAGTTCCTGAGCAGTAATCTACCCCCCAGGCCAACTCCCCCCAGTTTATATACTGGGCATGACGTCACATGGTATGGAACATCCCTTTGGCCACTTTGGGTGAGCTGCCCTGGCTGTGTCCTCTCCCAACTTCTTGTGCCCCTCCAGCCGCCTCGCTGGCTGGGCATGAGAAGCTGCAAAATCCTTGACTTCATCTAAACGCTACTTAGCAACAACTGAAAACATCAGTGTGTTACCTACATTCTTATACTAAATCCAAAACATAGCACTGTGCCACCTACTAGAAAGAAAATTAACTCTATCCCAGCTGAAACCAGGACAGCTGGACAAGGGAAACCTGTGTAGACAGGTCGTGAAGCACCTAGAGCACCTGAGCTGCCCTTCTTCCATATAGGGTGGAGGTGCAAAGCCTTTACTCTTTTGCCTTAAGCTTTCATCAGCCTAGCTCTCTCCCTAGAGCTTTTATGGCCTTTGCCAACAAAAACTCACAGAAAAGAAGCAAAGAGAGGTCTGTGGGGACAACTTCTAAAAAATTGTCCTGCAGTTTCAGGATTTCAGCATTAGACTAAATCTTGAACTCAATATTAATCTAAATATTAGAAAAAAAAATTTGGCCTTTTCCTCAGAAAGCCTTTGTAGCAGCGGAGGTAAGTCACAGTGGAGGCAGGAGGCAACAGCTCAGTTACAATGACTGTTGGTTTTCACCTCGAGCTGCAGACAGACTGCAGTATCCCAATTAATGGCCTTGTGGACCTTAGCACAAAGCACAATGGTAATTTCTCTCAGTCACTAAAATATTCCTTTTCATTATAATCATTTAAGCTCAAAAAATGCCTCAAACATTAATTTTCTTTCTATCCTATTTGATTTTTTTTTCAAAATCCCACTCAAATTGGTGGGATTACTATTCTTGTGTGATTTTAAGGCCTTAATCTTAATATTCACTCAGAAACTGACAGCCACCCTGGTGCTCAGATAACTGCTAGGGTACCCAAATAGTTGCCTTGCTGCAACACCCTTTATGTTGTAACTATTAGTATGATAACCCCACAGGTCAATGTAGGGTATACTCTGATGATGAACATCTGTAGGGACAGGTGGATTTAAGGCATTGGAAATGCCTAGGTCCTGCTTTTTCCCTATGTCACAGTATTCTGAGTTTCCTTTGGTCTTTGGTACTAAAGTACAACTGTCTACGTATACAGAAGTACCTTATAAGATGTAGAAGTAAGGGCCTTAGTAATCTGTAGTTCTCCTTTGAGGTGAGGACAAAGCAGATGTCCTGGATTTCACACCTGTGTTGACTACCAGAAGACACTTGTCTTTAGTCACAGAAATCTCAAATTTATGGTCCTCTCTGCTTTCATGTTTCTATTTTATCTTTTTGTTATGTGTTTGCATCTGAGAGTATCTTTGCATCTCTATCCTATGCCATCTGCTGTATAAGGATGGCAATCTGCAAAGGAAAAGTTATGTGAGAGTTGCCAGCATACAGCGAGAGCAGTTTACATGCTCATTGAGGAAAATAACGGTCTCTCAGTACTCATGCATGTTATGTTTTCATCCTTTATAATTAACCCTACTAATCAGATTGTGCTGAGTGATCTCAAAATTGCTACAAAATACTGCCATGAAACTGCAAAGTAATGTCCTTAGACACTGCATTTGGGCTGTCAAGAGAACTGCAAATTTATCCAAACAGCAACATTTTGAAGACTTTTTTCCACCTTTCTTTTATTTTTTAATTATTTTTCACTTCAAAACCAGAACAAGCGAACAGAAGAAGATGGTGCAGAAGAAGGATGACAGCATGGTGGCTGAAGGATCTATAACTTTGAAGTTCAATGTCTTTGAAGTAGTACTAGATAGCACGAGTTTCTGCCAGTAACTAAAAATCACAGTTGTGTAACTGTTTATGTGGAATTCGACTTTTACTAGCAAAAATAAGAATACAGGCTGTCAGGAAACATTCCTGCAAATCTGTCTTGCTAAATACTCTTTTCTATTTTTTTGTCCCATCTCAATTCTCCTTAATTTCTCTTCTAAAACTTGAAAGTATTCTATTTTTTTCTAGCAGGTGTAATCCTTTCATGTGGCAAAAATACTTTTTTTCTTTTGACTTCGAAAGAAGTACATAAATTTCCAGTTTACTTATTTCCTAGTTTGTTCATCAGTATATTGAAGAGAATGTATTTTTTACAGCCAAGATTTTCAAAGTAAACTTGGACTAATAGATGTGTGAATTCTGATGAAAGTCTTTAAGGACTATTAAAAATCCTAACCTAAGTGTCAAAGCAGACCAAACACTGATTATTGTATCTTAGTGGCAAAAGAGCAAATATAATTTTTGATGCATTGGACTTCAAATTGCCATTAGCATAGGTGAGAATAAAAACTACAGTGGATAGATAGCTACCCTAAAGTTACAAGTTTTTATTCCTAGTACAAAAACGTAAAAACACAGAACTAAGCAAAACCAGATCATAGCCAATGAATACCATGAGGGTTTTTAATAATTATTTCAAAGGACTCATTGTAGGAGGTAGCATCTTTACTCTTTCAAAAATATCATACAGTCTTCATAAAGCTTCAACTGTTGAATAGAGACTGCCTGAGGATCTTAGCTTTCAGAGTATTCAGAAAAGTTTGCCAGTTCTATTTTGAGAAAATCATAGTATTTGAATGGGGTAATTTGCTAATATTACCATATTGTACCCTATTGTCTCAGAAACCCAAGCAAACAAAATTAACACATTAGTTTTTTGCTGTTTCAGACTCTTGATTTTTATGTGTAAGTCTTGATTTAGGGGCTTTATTTATGATTTTTCAACTTCTAGGGTCAAAAAAACCCCTATAAAACATGACTCTACTGCCCACTGTTTAGTCCAGCTTTAATGTTTCCTTCTGTTATTGATATTGTATCAGAACATGGATCTGTATCTGTGTCTTTTGAGCTTAGTAATATACTATGTTTATTAAATTCTGCATTAAACAAATTGTATACAGTTCTTTCAGCTGCTTAATTTGATCGAAGTATGCCTTTAAGAAAAAAAATAGCAGGCTATGCTTGAAAAATATGATTTAAAATTTCTTTGAACATGAAAATGCCTCATTAGCTCTGAAATGTGTTTCAATTAAACTATAAATTAAACTATAAATAAACTATATATTAATAACAATTAAACAATTAAATATTAAACAATTAAACTATAAATCAGTTTGAAGTCAGTTGATTCTTAAAGATACTAATTAAATACAATCTGTTATCCTTTGTGAAGAAATTTAGATATATTTGAATGTAAACATTACATTAGACATTATCCACATCTTCTCAGCAGGGTATGTAGAGACCTAATTCTTGCTCCATTTAAATCTGTTAGCTAAACTTCATTAAACTTCACAAATGCAAGACTGGTTTTACAACATATTATAATGTTTGATTATTCTCTTTTTAGTATTTTTTTATGTATGTGACTGGATTTGCTCCACAAAAATATAAAAAGGATATTCTAAGAAACTGAATAGCTTTCTTCTAATTAGAACCACTGCTTCACTTCAACAACACTGTTGCTAGTTGGTGGAAGGATTTGTAGATTTTTTTTTGTGCAAGCAAAAGATACAGCTTTTTATAAAGGATGAAAGTTGTCAGGCTTAATTTGGTTAGCTTGGCACCTCCCCTAGTGTGTCCATTTATTTCCCTTGTTTCATTGAAAAGACAATTCAGATGAAGTCCTTATCATTCAGAATACAAAATTAAATATTATCAAGTATACTATGAAGGAAAAGTCACATCTCTTCCCCAACTAAGGCTCTCTGAAGCAAGGAAAGTGTTAATTAAGATGTCCCAAAGCTCATTTCTGACACTTGACCACAAACTGGCTGCAACTCAGACCCCAAATGAGGTTGATGTCCACCAGGTCAGCTCCTTGGCTGCCACCAGTGACAGCTCCTGCCAGTTTGACCTCTGATCGGCTCTTTCTGCCCAGCCAGAAACACCTGGAGATAAATCCCCTCATGGATTATCTGAACCTATATCTACATCAGACACCCAACCTTCCTCCGGGACAACTTGTAAATGTTTCTCAGTGCCAGGGAGCCATGACAACTCCAAAAATAGGACAGTGGCCACAAGCATGCAAATGGTCAATACTTATTATAAGCAGAATGGCAAAACATGACAGCTGTGTACAGTTGTGGGTTTGTTTGTTGTGTTGGAGTTTTTTAACAGTATTTAGAAAACACGCACGGTGCATTTTTTGAGCTTCCTCACTGAAAATCACTTGGAGTTGAGGCTGGGGAAATAGGGAAAGCTATTTTGTTGCTGGAAACACAGAGGAAAGATCCTACCTTTACCAGTCACTAACCGAGGAATTAATCAGCCAGACTTAGGGGTAGTTAGAGGGAATTGGTCAAGACAGTCAAAGTTGGAAAAATATGTGGGTTGTGACTGATGCAAGTCCTGGCTGGCTGCCCCGGTGATGTGCAAAGCCCCTCCAGCTGCTTCCCCTGTGTGGACGGTGCCAGTGATGGGGATATTTCCAGTGTTGCCCAGCCCCTACAAACCCCTCTGACCGCATATGTTTCTCCCTCTTGCCCACCAGGCCTTTCCCTCGCAGGCCACATCCCCAGGAGGGAGCCTGGAACGCCGTAGTTTCATCTCTTCTCTCCTTGGCCTTCTCAGCGCAGTCACCCCATTCTCAGGGAGCCTCTCTGGGCTGCAGCTGCAGGCTGGACGTGAACTCCAGGTTTACAAAAAACCTAAGCAAGTTTAGTAAACAGAGGAATTATTTATACCATCTGCACTTTAAATGCCATTTTGAGTGTTTTGGGAAAGGTCACCTAAAACTGGCTGTTCAACACCAGCTCTACATTTACATGGGATTTTAGTGCATTTAATCATGGGGTGCATAAAATTTACACCATCCTAGTTCATATGTGCAAGATCTTTTTTCACTGTTCTCCACTTAGCATGAGACTTTCAGTATTTTAAAATCAAATTACTTTTATCATTGACCTGTTGAATAAAGGCTAAGCAGCCATTCCTCGAAGCTACTGTGTTTCCTTATCAACCTTTTTGCCAATGTTAGCTTTGAGAAAGTCGGGTTGTAACTCCAGGGCAAATCCAAATATGCTGTATGTTCTCTTTGGGAGAGGTGATTTTCAAAATGGACTGTAAAACTGGACAGAGCTTTACTGTAAAAGTAAGTATTTTTATGCTTTTAAATATTTCTTTGCTATCTTACATATATATATAAACCCCAAAATATTAGTATATGCTTGTTTTTCACAATTTGTCCCTGTAAAATGTTTCCTACTAACTTTCTATCAAAGTTACAGAAAAATGCATAAAGTTGAAGGATATGATGTTTCATTATTCAGGTACATTTTTAGAAAGTAAAAGGTATGGAATGTATTTCTTTTTCTGCATAGTGTTTTGTGGGTTAATGTTAAAATATGCATGTGTAATCCCTTCTCTATAAAAAAAACATACATGTAATCTCTAGTCTACACACTGTTTAGTATATCACTTACTGATGACACCTGATGCGAAGCATAGTGGGAATCAACCAAAACTGTGTTTTGAAATTTTATTTTTTTTATTTTCACATGTGGTCCACAGGGATACTTCTTTTTGTGTAGCCTTATTGATCATAATATGGTACAAAGAAGAATCCAGCCACAAGAAGATGAAACAGGACATTCAAATGGAAATGAGAAACATAATTTTAATTTGTGAAGGACAACATTAGCATATTTTATCAGGCAATAACATGTTTAATTTGTTTCAAACTCAAGCTATTAGGCTTATGCCATTTACTTTCAGAGCACAGCAGAAGCATTCCAACCGTTCCATGTGCTCCTGATGGAAATTTTGTTGTCCCTTAACACCTACACTTGCTGGATTACAAAATGATCTCTGGGGCTTTGAAATCAATGCATGTAAACTCCTAATCACCACTGAGACCATTAGGTGTTACCTTAATATAATAAAATTTTTTACAGAATATATACAGAGAAATATCAGCATAAGAAAGAAGATCTCCAAGAAATATCCAAGAGGGACTGGAGGAAATTATTCCAAATATGAAATCTCTGATCTAACACCTATTGAACTCAATAAAAAGTAGGGAAAATAACATGTATATAAAAGGCAATTAACTAAACCGCCCTAGTCTCTACATGCAATATTGTGTTGTTATAAATTGCCAGTAGATTTGTGAAAGCATGACTGGCAGAGTTTGTTGTTTATGTGTTCTCCCAAACTCAGAGGGTTAGCACTGTGGGCTATGACAAACAAAAGAAGTAGAGAGGTTTCTTTCCTTTCCTTCGTTTTTAAAGAAAACTTTGCTGAATTTCAATCCTAGGCACATATCACTGCTTTGCACATTTTTCTTCATACTGTAGTCCATGCCTGAGCAATGTTAAGAAACCAAATGAAAGTAAGGAAATCAACATAAGTAGAGCCAATATATCAACATAATTACTGATAACAATGACACCATGTATACCACATTGGTTATCACCAAAAACCACTGTTCTGAACCATGTCATCTAGAGCACAGTTGATGAATTGTTCTTTTATTCTTATAATTAGGAAAAAAAAAGAGAAAATAACATTTCCACTGTCAGAAGTTTTCCAAAACACTGTACATTATTCCTTAATGTACACAAGAAGTCTTTAGCAAGAGTTGCTAAATATCCCATCCCTTGCACAGTATCAGGGCACCAGATACACATGCTCTTGGGCTTTTAAGTCTGCATGTGGACAAAACAGTTTGAGACATCTGCCACATGGAGGGACCAACCTTCCTCTTGGATGCTCTCTCACAGTCCCTACTACCCCACAGAATAAAAAGTAGTATCCTAGAAATTGGAGCCAATAAAGGGAGGGAAGAGAGCTGTGTCATTAACCCTAATGGTGAAGAAATAACACCCCTGGAAGACCTGCTATCAGAGTTTTAGCACAAATATGCACAGGCAGAGACATGTTGGCAGGAGAAATCAGTGAGGCAGCAGCAGCAGCTCCTTCTGAGCTGCTGGGCAGGGCATCCAGCCTCACAAGCTTTGCAGGGGATTTCTGTATGGATTGCTTTTCTCAGAGCTACTGAGGCAACTCGTCTAACCCCATCTCAGCTGCAACTTTACTCAGCCAAGAGAACGATCCCCAGGACAACTCCCTCAGCTGCCCTTGGGACCAGCAGCTGCCTGCCCAGGTAGCCACAGCACCACCCAGAATTGAGGTGGGGGTGAAGAGGAGGTTTTTAAGAACAAAGAAACTGAAGAAAATTTAACAAATCCTTTTTTGTAAGTGTCTTCTGCCCAAATCTGTGTCAGAGGAAACTTTAGACTGACCTTTGCTGTGAATGGAATCATAAGGAAAGAGTTTTTAAAATAAATATAATTAATTACGATCAACCCCAGATAAACTTTCACCCAGCATCAAACAAATACACTTGTCCTTCCATAATGGGACCACATATAGCAACCCAGGGCCACATCTGTGACCATTCATTCATCATCTTACCTTTCTTCACCCTCCTTCCTTCAGTTCCCAGCAGTGTCTTCCCATATATAACCAATTTCATTGTGTCAAATTAATATGGGCAAGAAATGCCTTCCTTTTCTCTCAGAAAAAATAATGTAGTGTAATAAAGATGAGTCCCCAAGCTGAAAATCCTGCATAGCTCAATATTACGGCTTGTCACCTTGAACTCAGCTGGAGGCCTGCATCTTCCTTCAGTGTAAAGTGACAGAGTGCTCTGAAAAGTCACAGAGCTCTGTTGTTAGCATCACATACTAGCTGCATTAGTTTGCATTTTATTTCCTAGCATGATTCTCTTAGAAATACTATGTGAAAATACTCGTGCTCAGGTTTTACTTTCAATAATGGATGTAAATAAAGGCATTAGTAATTCAGAAAGAGGTATGGAGGAATTTGGCCAAGAAAGTTAGAACCAATAATTGCATGTATAGTCCAGTACTGAAAATGTATCCTTTATACACTAAAATGTATCTATTTTAAATATGATCATGAATAGAAAATCATTTCAGGGACTGGTATTTTATGAGACTTTCAGAAAGAGGTGGTGAAGAGCTCCACTCTGTTCATTCTGAAGATGAAGCAAAGCAGCTGTTAATTGATGTCCAGGGACCACCTAGCAAAAGGAGGAAAGGTTTGTTCTCAGCATATCTGGGATAATCCAGAACACCTCCCGGCATGGCATTATTCACTGCATGTGCTTGTTTGAACAGAGTGCATTGCAGCTAAATACATTAAATCCACAACTTTCAGCCCAAAGCCATTCACTTAAATTTAATGTCCTCTTGCTGAAAATACAACAAGGCAGGCAAAGGGAAATCTTTGTTTGCTTGGAAGTTGTGGGGACTGCAAGGAAGGTGGCAGGTCTTCCTTTTTATCCTCTCTGATAACAATCAAACGAGAGTTAGATGCACTTTATAAATAGCAGCAGAAAAGCATTTGATCATGGTATCAACTAACTAAAATGCCAGTTTATTCATCTTGGTGATGACAGGATCATCCTTTTCAAAGCACAAGTTTTAATTATTCAGTTGAAAAACAGTCAATTTTAGTGAATTTCTCCTGACAGTCTTCAAAGAAATCCATATGCTGTGTAGCTCATTTATGCACCAATTATTTCTAATAGAAACACCCCACATTTGACAAGGCAGCTTTAAATCATCTGACACAAACACAGCAAACCAATGGAGAAAGTGTCCCGTCACTTTTAATGCTCCCACATCCAACAGTGGAGCATGAGGCTATGTTCTTTAAATATGTTAGAGTACATATTTCATACACTATATATCTATTTTTAGACGATAAGTTGTTGTTGTTTTTTCCTTAAGCCCACATCAAAACTTAGGAACAGCTAAGTGAAAAATGGCTTGTATGCCAAAAGTTTATAGTTTTTATCCAGCTGTATAAGATGACTTAATAAAAGATGTTACTTCTCCTTGCAACCCAAATCCCACTAAACATATGATAAGCACACTTTTTGAAAGATGCTCCCAACCTCTACCTGCAATAAATCTTCACAGTTTACACATAACAGCATATGTTAGGGCTATTTTTGAGGGTACTTCTATCCTTCTGTCTGGTATCTGTAACAGCCAAAAGGAGGACAAACTCCTCCTGGTTCCTGACAGTCATCCAGGTAGCCCTGTAAACACCTTGTCATTTCTGGATGTTCAGTCTGGCATACACAGCCCTGAGCTGATTATTGAGTTAATTATTCTACAGCCAGAAGATATAGGTTGGTATGTGAAGGCTGTTGTGCCTATTGCTTTTAAGCATTATTTTTTGAGACAGCTCCCCATTCCCAAATTCATTTGAAGCATCACTTTGAAAGTTTAGGGTGGTTTTGACAGCGTGTCTACAGAAGTGCCCTTTACAGGCTGTGAAGTTAAGTAAAATTATCAAACCCAAACAATTAAATCAAGTCTGTTTCTGTGCACAGCTGGCACACTGATTTCTAAAAGATTTTTCACTGAGATAGGGGCAAGAAATTGATATATTAATTAATAAGTGTGGATGAACGACATCCTTGTTCTTTTTCCCATGCCAGGTTTCTTCACCCACCGCAGAAGTGGGAAGCAGTGTGTGGAGAAGTGCAGCCACTTGGTGCCATCTGACTCTTTCCATACCCAGTGTGAGCATCGGCAGACAGGGTGTAACATTGCATTGTATTTTAAAAGGGTGTTTTGGGGAAGAGTCTCCACACCGCTCACCCTAGTTCTGTGCCGTGCTGATGAGCATTGCAGGAGCTGGAAACCCTAGTGCAGTTAGCACAGTGGTGTGCACTTCTTACTATGTTAGAAAAATCTTCAAAACGTGCTCATTGCCATGAGGCTCAGGAGGCCCCAGTTGTGGGTTTTTAATTTACTTTTCACTGTTTTCTGTTTATACCACAGTGGAAGCTGCCATCCAGGGACTTAGTATGACAGAGGAATCTATTCACTGAACACCAATAGCGGTATAATTTTCAACGTGTACTTCTAAACCGTTATGAATCTGGACACCTTACTCAAACAGAAGAAATCGCTAACTGAGATCTTGTTGGTTTGGAGTCTGACACTAGGGCTGTCCTTTCCCTCCTTTGCCCCGAAATCACCCCTGCAGAATTAGCTGAGGGTCACTGGCACGGTAAATGCTGCTCTGTGCTGCTCTGGCAGCCCTGTGCTCGTCCGAACTGACAAGAGGGCCAGCTAGCATCCAGCTTTTTGTGTTGCCAAAACAAAGCAAAATAACTGCAGTGAATGGTTTTCCTTGCTCTGTATTTTTTGTATATATATGTAGTCCAGGGACCAAATGCTTTTGCAAGATTCGTATTCTTTTGCATGTATATATTCAGTGAACTGAATAGTTCTCCTTGATTCGTTGTGTGTGTGTGTGTGTGTGTATACGCCATAAAAAGTCGTCCCTGCTTGCCCCGCTGTTTAGGCAGCAGACTCCTGCCAAGGCGCATCACCTGCACTGAAATCAAGCAGCGCAGGTAACAAGTGGGCCTTAGACACCTGTATTCCAGGAAGATCTCGGCTAAAGCTGCTGAATTAAGTTGCTAAGCACTGCCCTCATTAATAACTGACTAGTAACGTGAAAATGGAAGCGGCAAGCACTGGCAGACTTTGACAAGCTGGGTAAATCGAGCGCTGAGTACACAGAGGCCTTTTAGGCCGTGCCAGATGCTCGCAGCCAGCCCGACTGCCCTGCTGCCAACGGATCACTCTGTCACACCGCGGCCGAACGCAAATGCCGTGTGCGTGGCAGAGCTTGGAACAGCCGGCGCCCAGCGTTCAGGGCCCCTGAGGGTGACAAGGAACCCCCTTGAGCCCAGCCGCGTCACCCCCCGGAGCTGGGCGATGCCCAGTCAGGCACCGGAGGGAAGAGCCCCTGGAGGGGCAGGGGCCGGGGGGGGGGGGAGCCCAGGGCCCCCCGCTGCCCTGGCGCTAGGGGATTGCTCTACTCCCCTCCCTCACCCAGCCGATGGCTTCACCTCAGCCCCCGAACATCACCTGGAGCTTTTATTAGCACCACTGGTACCCACCCGTGTAAAGCTGAACCGAGCGTTGGCTACCTGCACTCTTCCAGTTGCTGGCCCTCGCCTGAGGACAGAAGCCCATCAGCCCATTTCCTTACCCAGTGGTGAAGAATCTGCTGAGCAACAGCACAGAACAAATCTTGTCACAGGGAAACAGAACCGATACATGTTCTCAAAAGCAATTAAAGTGAAGCATTATTTCTTCTGGGTGAAGAGAAGGCAATTGATGGTAGCCTTCGGCTGCAGAGCTCCATCTCCTGGTTTTAGGAGATACTGTACGGCATAAGGAAACAGCTCATTTTCAAAACACCTAAGAAATGAGGACATTAACGCTATACTGGAGAGATGCCGATTCATTGGGTTAAAAACCTATGTTATTCTTTACTTCTGAGGTACTGCAAACTTTACCAAAATTTTATGATAATATACGCTGCTCTGTGTAGCTTCAAACTTGCTTACTTGAGAAGAAATGAAACCCCTTTGACCACATAGGATATTCCTGCTGTCATTGAAGCAGTGTGCTAAGCTGGAAGGGACTTCTCTTCCACTTCAGCCTTTGACTAGTGGCTGTAGCTGACCTTTAAAGGTCCCTTCCAACCCAAACCATTCCATGATTCTACAAAAATGTTGCAAAGAGGCATTTTGCTATGTTTTCCTTTTTCTGGGACAAGGTTGCTGGGGACATCACCTCAGATGCAGGGAACGGAACAGCTCCTCCAGGATGTACAACTTTCCAGACCCTCATCATCTTCCCCTATTAGGCTCCATCTCACCAGCACCCCCAGCTCTGTCCAGACATGCTGGAAATACTGACCTTTAGCATGGGTATGTCCTCACCAGCACTCACTCACCAAATAATTTTGAAATGCATTCTCTTTGGGGTTTATCTCAATCGAATGAAAAGAATGGGAGAATCACATATTTAACACCCGTATGCTACTCAGAGACAGATAAAGAGCAACACATTCAGGTCACAGACCTGAAGCTGGCTACCAGCTTAGCAATTGCTGCCTTTCCCTGCACTGCCTCGGAGCAAAGGCCGAGCAACTTTAAAAAAAATAATCACAGCAGAGCATAGAATTTGCGCCAACCACCCTAACAACAATCCTTGTATGAGAAGTGAGACCCAGCTTTACTCCCAAATACTATAGTTCAAAAGCAGTTTACACATACATAAAACATACCTGGAAGGTAGGATGAAGGTAAAACCTTGAGGTGATCTGCAAAGGCAATGTCACTGGAGGAAATGTAGCATTTGCAGTGAAATGAGTAAGACAACCTGGTATATGAGAAAGTGGAGATAATCCAATGTAAAATTCCTGCCTATTATTTTTAATTATTGAAGAGAAAGGGTTTTTATCTCAAGCTATGTATTATTAATGATGACTCACAGTGCACTATCAGAGGAGGCATTGAGAAAAGTCAGCATTCATCACAGTCATTATTTACAGTTAATATTTGATCATCAGCCCAAAAGGCAAAGCAAGTCAAGGAAACACTAGATCCCTACATCACAAACCTGCCAGTCTGAGTTTCTCTCTTCTTATCTGTTGTTCACACAGCCAGAAAAATCCTTTCAGTTCTTCCTGTACAATGTTCTAAGGGGGTGTCTCCTCTTCCCGCTCCCTCTGAAGTCAATGGAAATTTCCTGCTTTGCAGTGGTGGTGCATCTAGTCCCATGTCTTTAAAAATACCACTACCAGCAGGAATGATTCCTCTTCACAACAGATAATACTCCATATGGATCTGACATTTTCAAAGGCTGGGGAGGTAGACACACAGGACTTAAAGACATTTGATGCAAGTTTCATTTTGTCCTGTTCTTCTCACAGTCTTCCTGAACATCACACATTTTTCATACAACTGTGGATACAAAAAATTTTAATTTTCTGTCATGAGGTGCTGTTTTCACTATGTTGCTAGGCATCTATTTCCCCTAAAGAATATTTTGCCTGTCAATGGATGACATGAATAGAACTGATGGTGTGATCTTGAAAGGCAATTTCAATGTAAATGAGCTACATGAGAACAAGATTTCAAATGCAGCAGCTCTCCTGTGTCTGTAATAAATGACAGGTTACTCTGCCCAGTAATCTCAGTACATGTTGAAGAGTATTGTGGCAGTTAAATATGTCCAGATTTCAGGCATTTTGCAATGCAGCAAAGTGATGATTAACAAATACTTCAACAAACCCTTCTGATCAGGTGCTGGTACATTTGATGAGGGCATGCAGTGTTTTCTGCTGCATCATTCCCATTGAAACATGAAAAAAGTGTGGGAATGAGTCACCGTATTGTACTTTTTTATCTTTTCTTTTTTTTTTTGGAAGATAGCACTTATGCACAACCAGGTTACAAAATACTATTTCATATCACCAATATTTGAAAAAATAATTTGGCCAAAACCATTATTTTGTTAAAATAACTTAGGCATAAGGCCAAATGGAGGCAAGAGTTTGATGCTATCTTGAAATCAGACCAGCCTTAGATTTGCCTGCATTTAAAATGGCAAGTGAGCCACTGGGAACCAAACTCTCCCACTTTACAAGGGCAAAATTTTCATTAACTTCACCCCCTACAGAGCTTCCAGATATTACCCATGAGGGTATTGTACGTGACTACCATGTTCCTCCAACTTACACCTTGAATTGTTGCATAGGGTGTTAGCTGGTGACTCCATACTTTCTGGACTCTCTGGAAACTGTGGCAGGGCTGGCTTCAGGGAGGCTATGGCTGAGAACGTGGGGGTAGGGCACCATGCTCCCTTGCACACCACTCAGGCTGTGCCCTATACAGATGATGGTAAAGGTAAAGCGAGGGGAGAAAGGCTCTACAGGTGTGGTGGGTTGACCTTGACTGGCCGCTAGCTGCCCACCAAGCCACTTTCTCACTCCCTGTCCTCAGCAGAATGGAGGGAGAAAATATGACGAAAAGTTCGTGGGTGGAGATAAGGACAGGGAGATCGCTCACCAATTACCATCATGGGCAAAACAGACTCAACTTGGGGAAGATTAATTTAATTTATTGCCAACTAATGACAGAGTAGGATACTGAGAAATAAGAATAAATGTAAAAACACCTTCCCTCTACCCCTCCCTTCTTCTTGGGCTCAACTTCACTCCTGATTTCTCTACCTCCTCCCCCTTGAGCAGCGCAGGAGGACGGGGAATGAGGGTTGCAGTCAGTTCATAACGCTTTGTCTCTGCAGCTTCTTCCTCACACTCTTCCCCTGCTCCAGCATGGGGTCCCTCTCATCAGATACAGTCCTGCATGAGTTACTCCAGCACAGGTCCTTCCCACGGGCTGCAGTTCTTCATGAACTGCTCCAGCCTGGGTCCCTTCCCCGGGCTGCAGTCCTTCAGGCACAGACTGCTCCAGCGTGGGTTCCCTGCGGGGTCACAAGTCCTGCCACAAAACCTGCTCCAGCGTGGGGTCCTCTCTCCATGGGGCCACAGGTCCTAACATAAGCCAGCTCCAGTGCAGCCTTTCCACGGGGTCACAGCCTCCTTTGGGCATCCCCCTGCTCCGGCGTGGGGTCCTCCCCGGGCTGGAGGTGGAGATCTGCTCCACCATGGACCTCCCTGGGCTGCAGGGGGACAGCCTGCCTCACCGTGGTCTTCCCCACGGGCTGCAGGGGAATCTCTGCTCTGGCACCTGGAGCATCTCCTCCCCTCCTTCTGCACTGACCTGGGGGTCTGCAGAGTCATTTGTCTCACATTTGTCTCACTCCTCTCCATCACAGCTGCTGCTCAGCATTTTTTACCCTTTCTTAAATATGCTATCACAGGGGTGCTACCAACATTGCTGACGGGCTCGGCTTTGGTCAGTGGTGGGTCTGTCACAGAGCTGGCTGGCACTGGCTCTGTCCAACATGGGGGCAGCTCCTGGTCTTTTCTTACAGAAGCCACCCCTGCAGCCTCCCGCTACCAAAACCTTGCCATGCAAACCCAGTACAACAGGCAGCCCTTTCAGTAGTCCACCCTCATGACAAATGTCAGTCTAGCCCAGACCTATCATATTTAAAATCTACTTCTGGGAATTAGTATCAGCTTTTGGTCAATATTCCTAGTGGAACAGAACTGCTGCTGTATGAATGTACAGCTGAGGTTATGAACAGCACTGACAAGAGAGCTGGAGCCTGAATCCTGAATTTTAGGAGAGCAGGTAGTCCATGCTTCAAGCCAGTAGAAAGCAAATGTGCTAAGTGCCATGTATTCTCCTACTTCATTTCCTAATTATATTTCTGACTCATTTAAAGCTAAATTCTGAAAATTATTGCAGCAGTGTATGATGCTTAATGCTTTATGTAGCTTACACAAAATGCTACGCTGCCTTTTTTGTTATTTGTTTCTTTGTTTACTTTTTTCCTTTCTTTTTTTTTTGCACACATTTTTGTATGCATCCTTTTTCTGTACACAGTTTTGAAATGCATAATGAGATGCCAAAGTGCAATGAGGTCACAGAATTATAGCCTCAATTTTCCTGATTTTATTTACTATTGAATATCAGAATGCACATTTTCTACTGCCCTGGGAATAATGAAATTCAACAGAACTACTTAAAAAAGATGGGGAAATCTATACAGTATTCTGGTTTGTTCTAAGGAAAGCTGCATCTCTGAATCACTACATTTTCATTATGTCCCCAGACTATTGTTACTTGCCTTTCCTCTCTACCGCGTATTATTCTTTGACTTCTTGGGTGTACTGTAAGGATCAGTATTTGTTTCCTGAAGGCAGGTGAGAATTTTTTTATCCTCCAGTTGAAAGGGGTGGTGTATCATTCATGCCTGCATTATCTGAAACAGTGTTTCTCAAACAAGGGATGGGGGCTGATAAGGATGCATGCCAGTCTCCAGTGCAGATAGCAGTCGATGGTAGTTCAAGCCTTTGAGTAGGTTGCTGAAGAATTTGAGGCAGACACCAGACTACTTTTCCAGGCATAATCCCCAATGTCAGCTGTGGCTTTCTTAAATATAAAAGTATGGATCAAGCTCGCTATTTTTGTTCCCCATTCCCAATAGCTGTGTTACTATTAAGAGGAGTAGGGACATGTGCAAATTACAACCTGTTTGTATTTGGTGCTTGCTAAAGGAACAGTTCCATTGCCTACAAGCAGCTAATTCCACATCTAACATGGCGATTTACAGAGACCAGTTACAAGTTTCCCATAAGTGAGTTTTCCTTCATTATAGTTATTGTGTAGATATGGACAGTCCCCACCACACAGATACACTTCACAGGGCAGGTAGGAGGAAGAGCTTGTCTTAGAGGGGGTGAGACAAGAGGCTGGCACGGGGCAATGCAGAGCAGGTCTTGCTGTAAATCCTGGTGCCTCTTCACAAGCACTCGCCAGCACCGGAGAAGCACCCCAGAGAGGGATTGGGGAGGACCTGCCAGAGAAGATGGGGGAGAGAAGGTCAGGCTGAGGGTTTGTGGCTCTCATCTGCTCTTGTCTCCATTGATAAAAAGATGTTGATCCTGTTTCTGACACACACCCTTGATACAGGAATTATTTTAGAGGGATTTTTGCCTCTTTTCATTGGATACCACCTTTGCGTGATCTACCTCTTTCTAATTAATTTGCTTTGCTTCCTAGTGAATACAGTATGTTCAATCAATAAGGATGAATATTCCAAGGCCACTTATTGTGGCTAGATCCATGTAAAGTGGTTTTAGTGTAATCAAGGCTCTGGCTCTGAGGTCTAGTCCTTTGGTCAATCATAGAGCTTATGGAAAAAGAATGTAACTCATGGCCTGAAGCCAGGTCTTCTTAACATCATCCCCTTAAGGGCTCACTTCGGTCATGGTGGTGAGTAAACATTTATTTCACAGCTTACTTCTGGCATAGTGCAGAGTTAAAACAAGCCAGAAATTACTCTTTTACTTTTATGAGACCAAAAACTTACTGCTTTAACTACAGATGATTTGGACTATTTCATTATACCACTATAATTTACATAATTGCTATTGAAACTGATTCACACAGAGATCTTAGATATGCAGGTAAGTTCTCATATCCCTTCCAGCAAAGAAAAAAATGATCACTCCAGAGTTTGTAGATGGGTAATTTTGCTCAGTTCACTACCAGACTTGCTTGAACATAAAGATGCAAATGTGAAAATTGACAAAACTTTTTTTTTTTTTCCTCAGATTCTGCACAACTCTTGAAGCTTCCAAGAGCTTCCATTGCTTTGCTCAGGTAATTTTGCCTCTGGGAGAAAAGGGTGAGACCATTGGGAGCTGCTGGTGCAAGACGATGGGAATCTCTCTCATAAATGCCTACATATTTCCACCCTCCTGCAAAGAGATGATTCCAGTCTTCCCTCTCTGTCATTCAAATGCCAGAAACGACAGGGGTAGGCAGTAGACACTGAAGACATCAGACAGAGTTTTATGAGGTGGGGTGGCATACCCTAAATGCCACAGTAGCTATGAAGAGAGACAGAACATAACATACACAAACATAACTGAGTTCCAGTTTTACCACATGACATGTTTTATTCATAGAGTATACTACATATGTTTAAATTGCTTCTTGTCATTTAAGCAGGTTTTGCAGGGAGAGACATTATGGTTTTTAAATCAGTTGATGGAGTTGGAAAAAGTAGGCAAGTTTTCTTGTCCGGAGTTCCTTCATTAGGCCTGACAAGTTGCAAGTCCCTGCTATTGCTTGTTCAAATTACTTTCCTTGGCAGTGAGGGGGAGGAGAGAAGAGAGGAGGAAAGAGAAAGAAGGGTCATGGAAAGGCGGCACACAAAAACACACTGTCTGCATTTCTATCGTGAAACCTTTTCATTTTCATATTATCTATCTACCAGAAACTGTCTTTTCCAATTTTTCTGTATGTTTATTTCAGAAGCTTCAGTGGGTTATTCTCATTTGATTAGAGCTGGAGTTACAAGAGTTATATACAAGTGTGCAAAAGTAGTTATATAAAAGTATAAACAGAATGTATATGATCTCCTGTCAGTCACTACTAGTTCACCCCAAATGTCAAGTTTTCAGGAAAATGTAGAAAATGCTGTGTTTGGGTTAAACACAATACATTTCTGGATGCTCAACCCTTCTCAGACTTCAGAGAGCTATACCGACTCTGTGAGCCTGCAGCATTGCTGCTAGCCATTTGAGGACTGTAGGGTATGTCTTAGTTCATGCCCTGCTATTGAGCTTTCAGGATGATTGCTTCGGCTTCGTTACTCCACCACCAGTCTGCAGTGTTCTGGTTATGCTACAGTTTTAGTCAAATCACACAGAAAAAAAGTTAGCTTCTTAGTTTTACACTAAGATCTCCGCTTCTTCTCCAACCCTTCATGGTACAGAAGAAGGATGCGGATCATAAAGGCCCCTTCAGGGACCACGGTAGTGCTATGGCATGAGACACTGCAAAGTGTTGAGTACTGCTGCAAGCCAAAGAGACAAAGGGAGCAGCATAGCTCACAACAGGACTCTGTCCAGCCACAGCTGACAGCAGAGAGGCTAACAGGCCCCTCATCTTCTAGAGCTGTGGGTCAGGGCTGTACAGACACTCACCGAGAGCATTTCCAAATGTTAGTGACCTGTACATCTTCCAAATAAATATGAAAGGTTTGCATCTTGAGAGTGACGCAGGATTTGCAGAACAAAGAGAAAAGACTTTTTAAAATTCAGTCCATTTTAAGGCAACTACTATATCTGAAGGCATGTCCCCTCCACACATGACATGCTGTGATTGACATTTGCTTGAATTCAGTGACTGGAACAAGCACAGCTTTCTCCCCAAATGTAAGCTGTCTTTTCCTTGGGCAACCATTTGACAGGGAGTGAGTGCCTCTTTGCTAAGGGAAATGAACCAATGGCCGGGCTGAACGAGACACCAGACCTCACCTGCCTCCACCACTCTCCCAGCTACTGCATGAATTCAGCTTCCCAGATGGGATGTCGGTGTGCAACAGCAGAAAGCGAGGAGCCAATGTGCAGAAGACAAATGCTGTCACAGAGAACACCTTCACACAGGTTGCTCTCATTTTCCAAGCCTGACTTTGTGAAAGTCATCTCACAGGACAGAGCTTATTCTTGTTTGCATTTAAATCCCTAGATGAATTCCTATTCAGCAGGAGCAAGATCCAGTTGCTGCAGTACACGTGGAGTCGCAGGCCCCAGCTGTGAGTTGTACACAGGTCTCCATTTGTAGTAGTCCTGGGAGGCAGCATTTGGGGGAGAGGCAACACAGCCTCACAGCTTTTGCGTGCATTTCTCAGCAACATCATTAAGACTATGAATAGCAATGTAATGGTGATGAGCAGGTCCTTCAAATTTGGGTATATTTAAGTTGACGAGAGAAACTATGTTACTGCGAAGCTTACTTCAGTGAGGTGTCTTATTTTTGTCCATCACATCCTGGTAACTTGGAGGTGGGATTAGCCTCCAGTTATAGCATACAAATGTAAATGTTAATATACGGGTCTTAAAATGTCCAACGTACTCCACAAGGATCTGGTCAGTGGAGGCCAGAGGGCGATTCAGCCCTGCCTAGGGCTGACTCTGCTGCCCACGCAGAGCCACCTCCTGTCGGCATACAGTACCTACTGCTGTATGCATCTCGGGATCAGCTGCTGGAGTCATTCTAGTATAAGCAAAATATTGAGAGTTTAAAATCAGAAACAAACGATCACGATAATGAAGATTTAATATAACACCTCAGCATTCCTTGTCAAGGCTTGAAAATTATATCTTGCTTGCTTTCTCTTGTGTTTATGAAAAGTTTGGTGAAAGCAAGTACCCTCACTCCTACTGCTTGCCTTCTCTAAACACGAGTGGAAAAGTGAGACATGTTCACAGACCTTCCCGTCATAAACACTGTTATCTTCTTCATGTCATTTCTAGACTGTGTATGTGATTAGAGGATTATTATTTCTAAGAATGCGTAAAATAGCAATAGTTGAGATGAAGAAACTTTTATATCCTAAGTGAAAGAGAAAAAAAATCCATGAAGTTCCAAAAAGTTTAGTGAAGTCCTTTTTCACTTCATTTTCTCTGGTTAAGTTTAATCTGCATCTTAATGTATTAAGTGCTATTAGCATTAATCTCCAGGCGCTTGAGACAGATGAGACTTAATCAGTTTCTATGCCACAACATCTAGCATGCATATGCAAATGTGCCCAGATCATTTCATCACATGAGATTTTGTTCCTTAATCAAGCTACTGAAAACAGAAACCCTGCTAGAGAAAGGAAATTATCCCCACAAATAAGACAAAGAGAGATATTTTCAATTCCAAATCATTATTTTTTTTTTTTACCCTCACTCAAGAACTCTTAAGCATTATTTTAGAAAACTTAGGAGAGCACATATCCTATGGTCTTCAGATTTTTTTCCTAAACTTTCTTTTAATCTGGTCAATCTTTTCTTTGGCCCAAGCTCCCAAATGATCAAAGGGAGCTAGAGCTCTACATGCTCACCTCTGTTTGCTGTGGGCCCTAGGGCTATACAGTATGCAAGGGAGGTTATCAGAAACATCCTAACTCTGTAGTTAAAATGAATGGTGATAAATTAGGTAATCCAGTTGTTAAAGTAAATAGCTGCTGGAATAACAAATAAAATGCTGTTTAGTAAAGCAAAACATTCAGAACTCTTTTTTAGGTTCCATAAAATTGAATTTATTTAGAGACTTGATTATCAAAATGGAAAACCAAGAATCATGATGGAAGTCTCCATCCTTTGTTTGGGATTCATCTCATCTAACCTTGGCTATCTCACATCACCATTTAAATCTGAGTTGGTTGTACAGTCTCTCTCTCTCTAGTGAGCAGCAAGAAATATGCATTTAAGGAATGCTGTTCATGCAATCTATTTTATACATTTACATTTGAATGAGTGAGTGATATTCTGGAAATGCCTATTTCCCTCAATTGGGTAAAGTGGAAGACTGCATGATGAGGTCATCTGTAGATATTTAAAGCTGGTGAGATGCACCTCCCCCTTTTTTGTGTATATCAAAACACACTCACACACACACAAAGAAGCCCTTTATATTAGAAAAATTAGGACCTAAAATCCAGCATACAAAAATTTAGACATGCAGGCATTATGACAGCTTGAGCATCTTTAATTTGCCTGTTTTACATCAATGCAGTGTTTAATTACAGGATCACAACCTTACCCCCCCCCCCCTCAGATAACTCCTTCACGTTGTGCACAATTAACAAGCTCTCATTCAGTGACTGAGAAAAGATACAGAGGTTATATGGCATAATCCTTTAAACTTGGCACTATACAACATTTTGATAATTAAAACAAAAGCAATGTGGTACACAGAAAATGAATTTTTAAAAGCTGGTGACAGGTCTCAAAATGCATTTGTAAACAGTGAGGCCTCATTAAGGGCATGTGTTCTTAAGGCCACACTGAGGTCAGTTCTTGGCCTTCACATTTTTATTAATGATGTGGAAGAAATGAGAGAATCCTTACTGATTAAAGCACACACGTGACACATGAAGAGGGTACACTGAAACAAATGAGTTGATAAGCTGCTGCAAGCAAATAACATGTGAATCAATACAGATAATTGTAATTCAAGAATATTCAGGAATTATAGACATAATGAGACACTATCTTGGGAACAGTAACTGAAATGATTGGGGGATCATGTCAGTCAGCTGGAGATCAGCTCCTTGTGCAGTATACAAAGGGAATAGCAGCAAAACAAAAAGGCAGTCCTGGGATAAACGAGCAAAATAATACTGAAAAGGGTCAGAAAGGTTATACAACCTGGCACTAGCAAGTTGTCTTCTGAGATGCTGTGCACAGTCCCAGCACCCACAGCTCAAGAAGGAATAAATTGGATCTCTCTGGCTCAGAGATCAACCAGGAAAAAGATTAAAGGATTGGAAAACCTGCCTTAGTGGAAAACTGAAGTTAAGTCTGTTTACCTTAACAAAAAGGCTGAAGTGTACCTTGATCACAGGTTCTAATTACCTCTAAAGGGAATAGAAATTCAGTAATTGAGGGCTCTTCAGTCTCAGAAGCACAAACATAACAAGATCAAGTGCCTGGAAGTTGAAAGTAGAGACATTCAGAAATAGAGATTACGTGCATTAAGGGAAATGGCATAGTCCAGGTGGACTATAGGTCCCAGAGCTCACAGCTCCAGAGCCCAGACTTCTGTGACAGGGCCATTGGGGGAGTGGTGGTCATTCTATATTGCATTTTATTCACACAAACTGCATGTCTGAAGTACTGAAAGAAATCTGAATAAATGTAAGCACCTGCCATGCGAAGCTGTGGCTGCAGTAAGCCGTAGCTCCAGATGTCAGATGAGTTTCTCTGATCTGTGGCGCTGGGAGGAGATGCTAATATAGTAATTAGATGGTTATTGTCCTCATCCCTCTAGCCCGTATATTAAATCCCAGGCTGAGGAACATGGCTAAGTGCTCATGGACTCCTCTGTCTAGTATTTAACTTTTTGCTTGCAAAGTCAAAGCATAAATAACTGTATACAATACATAATATAAACTCAAAGCTCACACACCCTTCTCTGTGTTCTACAACTGAAAGGAAATTCATAGTATATCATGGCATAAAATAATATTTTTGGCAATTTTAGGCACATATACAAATATGCTGTATAAATAACTGTAGCAGCAGAGAAAAATGTATAAAGTTGCACTTTTATGACATCTTCACAATATACCCATTTCTCTCACCCACTTTTGTGTTCCATTAGTAACAAAAATATCATTTATCAAGTCGAGCTATGCAAAATCATTTGGGATTGTTGTGGGTTTTTTTCCTACAATCAATAGTGGATCTTGCAATTGTATTGCACAGATTAAAAAAATATTTGTTACAATTTTTTCATTCTTAAATAACTTTAAATAAAAAAATCTGAATTAACCTAAAAGCCCAACCTTACAAGTGCTTCAGAATTGGAATGGTATTCTTCAGGCAAGCATTCCAGTTGACTTTCATGACAGTACTCAGGTAACTTTGCATACAGTGCAGAGATTCACAGGACTGGGCTCCAAGCACATCTCAGCTTATGGATTGGTGACAACACTAGCCTTGCTTTATAGCATCATTATTGGGAAACATCAAGAAGGGAATTTGTGGACATTCAGAAGAGAAACATCCTCTTCAGCAGAGGACGTCTTTTTCCTTAAGAGCTGTCTTTGTTCAGTACACAGGCTCCTTCAAGTCCATTCTTGTTACATTAACAATTTCCCATCAGTGCTGTTTCTCAGCTTAGAGACACAGTAAATATACTGATAGGTAGGTGTCTTATATTAACAAAATGCTACATAGATACTTTTTACTTATTCTCAGTGGATTTACACTGGTTTCATATGAGCAGAATTGGCTAGAAAGCAGAACCAGAGCAGGAATATGCATGTACAGTCTCACATGTGACCTAGCAGACATGCAAAGGTGCTCAAGAGCATAGTGCCAGAGTGTTTAAGGTCATCTGTCATGTTATTAACTGATGAGGAGGAAGAAGCTTATGAACGGTGTCCATTATTAGCTGAGAGGAGAGATGAAAATAGCTGTCTGCTATGACATCATCATTTCAGGTGCACATTTGTGAACTCTGTAAGTGCCGAGGAGGGAGCTGAGAAACATTAAAATCACAAGCAAAATGATGTGTGTCCTTCTGAAAATGATGAATAACATGCAGACACAGTATAAAAGAGACTTTTGCCCTCAGATCATATATTATTGAGCAAGTTCCATTTCTCTCAGCATAATAAATGACAGAGTGATATATAGTGTGAGATAATTTATAGGGTACATCTGGTACATCTTCACAGTGTAATTGTACTGCTGGTAACTAACACGATCTTCGATCCTCAGCTACTGCTGCAAAAAGGAAGTACTAAATGCAGCACACGTAACATAATGGCAATTTTTGTGATGCCCCAAGTTCAGCATTATTAGCAAGGTCAATGATCGAGCTAAAGCTGCCATACTTGTTTGTCCTTGCTTGCTAACTTAGAGTCTATCTAGCAAAGGAAACAGATAAAAAAGGAGCCTACAGAAAATTTGCACATTTCTTTGTGGTTTTGCTTAGATTTCCCTCTGTGAAAATGGTTTCCACTATAATGCTAGTTCCCTTCTTCAGATCCCACTAAGAGTGGTGAATCTTGAGGCTTGTGTGGGGCCAAAGAGGATGTACAAGAGGAATGAGCAGTATTTTCATACAGGAACACCTAAAAGGTTAACCAAGCTTACATGTTCTGAGCAGCTGTGAAAACTGGTACGAAGTGTGGCTTCTGATGCATGCGGGGATGTTTGGTCAATAAAGGACAAGACTCCAGATGGAGTAGGAAGGAATAGTGACTATCAGGCTCCTTCCTTCTCTCTAGGAAAACCAGAGACACGTGGATGTGCATAGTCCTGTCTGTTCTGATTTGGAACGATTTAAGAAAACTACATCAGAGCTGCCTAGCAGATTTCTTCAGCCATTGCCAGGCAGGTGTTCCTACCGCAAGGAGAGTGTGGCTCCAGTAAGTCAAGGTGAAATCACAGTGAGAAAGAAACTATAAAAAGCAAGGGCAATAAGGAAAAAAACAAAAAATTGTTAAAAAATAAAGACAGCAAATGGGATAAAAATAGAGAGAAAATCTTAAAAGCAACAGTGATTGAGGAAATAAGGAAAAAATTAAACAATAGCTACAACAAACTAAAACAAAGATGTAGAAAGAAAATTTAAAAAGCAACAGCACTGAGGAAATACAAGAAATTATTAAAAGACAGCAAAATACAGACAACGAACCCGGATAAATATATAAAATTTAAAAATCGATGGGGATTATGGAAATAAACAGAACAAAATAAAAAAAAGACAGCAAACTAAAAGAGAGTCATAGAAAGAAAACCGAAGCAGCGATGGCACTAAGGGAAAAGAAGAAGAAAAAAATTTTAAATAAAGACAGCAAATGAGATGAAAGTAGAAAATATTAAAACCCAAGGGATTAAGAGAGGAAATAAGTAAAAAAAATGCAACAGCAGACAAACAGACATAGACAAGAAATGTTAAAAAGCAAGGGCACTAAGGAAATACAAGAAATAATTAAAAACAAAGACAGTGAATGGAATAAAAGTAGGCATAGAAAGAACACTTAAAAAGCAATAGCATTTGGGAAGTAAAGGAAAATTTAAAAAGTATCAACAGCAAAATGAAAGAGAGATGTAGAAAGAAAATCTAAAAGCAAGGGCACTAAGGCAATACATGAAATAATTTTAAAAAACAGTAAAGGGAATAAATTAGGCATAGAAAGAACATTTTTAAAGCAATGGGCATTAAGGAAATAAAGAAAAAATTTAATTGGGACAGTGAACTAAAACAGAAGTAGAAAGAAATTTTAAGAAGCAACAGCACAAAGAAAAGACAATAAATAATTAAAAATAAAGACAGCAAATGGAATAAAAGTAGACAGAAAATTTTAGAAGCAAACAGGATTAAGGAAATAAGGAGAAAATTAAAAAGCAGCTATGCTGAACTAAAACAGAGACATAGAAAGAATTTTTAAAAGCAATGGCACTAAGAAAAAACAAGAAAACATAACTAAAAAATAGTGACTGCAAATGAGATAAAAGTAGAAAACTTTAAAAGCCAAAGTATTAAGAGAGGAAAGCACTAAAAAATAGTGATAGCAAAATAAAATGCAGACATCGACAGGAAATTTAAAAAGCTAGGGCACTAAGGAAAGACTAGAGATAATTTTTAAAAAAAGACAGCAAGTGGGATAAAAGTAGCACGAAAGATTTAAAAGCAACAGGGATTATGCAAATAGGGGAAAAATAGCAATGGTAAACTAAAATGGAGACGTAGAATGAAAATCTGAAAAACAACAGCACTAAGGAAAGAAAAATAATTCAAAAATAAATGCAGCAAACAGGATAAAAGTAGAGAATTTTAAAAGTAATGGGTTAAGAAGAGAGACAGATAGAAAATTAAATTTAAAATGCAACATGGTGCAGAACAGAGAGGAAAGAATTAAAAAACAGTGATGTGCAGCTTCATAAAAGACACAGAAGGGAAATTTAGGAAGTGATGGGGTACAAGACAGACAGCAAAGAATTAAAAATAGGGATAGACAACTGGATAAACAGAAACATAGAAAGAAAATTTTAAAGAGTGACAGGGTACAGGAAAGACAGAGAAAAATTTAAAAATAGTGACAGCAAACTAAAACTGAGAAGGAAAATTTTAAAAGCAACAGGGTACGTAACAGACAGGAAAGAATTAAAAAATAGGGATATCAAACCGAATGAAAGTTCACATGAAAGAAAATTTAAAATGCAGCAGAATTAAAGGAAAAACAAGAATCAACTAAAAAACATTGTCAGGGTGAAAAATAGACACATAGAAGGTAAATTTAAAAAGCAACAGGCTACACAACAGACAGGAAAAACTTAATAAAGACAGACAGTAAATTGGTTAACATAGAAATAGAAAGAAAATTTTTAAAGCGACAAGGTACATGACAGACAGGAAAACAATAAAAAATAGGGACAGCAACATAATAAGTGTTGACATTGAAAGAAAATTTAATAAGCAATGCATTAAGAAAAGACAATACAAAATAAAAAATAAGGATAGGGTAAAAATTAGACACAGAAATGGAAACACAATTTTAAAAGTGGCAGGGTACACGAGAGACAGGAATAAATTAAAAAGACACAGGGTTCAGGACAGACAGGAAAAAAGTGAATTGGTTAAAGTAAACATAGAAAATTTAAAAAGCAACTGGGTAAAGGACAAGGAGGAAAAAAATTAAAAATACGGACAGAAAACTGGATAGAAGTTGATGTAGAAAGAAAATTTAAAAAGCAAAGGCATTAAGGACCAACAAAAAGAAGAATTTAAAAATAAAGGTAGGGTAATAGAAAGCAACAGGAAGAAAACTATAAAAGTGGATGCGTTAAGGAAAGACAAGAAAAAATTAAGAATAAGGAGAAAAATACAGAGACACATAGGAAGAAAATTTCAAAAGCAATGGGGTACAGGACAGACAAGAAACAAATAACAAATAAAGACAATGAATTGGTTAAAGTAGACATGGAAAGAAAGTTTTAAAAGCTTTGGGGTACAGGATAGACAGGAAAATACAGAAAATAGCAACAGTAATGTGGATAAAATTTGACACAGAAAGAAAATTTAAAATGCACCAGCTTTTCAGGAAAACAAGAATAAAAAATAAAAATAGGGGGAAAATAGAGACAATAAAAAAAGTAAATTTAAAAAGCAGTGGGGTACACAACACTGGAAAGAATTAAAAAAACTGGGTAGGGAGCTTGATAAGAGTAGGCATACAAAGAAAATTGAAGAAGCAACAGGGTACAGGACAGACAGGAGAGAATTAGAAAATAACAAGAGTGAACTGGATAAAACTACCCATAGCAACAAAATTTTAAATTGACAGACTATAGTATAGACAGGAAAAAATTGAAAAAGGACAGGAAAGAAAATAAATGGAGGCATAGAACGAAAATTTTTAAAGCAACGGGGTACAGGACAGAGAAGGAGGAATTAAAAAATAGGGACAGGGAGTCAGAGGGAGACATAGAAAGAAATTTCTAAAAGCAACAGGTACAAGAATAACAGGAAAGTTTTAAAAAATAGAAACAGGGATGAGAATAGAAGGAAACATTGAAAGAAAATTTAAAAAGTGACAGGGTATATGGAAGAAAGGGTGAAATGAAAATTTAGGGAAAGGGAGCCAGGTAAAGGGAATTGTTGAAAGAGAAATAGCCGTGGGGTACAAGAAATACAGGAAATAATTTAAAAAAACAAAAACAAGAAGGGGACACAGATACAGGTAGATGTAGATGGAATTTTAAAAAGCAACTGAGTACAAGAAACATAGACAAGAATTAAATAATAGAGACAGGGAGATGAATAGAAGGAACCATACTAAGAAAATTTTAAAATCAATGGGGTACAAGAAACACAGCAAATAATTAAAAAATAGGGACGGGAAGATTGATAGAAGGAAACCTAGAAAGAAAGTCTAAAAAGTGACAGAGGGAGGAATTAAAAAATAGAGACAGGGTGCCAGAGAAAGGGAAACATAGAAATTAAAATGCAACAGGGTACAAGAAACACAGGAAGGCATTAAAAAACAGGGAGAGGGAGCTGCAGAGAGGGAAACAGAAAAAAATTAATAGGTGAAGTGGTACAGGGCAGAGCTGGCAGAAGAGTAACAAGTTTTGGGGAGCTGGACAGGTAGGTGGGCCAGCAGAGAGGGAGAGAGAAGAAGGGACAGGCGAGGAGGCAGGCAGAGGTGGACCAGGGCACGCACAAGAGAACGCGCAGCTCACCACAGCTCCCGGCACCGGCGGGAGACCTTCACCACCCCAATGCTTCGTGCTCTGCCTCGGCAGCAGGTGCCTTGAGGCTCCTCCACCGCGAGGCTTCCCGGTGGCTCACGCGCGCAGCCGACGGAGGCACCGAGCTCCCAGCACCGTGTGCCAGTGGTGTGCTCTGTCTGGGATGGCTCGGAGGGATCCTTCCTCGCCACGGGGACCGGCCGTTCCTTGCTGGAGGCAGCTGCCTGTGGGACTCCCTTGGATTCCCTCCTCACACAGCTCCCCTGCGTCAGCTCCCTCAGGCAGGGATGCCTGGGCAGACCCTTCCCCAGCTAAAGGGAGGAACTAAAAAACAGGGACAGCGAGCTGGGTAGAGGGAGACATAGAAATAAAATTTAAAAAGCAACAGGGTACAGAACAGATAGGAAAACATTAAGAAACATAGACAGGGAGACAGATAGGAAAATATAGAAACTAGAAAACAGTGGGGTACGGAAAACACAGAAAAGACTTAAAAAATAGGGAAGGGAGGAAGACAGAGGGAGAAACAGAAAATTCAAAAAGCAACAGGGTACAATTCACACAGGTGCAATACAATAAATAAGGCCAGGGAGCTGAAGAGAGAGATGTACGTATAAAGAAAATTTTAAAACTCATGGGGTAAAGGAAAGAGAGAGGAGAAAGAAAAAATGGGAAAAGAGAGCCAGATAGAGGGAGACATAGAAAGAAAGTGTGAAAAGCAATGGGGTACAGAGCAGACAGAGGTATTAAAAAATAGGGTCAGGGAGCCAGAGAAAAGGAGACATAGAAATGAAATTTAAAAAGTAATGGGGTACAAGGCAGTGTAGAAAAACTAAAGAATAGGGAGAGGGAGTCAGTTAGAGACATAGAAAAAAATTCAAAGACAATGGGGTATTGGGCAGAATTGCAGAAGAGTAACAAGTTCGGGGGAGCCATACAGGTCGTTGGGCAGGCAGAGAGGGAGACAGAGAAAGGGAGACAGGTAGACATCTGGAGAAGAGTGACGGAGATGGCCCAGGATACAGAGGAGAGGATGCATGACTCACTGCAGCTGCTGGTGCCAGCAGAAGACCTTCACCACCCCGACACTTCTCTCTCTGCCTCTTCCTCCTCCTCCACGTCACATGCCCAGCCCTCACTCACTCAGCAGCACGCAGTGGATGCCTTGATGCTCCTCACCAGTAAGGCTTCCTTGGTACGCTGCAGCTCACACACATAGCCAACAGAAGCAGTAAGCTCCCAGGACCGCGTGCTTGTGGTCTGCTCTGTCGGGACAGCTCAGAGGGATCCCTCCTCACCACAGGGACCAGCCATTCCTTGCTGGAGGCACCTGCCTGCAGGACCCCCTTGGACTCCCTCCTCAGCCAGTTTATCTTCATCAGCTCACTCAAGCAGGCTCACCTAGGCAGCCCCTGCTTTATAGCTGGAGCCCTTTCACACCGTAGGGCCAGCCCCATCCTCAGCCTCACTGGCCACACCTGGGGCTGCTCCAGCCACCAGTTGGAGCCCAAAGGGAAACAAGGGCCATTGCCAAAGGCCCACAGCGCACCACCCCCTCCCCGGCACCTGTCCACAGCCATGAACTCTGCACCCAGGGGCTGCAAACCCTTCCAGGGGCACAGAAGAGGCAGAAAAAGTGTATTCATTAACGCACATAAGAAATCCTGGCAGCCAGTTGGCTACAAGGCTCAGTGCCCAAAGGCGCAGGACAGGGGGATAAAAGGAGAGGGACAGAGGAGGAGGAAGGACAGAGGGACATAGAGGTGCAAGACAGGGAGCCAGAAAATGGGATGCTGGGAACAAGAAAGGGACAAGGAGCACGAAAACAGCGTAGAGAGAGAAGAGCAGAGAGACTGAGCAAAACAACAGGGATAGAGATGGAGGAATAAATAATAGGAAGCAGGGGAGAGAAGGGGAAGGGACTGGCAGGACAACAAGATAGAGACAGGACAAGGGACAGGGAAAAATTCTGAAGTGATAGGGGAGAAGAAACAGCAAGAATTAGAAAACAGAAACAGGGAGCCAGGTACACAGAAAAAATTTCAAAAAGCAACAGCATACAAGAAACATAGGCAAGAACTAACAAACAGGCACAGGGAGAAAGAAAGAGGGAGATGTAGAAAGAAAATGTAAGAAGTGACAGGGTACAGGACAGAGAGGGAAGAGTTAAGAACTAGTGGATAGAAGGAAACATACAAAGAAAATTTCGAAAGCAACAGGATACAACAATCAAAAAGTAGGTACATGGAGTTGCACAGAGGGAGACGTAAGAATGAAATTTGAAAAGCAAGAGGGTACAAGAAACACAGGCAAGAAATTAAAATAAGGTCAGGGAGACAGAGCGAGGGAAAGGTAGCAAGAAAATTTAAAAAGCAACTGGGTTTAAGAAACATGCAAGAATTTAAATAGGGATGGAGAGGTAGAAACAAAGTTTCAAAAGTGATGGCATACAAGAAGCATAGACAAGATTTAAAAAATAGGGACAGGGAGCCTGATAGAAGCAAACTGTGGTGGGTTGACCTTGGCTGGCCGACAGGTGCCCACCAAGCCACTCTATCATTCCCCCTCCTGTCCTGGTTTCAGCTGGGATAGAGTTAACTGTCTTCCTAGTAGCTGGTACAGTGCTGTGTTTTGAGTTCAGTATGCGAAGAATGTTGATAACACTGATGTTTTCAGTTGTTGCTCAGTAGTGTTTAGACTATAGTCAAGGATTTTTCAGCTTCTCATGCCCAGCCAGGGCACCTGACCCAAACTGGCCAACAGTGTATTCCATACCATGTGACGTCCCATCTAGTTTAGGAACTGGGAAGGGGGGGGCGGGGAATCGCTGCTCGGGGACTGGCTGGGTGTCGGTCGGCGGGTGGTGAGCAATTGCCCTGCGCATCATTTGTACATTTCAATCCTTTTATTACTACTGTTGTCATTTTATTAGTGTTATCATTATCATTATTAGTTTCTTCTTTTCTGTTCTATTAAACCGTTCTTATCTCAACCCACGAGTTTTACTTCTTTTCCCAATTTTCTCCCCCATCCCACTGGATGGGGGGGGAGTGAGTGAGCGGCTGCGTGGTGCTTAGTTGCTGGCTGGGGTTAAACCACAACACCTCCTCAACAAGACAGGAGGGTACAAAATACAACAGAAAAGTTTGTGGGTCAGGATAAGGACAAAGATCACTCACCAATTACTGTCACAGGCAAACCAGACTCGACTTGGGGAGACTGATTTATTGTCAATCAAAATCAGAGTATGATAATGAGACATACAAAGAAATCTGAAAAACACCTTCCCCCCACCCCCCTCTTTTTTTCCTGGGATCATCTTCACGCCTGACTTCTCCACCTCCTCCTGCCGAGCAGCATAGGGGGAGAGGGAGTGGGGGGGTTGCAGTCAGTTCATCTCAAGTTGTCTCTGCTGCTCCTTCCTTCTTCATGTTCTTTTTCTGTTCCAGTGTGGTGTCACTCCCATGGGGCTGCAGGTCCTGCCAGAAAACCTGCTCCGGTGTGGGCTCCCCCCCACAGCGTCACAACCTACTACGGGTGCACCCGCCAGCTCTGGCGTGGGGTATTTTGTCGGCTGCAGGTGGATATCTGCTCCACCATGGACCTCCGTGGGCTGCAGGGGGACAGCCTGCGTCACCATGGTCTTCACCACAGGCTGCAGGGGAATCTCTGCTTTAGCACCTGGATCACCTCCTCCTTCTCCTTCTTCACGGACCTTGGTGTCTGCAGGCCTGACAGCTTCTGCACAGCATTTTATTAGCCCTTCTTAAATATCACAAAGGTGCTACCAGCATTGCAGGTTGGCTCAGCTTCGATCAGTAGCAGATCCATCTTGGAGCTGGAACTGGCTGTGCCCAACATGGGGGCAAGTCCTCGTGTCCTCTCACAGAACCCACCCCTGCAGCCCCTGCCCACTCCCCCACCCCAGCCTGCCACACAAACCCACTACAACAGCGATCGGATACAGGGCAGAGAGAGGGGATTGAAAAGTAGGGAAAGGGAGACAGAGAGAGGCAGGGGGAACAGCAATGGGCTACAGAACAGAGAGGAGGAACTAATAAAATGGGAGAGGGTACCAGACAGAGAGATGGAGAAAAACAAAGATTAGGGATGGGCCACAGGGCAGGAGGATTAATTTAAAAAGGGGACAGTGAGGTGGACAAGAGAGAGACTGAGAAATACCAAAAACATTGATGATCTAAAGGGGGGAGAGAGGGGAAATAAAGGTTAGGGACACAGAGGGGAGAGAGAGGGGAAATAAAGATTAGGGACACGGAGCCAAACACTCCCCAGTGCTGTTGTGCCTGTAGGTAGGGTGCCAAGGGATGGTGAAGAGCAGCAAGAGCTTTCAGGGCTGGGCCCTTCCTTGTGGGAGAAGGAGCTGGATGTTTGCCTTTTCGGAAAGAGGCTCGGCTCCCTGGGACTTTTATTTCGAGGAGGGCTCGGTTGCTGAAGAAAATATTTTCGACGAGGGCTCGGCTGCCAAAGAATAGATTTTTGACAGGGGCTCGGCTGCCGAAGAAATAATTTTCGATGAGGGCTCTGCTGCCAAGGAATTATTTTTTCAATGAGGGCTCGGCTGCTGGGGGTTTTTTTTCGACAAGAGTTCGGCTGCCAAAGAAACAATTTTTGAGGAGGGCTTGGCTGCCAAACAAAAAATTTTCGATGAGGGCTCGGCTGCCAGGGACCTTTTTTTCGACGAGGGCTCGGCTGCCAAGACAAAAACTTTCGACGAGGGCTCGGCTGCCGAGGAAAAAATTTTTGACAGGGGCTCGGCTGCCGGGGACTTTTTTTTCAATGAGGGCTCGGCTGCCGAGGAAAAAATTTTCGATAGGGGCTCGGCTGCTGGGGCTTTTTTTCGACAAGGCCTCCCCTGACGGGGACTTTTTTTTCGACGAGGGCTCGGCTGTGTGATGGGTTGACCCTGGCTGGACGCCAGGTGCCCACCAAAGCCATTCTATTACTCCCCCATCCTCAGCTGGACAGGGGAGAGAAAAGTATAACAAAAAGCTTGGGGGTTGAGATAAGGACAGGAGAGATCATTCACCAATTACCGTCACGGGCAAAACAGACTCAGTTTGGGGAAAATTAACTCAATTTATTACAAATCAACCAGAGTAAGGTAATGAGAAATAAAACCACATCTCAGAACACCTTCCCTCCACCCCTCCCTTCTTCCTGGGCACAACTTCACTCCCGGATTTCCATACCAAGCCCCCCCAGCGGCACAGGGGGACGGGGATGAGGGTTTACAGTCATCACACGTTATTTTCTGCTGCTTCATCCTCCTCAGGGGGAGGGCTTATCACACTCTTCCCCTGCTCCAGCGTGGGGTCCCACCCACGGGAGACAGTCCTCCACGAACTTCTCCAATGTGGGCCCTTCCCACGGGCTCAGTTCTTCATGAACTGCTCCAGCGTGGGTCCCCCACGGGGTCACAAGTCCTGCCAGAAAACCTGCTCCGTGGGCTCCTCTCTCCACAGATCCGCAGGTCCTGCCAGGAGCCTGCTCCAGCGCGGGGTTCCCACGGGGTCACAGCCTCCTTTGGGAACCCATCTGCTCCGGCGTGGGGTCCTCCACGGGCTGCAGGTGGAGATCTGCTCCCCCGTGGACCTCCCTGGGCTGCAGGTGGACAGCCTGCCTCACCATGGTCTTCCCCATGGGCTGCAAGGGAATCTCCACTCCAGCGCCCGGAGCATCTCCTCCCCCTCCTTCTTCACTGACCTTGGTGTCCGCAGGGTTGTTTCTCTTACATGTTCTCACTCCTCTCTCTGGTGGCTGTTTCTCACTGTCCCAACTTTTTTTCCTTCTTAAAAATGTTATCACAGAGGTGTTACTACTATCGCTGATTGGCTCGGCCTTGGCCGGCGGCGGGTCCGTCTTAGAGCCGGCTGGTATGGGCTCTCTCGAACACAGGGGAAACTTCCAGCAGCTTCTTACAGAAGCTACCCCTGTAACCCCCCCCCCCCCCCGCGCCGCTACCAAAACCTTGCCACACAAAACCATTACAGAGCCTATCCAAAAAAGTATTCACTGTGGCCAGACCAAGGGTTCTGTGCTGTGCCTGGCTAATTCAACAGCAGGGCACCCTGCTTGGGAGAACCACTAATCGTCAAATGTAGCATTAAAGAAGATGAGACCAAGGCTACAGAGACTTTTGTGAAACTGAGCATAAGAAAAGAATCATACCTTCCTGAGCCTCAAAAGAATTTCTACAAAATCTTAGATATTTCTGCGATGACTTCAGGAGATAATCTTACAGCAAGTGACTCCTAACAGAATTTTCAGATGCCTTTAGGAATAAGGAAGGACTCTAGTAATCTCTCACCCTCATATGCAGTCTCGAGAAAGCATATGCCTGAGAAACAGAGGAAAACCAGAGTGAGGAGATGGGGAAGTCAAGAACATTATTCACAGTAGCTGCTCTCATCCGACCAGATCAAGACTGGCACAGTGTTAGCAGAGGTACGGAATAGATGCGAAAGCCTCAGACATTTCTGACCAGCAGGTAACACTGTGGGATGTAAATGGTAAGATTGTGTGCATATTTTTTTTCGCAACACAGTAAAAAGTGAAGTTAAAAATATCAAATCCAGCAGACCAAACAGATTTCCATCCTACTCAAGTTATGAGAGGAAAAAAATCCTCTCAGGAGATTGAAAGAGAGGTACTCCATAAACACGCACATCTGTGGTTCCCAAGCCCATCGTTCAAAACTTCTGTCATCAGTTTATTTTCTCCCATGGGTCTTCTCCAATTCAGTAGCTGTCACTCCAGTGAAAACCACAACACAAAGCTGACATTTATTGAAGAAGGGCAGGGTCCTGTGAACTCTACTGTGGCACTGCAGACGAATCTAAACATCATCTTTACTCACAAATTTCCATTCAGTTCAGTGAAAGCAGAATTGCCTCTGAGGTGTGGGAATAATAAAGAGAAAATTCTCCTTTCGGTTGCACCTAAGAACAGGCTTGCAGAGGCACTGGTGGGAAGCCTGCTGGAAACCAAGAGGCCGTGTGGGAGTCAGGGAAAGCAGAATATGCTTTCCACCACCTAGAAAAGGAGCATCTTTTCTACCCCACAAGTCACACCCACCTTTAGCACTGCTGCTTCTTAATTGCAGTCCCACTAATTTGCAATTTTCTGCACATCAGTGAGTCAGTTCTGTTCAGAGGGAAGACTGGTATGACTGCTGAGAGCTCAGGTCAGGGCTTGAGCCCATTTTTCTGTATTCCATCATATGGAGAAAAAAACCCAAAACCACCCTCAACAAGGAGAGAGAGAAACTGTTCAGTTTCATCACTCCACTGCCACCCCATGAGGTTTTGTTTGCTTGTTTGAACATACAATCAAAAATAATTCCAGGTGTAGCCAGATTCAAAAGTACCTCCCTGCAATACCACAAACTCATGACGATCCCCCGCTGAAACGTACACCCACAGCTCAACAGGTACCAGGGGTGGTCCAATCCGGGTTCCCAGCTCATTAAGGGAAGGGATGGCATCCCATTGTGGGTATCCAGACCTTACCTCCTCTAAAGTTCAAGAAGAGTCACAGGTGGGCATTTCCTGCCCTGACTCCTACATTCCTAAGACAGATGTCTAAATGTGGATCTCCTGGACTTCACAGTTGGTAACAGCCTAGCAGATGCCAGGAAGGGCCACCAGAGACATCATAGAAACATGCGCAAGTCAGGTATGAAATAATTTGTGTAGCCCTTTGAATACTGTTTCATAATGTCCCTTCTCCAAATCAAAACCGGTTTTCGCATTGTCTGTCACGGCACATGTCTCCGCCAAGAACGAAAGACAAATGCCGTGGGTTTTTGCATTCTGGGACATAGTTTTAAAAATGCTATTCCTGGACTTTGTTACACTCATGCCTCTGACCAGCCGCTGTGGTAATTAGGAAAGAAATCGCTGCTTTTCATACTGGCAGACACCACTTAGCACTTTCACAACAATTCACGAGGCTTTTGTACCAGGAAGAAATGACAAGGACACGAGTCAACTGGCAAAAACCCACACTTCCTCACTTGGTGAAACCTCTCCAGCAGCAACCTGCTGCTCTCTGACTGACAGCTGCTCCCGCTCAGGGCTCAGCCCCCTCCCTCCCTGGCTTCTGGGACACCTTTTACCCCTCTTCTTCACCCCTACTGTGGCCTGGCAATCCCTGAAGCAATCCCAAACGTTTCACTCACAACAGAGGAAAAACAAGCCATGGAGAACAATCACCAAACCCCCCCCCAAACCCAGGGGAATGAAACGTTGTCGCTGACCAGGGAAGCGGACGGAGGAGAACCATGCTCCTTCTGGAAAACAGCCCGCGGACAACTCTCCCCAATCTCCAGGCACCTTGCCCTGGCACTCCGGGACCAGGTGCCCCCCAGAAGACAGCGCTGCCTCTGGCTCCTGCCCAGGCTGGGGGGTGCCACTCAGCGCCTTCCGCCGTGCAGCCGTGAGGCGGCCATTTCCCCTACCTCTGCGGATGGAGGACGGCGAGGCTTGCGAGGTCCCCGCCGGCTGTCTGAGGGGGGTTTGGGGCCCCCGGCAACCTCGGGCAGCGGGCGAGAGCCGGGGGGTGCCGGTGCTCCCCAGCGGTCGCTCGCACGGGCCGGGAAGGCACGAAGAACCCACCCCTGAGGAGCACCGGCCGGCGGGAGCGGCCGTTAGTGCGGGAAGGGCAGCGCACCCTGTCAGCGGCGGGGCTGCTGCCCGCTCTGCTCACCCGCCGCCTCGGGCTGTGGCCCCGACGGCCACCCCAAGCTGGCTGGTGGCCGTGCAAGCCTGCCCAGCAGCCCGAGGTCGCCAGAGAATTAGGAGCGTGCTGGCAGGGAGTAGGCGAGGGCTGCGCTCTGCGGCTGCCTGGCCAGGCTAGCTGGGGGCGGCCACCCTGACAGAGCTTCCTACCAGGGAAGCTGCTGCCCAGGTGGAAGGCTGCAAAGCCCGCACCTCCTCTCCTGAGCCTGCACCCGCCCAAGGTGTGCCACCGCTGGTGGAGTCCCTCAGCAAGTGGGGGAGCTGCAGGAGGAGGGCAGCAGTCAGCAGGCTACGCTGGATGGGGAGGAGGAGCTGAGACTTTGCCAGAAGAAATAGGAGGGCCCCGTGGTGCTGACCACCCAGGAGTGCTCCGGGATGTCACTGGGAGGCTGCCACGCTGGTTCGAAGCACAGACCGCTTTCCCTTGCTCCTTTTCCATGCGGGCACCAGGACATGGTAAAGCAAAACCCAGGCAAGGTCAAGCAGGACTTGAGTGGCATGAGTGAAAGGGACAGGTGCCCGAGTGATCTTCCCTTCTGTCCTGCCAGTCAGAGGTAGGGGTGCATAACCAAAAAAGCCGGTTGAAGAAACTCTCTGAGGCTCAATTTTGGAGTTTTAGAAAGCAGGCATTCTTTATTGCAGTGCTGGATGCACGGGGGATCATTCTGCCTATCGTGCATACCGTTACCTACAGCAAGGCAAGCTTATATTGTTCTAATCGTATACTTATTTATGTTATCCTTGACATAGTGTCCGCCCTTTGGGCATGCACAGTGTGGCTCATCTCTTTTTCCTAGTTAGCTGGCCTCTGTAGGGTTCGGCATTCGGAAGATCTCGCGATGTCACGGAAAGTTAGAGGGTTAGTCGCAGCCTTGTGATGTACCTGTAATCCCGCCTCCCCTTGTTAGTATAAAAGCAATTAACTGTGCAATAAAAGGCGGAAGTTGGCGCTCACACTGTGTGTGTTATCTGTCTCTTTCCCTGGTCCGGGCCGACCAGTGATCTAAGTGTGGCACCTTGATATGCGGCGAACGCTACAGCCTTGGCAGGTTTTAATGGTTGGATGCACCAATGTCTGTCCCAACAGCAGGTGGGGGACAGGGCTCTGCCCTTCATGAGACCCCCAGCCCCTGGAGTGGCGGCTGGAAGATGGGTAGGTCAAAGGACCCTGATGGGAGCCCTGCAGGGCCTCATCCATTGGACCAACAGGCACCTTCCCTTGTCACACAGAGCATCTCATGGGCTGGAAAAGGGATGCTCTGGAGACCTTCTGGCAAATCTCTGGAGAAGAGCTTCTCCCTGCCCCTCTCCCAGGGGCTTTCTCGGCTCTGGTGCCCTTCCCAAGGACAGTTCCACAGGTGGGTGCAGCCAGCATGGCAGGAAAGAACAGGCAGCAGCCACAGCAGTCAGCACGGCGGCAAAGCCAAGGATAAAGCCTTATCACCCAAGTGTGATAAAGCCTTAATAACCAAGCGTGCTGCTTCTTGGACAGGAGTATTCCTGCCTAAGCTTACCACACATTGCATTTCCCTGTGGCTTTCGGCAGGATATGAATGGCTCTTCAATGCCGGTGGTCGCTCCCCTCTTTCAGTAACAATTGCAAATTTTCTTCCTGTTGGACCTGCCTCAGTTCCAGTCTCTTGGGGATTGGAAGCTGGCACAGCATGGGTGCCAGAGATGTTCCCACAGCTTGGCTGGCATCCACAATGAGGAGTCTGTCTTTAGCCACGATGGTCTTTTTCCAGGGAAAACAGCTTGTTGTATTGACCAGGACCCTACGCGGACAACAGAAGAGCAGGGATGCGGACATTTGCCACAAGTCCAGTGGAGCAGGCTGGTCAAACACAGCCCACGGTGACTTTCTGTGCTGCTGGGCCTGTGGGGACAAAGGATTAAGCCTGAATTACCTACATGAAATAGAGCTATTGCTAGCCTCGTGCAACGGCACCCAGGAGCTGGTCCTGAAAACCACCAATGCAGGACACGGAAAGCTTTTAACCACTGTGGCTATTCTGGAATAGACTGTGCCGTGTGCATCCATTTCTATTAACAACCCTTCTCCTGCAGCTGAAAAGGAGTTTGAGATCTTGCTTATGGCTAAAGGGGGTTGGTGGCCTCGGACGGTGGCTGAGGCTTGGGGCTTGCATTGCCCATGACCAGCTATGATCACAGAGTGACAGAGGAAAGACTTTCCCTGGGGAAGAGGCACCAGGGAGTGGTTGAGATGGGGGAAAACTTCACCATGGTTTTGCTTGTAGGTGGAAAGTTCTGGATCAGAGAGGAATTCTACATCTTCCATAGCATGGCACAGGTAAAGTCTTCTGTTGGTACCAAGTAGAGGCAGAATGTCAGACAAAGTGGCTCATTGAATGGGAATGATCTAGGGAAATGTACTTGGCTATTAAAAGCCCCATTGCTCTAGCAGTTGAATCTTTTTTCTCTAGTCCTTTTTTTTTTTGGAAGGGGGTGGCGGGAGGGGCATGGATAATAATCTTCATACCTACCAAAACAGGCATTGTAGCAGTCAAGATGGAATACGTCTTTCTCGCGTACCTTTTCTTATTTGAACATGGTGAATTCAATCTGCTGATCAATAGCCCACTGAGTTCAATAGACGCCTTGGATTTTTATCCTTCGGCTCAAGAGCTAGACGCAACTTCCTGTCGTTGGTGTTAGCACAATTAATGCAGATAATCTGCTATCTTCTACCTAGTAATCTAGGCTACATACTACCTAATGATCTATGCAAGAGTACAACCTTATCCAATGTTACACGCAACATCAGCACTGTGAAGAGCTGTGACATTCAAATGAAAAGGGAGACATTTTGAACACCTTTTAATAGCTTGCAGGAATACAAAGGGGAAGCACTGTGTAAATAATACCCAAACCAATATGGATTTTCCCCCTAAATTTCTGAACCTCCTGTGACAAGTGATGGCCTATCAAAGTGCATGTCTGCCCTGCTGCGCTGCACCACATGGGACCTGTTCACATTCCCTGGTCTGGGAGATGGGGCAGAGTGGACCCTCCGGCAGCTTGCAGGTGGCACACAACCGGGAGGAGAGGCTCACGTGCCGGAGGGTCCTGCTGTCAATCAGGGGGATCTTGACAGGCTGGAGAAAGGGGCTGACAGGAGCCTCATGTAGTTCAACAAGGGGAAGAGCAAAGACCTGGAGACCTGGGGATGAACAAGCCCTTGCACCAGTAAGTGCTGGGGGACACCCAGCTGGAAAGCAGCTGTGCAGACACCTGGGCTCACGGTGGATGCCAAGTTGACCGATTTAGAGCCAGAAAAGTGCCCTTGGGGCAAAGGCGGCTCAGTGCATCCTGGGCTGCAGCAGGGAAAGCATTGGCAACAGGTGGAGGTAGGTGGTCCTTCCCCTCTGCTGTGTCCATCCAGCCCTGGGCTCCCCAGTGCCAGGCAGAGACGGCCATACTGGAGAGAACTCTCACCCCAGTGCCCCTCCCACTTTCCGTTGGGCTCAGAATGTTGGTCGTTGGGCTCGGAATGTTGGTCAGTTGGAGCTCACAGCCACCAGAGACAGCAGCACAGAGCTGTGCTGGCATGGAGGAGCGCTGGGAGGAGGCAGGATCTGGCCGAGCAGCACTGAGCCGGCACCGGCACCTCGCCTCCCATCCCCGCTGTCGCCGACTGGCCCGCGTCCTTGATCTGCGGCAAGGGTCCTCCTCTCCCAGGCAGGATGGGCCAGGCCAACTGCTGCTGCGGCTCCAGGTGGGCTCTCCCTGTGCCTCGGGGACACGCAGGCATGGCCAGGACCTGCAGCGGCGGCCTTTCTCATGCCCGCTGCTCTCTGCTCTGCAGGGAGGCTCACACTGACGCCGAGCCGGTGCTGAGCACGGACATGCGGCTGACCCGGGGCTGCAAGAGAAGCGAGAGACTCCTTCTCCTCCTCCAGGAGGAAGTGGTGATCGCCAAGTTGCAGTAAGACCCTCAGAGCCCAGCTGCCTTTCCCCCATCCCTGGCCCTGGCACCAGGGCAGGGACACCCCGGCACCAGCCCCAGGCCCTGGGACCATGGTGCTGGATGCACCCATCGATGTCTGTCCCAAGGGCAGGTGGGGGACGGGGCTGTGCCCGGGGGGACCGCCAGGAGGCCACCTCCAGCTCACCACCTGCCTCTCCTCTCCGCAAACATGGCACCACCCTGCGCCCACAGCTCTGCCTGGCCCTGGACCAGCTGTGGGTGCTGAGCGGCAGAAAGGAGGCGGCGGGGGAGGAAAAAGAGGAGGAGGAAGGCAGCGATGAGGACAGGACCTCCATCATCCTCATCTGGCCCACTGGCTCCTGTGTTGCCGCTTTCGGGTGAGTTGTGGTGCCAGGGCAGGAGAGGTTCCCAACCGTGCCCACACCATCCTGTGAACGGCCTCTGCCCTGCGTGCAGAGCCTGGGCAGGGAGTGGGAAGTGCGCCGGCAGGGAGGGATGGGGGCATGGGCAGGTCCTGCATCCCCTGGTGCCCTTTGGGTCCCCAGAAGAGAAGGGCGAAAGCAGCTGCTCTGGCAGGACATGGGGAGCCAGGGCTTGGGCAGTCTCTCTGTTGCCCCGTGGGGCAGGGCTGCGCAGGCGCTCGCCTCTGCCCATGGGGCCTGATGCTGGTTCTCCTCTCTTTCTGCAGCTCCCAGGCACTGAAGGAGCTGTGGGTGGGCACACTGCTGTGGTAAGCCAGGGGGGATGCTCCAGGCGCAGCCGGATGGGGGAACACAGCTCCCCAGCTGGGGAGAGGTGCCCTCACAGCTGCGGGCAGCTCTCGGGCAGAGCTGCCTCACAGGAGAGAAGGGGCAGCTTGGGGCTCAGCCAGCTCTCTCCCTGTCCCTTGCCAGTGCACAGGACACCAGGAGGAGCCAAGAGAGCCCGTGTGACCCGTCTCCCCTCCCTCAGACCCCTGGAGAAGGAGCTGAGCCACCTCCACGTCGTGAGTGTCTCTCTGGCTGGGCTCTGTCCCCGAGCCCTAGTCCTCCAGCCAGGCAGCAGAGGCATTGCTGCTCACCTTCCTCCGCTCCTTCTCTCTTGCCCAGTGGAGGACATTTGGCGCCAGGAGCCTGGAGAGGCTGATGGAGGGCCAGGCAGAGGTGAGAATGGCTGCCTTTCACCCACCTCTGGCTGTGCCGGCGTCTGCGGCCAGCGGGGTGAGCTTGTAAGGCAGAGATGGAGGGAGGGAGCGTCCCACGGTGCCACTCGGGGAGCGTAGAGGGTTGAGGAGCCACCAGGCATGCCAGCACATCCTTGCTGGCGGCACTGGGGGAAAACCTGCCGTGTGGGGCAGAGACCCCGGGAGGGCAGAGGGTCCCAGCTCTGCCACGCTCAGGCTGCTGGTGCCGGGTGGCAGCTCACCAGTGGCCCTTTCTGCTGTGGGGCTGCTCTCTAAGCGCAGCCTGCTTCTTGCAGGATTGTCCCAAGCAAGGGCCACCGACAGCCCCATCTATCAAAGCTGGGGGACTTTGCTGCTCACCAGGTGAGTTCTGGAAAGAAATGCATTGTCCTGCAAATGGTTGAGCTGTGCTCACTTGTCCTTTGAGTGTCTCCATGCAGGTGCGGCACCCCAAGGGAGGACGTCACCTGGACGAGCAAGGACACCCGCTGGGCAGCAGCCGCTGGATGTGGTTCTGTGGGGACCCAGAGCCTCTCCTGCTGCCCACAGCTTGAAGGAAGGCTGTAGCATTCGCTACATATCAAGGTGCCACGCTTAGATCACTGGTCGGCCCGGACCAGGGAAAGAGACAGATAACACACGCAGTGTGAGCGCCAACTTCCCCCTTTTATTGCGCAGTTAATTGCTTTTATACTAACAAGGGGAGGTGGGGTTACAGGTACATCACAAGGCTGCGACTAACCCTCTAACTTTCTGTGACATCACGAGATCTTCCGAACGCCGACCCCTACAGAAGGCAGGGCAAGGGCTGGGACAGGTTGTCCCGGTGGCATGCCGGCTCTCAGGAGCCTCCCAGGTGGAGCCGCTGAGCTGGAGCTGTGGTTCCAGCTGCTGGCTCCCTGCCCATCCTGCCGCACCGCTCAGCACCGTGCTGCAGGCAGGGCAGGCTCTGGGAGTGCTGGCCCAGCTGTCTCCATTGATGCGCTCTTGCTCCATTTTCCTTTTCAGAAGGAGGGAACAGCATCAGCAGCAGCAGGAGGAGGAGGAGGATGAGGCTGCCCTGGCCCTTTGCTCTGCAGAGGACCCCGGCCGCTGCCCAGGCGCCAGGGCAGGCGGGCTCCGGCTGCAGCAGGGCGCTCTTTGGCCAGCCCCTGGCAGCCCTCTGCGGGGAGGACGGCTCCCTGCCCCGGCCCATCCAGGTAAGCCAGCCTGGGCAGGGGGTCCCCAGCCCTCCCTCCAGCTGCTCCAGAGGGGAGGTGGGTGTCCCCAGGAGCTCCAGGGATGGGGGATTGGGCCCTTCACCCCCAGAAGACACTTCTGGTGCCAGCCTCTTCGGGGGGGGGCAAGGAGCAGGATCTGGGGCAGTGCTTTGGTCACTGCTGTTGGAAGGCAGCTTCTCAGCCAAGCAACTGTCCTCCTGCCCCTCCTGCAGGAGATGCTGGCTGTCCTGCACAAGGAAGGACTGTCGACAGAAGGGATATTCTGAAGAGCTGCTGGCAGGACAGAGTTTCGTGAGCTGCGGGAGGCCCTGGACCACGGTGCGGATGTCGACCTGGGCAGCCAGCCTGCGCTGCTGCTGGCCGTCGTCTTGAAGGTGAGCGCTTCTGACCTGCAGCTGGAAGAGCTCCTGCCTGGCCTGGAGTGTTCAGAGGCTCACCTGGAGCCCCTGGCATTGCAGGACTTCCTCCGAAGCATCCCCGCCAAGCTCCTCATGACAGACCTCTACGAGGACTGGATGGCAGCGATGCAGAAGAGCGGCAAGGAGGAGAAGGTTGAAGAGCTGAAAATGTAAGTGCGGGCAGCAGCCTGCCTGTTGAGGAGGGACTGGTAGAGGCCTGGGACTTGCCTGAAAAGGGATGGTCTCCTTAAAAAGCTGTGTCTTCTGACAGCTTGCTTTTGCTGGGGTGGGCTTAGATTTCGGAGGAAAGGGCATGGACAGGGAGCCTTCCCTTGCCTGGGCTTGGGTGAAATGAGGAGCTGGGAAGCAACGCTGTGCTTCCTTCCTGAAGCACAGGAGCACTGACCGCTGGCTGAGAGCACCTGGAAAGCTGCGCAACCCACCTGCGTTGGGCAAGCTTCGGGGACAGCTGTGGGCAACATCTGCTCTATTAACGTTGAGTTCCTGTTCCCTCAGGGTGGCCAAGAAGTTGCCTGGTGCCAATCTCCTCCTCCTCAAGCAGCTGCTGGCCCTCCTCCAGCACATCGGCCACAACGCCTCCAGCAGCAGAATGACCGCCAGCAACCTGGCCATCTGCCTTGGGCCAAATCTGCTGAGCCCACCTCACGAGGACCTGCTCCCCCTCGAGGCCATGCTGGCCGTGACTGAGAAGGTGCGCTGTACTGAGCAGCCGGCTGCAGCCTTGCCGGCCCATCCGAGCTTGGCTGCTCAGAGGTCCCTGGCTGCCTCCTCTCTTGAGCGAATGCTGGTGGGGTGGCTGCCTGCAAGAGCAGCCCCACAACCACAGCCTCCTGCGCAGAGGCAAGGGTCGGGAGTGGGAAAGGCTGCGTGATACATTTTCAGGCACCTGGGTTGAGCCCGAGGGTTTGATGTGTGCAGGTGAACGTGCTGGTGGAATTCATGATTGACAACTGCAGGGAACTCTTTGGGGAGCAGACAACTGACCTTTCCTGTTCAGCAGCCGAGGAGTCGTCGGCAGCCCCCACAGAGAGCTGCGGAAGTAAGAGGCAGGACTGAGGGTTGTCAGAGGCTGGGGCTTGGACGCCAGAAACCTCAGCATCGTTTCTGGCAGGGCTGGGCCTGGGGTGTTGTCCTCTCAGCCCCGCTTGTCCCATGGCCTCTCTTTGGCCACTGCTTCTTGGGGCATGAACGGTTTGCTCTGCAAGATGTGCTGAAGCCTGCAGACAGGGCATCGGAGGTCTGAAAACTTAAGTGGTGTAGGGCTTTGGGTGGGTTTTGCTTTAGTGATTGTTTACTTCCAACAAGTCGCTTTGCTGCACATGTTTTTGCTCACCAGAACTGCACTTGGAAGAGCAAAGTGTGCCAGCAGTTACAGCAGACACCAAACATCAGACAGAAGCCTCGCTGCATGCACCCCCCTCTCTGCTCGGTGTCCTCAGAGAAGCTGGGGGAGCTATGGTGGTGGAGTCTGAAAGAGGAGAGGTATGTCAGGTCCCCAAACATTGTGACAGCGTGTCTGGTGTAAGAGGGGAGTTTCTGATGAGGCCGAGATGCTGCTGTGCCTCTTCCTGGCAGTAGAGCTGGTGTGTGTTTGGGTTATTCCTCCACCTGCTGGGAAGATCCCTAGCAAGGAAAACTGTCAAGGTTGTTTCTCAAATGCACTTGGCATGTGCTTTGACAAACAAAATGCCTGCAAATCACCTACAAAGAGACAGAGGGGAGTAGCTGTCAACTTCAGCGGGGTTTTGCTCAGGTCCGACTTTGTCAGTGCTTCTCCAAGTCTATTTTGGGGGGGCGGGGGGACTGTGCGAAATGTGGATGATGCAAACCAACCAAAGGGATCTCCTCTGGAGAGCTAGATTAACAGTTTGGCAAACAGTTGCTTACTGTTCCAGGCCGTCTCTTGCCACCTGCTAACTCTGACATTTCTGTTGTAGGCTTTGCCTCCAACCACCCCCGAGAGCGCAGCAGAGCCCCTGGTGCGCCCAGAAGAGCTGGCAAACCTGTCAGAGGAAAGACGGTAAAACGAGCTCACTTTGGTTAAAATTAGAACCGACTCCAGTGGGTCGTGCCTTCCCCTACCTCATACCGCTGTGTGATGAAAAGGTTTGCAGGCTCTCCCCAGGACAAGGAGAAAAAGAAAAACCGAAAGAGAAAACAGGCCTGGGGAGAGGAGAGTGACAGACACGCAGAAAAGAGGAGGAGGAAGAGAGAAAACGTTTTTGGGGACGGACTGGTGAAAAGATGCAGGAAGGTCCAGCAGGTCAGGAAGCCCAGGTGCGTACCAGGCTCTGCTGCCCATCTTTCCCAACTCTCAGCGCTGCTCCAAGTCGGTCCAACCCACTGGCAAGGGACGGCGAGGGATGGTGCTGCGCAGGGCTCGGAAATAACTCTGTGGCCGCTCCCCAGGGGCTCCCCAGCGAGTCCCTGCTGTTGCAGGAGCAGGAGTCCAGCTGTGCCCTCCACCCTTCCACCTCTCTTCCCTGGTGAGGAAGGGTGGAGGGCACAGCTGCAGAGGAAGGCGAACCCCCCCGGGACCTGTGCCAATCTGCCCGGGGGAAAAACTCCTTCCTGAGCCCAGCCCTGGTGGCCCGAGTGGGGTCCGGGGAGCTCCTGCGGGGGAACGTGTTTGGGGTCGGCAGCCAGGGACCTTTTCCAGCCTGCTTGGTGCAGAGGCACGGGTGGGCGTGGGGCATCAGTCCCGAGAGAGCCGTCGCTGCCTCCTCTTTCCCGGGAAGGGCAGGTTGCTCTCGCCGTGTCTCTGTCCTGCGCCCACCCGGGTTTCTTTGTCCTGCCAGCTGCTGCCCAGCGAGGAGGGTTCGGCTGAGCTCAGCAGGGATGTCCCGGGACCCGCCGAAGGAGAGCTCCTGCTTGGTCAGCATCCTAACCGCTTCGCCTTGGGAGGGGGCTCCGCCGCTGTGCCGAGCTCCGCCGAGCCGAGCCCAGCCGAGAACACCGAAGCCGAGCCGAAGCCGAATGGAGCCGAACTGAGCCGAGCCGAGCCGAGCGGAGCCAAGCACAGCGAAGCCGAGCCGAGCCGAATGGAGCCGAACTGAGCCGAGCCGAGTGCAGCCAAGCACACCGAAGCCGAGCCGAAGCCGAGCGGAGCTTTGCCGAGCCTTACCGAGCCGAAGCCGAGCGGAGCTTTGCCGAGCGGAGCCGAGCTTTGCCGAGCCGTACCGAGCCGAGCCGAGCGGAGGCGGTCGGGCGCAGCGGCACGGGCGGGCAGCGGTGCCGGCGGGCGCGGTGCGGCTCCTCCAGCTGCAGGTGATGGTGGGCAGGAGCCGGCCCCTCGGCACTGCGCACCAGGCGCTGCAGCTCCTCGTCCAGGGGAGCGCGGGCGCGGAGACCTCCTGCCCACGGCAGGGGCGGGCGGGCAGATGGAGAGGGACACTGCCAGAGGCCGGGGAGCGGCCCGGGGGGGCCCGCGTCTCTGGCAGCGATTGCCCCGGTGGCAAGGACACCGATTCAAAGGAACTGAGCCGGTGGCAAGGACACCGACGCAAAGGGACCGAGGTACAGGCCAACTCCTCTGATGCTTCGGGCTCACGCTGGAACCCAAAGCGCTCCAAGCCCCAAAATGCAGCGCAGCAGCAGTCAGTGCAGAGCAGCGTGGGGAGCTGGAGCAGAGGGAGGGGGCGCCCGGGCCGGGCTCGGCTCATCTCGGCGGGGCTCGGCTCATCTCGGCTGGGCTCCCTTCGGCTCGGCTCCCTTCGGCTCGGCTCCCTTCGGCTCGGCTCCCTTCGGCTCGGTTCGGCTCATGTCGTTGCGGCGGCGCTCGCCTTCCCTCGGCTCCGCTCGGCTCGGTTCGGCTCATCTCGTTTTGGCCCGGCTGCCCTCGGCTCCGCTCCGGCTGCAGCCCCGGCCCGGCCCCGCCTGAGGCAAGGGCGGGCGGCCGGCGCGGCGGGGCCGGTGGCCGTGGCGGGGGCTCCTCCCCGTCCGTGGAGCGGTGGGCTGCCCGGCGGTCGCCAGCGCCGGGGGTGCCCGGGGGCCTCGCAGGCCGGCAGGGGGGCTGAGGCGGCGGCGGTGGCGGCATCTCCTCTCGCGGCAGGCCGGGGCGCCGGGTGCCGGCCTTCCCCCCGCATACCCGGCCAGCCCCGGCCCCTCCCTGCCGCCCCCGGGGCTGCGGGGGCAGCAGGGGACTGCCTGCCGCTGGTGGCTGTCCGGCAGAGGCCGGCGGGCACCGCGGAGACGTGCGGCTGTGGAGAGAAAGGAGTTTCTGCCGGCTGTCCCCGCGGGGACCCGCAGCCGCCGGGGGTGTCCCTCCCTCACAGCCTGGCGTCGGTGGCGGGCTGCGACGCAGTCCTGCCCGGGCGTTCTTGGCAGCCCCCGGGGCAAGAGGCCTGTCAAGCTTCAGGGAGGTCGGCAGCGGCGTTTCCAGAGCAGTCGCGTCCCGTTGGCTCTCCTGCTTCCTTCCCTAGGCCGGGAGAAAGGAGGATGTCCTCGAAAACAGGTACCTGTCGGTTGCCTGAAACCAGGTTTCTGGTTTCTGCGGGATGAGAACTGGGCAGCTCGACAAAGCGGTGCACTGGCTTGCACACCTGAGGCAGGGATGACAAGGGGGGAACTGGGAACAGTTTTCTAGCTGCCTCCCAGCCTGTTCTCTGAGTCGGCTGATGACTGCTGCCTCTCGGCTTGAGGCGGAGATCTCTGTCTGTGGCTTTCACAGAACCATTGAGGTTTTTGGGACCTTTGATATCATCGAGTCCAAGCCCTCCTGCTCAAGCAGGGTCACCCAGAGCAGGTTGCCCAGGACGTGTCCCCTCAGGTTTTGAGTGGACTCCAAGGGTGGAGACGCCACAACTTCTGTAGGCAACCGGTTGCAGTGCTTGACCACAGTTGCTGTCAGAAAGTTTTTTCTTGTGTTCAGCTTTAATTTTGTGTTTTGCGGTTTGTGCCCTTTGCGTCTTGTCCCGCCATAAGGCACTGCTGAGGAGAGCCCGGCTCCCTCTTCTTCATTCCCTCCCATCAGGTGTACATTGATAAGAGCCCCCGAGCCTTCTCCAGGCTGAACAGTCCCAGCTCTCCCAGCCTCTCCGCATATGAAGAGTGCTCCAGTCCCTTCATCCTCTTTGTGGCCCTTTGCTGGGCTCACCCCAGTGAGTCCCAGTCTTGTCCTGCGGAGCCTAGTCTGGACGGAGCACACAGGCCTCAGCAGCCCTGAGCAGAGGGGAAGGATCACCTCACTTGAGCTGCTGGCAAAACTCTTCCTAATGCAGCTCAGGGTGTTGTTGGCCACCTTCAGCGCGAGGGTGCAATGCTGGCTCGTGGTGGCTAACTTCAAGCTTAGTTCTTGATTACCTTTCAGAGGCAGGCCCATTATTATAGTCTGGCAGCTTCTTTCTTTCATGGAGCATAGCTTTTAAAAACAGAAGATTCATGTCTGTACTTAATATTCACAAGTATGTGGCAGAGAGTCCCAGATCCAGCGTTGTGGTTGGAAGTGTTTATGCTCACCTTTCCCCTTCCATGGCGACGTACAGACCATGTGAAATCATCTCCCTTGTTGCCTTATATTCTACCCAATTCCCAGATGTATTTCATGCAGAGATTATAATGGGAGAAGTCTGAAGCCAGTTCTTTTCCTGCTCATCCAGATGTAGTCCTTTCATTCCCTACCCCCCATCAGTTTCTAGTCACAATAAAACTGCTGGACATGAGTGAAGAATGAGACCAGGATCCAGAATGCTTTCTAATCTCTTTTAGCCAAGGCGTGAGTTGTAGATTCATAAAATACAAGGCCAGAAAGGGCTATTTCATGGTCCAATCTGGCAGTTCTCTCTTAGTCCTGTGTCTTGCCCCAGCAGTTATGCTATTCCAGAAAAGATTCAAACAGTTAATAATTCTACAATAATTCTATTCTTGATTGCAAAATTAAACCAGTCAGGCATCAACTTCAAGCCGTCTGTCATTTTTTTGCGATTACTCTGTCAGAGTGAAGAGCTGAGCATTCAGTCTGAGCATTCCCCCCCCCCGGGAAGGAGTTTGCCTGCTGTAGTCAGACCACTTCTTGATCTTTTTTTTTCGTTTTGGACAAGCCCTTTTGCTTGTAAGTCCTCATGGGGCATTTGGATTTGGGTTTTCTTGGGGTGCTATTGAGAGTTGAGCTATTGGAATCTCCAGGTGATGCTGATCAGCTCCAAGAGCACTATTTTGTGTGTGAAGCCAGGACTGTTTTTCCCCACGTGCACCACTTTGTACCTCTCTGCCATTTTATTGCTCCACGACCGAGTCTTGTAAGATCTTTCTATGGTTCTTTGCTACCTGCCCTTCTCCTTGTGCCAGTAATCTTGTAGGATTGCAAGCTTTCTCATCTTGCTGCTCATGCCCCTTTCCCTGTCACGTCACGCTGTTTTTCTCTTTAACTGCTTGTTGGGCTTACTAGAAAAGCAGAAAGCCTAATACTGGAGTGAGTGCCTATTGTCATTTTTTAAATGAGACTTTGAAACATGAGTACAAATACAGATTAAGGGTATCTATCTTGTTGGCTTAGAGGGAGGTACTAAAACCCTGCTTTCTAATGAAATACTTGAGCAGCCATTTACAAGATTGTTTCCTTTTTGTGACTTTTGGTAAACTCAGTTCTTACCTGTTTGACTTATTTTTAGAACTGGAGCCGAGCGTGTTTGCCATACGAGTAAAGCAAAACATGGATTTGAAACGGTAAGCTACAGAATATTCAGAGACAATAGCATCTGTTTAGTCCTAGGTTCTTAAAGTGGCAAGCATAAAAATGCCTTCAGGTAACTTTTTTTCCCTTTTCACCTGCATCACCTGCATGGAGACATTTGTGATTCCTGCTCATCAAACTTAGCCATGGGATGAGTTTTACCGGGAACCAACACAGGCTTTTCTGACTGTGAAGCTACAAGCTCTAGGGGTGAGCTTAGCCTCTCGGAGCTGAACCTGAAGGTCGCCCTGCCTTGTCCTCAAGAGACTCTAGTCCTCTTTTACCTCACATGCTCCTTTGTGCAGAACTCCATGAAGGGCCGACAGTGGGTGCTGACACCTTGACACTGGCTTCGGTGCGAGTACTTGCCACTCCTCAGCAGTGTCCTTTCTCTGTGCAGATGGCCTTGCAGGCATCTCCCTCTTCTTGAAACAGTGTCATGTTTTTTTCTCGCTATGTCATCAGAAGGCAGATTTACGACCGGATTGTTCCAGAGGGATTGGCAGTTGCTTTCTAAACCCACTGTTCTCCAGAGACCTTGTCAGGAGGGCAAGATTCTTTCTCTTGTAGCCCACAAGCTAAAAGGCTGCTCTGACAGAGCTGCTGTTAGGCACACCCTTTAGGTAAGAGGGTCTTCCCTCACCCCCCTGTTCTCCTCCTCCTGGCTGTTGCCCATCCTCCCAGTGCATTTCATCCATTTTCTGGATCCCGATAGCCATTCTGCATTTAGTTCAAACCGCTGCCATGCTATTGCCTTCCTGGCCTCCTTCCCTCTCCAGCTCTTTGGAGACAGTCTTTTCCGAGGAGGCAAACTCATTCCTCTTGGGGTTGTCCACAAAGGAAGTTGCCTGGTGGTATAAAAGGAACAGCTTCTTCTCCCACTGTTCCTTGGGAGGTGAACAGTTGCATCAGATGCCCAGGTTTCTGCGTGTTTCTGCATGATGACGTGCTGCCCCCATTTCAGAAACCTTTTGGACCTCTCCACAACTGGCTGAGCCTTTACGCAAATATCGTCTGTGGGCTTGGTGCCTGCTGGCCAGGGCATGCTGCCTGCTTGCTGCTGTAGGACTGGTTTCAAAGGGCCAATCTCAGCATAATTGCTCTGCAGGGATCCCCTGCATATACAGTAGCCTGCAATCTCAGGTGCTGCTAGTTGCATGGTTACCTTCAGCCTGCACAGGTAAACTCCTGTATTGAAAGAGCCCTCACCTTGTTGTAAGCCCAAAACTTTCTTTCAGAAGAGGGGTTTTTGACAGGTTTGTTGGATTTTCAAGATAGGAAGGACACTGCCTGGTAACTCCTCAGGAGCCTTCAGTACAGAACTTCTCTAAAACAAGCAGGCTGATTTGTCTCCAAAACCTGTATCCCTTTTTTTCCCTTCAGCTTACCTTTGCAGGATTAGTGGCAGGTCTCTCTACGCATGCCCTTTCTGGCTTCTTTCCTCAGGTGCTCCAAACACTGGTGGGATAAGGTCATACTGTGAAACATGCTTTTTTTTTATTCCCCGCTTTGCCATAATTGCTGTCCCCAGAATGCCTCTGCTCCTTGTACAGTGGCTGAATTTCCCAAACATTAGGGTCCTTGGAAGCTGGAGCTCCAGGTTAGCATGTTGGACCCTGAGAAATGATGTGGTAGGTGGCAGGCATCACCGTAACCTCCTACTGTGTTAACTGATGTGGGAGGACGTGTCCTGAGCTCTTTCCAGGTAATCTGGAACTATGATGAGTGAATCATCAAGTCGGCAAATACCAGTTCAGGTGAGAAGAACCTTCTCCAGAAGAGATGCTTGTGCCACCATGACTCGTACCTGCAATTTGCACTAGTCAGGGCACTGTTACACTGAGAGGGAGCTCCAGACACAAACTGGTGTCTTTACGAATACCAGACCAGATGTCAGGAGCACCGCATGGAATCCTGAGCAGATGACCTCTCCCTCGTGTGCTTTTTTAGGAGATCAGAGCCAGGTGCTTCTGTGACATGCCTTCCATTTGGTTTGCTTTCCATTTGTTTTCTTCTGGTATTCAGAATGAGAAGAAAGATCAGGTTTAGAAAAAAAACATCTCAGTAGCACCTGTGCTTTCTCAGGATTCTTCTGGTCATTCCTCCAGGGCTCTTGTTCAGTTTATGAGCAGTGTATGACTTTGGATCCAAATCCAGCTGGTGTTTTAGAGTGCATCTCGAAAAGGGAAGGCTCTTGTTGAAACATGAAGGAAATCTGTCTGCTTAGTACACGTAGGACTGACTTTACAGCATTGGCACTCAATTCAGAAGGAGGAGCATGGAAGTGCTGCAGTCCCATGGCTGTTGAATAGATTGCATTTTCAGCTCTCACCCAAATGCCTTCCAGGCCTGCAATTTTGACAGGAGGCTGTCTGGTCAGGATGATTGGAGTTGAGCCTGTGCATCTTTCTGCTTACCAAGAGCACCAGTAGAAGTCCGAGGAAGAAAGAACTGGGAGACGCTCAGCCTGTCACTGCAGATAATTTTCCTACCTTAGTTAATGCTCTGAGACTAAACTGCAAAGCTCTCTGGCCATCTAAAGTTTGGAATTTCACCTGAACCTGAGCTTAGTGCAAGAGAAGCACCATCAGGGAGGGAACTATTCTTATCTTATCTTATCTCTGTGACAAAGTTGTTTCACTTTCTCCTAAAGAAGCTTACATGGTGGTTTTGTTGTTTGTGGTCCTTTGTATTGCTGATAGCCTTGTGAATGGGTATTCCTGGTTCACCTCTTGCTTCTGGCACTTTTCACTTTTGTCCCTGCCCTGTTACTCTGCTTCCTATGAGTGTGTCTTAGCAGGGCTTATGTCTAGGGGCCTGTATTGTCCAGCAGCTGTTATTTCCCACAGCACCTCTGTCGATGTTTTTTAAAATCTCTGTCTGTGCCATAGCTGGTGTTCCTCTTTCACTATCTGCTATATTAAAGTCTAGTCAATGAATTCCAGCTTTATGTTAGGCCTGGGAATGTCCTGAGGAGGGAGGGGCAGAAAGATATTGGTGAAGAAGGTCCTCATAGTAGCAGGAAAGAAAATAAAGTCACAGAACAAGAGAGCAGACCCTGCCTTTTAGTTCTTCAAGCAAGCAAGGAAAGAAACAAAGATCTGTAGAATAGAATTTTACATGGTGTGAAAGTTCTTGGGTTCCTTTTCCTTTCAGAATTCCTCCAAAGAAGATGAGCGTGAGTTTAGTCCAGCATCCCTTACTGTGGGCTGTAACCGGGTGAGTTTGTGTAAGGAAGGAATTCCTGGCTTGTTTCATTCGAATTGGTCATATGAAGTCAAAAGCTGCAAGGATGACATTGGTAATAGTTTTCCTTTAAAAGTGGTGTTTGGTATTTTCCAGCACGTGAGACTAGGAATTAGAACCACCAAAGAGCAGTAGGTCAGCAATGTTTTTGGCTGTAAACAATTCCCACCCATGGAGCCAGGCTACATAGCTCTTTCAGAGCTGGGCTGTGAGATGGGAGCCTACCTCCAAACCAGTCTGCACTGTGATTGCTTTGAAAGCTCCCAGACGTGATGTCAGTCAGAGTCTGGACCGACCTCTCGGTTTCAGGGTCTGCCGTTGGGTGTGCAGGGAGTGTGGAGAGAGCGAGCTTGTGTTTTTGTTCTTGCTGCTGTTTCTGACAGGGGCGCCTGTGGGATCTAACCTTGAACAAAGAACAGGAACCGGTCAGGCTGAGGGTGCGGTGCAGCTACTGCAGCAACTGGACCAAATGGTAAACAAAGGAAACATGGAGTCAGAAGGAAGAGGTCTGTCCAGGTTCTGGAGAAGGTACGAATACTGCAGCTACGAGCAGATGCAGTCCTGGCTCTGTCCGAGCCTGTGCCTGATTCTGGCAGTTCAGGTGATTCTACATTCTCTTGAAGAATGGGTCCCTCTTTTCTGTGGTTAAACAAAAAAGTCTGTCAAGGCAAAGGAGCATTCAGGGGTGTCCTTTTGTCTTGTGGTAAGGTGCAGCATTCCCAGGAAATGTTCCTCTTCTGGGCTGTCTTTGGGGAAAAAACTCCTCACGGGGGAGGGGGGGCTTGAGGGGTGGGGGGTTGGGGGGGTGTTACTGACCTCAGTCACAGCCCTCATAGGATGTGGCTTTTGTCAGCTGTGGAGTGCCATCTTCAGCCCTGTTTCTAAAGGACTTTTACACACTCCCCCCTTCTCGAGGGGCCTTCCTGGGAGGGACCTTCAGTCCCCTTAAGGCAAGTATGGCCTTTATTTGGCCACTTAGCAACTGTGGCCTTTGTAACTTTGACTCCCAAAGACACCATTTTAAACCGAAATGAAAGTAGCCCCTCCCCACCAACAGTTGCTGGGCATTGCTGACTAAAGGAGTGCTCTAAAGCTGTCGAAACAAGAGTGGTCTGTTCACTGCACAGCCCATGTTGAACGTTGGCAGTAACTGTTTGATAGGTGGGTTAGTTTTGGAAGGAATAAAACTCCTTGTTAATCATAATGTATGCCAGTCCCCTTAACTATTGAGACTAGACCGTTACGGCACAGGTTGTTCTTTACGTTTCCTCTACTTTTTTGGTCTTCCTCTGTATTATTTTGTGCTGGGGATGTGTCTTTCTGGTGGACAGAAATTACCTTGTTGTCACAATTCTCAGAGAAGTACTTCTCTGCAGAGAAGAAGAAATAATGTGGGTTTTGTTGTTGTTGTTGTTTCCCCAGCATAATCTTCTCACCACAACAGCATCTCTTTGTTGGAAAGAACTGACCTGGAAGTACTAATGGTTGTGGAAAGGTAAACTTGTAGCATGAATGTCGGGTTGTATTGTTTCTTTTGTAATTCAGCTTTACACATTGCTTGTCTCCGCTATTAAATGCTTTAAAATGAAATTCTACTTTGTTTATGTTTTCAAATTAATATACTGAAGATGTTGGGTTAGAATGTCTTTTTCTTCACAACCTAGAGGTTTTGGAAAAAGTGTGACAAGCTTTACGATTTTGATCCTTGAGTGTCATAAATCGGGAATTTTACATTTGAAAATCACTGTATGAGACTCTAATAAAACAAGCATCAGCTTGGCACTGTGTGTTATTTTAATCAGTCTTACCCTGGCAGAAAACACTCCTTCCCTCCAAGAAGAAGTAGTAGAGGTTTCTAGTCTTGGATGGACTGCTGCCCTATGCTTCACAGCATTAAAAAGGTCAAAATTGGTGAAAATGTTTTGGATTAGATTTTACCACTCTGCTACAAGTGGTGTAATTATTTATGCCTTTGATAGGTAGTGGGATGAGGCTGGGAGTTAAGATTTCAGATGTGCCTAGGGCATGCTCAGGCAGCTTTTTGCCATCACGCTAGCGCATTTGCAATAAACCATCATTCTTCAGCCCTGTCCCAAGCTGAGGCACCGTCAGCACCTACACGCACAATGCTGGTCTAACACATAACACTGTGTTACTGGTTGTTACTTTAGCAGTAGCAACGTGTGGCTGTCTGACGGGGTAACGTGTCTGGCAGAATGAGGCGATGTTCTAAAAGAGTCAGATGATAATGCAACACGGGGTCTGTTTGGCTTGTTCCCACCGTGGTGCACAGATTATCCACCCTATATGCCTCTGTATTCATTCCCGCACTCCCATCAGCAGTGAAAGAATGCTTTCCCTCCAAGAAGAAATGGGGTTGAGAAACTGGTTCCATTTACGGCGTTCTCCTCAGTCCTGTCCCACAAACCGTGGTACAGGCAGAGTGCACCAGGGTTCGGTCCCTTCTGCTGGGGGGCTGTACAATGAGATGAACAGCGGTGAGGACCAGGGAATGGCTAGAGAGTTGACCAGATGGAGAACAAGCCATAAATAAGGGAAGATATCCATGAGTTGATCTTCTTTAGCACTGGTTCTGTCAGGAGCGGGAGGATGTCCCACTTCCCTGATCTTAGATGCAGCTGCATAAGAAAGGGCCTTTACCCTGCAAGAGCTGGGCTGGCTGAGGCTACAACCTACACACAAAGACATTTTGATGTCTCAGTCCAGAAAATGCCATTACAGAATTACGGGCAAGATGTGCATCCATTTTGGAAAATCATTTTAGACGATAAAGAACATGGGTTAATGAAATCTAAACAAAAATGTTTTTTATTTTAACTGGGATAGGCATTCTTTTGACTTTGAGAAAGCACCTTGTTCTTTAAAGCAGTGGCCACCTTCTAAAAGGAAAGGGAAAGGTACTTAAAAAAGAACAAGCAGAAACAAGCAAGCTCTTCCCTCTCTTCCCCTTGGCATCCCATAAACCCTGGAAAAAGCCACACACTTGCATCTGTTGTCCTAAAAGCGGATTCGGTACACGGTGTGCAAGAGAACAATCTCACACAGGCGGGAGAGATACTGTTTTATTCTGCGCAAGGTGCTCCGTGGACTTTGCACAAATCAAGCAGGCTGGATTCATCAGTTGTGTCCCTTTTATGCAGTAACAATTGCATCTAATTTATTAAACTACTCCTACCTAATACATATTCAAACTATCTGATGCATGTGCGTAGCATTGTGTAACCCTGATGCATCGGATGCCTTCTCCGCACGCGCGGGGGTCTCGGCTGGCCTTCGGTGGTCTTTTGAGGAGTTATCCCCTCCTCACTTTGACCGCTCAGTCGCTCTGTATCGGGTCAGCACTCCATTTTCCTGCCAAGAGGGACGCGCCATCCATGAGGAAGAGCAGAAAGGATCAGCTCTGGTGCTCCAGGTGAGGCACCGTTAAACAGGAAGACTAGAAAAGATCAGACTGATCTTGGCTAACTGACTAGATTTAAACCAGGACTTTCTAACCTACCACAGGGTTTTCTGTATCTGACATCACTTCCAGCGGTACCTGGGCTCGTGGCACCGGTCCCGTATTGCTGGCACTGGTGACTGTGGACCTTGATGCTCCTAGCTGCTGAAGTCAGCGTGATCAGGCCGGAGAGCTCGTGGGTGAGGGAAGTCGGAACTGGGAAAGGCTTCTCCGTTTTTCCTCCTCCCGCAGGACATTTTTGTGCTACTTACCCGCTCCCTCCCCAAAAGGGGGGATCTCCTCTGCCCTGGTGCTGCTTGTCCTGCTGCTGGCTTTGCTTTATTAGCGATTTACTTTCTTGGGGAGGATAAGTTTGTATGAAAATACTGTATAGACACCCGGTGCTCCTCCGATTGATGGTTGCTGTTACGGCTTGTTGGCAATTACAGTTGCACTAGAGAGAGAGAGAGAGAGCTACCTCACTAGATGCACAGTGTCCGTGTCCCTCCCGGACCCCGGCCCCCCCCCCCCCCCCCCCCGGCAATCTGTGGCAGAGCGGAGCGGTTCAGGGGAGGAAGCCCCCATGGCCGTGTGTCGCAGGGGAGGCGAGGGACCCCCCTTTGTCTGCCGCCTCGCCCCCCCCGCCGGGGCAGCTCCCCAGGGCTTTGTGCAGCGTGACGCCGCTGTCAGTCAGTCCCCCCCCCGCTGTGAGGGCAGCGCTGTCAGTCAGTCCCGGGGCGGACCAAAGGAGGTCCTCCCGTGCCCCCGCCACAGGGGGGTCGCCGCCAGGACAGAGCCAGCCCCGGCCCCGGCCCCGGCCCAGCCCTGGGGCTCTCCTGCTGCCCTTCCCGGGCACCAGCGCAGCCTGCCGGGACAAGGGGACCCGAGGACGGACGGACGGACGGACGGAGCGGCGGGTGGCTCCCGGCGGAGAGAGCTTCCTCCAGAGGAGAGCCCTCGTCTCCGGGAGCTTCCTTGGAGCAGCCTGGGGCCGCTGCCCGGCTGTCACTGCGGCTGGCAGTCGGTCGCCGAGGCGAGCTGCCCCGGAGCCGGCCCGGCCCGCAGCGGAGCGGAGCGGCAGGTCTCGGCCCGGGGGCAGCGCTGTTGCCGAAATCCGGAATAAGACTCCTTGACGGCAATGAGAAGTTAAGAAGCAGGCACTCCTTTATTGCAGCGCTGGGCACACAGGGGATCACTCCACCTAGTGTGTGCACCTGTCTGGTTTAATCATGCAGGTTAAATACACACCTGTTATACATAGTCACTAAATTTCTGGGAAATGTCATACATAATCATCAACTGTCCGACAAATCATTAGCATATGTAAATGTCCCTTTACACAGGCGTGGTGAAGTCTCTGGTGGTCTTCAGGAGCCCTCTGGTGGTCTTCCGTAGTCTTCTTCACTTTGTCCGAGAGTTGACCTCTCTTATGTGATTCTGCGCAGTACCATTTTCGCCATCATGTATTAGATTGACATAAAAAGTACATTCAATGTTAATTCTTGAATTTAACGTTTCTAGTGATTGGCCCTCAGTCACACCACCTTATCAATATTCTTATACTAAAACATTCATTGGTTAATCTTACTTAATGCCACTAACTGGAACCTTGATCAAAGTGGGGCTTCTAAGCAACAGAACTAAGGTCCACAACGATCTCTCTTAGTTTCTTAGGACAAAACACTACAAACTAACTAATCGGTTGAAGTTTCTATGGTTAACCAATCTTAGACAATACTTATTTCTTATGACTGTATACAGCACATTTTGTACGTTCCTAAGTTTCGACGAGTACATTGCGAGCTTCAAACCCCTATATTCTACAGTCTTCACCTTTTGATCGAACCCAGTTTATATAAAATTTTAACTTACCAGAATATTTGTAACAGCGCCACCCCCAGCCCTTTCCGAAGCGGCCTGGGGAGCGCCGCGGCCAGAGCGGGCGAAGAGAGCCGGGGGCGGCAGTTGGCGGGGAAGGGCGGCGTGGCCCTGCCCGCTCCAGAGGGGAGTTCGGCCGGGGGAAGGAGCCAGGCGACGGTAGCAGAAAGCCACGTCCTCTGCGCTCGCCAGCAGGGATGTGGAGACCCAGAGAGAGCTCCCACGCAGCCTCAGGGCGTGCCAGAGCCTGGCCCTGGGAAGGGCTGGCAGGAGCGGGACCAGCCCTGTGAGGTGGGACCGAGGGGACGACCTGCTCAGCTCAGCTCAGCTCAGCTCAGCCCAGCTCAGCTCAGCTCAGCCCAGCCCACCGGCAGAGCTCCGGGAGGCAGCAGGAAGGGGAAAGCACACCCGGGACTCTGAGAGCCTCTGGCTGCTGGAACCGTGCTCTGCCCTCCCCGAGGCAGACACAGGAGCCAGAAAGCACCCGAGAGCCGGGGGACCCTGGATCCTCCCGCCGCCGGGGGGAAAGGGAAAGGGGAAGGGAAAAAAGGGAAAAGGAAAAAAGGGAAAAGGGGGAAAAGGAAAGGGAAAAGGAAGGGGGAAAGGAAAAAAAGGAAAGGGAAAGGGAAAAGGAAAGGAAAAAGGAAAGGGAAATTGAAAGGGAAAAGGAAAGGGAAAGGAAAAAGGAAAGGGAAAAGGAAAGGGAAAAAAGGGAAAAGGAAAGGGAAAGGGAAAAGGAAAGGAAAGGAAAAAGGAAAAAGGAAAAAAGAAAAAAGAAAAAGGAGGCCAGGCTGGGGGCAGCAGGCGAACCCCCTCCTCCCCTTCCCAGGTGCCTCTCAACAAGACGCATGAGGCTCCGGAGGTGGAAGGCCAGTCCAGGGAGGACGTGGAGCTCGGGCCAGCTGTGCCAGAGGTGTTGCCATGGTCAGAAAGGCCTACCCCTGTATTACGACCGCCTCCCCAAGGAAGCCAAGATGGCTTAGGGGTGTGGGTGACTCCCTTCTGAGGGGAACAGAGGGTCCGAGATGCCAGACAGAGCCTCCTCTTAGGGAAGCCTGCTGCCTCCCTGGGGCCCGGGTTCAGGGCAGCACTGGGAAACTTCCCAGCCTGGGACGGCCCACGGGCTATTGCCCACAACTGCTCTTCCGCCTGGGTGGCGACGAAGCTGCAACGCGTGGTCCAAGGGCGATCGAAAGAGACTTCGGGGCCTTGGGATGGTTGGGAGGGGAATCTGGAACACGGCTTATTTTTCCCTCTCTCCTTCCAGTTGCGGGCAGCGACACTGGAAGAAAGAGGTGGACCTGGTCTCTTAATACGTGGGTTGTGGCTGGTGTCCCCGCCAGAGTTTTGGGTTTTTCGATAATAGGGTGGCCGGCACGGCCCCAGGCCTGCTGGTGTCAGATGGGCTTCGCCTTTCTCAAAGGGGGAAGGGGGGTCTTGGCTCACGAGCTAGCGGGGCTCATTGGCAGAGCTTTAACCTACACGCGAAGGGATGTTATGGAGGCACACACAGTCAAATCCAACAGGTGTTAAAGCTCAGCTTTATTCTTTAGTAAAAAGTTAGTTAGAACTCCAGTAACATTTTGTAAACCACAGGCTCAATGATGTAAGGGGAATTAATACTACACAGCCGACTTAAGAATTTTTAAGATTTAAAATGATGACTCAAAATGTGCGTATCACTCACCTAAAAGTTGAGGGCTCTCTACCTTGAGGAGTTACCTCAGGCAGCGTCCCGACCCAAGGAGGAGTCTCTGACTGCAGATCCGCTGCTCTTGGGAGGACTGATTCCAAAATGTCCTCCAGCGGGATCCTCTTTATACCCTTGTCGAATCTGATCTGCGATCTCTGGTACTGAAAGCAGAGGTCAAAAGACTGGGAGATGCCTGGGAGTCACAGGTGGATCCCGGAGGGGAGAGCTTCCTCCAAAAAATAAAAAATCTCAAGGATAGCTTCCTTGGAGGACGCTGTGGCTGCTACCTGGGATCTGATGTCCCTATAAGAAAAGGAGAAGGGTGAATGTTAAATTTCCCTGAGCAGAACTAGCACAACAGTCTAGGGGAAAAAAAAAAATCAAAACTGGGACTATAACAGTGTAGGAGACTGAGCCGTTTGTCAGACAGGGCTCTGAAATTTAATAGAAGCCATTAGGGCATGTGGAGAACTAGGGGTAAATTGGTAAACTGGACTAAAAGTGCAAGAATGCAGGCAGAGACCTGATAAGCATCCCAGTGATTTTGGGGGACTCAGACAAGCTCTGCTAACAAAATTTTAATGATGCACTTCCAATTAGTGTCCTTGTAGGTCAAATGGCCCCTGATAGCAGAAATTAAAAAAAAAAAAAAAAAAAAAGAAAAAGAGAAAAAAAAGAAGAGGAGCAAAGCAACAAGAGGATGATTTATTGGCAGTCGCTTTTGCAAGGAGTTTACAAGTGAGATAAGGATTAGGAAGAAAGATGATCAGGTACAGGGTCTGAACTAAGACCTAGAAAAAGAGAAGGAGAATGTGAAGGAACACTAGAAGAAAATGTTACTATTGTGGAAACCTGGGATATGTGCAGCAAGAAAAATATTTTTCTAAACGTGTCCCTGAATGACCAGGGAAGTTAATGGATGAGGTAGTGCCTTTGGCTACAGTGGTCAAGAAGAAGAAAGAGTTAAGGAAGAGGGATGTTAAAGGAAAGAGGAATCAAGTGTATTTGTGGCTGTGCTGAGAGAAGCCTTTGAAGTAAGCAGGGGGAGAGGACTGATGGGGACCAGAGGAACCTCTCCCAGCAGAACCTCTGGTTAAAGCAAAGCTGGGAGATGAGGAAACAGATTTTTTAGTCAACACCGGGGCTACATATTCGGTCTTAAATACACTAGAAGGAAATGTAAGTAACAAAAGCATAAATGTCATTGGTGTGACAGGGACTCGTGAGACCTGGCCATTTTTCAAATCCCTGAAATTTAAACTTGGAAAACAATGGGTTACTCACCAGTTTTTATATTTGCCAAATTCTCTGAAAACTTTACTGGGTAGAGATTTACTTGAAAAGGTAGAAGCTGAAATCAGATTCAAGGATGGGGAAGTTGAAATTTTAATCCCAGAATCTAAATATGTCGAAGCCATAGCCTTGTTGTTACAGGATACAAACCCCAAAAGGGACAAGATACCTTGAGAAATAGAAGATGCAGTGATCCCCATCGTTTGGGCAGGAGAAGTTCCAAGAAGGTCTAAGAGAGCAGAACCAGTAAGAATTGATCTAAATCTAGGATCGTCACCTGTAAGAATTAAACAATACCCTTTAAAATTAGAAGTGAGAACTGGCTTGGTACTAATAGTTCAAAAATTCTTAAAATATAAGTTGCTAATAGAATGTGAGTCAAAATATAATACACCTATCTCACCAGTAAAGAAAGCTAATGGAAAAGATTACTGTTTAGTCCAGGATCTTAGAGCAATAAATCAGAGAGTACAAGATATACATCCAGTTGTTGCAAACCTGTGTACGTTACTAAATACCCTCACCATTGGACAAAGCTTTTTGCTTTTGAATGGGAAAATCCTGAACCAGGGCAAAAGACACAATATACTTGGACAGTTCTACCACAAGGCTTCAAGAATAGCCCAACTATTTTTGGAAATCAGCTGGTGAATGAATTAGAGATTTAGAGAAAAGAAAACGGACAGAGAACTGTATTACAATATGTAGATGACATCTTAATTGCAGCGGAATCTTGGGAAATTACTGTGTGTGTACCACACACGGTAGTCACAGTTTCGGAACAAAAAGGGGGGCATTGCTTGTCCCTCAGCCGTATGCTGAAATACCAAGTGGTACTACTAGAACAAGATGACATCAATCTCAAGACCACTTCAGTTACAAATCCTGCAGTATTCCTCTCCAGTGATTGAGCGGAGAGTTCACTAGAACACGATTGCTTACAAACTGTAGAGGAAATATATGCTAGCAGTCCGGATCTTAAAGACGTTCTGTTAGAAAATCCAGACTGGGAGTTATATACTGACAGCGGTGGTTTTGTTTGCGATGGGAAGAGACTGTCAGGATATGCTGTGATGGCCTTAGATGGCATAGTAGAGGCATGAGCCTTATCTCCCAAAACATCAGCCCGAAAGGCAGAACTAATAGCCTTTTAACTCAAGCATTGGAACTGAGTAAAGGGAGAAAGGTTAATATCTGGACAGAGTCTAAGTATCCTTTTGGAGTTGTACATGCCCATGGAGCCATCTGGAAAGAGAGAAGACTACTATCAGCACAAGGAACTGAAATCAAGCGTGCTGCACAAATACAAGAACTATTACAGAGCATTCAAAAGCCGATGGCAGTAGCAATAATGCATTGCAAAGCCCACAAAACCGGAAAAAACCCACCAGAAATAGGTAATCAATTGGCACATGAAACTGCCAAAGAGGCTGCAGAAACAGGCATCATGGCATTATTACCAGAAAAATAAATAACTTTACTGGAAACACCACCTAAATATGATAGTAAAGATGCTAACTTAATAAAGGCCTTACAGGCACAAGAACAAACAGATGGGTGGGCTGTCACACCCACAGGGCAAATAATAATCCCACCCTCATTAATGAGAGAAATTGCTAAACGAGTACATAATAAAGAACATTGGGGAACTGAAAATTTAGTAAAACATCTTCAAAAGATAGTTATAAGCCGAGCAATGACAGAAATTATCCAATCTATCATGGAAAAATGTGAAATTTGTTGTAAAAATAATCCAAATACCAGTAATAAAATAATTTTGGGGGGTTACAAAAGGAGGAAATTCCCCAGGAGACTATTGGCAAATTGATTTTACAGAACTGCCTAGAAAAGGGGGATATAGATACATTCTTCTTCTAGTTGATACTTTTACTGGATGGCCAGAAGCTTTTCCCTGTCACACCAACTAAGCTAGAGAAGTAACTAAAATCTTGTTGAAAGAAATTATCCCGAGGTTCAGTATCCCTTTAGGAATGTCCTCAGACAGAGGACCACATTTTGTTGCTGAAGTTATAAAACAGTTGAGTGAAAACTTAGCCATAACATGAGATCTCCATAGCCCTTATAGGCCACAATGAAGTGGAAAAGTAGAAAGAATGAGCTATACACTTAAACTGCAGATCGGGAAAATATGTCAGGAAGCATCAATGACTTGGATACAAATGCTACCTTTAGCGCTGTTAAGAATTAGAATACAACCTCGTGGTAAAAACAGCTTGAGCCCTTGCAAGTTACTTTATGGAAGGTCTTACCAGGCCCCACATATACCAGGAACAATTCACATTAAAGGGGAAATGGACTTGAAAAATTACTTAATGTCCTTGGGAAAGACTTTACAGGAATTGCAAAAGTATGTGACGACAAGCAGGCCCTTGGAACTGGATACACCAGTCCATCCATTTCAACCTGGAAACTTGGTCTGCATCAAGTTGTGGAATTCGGAGCTGCTAACTGAAAAGTGGAAAGGACCATTCCAATTACTCTTGACAACTTACACAGCTGTCAAGGTCCAGGGGAAAGGCCCGTGGATTCATTATTCCAAGATTAAAAGGGCTCCAACCTCATGGACAGTTGAACAAGAGTCTCCCCTTAAATGGAAATTGAAAAAGTTATGACTGATTTTTATGACTTGTTTGTAACAATTACGGTAGCAATGAGTCAAGTGTGCCAGATACCATCTTGGGATCAGAACCTCCATTTAATCTTAACACAGAATATAGCTCGAATACTCCACAAAAGTGATTGTTGGATTTCTACCCAAATGCCAGCCTCCGGACAAAGCTAAGTTCTACCCTTGATAGGAGTGCCACTGCCAATAAATGTATCATTATTTAACAATCCACAATATGGTAAAGGACATCCAGACAATGCATGGTGGCCAAGCCTCTCTGGAAAAAGACAAGAAGGAAGGTTATAAGTTACCATCACAAAAGATAACCTGAATTCCACTGTATGCTTATATGGGCCAGGTAATGACTCTCTAAGTTCCTACACCCTTAAGTCTGGAGAAGATGGGTGTGATGATTACACTGCTAGATGAAATGACAAAAGTTTTGTAGGATGTTTCCCAGGATGTACCAGGACCAGATCATATTGGAGGCCCGCACTAAGTCATACGGACACATCAAATCACTTTGGCCTCCAAGTCCCAGAAGGAAGCGGTTGGTATTGGTTATGCGGAACACGTGCTCGAAAAGTACTACCTCCCAATTGGCAAGGAGCATGCCCATTAGGAGCCGTAGTCCCCAATATAACAGTAATTGACAGATTGCATGAATAGAGCGAATGGGTAAAAACTTTTCTCAAACAAACCAGGAAGGTTCATAATCCCATTATAGATCATTCCTCAGGATTCCATAGTTTTGCCAGATGGTTTATCCCTTGAATTGGAGTTAGTGAATTGGAAAAGGCAATAGTAAATACATCACCTGTTATAGAGGACATTGAAAACAGAACCACCAGTGCCATACAGGCATTATAAATTGAAATATCTAGTTTGTCTCATGTAGTAATGCAGAATCGAATGGCCCTTGACTTACTACTGGCTTCACAGGGAGGTGTTTGTACAATTGTTAATACGAGCTGCTGTACATACATAGATCAAAGTGGCAGAATTTCTACTCATCTAACAGAGATTTGGAAACAAACAAAGATCTTACATCAGGTTACGAAGGACAATACGTCCTGGGGATTTGAAGACTTATGGCACAAACTTACCTCATGGCTACCTAATTGGATTTGGTTGAAAAATCTATTCATTATTGCAATAATTGTAATCTGTGTGTGCATCTTAGCCTGTGTAATGATTCAGTGCTGTAGCTGTTATAACCAAGTGTACATGAAAATTAAGACTGGGTATTGAGGCTTTGGATTTGTAGGTCCAAAGTCTCAATAAAAGGGGGGGAGTTGATGCCTTGAATAAAGGCATGAGAAGGAAAACTTCACTGTATCGCTGGAAAACTTCACTGTATTGCTGCAGTGACGAACGTTTGCTTGCTTGAATAACTTTGAAATTTTGGTATGTACTAATTAGATAAGAAAACCTTGAGCTTTGTCAATGGTATGTGCTAAAGTCACCAGCAGACAGGAGGCCTCGGGCCTGATATGCGTCAACAGAGAAGAAGTCTTGGGCCTTGATGATAAGCTTTTGAGTTCTGCTGAATTTTTGTAATTAAAACTTGCCAAGGCCAGCTGACTAGGAAAAAGAGATGACCCGCCCTGTGTATGACCAAAGGGCGGGCACTATGTAAATGGTAATAGGAATTTGTATATGACTGGAACAATATAAATTTTGCTTGCTGTAGGTAATGGTGTGCAAGCTAGGTGGAGCAATCCCCCATGCACCCAGCGCTGCAATAAAGAATGCCTGCTTTCTAAAACTCCAAAATTGAGTCTTAGAGAGGTTCTTCGACTGGCTTTTTCACTAACAGTCTTGCCACACCCGATGAGGAGAGGAGAACTGAGTGGACTCCAGTGCGCACCGACCCATTGATCGGGGACTCCATCGGCTCCTCTCCTGCAGTCAGGAGGTAAGCGCACAATGGTGCAAGCGCAAAGCAAGCAAAGCGCTGTTGGAAAAGAGATATTTTCTGATAGATAAATAAGGGATGAAGGAAAAGTCTTTTGGAGAGTAGCAAGCATTTGGGGACATTTTGTCCTGTTTGGGCTCTCTGTAAGATGCATCAGGAAAGTTATGCAGCAGGAGCATAATTTCCTTCCTACACATTGATTTGTAACAAAGGGAGACGTCCCTCGTTTTGGTGTATGAAACACTGGGTTCGTTTCTACACATTGTTTCTGTAATGAAGGGAGACGTCCCTCATTTGCTGTACAGAACGCTGGTTTAGAATCCGTACCGATATGGGCAATGCGACTTCCCAGGAGACTCCCCTTTGTTCTCCCTTAGGATGCATCCTGAAAAATTGGAAAAAGTTTGGAGAGGATCCCCTAAAGAAAGATAAATTAAAAGCTTATTGTGCACAATGGTGGCTGATGTATGAATTGGAGGATGGAGAAAATGGCCAGAGAATGGATTGCTGAATTATAACACTATTTTACAATTGACGTTTTGTAGAAAGATGATAAATGGGGTGAAGTTGCGTATGTTGATTTGTTTTTTAAGATGTGATCATGAAAACTGTAAAAACATAGATTGTTGATGGATGATGCTTATAGAATGTATTAGCAGAAAGTATTAATGGAAAGGGAAAGAAAGAATTGTTGTATTGGAAAAGAATGTAAAAGGCAGTGTGTTAAGGATGGTGGGGAGGCTGAAGATGTGCAGATGTTGGTCCCAGAGGGGAATCTGGTAAATGTAGAAGGAAGGGATGAGAAAAGGAAATCGCAGGATAGTAGTGATTATCCTTTCTATTATTGTAGTATGCATTGCCATTAGTTGTGTTAAAAGAATGATTGTAAGATCTATCTCTCAGGTAAGGGTTCACCTAGAAACTGAGGAATACATAACTCTACCAAAGCAGACAGACACAACTTATACCAATACATTGGTCAAGGAGGACATACATATGGTTGAATTGTGACTCAGGTCACAGGGTGGATTGTATGGATTGTCCGGCTCATAGCTCCCAAACAAGTTTCACCATGTCTAGTGCACACAGGCGGCTCATGGGGGGTTACAAAAGCAACCCAGCCTTGGGTTGCCTTGAGGCCCTGTCTCTCTGCAGAGACGACTCACTCACGGGGAGCTGTGTAGATAGCTTAGCCCTGAGTTGTCTGACAAGCCCTAAACTAAACAGGGCGGTGACTGAACCATTCAAAGAACCAAAACCTGAATTGAGCCTTGGAATCCCTTAACAAATAGTATGCCCTGAGTCTCAATCCAGCCACTATTCAGTTGCCCGAGGAAGAAGGAACAAAAACCACCACCAACAACAAAACCCCCAAAAAGGGAAAGGGAAAGGTATCCTGTGCACTATTTTTGGAGCATGTCTAACTTGTGCGCAGGAGGAGGCACTGAAATCTGATATGGCAAAGATAATGGGTGCAGCCGATCTCATTGAAGCTACAAAATTCAGTGCACTAGAAACTAAAGTGACCAAAACTGCTTTAGAGGCAGGATTGAAAATAAGTGTGGCCTTCAGTGTTCATAATGGACAATTGGAGGTTGAAAAGACATTTTTGAAAGATGAATTAAATTCTGAAAGGGAGAAGAATAGAAAATTGCTCGAAAAATTAAATTTGTTGTTAGGAAGACCAGCCCACTTCCAGCTCAAGAGCAGGGAGTGAGAATTTTAGCCCAATCTCAGGGAGAACGAGGGGACAGCATCCCATTATACAAGCTCCCTTGAGACGGGCAATAGGGCTGGAGGGACAGCCAGTTTTTGTACATGTCCCGTTCACGACCTCAGATCTATTCAACTGGAAGCAATCAGTGGGGTCCTATCAAGAAAATGTGGACGCAATGCCCACCGAAAGAAAAATTATTTGCTGAATCCTCAAGGAAAATGGGGCCAGAATCAAATACTAACCTAATTATGCTAGGGACATCTGATACTGAGTAAAGGGGACTGGGGAGAATACTGAGATTTCCCCAGCCAATCCCCTGGTTCCCATAAAGCTGGGGAACAAAGTTACAAATTTCCTGATAGATTTCATAAAAAAAATTTCATTCCATAAAGCAGGGTTGCTGTTTTAGGGTGGTTTCGCAGATTCCCGAGAAGGCAAACACACACACTGACTATAAGGGGAAAAGCAAGCATTTATTAACTACAGACATGCATTATGCTAAGGGTATCTTGTAAAGCAAATTAACGTACCGACCTGAGGACTGTGAGGAAGATGGACCATCCATACATTCTTGTGCTGTCTTGCGCCATGATCTCAGCCCAGCAATCGGTAGGTGCTGGCTTTATGTGGGCGTCCCCACGGAGGCAATGGTGGCCTCGCTGTACACCAACCCCATGCTCTTCGGAAAAATCCCGGTAATTACACATTTGCAGAGGAATGGGTTTTGGCACACGTGGCCAGCGGGTGCCAAAACACTCCTCAGTTGCAACATAGGGAGCCTATGATGCATGCGCTCGCTGGCCAGGCACGCTGCACGAGCCATAGCCACCCTGTCTATTGGTTCATGGGCTTTGTACACGTGGCATATTGTCATAATCCAGCAGTCACGTGCCAACCATGCTCACAGATGGGCTGAACAAGTGTATTCCAGCAGACCACACCTACAGGATGAACCCCTGCCTGATGCAGAAGTAGAGCTCTTCACTGACGGCAGCAGCTCTATGCTGGAAGGAAAACGAAGAGCTGGATACGCAGTGGTAACAAATGCCCAATCACTAGAGACTAAGGCACTGCCTAGCAACACATCCGCTCAAAGGGCTGAATTAATAGCATTGATGCGAGCTCTAGAACTAAGTCATGGAAAAAGAGTAAATATATATATACACACAGATTCTGAATATGCATTTGGGGTGGTGCATGCAATTTGGGAGCAATTTGGAAGGAAAGAGGACTGTTAAACTCACAGGGAATGTCAATAAAATATGGGACTGAAGTTATGAGACTGCTGCAAGTGGTTCTCTTACCAAAGGTTGCAATAATGCATTGCAAAGCCCACCAAAAAGGAAATAGTGAAATTATAAAAGGAAATTGGAAGGCTGATTGTCTTGCTAAAAGGCAGCTCTAAAGGAGCCAAAATTTGAAGAAGCTTTAATTCCAGGGCCTCATTTAGAATTACCACCACCAAAATATACTGAGAAGGAAGATTAATTAGCAGAACAGACAGACTGCTCCAAAAATGGACAAGATTGGTGGATAACACCGTTAACGCCATTATTGATTCCTGAAAGAATGATGGAAACTTTGCTCAAGAGATTACATCAGGAGATGCATCCAGGAGAAGACGCATTGACAATAACTGCAAAAAGAAATTTTTTTGGACCAAAGATACAAAGGATAGCAGACATGGTAGTAAAAAAAGTGTACCATCTGCTGTGCTAATAATCCAAAAATTGGGAAAAAAGTTATAGGAGGAATTGTGAAACAAGGAATAACTCCTGGGGAATACTGGCAAATAGATTTTTCAGAGCTACCTAGCCATAACCAATATGAATATTTATTGATATTGGTAGATACCTTTTCTGGCTGGCCAGAGGCTTTCCCTTGCCATACCAACAAAGAGCTAGAGAGGTAATTAGAATCTTATTGAAGGAAATAATACCCCAATTTGGTATTCCAGAAGGAATCTCCTCTAATAATGGGCCTCATTTTATTGCAGAAGTCATGCAAGAGGTTTCTAAATTTTTACAGATTAAGTGGGAATTGCACACCCCTCGGAGGCCACAATTTCACAATTTTCACAATTTTCTTGACAACTGTGTCAAGAAAACACACCTTAAATGGGTAGAAATTTTACCTATAACTCTTTTACCAATTTGAGTAACTCCCAGGGTCAAAGAGAAAGTAAGTCGTTTTAAGGTCGTTTATGGGAAAGCATATCCCATGAATCTTTCTAACATCACAGGAAACCAAATGCATATAAAAGGGCAGGCTGATGTTAAAGAGTATTTGATTTCTCTTTCGCATACTTTATCTACACTACACAGGTATCTAAATCAGAAGGTCTCTCTCCTCTTGGATAAAGGCGGAAAGGACCTTACACCATGTTATTGAAATCCTGTACTGCAGCCAAAGTAGAAGGAATGGACTCCTGGATTCATTACATGCGAGTGAAAAGAGCACCAGAACCAGATCAGGGAAAGTGGACAACCACAGACTGGGAAACTCAAATTTCAGCTAATCTGAGACCATTGAACTTTGAGAGAATGAAGAACCTGAATATTATAATATCCCATTTGGTACTAGCAGTAGGTCAAGAGAATTTGGTTTTACAGCTTATCCAGTCCTTTGGGCAAATCCAGAATGCTAGTGTAACCGCTTGTCTCCCTCCATCTGAGTTGGCAGACAATCCTTTAAATTGGGGAATATTACCTTCAGACTTAGAAAAAAGTTTTTCTAAGAAAGAAGAAGAACAACAATGGAAATAGGGTGGTTAAATAAAATGTTACATGGAACAGGATCGTCCCTTACTGGATGGCTGGCAAACCTAATTTAAACTTCGATCACTGTTGTCATTATTACAATCATACTTTGTGTTGTTTTAAGTTCTATCAAAAGACTGGTTTTACAAGCCACGGCTAGAGCATATATAACAATAAAATGAAGTAGTGAGACTTATGAGACTCATATGAAGAGATCTCATAGTCTCAAAGGGGGGTGTATTGGCTTTGTGTGGCAAGGTTTTGGTAGCGGGGAGGGGTTACAGGGGTGGCTTCTGTGAGAAGCTGCTGGAAGCTTCCCCTGTGTCCAACAGAGCCAATATCAGCTGGCTCTAAAACGGACCCGCCGCTGGCCAAGGCCGAGCCAAGCAGTGATAGTGGTAGCACCTCTGTGATAACATATTTAAGAAGGAAAAAAAAGTTGCTGGGACAGACAGAAATGGCAGCCGGAGAGAGGAGTGAGAACATGTAAGAGAAACAACCCTGCAGACACCCAGGTCAGTGAAGAAGGAGGGGAGGAGATGCTCCAGGCACTGGAGCAGAGATTCCCCTGCAGCCCGTGGTGAAGACCACGGTGAGGCAGGCTGTCCCCCTGCAGTCCATGGAGATCCACGGGGGAGCAGATCTCCACCTGCAGCCCGTGGAGGACCCCACGCCAGAGCAGGTGGGTGTCTGAAGGAGGCTGTGACCCCCTGGGAACCCCGTGCTGGAGCAGGCTCCTGGCAGGACCTGTGGATCTGTGGAGAGAGGAGCCCATGGAGCAGGTTTTCTGGCAGGACTTGTGACCCTGTGGGGGACCCACGCTGGAGCAGTGTGCTCCTGAAGGACTGCATGCCGTGGAAAGGACCCATGCTGGAGCAGTTCATGAAGAACTGCAGCCCGTGGGAAGGACCCACGTTGGAGAAGTTCGTGGAGGACTGTCTCCCGTGGGAGGGACCCCACGCTCGAGCAGGGGAAGAATATGATGAGTCCTCCCCCCTAGGAGGATGAAGCAGCAGAAAATAACGTGTGATGAACTCACCGTAAACCCCATTCCCTGTGCCCCTGCGGGGGGGGAGTTGGTAGAGAATCCGGGAGTGAAGTTGTGCCCAGGAAGAAGGCAGGGGTGGAGGGAAGGTGTTCTGAGATTTGGTTTTATTTCTCATTACCTTACTCTGGTTGATTTGTAATAAATTGAGTTCATTTTCCCCAAGCTGAGTCTGTTTTGCCCGTGACAGTAATTAGTGAATGATCTCTCCTGTCCTTATCTCGACCCGCAAGCTTTTTGTTGTATTTTTCTCTCCCCTGTCCAGCTGAGGATGGGGGAGTGATAGAACGGCTTTGGTGGGCACCTGGTGTCCAGCCAGGGTCAACCCATCACACTCGGCCGGACCCGAAAAAATTTTTGATGGGGGCATGGCCGGCACTGAAAATATTTTTGAAGGGGGCTTGGCCGGCAGCGAAAAAATTTTCGAAGGGGGCTCGGCTGGCACCAAAAATATTTTCGACGGGGGCTCGGTCGGCCCCAAAAAACATTTTGAGGGGGGTCGGCTGGCACCGAAAATATTTTTGATGAGGGTTCGTCCAGCACCAAAATATTTTCGATGGGGTCTGGCCGGCCTTGAAAAAATTTCCGACGGAGGCTCAGCCAGCCCTGAAAAAATTTTCGACAGGGGCTCATCCGGCACTGAAATTGTTTTCGATGGGGGCTCGGCTGGCACCGAAAAATTTTCCACAGTGGCTTATCCGGCACTGAAAGTATTTTCTATGGGGGCTCGGTCAGCACCGAAAAAATATTCGACGGGCGCTCGTACTGCCCTGAAAAAACATATGACAGGGGCTCAGATGGCATCGAAAATATTTTCGCTAGGGGCTTGGATGGCGCTGAAAAAATTTTTTGACGGGGGCTCAAGTGGCCCCGAAAAAATTTCCGACGGGCTCAGATGGCCCCGAAAATATTTTCAATGGGGGCTCGGGTGGCCCTGAAAATATTTTCGATGGGGGTTCGGACGGCCCCGAAAATATTTTCGATGGTGGCTCGTCCAGCACTGAAAATATTTTTGAAGGGGGCTCGGCCGGCTCGGAAGAAATTCTCGATGGCGGCTCGGTTGGCACTGAAAATATTTTCAAATGGGGACTCGTCCATCCCGAATAAATCTTTGACGTGGGCTCGGCTGGCCCCGAAATAATTTATGACGGGGGCTCGGCCAGCGCCTAAAAAATTTATGACGGGAGTTCGGCCAATGCCTAAAAAATTTTCAAAGGGGGCTCGGCTGGCAGCGAAAATATTTTCGATGGGGGCTCTGCTGGCCCCGAAAAAATTTGTGAAGGGGGCTTCGCCAGCCCTGGAAAAATTTTCAACGGGGGCTCAGCCAGCCCCGAAAAAATTTCGACATGGGACTTGGCCTGCCCCGAAAAAATTTTCAACAAGGGCTCAGCTGGAGCGAAAAAAATTTCGACAGGGGGCTTGGCCGGCTTCTAAAAAATTTTCGACGGGGGCTCGGCCGGCCCCAAAAAAATTTTCAAAGGGGTCTCAGCCGGCAGCAAAATATTTTTGATGGGGGCTTGGCCAGCACTGAAAATATTTTCGATCGGGGCTTGTCTGGCACCGAAAATATATTCGACAGGGGCTTGGCTGGCACTGAAAATATTTTCGATGGGGCCTCTGCCGGCCCCAAAAAAATTTCCAATGGAGGCTTGTCTGGCCTGGAAAAAACTTCTGACTGGGGCTCAGCCGGCCCTGAAAAAGTTTTCGAAGGGGGCTCATCCGGCCCTGAAAAAATTTTTGACGGGGGGCTTGACCAGCACCAAAATTATTTTCGATGGGGGCTTGGTTGGCCGCAAAAATATCTTTGATGGGGGCTCGGCTGGCCCTGAAAATATTTTCGAAGGGGGCTCTCCCGGCCCCGAAAATATTTTTGATGGGGGCTCGACTGGCCCTGAAAAAAATTTCAATGGGGGCTCGGCTGGCCCCAAAATAATTTCCAATGGAGGCTTGGCCAGCCCGTAAAAAAATTTTGACAGGGGCTCATCCGGAACCAAAAAAACTTTCGACAGCAGCTTGTCCAGCACCATAAAATTCTCAACGGGGGCTCAGCCGGCACTGAAAAAAATTTTGACGGGGGCTCGGCTGGCGCCAAAAATATCTTCGACGGGGGCTTGGCTGGCCCCTAAAATATCTTCGACGGGGGCTCGGCCAGCACAGAAAAAATTTTTGATGGGGGCTTGGGCAGCTCCAAAAAAATTTTCGTTGGGGGCTCGGCCGGCGCCGAAAAAATTTTTGACGGTGGCTTGGCAGGCCTTGAAAAAATTTTTGATGTGGGCTTGACCGACCCTGAAAAAATTTTCAACGGGTGCTCGGCCAGCCCTGAAAAAATTTTCGACGGGAGCTCGGCTGGCCCCGAAAAAATTTTCAATGGGAGCTCGGCCGGCGCCAAAAATATTTTCAACAGGGACTCGGCCAGCTGCAAAAATATTTTCGACGGGGGCTCGGCCGGCGCCGAAAAAATTTTCGTTGGGGGCTCTGCCGGCCCCAAAAAAATTTTTGACGGGGCTCGGCCTGTCCCGAAAAAATTTTCGACTGGGACTCGGCCAGCACAGAAAAAATTTTTGACAGAGGCTTGGCCGGCCTTAAAAAAATTTTTGACGGGGGCTAGGCCAAAACCAAAAAAATTTTCTACAGGAGCTAGGCTGGCCCCGAAAAAATTTTCGACGGGAGCTCGGCCAGCACCAAAAAGTTTCAACAGGGGCTTGGCCGGCATCGAAAATATTTTTGACGAGAACCCAGCCGGACCTGAAAAATTTTTGACGGGGGCTTGGCCGGCACCAAAAAAATTTTTGACGGGGGCTCGGCCGAACCCGAAAAAATTTTCGATGGGGGCTCGGTCGGTATTTTCGAAGGGGGGTTGGCCGGCGCCAAAAAAATTTTCGACTGGGGCTCAGATGGCACCAAAAGTATTTTCAACGGGGGTTTGGCCGGACCTGAAAAAATTTTCTAAGGGAGCTCGGCTGGCACCAAAAAAAGTTTCAGTGGGGACTTGGATGGCCCAGAAAAAATTCCGACGGGGGCTCGGCCGGAACTGAAAATATTTTCGATAAGGGCTCAACCTGCCCCGAAAATATTTCCATGGGGGCTCGGCTGGCACCAAAAATATTTCCACGGGGGCTCGGCTGGTCCTGAAAATATTTTCAAATGGGGCTCGGCCGGCAGCGTAAAAATTTACGACGGGGGCTTGGCTGGCCCTGAGAAAACTTTTGATTGGGGCTTGGCCGGTCCCGTAAAAATATTTGATGGGGGCTCAGCCTGTACCGAAAAATTTTTCAATGGGGGCTTGGCCGGGGCCGAAAATATTTTCGATGGAGGCTCAGCTGGCAACGAAAAAATTTTTGATGGCGTCTTGCCGGCCCTGAAATAATTTTCAACAGGTGCTAGACTGGCGTCGAAAAAATTTTCGACGGAGGCTTGGCCAGCCCTGAAAAAATTTTTGACAGGGGCTCGACTGGCACCAAAAAAATTTTCAATGGGGGCTCTGACGGTGCCGAAAAAATTTTTGACAGGGGCTCAGACGGTACCGAAAATATTTTTGATGGGGGCTCGGCTGGTGCCGTAAAAATATTCGACGGGGGCTAGGCTGGCCCCCAAAATATTTTCGAATTGGGCTCGGCTGGCACCAGAAAAGTTTTCATTGGGGTTTTGGCTGGACCCGAAAACATTTTCTACTGCAGCTAGGTCCACCTCGAAAAACTTTTTGACAGGGGTTCGGTCGGCATCGAAAATATTTTCTATGGGGGCTCGGCCGGTGCCGAAAAAATTTTCGACAGAGGCTCGGCTGGCCCTGAAAAAATTTTTGACAGGGGTTTGGCTGGCACCAAAAAAATTTTCAATGGGGGCTCTGACGGTGCCGAAAAAATTTTCGATGGAGGCTTGGCCAGCCCCAAAAATACTTCTGAAGGGGCTTGGCCGGAACCAAAAATATTTCGACTGTGGCTTGGCCGGTCCTGAAAATATTTTTGAACGGGGCTCAGCTGGCAGCTTAAAAATTTACGACGGGGGCTTGTCTGGCCCTGAAAAAACTTTTGACGAGGGCTTGGCCGGTCCCGTAAAAATTTTCGACAGGGGGTCAGCTGGTACTGAAAAAATTTTTGACGGGGGCTCGGCTGGCGCCGAAAATATTTTCTATGGGGGCTCGGTCGGCGATGAAAAAATTTTTGACAGGGGCTTGGCTGGCACCGAAAAAATTTATGGTGAGGGCTCGGCTGGTACCAAAAATATTTTCGAAGGGGGTTTGGTCGGCGATGAAAAAATTTTTGACAGGGGCTTGGCCGGAGCCAAAAAAAATTTCAACAGGGTCTTGGCTGGCGCTGAAAAGAATTTTCGATGGGGGCTTGGCCGGTACGGAAAAAATTATTACTGGGGCTCAGCTGGACTCGAAAATATTTTCGACGGGGGCTTGGCCGGTACAGAAAATATTTTCGAAGGGAGCTTGGCCGGCACCGAAAACATTTTCAACGGCGGCTCGGCCGGCCCCGAAAAAATTTTTGACGGGGGCTCGGCTGAAGCTAAAAAAATTTTGACGGGGGCTCGGCTGGCACCGAAAAAATTTGTGACAGGGGCTCAGCCAGCCCCGAAAATATTTTCGACAGGGGCTCGGTCAGCGCCGTAAAAATTTTTGACTGGGGATCGGCTGGCACTGAAATAATTTTCGATGGGGGCTTGGCTGGCCCCGAAAAATTTTTTGACAGCGGCTCGGCCAGCCCTGAAAATATTTTCAATGGGGGCTTAGCTGGCCCTCATAAAATTTTGGACGGGGGATCGGCCAGTACCGAAAATATTTTCGATGGGGTCTCGGCCGGCGCCAAAACCATTTTTGACGGCGGCTCGGCCGGCCCCAAAAAATTTTCGACTGGGGCTTGGCTGGCACTGAAAAAATTTTTGACCAGGGCTCATCCAGCACAGAAAAAATTTTCAACGGGGGCTTGGCCGGTTCTGAAAAAAATTTTGAGGTTGTTCGGCCGGCCCCGAAAAAATTTTTGACGGGGGCTAGGTTGGTCCTGAAAATATTTTCGAAAGGGACTTGGCCGGCACCAAAATTATTTTCGACGGGGGCTCAGCGGGCCCCGAAAAAATTTTCAACTGGGGCTCAGCTGGCACCGAAAATATTTTTGATGGGGGCTCGACTGGCAACAAAAATATTTTAGACAGAGGCTCGGCCAGCAACAAAAAAATTTTTGAAGGGGGCTCGGCCAACCCCGAAAAATTTTTGAAGGGGCTTCAGCTGGCCCTGAAAAAATTGTTGACGGGGATTCAGCTGGCCCCAAAAAAACTTTTGGCAGGGGCTCGGCCAGCACAGAAAAAATTTTCAATGGGGAGTCGGCTGGCCCTGAAAAAATTTTACACGGAGGCTAAGCTGCGCTAAAAGAATTTTCGATTGGGGCTCGGTTGGTACTGAAAATATTTTCGAAGGGGGGGTCGGCTGGCGCTGAAAAAATTTTCGACTGGGGCTCGGCTGGCACTGAAAAAATTTTTGACTGGGGTCTCGGCTGGCCCTGAAAAAATTTTCAAAGGGGGCTCGACCAGCACAGAGAAAATTTTCGATGGGGGCTCGGACGGACCCGAAAATATTTTCGACGGGGTCTCGGCTGGCAGCAAAAATATTTTTGACCGAAGCACGGCTGGCAAAGAAAAAATTTTCAATGGGGTCTTGGCTGGCACTGAAAAAATTTTCGATGGGGGCTCAGCCGACCCCGAAAAAATTTTTGACAGGGGCTTGGACGTCCTGAAAAAATTTTTGATGGTGATTTTGCCAGCCCTAAAAAATTTTGAACAGGGGATCTGCTGGTGCTAAAAAAATTTTCGACCGGGGCTCGGGTGAACCCTAAAATTTTTTGACGGGGGCTCCGGTGAACCTGAAAATTTTTTGATGGGGGCTCAGCCAGTACCGAAAAAATTTTCGAAGGGGGCTTGGCCAGCACTGATAATATTTTCGACAGGGGCTCGGCCGGTCCCAAAAATATTTTTGAAGGGAACTTGGCCAGCGCCAAAAAAATTTATGACTGGGGCTCGGCTGCACCCAAAAGTATTTTCGATGGAGGCTCGGCCAGCAACGAAAAGATTTTTGATGAGAGCTTGGCCGGTACAGATACTATTTTCGAAGGGGGCTCAGCCAGCACTGAAAATATTTTTGACGTTTGCTCGGCTGGCACCGAAAAATTTTTGACAGGGGCTCGGCTGGCACCAAAAAAATTTTTGACGGGGGCTCGGCCAGCCCTGAAAATATTTTCAATGGGGGCTCGGCTGGCCCTCAAAAAATTTTTGACAGGGTCTTGGCCGGTGCCGAAAATATTTTCAATGTGGGCTTGGACAGCACCGATAATATTTTTGACAGGGTCTCAGCCGGCCCCAACAAAATTTTCAACAGGGGCTCAGCCAGCACCGAATAAATTTTCGAGGGGGACTTGGCTGGCCCTGAAAAAAGTTTTCGACTGGGGGCTCAGACAGTAACGAAAATATTTTCGAAGGGGTCTCGGCTGGCGCCAAAAAAATTTTCAATTGGGGCTCGGCTGGCACCGAAAAAATTTATGACGGGGGCTTGGCCAGACCCGAAAATATTTTCGATGGGTGCTCGGCTGACAACAAAACTATTTTCGATGGAGGCTTGGCAGGTCCCAAAAAATTTTCAATGAGGGCTCGGCTGGTACAGATAAAATTTTGAAGGGGGCTTGGCCGGCCCTGAAAAAATTGTCGACAGGGGCTCAGCCGGACCTGAAAATATTTTTGATGGCGGCTTGGCCAGCACCAATAATATTTTCGACAGGGGCTTGGCTGGCCCCGAAAAAATTTTCGATGAGGGCTCGGCCAGCACCGAAAAAATTTTCGACAAGGGCTCGGCCGGAGCTAAAAAAATTTTCGACAGGGTCTCGGCCGACCCTGAAAAAATATTTTTGAAGGGGGCTCGGACAGTACAGAAAAAATTTTCGACGGTAGCTTGGTTGGGCCTGAAAAAATTTTCGATGGCGACTCAGCCGTCTCTGAAAATATTTTCGACGGGTGCTTGGCAGGCCCTCGAAAAATTTTCGACGGGGGCTCAGCCGGCCCTGAAAATATTTTCGAGGGGGACTCAACTGGTCCCAAAAACATTTTCGACGGGGCTCGGCTGGCACTGAAAAAATTTTCGACGTGGGCTTGGCCGGCGGTGAAAAAATTTTCGACCAGTGTTCAGCCGGTCCTGAAAAAATTTTCGAAGGGAGCTTGGCCGGCGCCAAAAAAATTTATGACATGGGCTTGGCCGGAACCGAAAATATTTATGAAGGGGGCTCGGCCAACCCCAAAAAAATTTTTGACTGGGGCTTGCTTGGTACTGAAAATATTTTCGAAGGGGGTTCGGCCGGCACTGAAAATATATTCGACGGCAGCTCGCCTGGCAGCAAAAATATTTTCAACAGAGCCTTGGCTGGCAATGAAAATTTTTTGATGGAGGCTCAGGCGGCCCCGAAAAAATTTTGACAGGTGCTAGGCCAGCGCCGAAAATATTTTCGACTGCAGCTCGGACGGTGCTGAAAATATTTTCGACGGGGGCTCGGCCGGTCCAAAAAATATTTTCAAAGGGGGCTTGTCCGGCGCCGAAAAAAATTTCGACGGGTGCTTGGCCGGCACCGAAAATATTTTCGATGGGGTCTCAGCCGGCACCGATAATCTTTTTGATTGGGACTCGTCTGGCACCGAAAATATTTTTGATGGGGGCTCAGCCGGCACCGAAAATAATTTGGACGGGGATTGGCTGGCACCGAAAATATTTTTGACGAGGGCTCATCTGGCACCGAAAATATTTTCGAAGGGGGCTCAGCCGGCACCAAATATATTTTTGACGGGGGCTCGGCCGGCACCAAAAATGGTTTCAACGGGAGCTCGGCCGGCACCAAAAATATTTTTGACGGGACGTTGGCTGGTCCCAAAAATATTTTCGACTGGAGGTCGACCAGCACAGAAAATATTTTTGACGGGGGATTGGCAGGCACAGAAAATATCTTCTCGTGAGCTCGACCGGACCCTAAAATATATTCGATGGGAGCTCGACCGGTAGAGAAAATATTTAGGAAGGGGGCTCGGCTGGCGCCGATAAAAAATTTGACAGGGGCTCGGCCCTCACCGAAAATATTCTCGATGAGGGCTCGGCAGTGCCGAAATTATTTTCGAAGGGATCTCGACCGGCACCGAAAATATTTTCGACGGACCTGGGCCGGCACAGAAAAAAGTTTTGACGGGGGCTCAGCCGGCACAGAAAATATTTTCAACAGTTGCTCGGCTGGTCCCAAAAGTATTTTCGACAGGGGCTCGGTCAGTACCGAAAATATTGTCAAAGGGGGCTCGGACGGCGCCGAAAATATTTTCGATGGGAGCTCAGCCGGCACCGAAAATATTTTCGACGGGGTTTGTCCGGCACCGAAATTATTTTCGACAGGGGATCGGGTGGCACAGAAAAAAATTTTGACAGGGGATTGTCAGTCACCGAAAATATTTTCAACGGGTAATTGGTCGGCACCAAAAATATTTTTGACTGGAGCTTGGCCGGTCCCAAAAACATTTTTGACAGGAGCTCAGCCGGTACCGAAAATATTTTCGAAGGGAGCTTGTCCGTCACTGAAAATATTTTCAACGGGGGATCGGCCGTCACCAAAAATATTTTCGACCGAGGTTGGCCTGTCCCAAAAATATTTTCGACGGAAACTCATCCGGTACTGAAAAGATTTTTGAAGAGGGCTCGGCCAGGAGTGAAAAAAATTTCGAAGGGGGCTCGGCCGGCACCAAAAATATTTTCGACTGGAGCTCGGCTGGCACTGAAAATATTTTAAACGAGGGATCGGTGGGCACCGAAAATATTTTCGAAAAGAGCTCGGCCGGTACCGAAAATATTTTCAACGGGAGCTCGGCCAGTACCGAAAATATTGTCAAAGGGGGCTCAGACGGCGCCGAAAATATTTTCGACGGGGGCTCGGCTGGCACCAAAAATATTTTCAATGGGAGCTCGACCGGCACCAAAACTATTTTCGACGGGATGTTGGCCGGTCCCAAAAACATTTTCGTTGGGAGCTTGGCAGGTACAGAAAATATTTTCAACGGGGGCTCGGCCGGCACCTAAAATATTTTCGAAGGGGGCTTGGCCGGCTTAGAAAAAAATTTCGACGGGTGCTCAGCCGGCACCGAAAATATTTTCGACAGGAGCTCAGCCGTCACCGAAAATATTTTCAACGGGTGCTTGGCCGTCAACTATAATATTTTCAACGGGGGATCGGCCTTCACCAAAAATATTTTTGACCGAGGTCAGCCTGTCCCAAAAATATTTTCGACAGGGTCTCGGCCGTCACCAAAAATATTTTCGACTGGAGCTCGACTGGTCCCTAAAATATATTCGACTGGAGCTCGAATGGTACAGAAAATATTTTCGAAAGGGGCTCGGCCCGCACCAAAAATATTTTCTACGGGGTCTCGGCCGGCACGGAAAAAAATTTTGACGGGGTCTCGGCCGGCACCAAAAATATTTTCGACAGTGGCTCCCTCGGCTCCGAAAAAAATTTTGACGGGGGCTAGGCCATCACTGAAAATATTTTCGATGCAAGGTTGGCCGGTCCCAAAAATGTATTCGATGGGAGCTCGGCTGGTACCAAAAATATTGTCGAAGGGAGCTCGGTCGGCACCGAAAATATTTTCGAGGGGGGCTCGGCCGGTACCGAAAATATTTTCGAAAGGGTCTCGGCCGGCATAGAAAAAAATTTCGATGCGTCCTCAGCCGGCACCAAATATATTTTCAACGGAAGCTCGGCCGGCACCGAAAATATTTTCGATGGGAGGTCGGCTGGCAACTAAAATATTTTCAACGGGGGATCGGCCGGCACCAAAAATATTTTCGAAGGGAGGTTGACCGGCACCGAAAATATTTTTGATGGGGGATCGGCCGGCACCAAAAATAATTTCGACAGGGGCTTGGCCTGCACTGAAAATATTTTTGACGAGGGCTCGTCCGCCATCGAAAATATTTTCATTGGGGCTCGGCCGGCACTGAAAATATTTCCGATGGGAGCTCGGCCGGTACAGAAAATATTTTTGACATGAGCTCGACTGGTACAGACAGTATTTTCAAAGAGTGCTCAACCGTCACCAAAAATATTTTCGACGGAGCTTGACCGGTCCCTAAAATATATGCGACGGGATCTCGACCGTTAGAGAAAATATTTAGGAAGGGGGCTAGACTGGGGCCGATAAAAAATTTGACAGGGGCTTGGCCATCACCGAAAATATTTTCGACGTGAGGTTGGCTGGACCCAAAAATGTTTTCGAAGGGGTCTCTGCCGGCAACGAAAAAATTTCGAGGGGTGCTCGGCCGGCACTGAAAATATTTTTGATGGGGGCTTGGCCAGCTCCGAAAATATTTTCAACGTGGGCTTGGCTGGCAACTAAAATATTTTCGAGGGGTATCAGCGGGCACCAAAAATATTTTCGACAGGGGCTCTGACGACGCTGAAAATATTTTAGACGGGGGCTTGGTCGGTCCAAAAAATATTTTTGACGGGTGCTCGGCCTTCACCAAAAATATTTTTGACCAGATCTCGACGGGTCCCTAAAATATATTCGATGGGAGCTCGACCGGTACAGAAAATATTTTCGACAGGAGCTCGTCCCGCGTCAAAAATATTTTCTATGGGGCTCAGCCGGCACCGAAAACAATTTTGACGGGGGCTTGGCCATCACTGAAAATATTTTCGACGTGAGCTCGGCTGGCACAGAAAATTTTTTCGACGGGGGCTCGGACGTCACAGAAAATATTTTGGACGCAAGGTTGGCCGGTCCCAAAAATATTTTCGACAGGAGCTCGTCCGGTACCGAAAAGATTTGCGAAGAGGTCACGGCCAGCACTGAAAAAAATTTCAAAAGGGGCTCGGCCGGCACCAAAAATATTTTCGACTGGAGCTCAGCCGGCACCGAGAAAAATTTCGATGGGTTCTCGGCCGGCACCGAAAATATTTTCGAGGGGGGCTCGTCCGGCACCGAAAATATTTTCGACGGGGGGCTCAGCCAGCACTGAAAATAATTTCAATGGGGGCTCGGCCAGCACCAAAAATATTTTCGTTGGGGCTCGGCCGGCACCAAAAATATTTCCAATGGCAGCTCGGCTGGTTCCAAAAATATTTTCGACATGAGCTCGACAGGTACAGACAGTATTTTCGAAGGGTGCCCGGCCGGTGCCGAAAATATTTTCGACGGGGCCTCGGCCGTCACCAAAAATATTTTCGACGGGAGCTTGACCGGTCCCTAAAATATATTTGACGTGAGCTCGACTGGTAGAGAAAATATTTAGGAAGGGGGCTCGGCTGGCACCGATAAAAAATTTGACGGGGGCTCGGCCCTCACTGAAAATATTCTCGACGAGGGCTCGGCAGTGCCGAAATTATTTTCGAAGGGATCTCAGCTGGCACCGAAAATATTTTTGACGGGGCCTGGGCCGGCACAGAAAAAAATTTTGATGGGGGCTCGACCGGCACCTAAAATATTTTCAACGGTTGCTTGGCTGGTCCCAAAAGTATTTTCGACAGGGGCTCGGTCAGTACTGAAAATATTGTCAAAGGGGGCTCGGACGGCGCCGAAAATATTTTTGACGGGGACTCGGCCGGAACTGAAAATATTTTTGACAGGGGCTCGGCTGGCACTGAAAAAATTTTCCACGGGGGCTTGGCTGGCACTGAAAATATTTTCGACAGGAGCTCAGCCGGCACCAAAAATATTTTCGACGGGAGGTCGGCCGGCACCGAAATTATTTTCAACGGGGGATCGGCCGGCACCGAAAATATTTTCTGCGGGGGCTCGTCCGGCTCCGAACAAAATTTTGATGGGGGCTCGGCCACCACCAAAAATATTTTCGACGGAAGCTCGTCCGGCACAGAAAATTTTTTTGATGGGGGCTCAGCCGGCACCGAACATATTTTCAACAGGAGGTCGGCTGGTGCCAAAAATATTTTCGACAGGGGCTCGTCTGGCTCCGAAAAAAATTTGACGGGGGTTCGGCCATCACCGAAAATATTTTGGACGCGAGGTTGGCCAGTCCCAAAAACGTTTTCAATGGGAGCTCGGCCGGTACCGAAAATATTGTCAGAAGGGAGCTCGGCCGGTATCGAAAATATTTTCGAAGGGGGCTCGGCCGGTCCCAAAAATATATTTGACGGGAGCTCAGCCGGTACCGAAACTATTTTTGAAGGGGTCTCGTGTGGCACCGAAAATAATTTCAACGGGGACTCGGCCAGCACCCAAAATATTGTTGACGGGGTCTCGGCCGGCACCAAAAATATTTACGACAGCGGCTCGGCCTTTCCAAAAAATATTTTCGACGGGGGCTTGGCCGGCAGAGAAAATATTTTTGACAGCAGCTCAGCCGGTCCCAAAAATATTTTTGACGGGAACTCGGCCGGTACCGAAAATATTTTTGATGGGGGCTCGGCCGGCACCAAAAAAAATTTTTTTGGGTGCTCGGCCGGCACCAAAACTATTTTCAACGGGGGCTCGGCCCGCGCCGAAAATATTTGCGACGGGGGCTCAGCTGGTCCCAAAAATATTTTCGACGACAGCTCGGCCGGTCCCAAAAATATATTTGACTGCAGCTCGGCTGGTACCAAAAATATTTGGGAAGGGGGGTCGGCAGGCACAGAAAAAAATTTTGGCGGGGTCTCGGCCGGCACCGAAAATATTTTTGATGGCAGCTTGGCCGGTCCTAAAAATATTTTTGAAGGGGGCTCAGCCGGTCCCAAAAATATTTTCGACAAGATCTCGGCCGGTCCCAAAAATATATTTGACAGGAGCTCAGCCGGTACCGAAAATATTTTCGACGGGCGCTCGTGCGGCACCGAAAATAATTTCGACGGCGGCTCGGCCTGTCCCAAAAATATTTTCGTCGGGTACTCGGCCGCCATTGAAAAAAATTTCAACGGGGGATCGGCCAGCACCGAAACTATTTTCAACAAGAGCTCAGCCAGCACTGAAAATATTTTCGAAGGGGGCTCAGCCGGCGCCGAAAATATTTTCGACGGGGGCTTGGCCGGCACCAAAAATATTTTCAAAGGGGGATCGGCCGGCGCCGAAAATATTTTCAACGGGGGCTTGACTGGTCCCAAAAATACTTTCGACGGGGGCTTGACCGGCACTGAAAATATTTTTAAAGAGGGCTTGGCCGGCACCGAAAATATTTTTGATGGCAGCTCGGCCGGCTTCGAAAATATTTTCGATGGGGGCTCGGCTGGTACCATAAAAAATTTTCGACGGGGGCTCGGCCTGTCCCAAAAATATTTTTGAAGGGGGCTTGGCTGGTCCCAAAAATATTTTCGACAGGGGCTTGGCCAGCGCCGAAAATATTTTCGACGGCAGCTCGGCCAGTCCCAAAAATACATTCGACGGCAGCTCAGCCAGCACTGAAAAAAATTCCAAAGGGGGCTCAGACGACACAAAAAAAATTTTTGACGGCAGTTCGGCCGGTCCCAAAATTCTTTTCGATGGGAGCTCGGCCAGCACTGAAAAAAATTTTGAAGAGGGCTCAGCTGGCACCAAAAAAAATTTCGATGGGGGCTCGGATAGCACCAAAACTATTTTCAACGGGACTTGGTTGGTACAAAATATTTTCGATGGGGGCTTGGCTGGCACCGAAAATATTTTCGATGGCAGCTCGGCCGATCCCAAAAATATTTTCGATGGAAACTCGGCCGGTATCGAAAATATTTTTGAAGGGGGCTCGGCCGGCACCGAATATAATTTCGAAGGGGACTTGTCCGACACCAAAAATATATTTGACGGGGGCTCGGCCTGTCCCAAAAATATTTTCTGACGGGGGCTCGGCCGGTCCGAAAAATATTTTCGATAAAGGCTTGGCCGGCGCCGAAAATATTTTCGATGGCAGCTCGGCCAGCACTGAAAAAAATTTCAAAGGGGGCTCAGCTGGCCCCAAAAAATATTTCAATGGGTGCTCGGCCGGCACCAAAACTATTTTTGACGGGGGCTCGGCCGGTACAAAATATTTTCGATGGGGTCTCGGCCGGTACCGAAAATATTTTCGACAGGGTCTCATCCAGCACTGAAAATATTTTTTACGGGGGCTCAGCCGGCGCCGATAATATGTTCGATGGGGGCTCAGCCGGTCCCAAAAATATTTTCGACGAGAGCTAGGCCGGTCCCAAAAATATATTGGACAGCAGCTCGGCCGGTGCCGAAAATATTTGAGAAGGGGAGTCAGCCGGCACAGAAAAAAATTTCGATGGGGGCACGGCCAGCATCAAAAATATTTTCGACTGGAACAAGACTGACACCGAAAATATTTTTGACAGCACCTCGGCAGGTCCCAAAAATATTTTCGACAGGGGCTCGGCCGGTCCCAAAAATATATTTGACGGCAGCTCGGCAGGTACCGAAAATATTTTCGATGCGTGCTCAGCCAGCACCGAAAAAAATTTCGACGGGGGCTCGGCCAGCGCCGAAAATATTTTTGATGGCAGCTTGGCTGGTCCCAAAAATTTTTTTGACGGGGGCTCGGCCGGCGCCGAAAGTATTTTCGACGGGTCTTGGCCGGCACTGAAAATATTTTTGATGGCAGCTCGGCCGACACCGAAAATATTTTTGACGGGGGCTCGGACGGTACCGAAAATATTTTCGATGGCGGCTAGGCCTGTCCCAAAAATATTTTCGAAGGGGGCTCAGCTGGTCCCAAAAATATTTTCGACGGGGCCTCGGCCGGTCCCAAAAATATTTTCGACGTGGGCTTGGCTGCCATCGAAAAAAATTTCAACGGGGGATCGGCCAGCACTGAAAATATTGTTGACGGGGTCTCGGCCTCTCCAAAAAATATTTTCGAAGTGGGCTCGGCTGGTCCCAAAAATATCTTCGACAGGGCCTTGGCCGGCGCCAAAATTATTTTCGACGGGGCATGACCGGCGCCGAAAAGAGTTTCGGCAGCAGCTCGTCCAGTCCCAAAAATATATTCGACAGCAGCTCGGCCAGCACTGAAAAAAATTTCAAAGGGGGCTCAGCTGGCACCAAAAAAAATATCGTTGGGTGCTCGGCCGGCACCATAACTATTTTCAACGGGGGCTCGGCCGGCGCCGAAAATATTTGCGACAGGGGCTCGGCTGGTCCCAAAAATATTTTCGACGAGAGCTCAGCCGGTCCCAAAACTATATTTGACTGCAGCTCGGCTGGTACCGAAAATATTTGGGAAGCGGGGTCGGCCGGCACAGAAAAAAATTTTGACGGGGGCTCGTCCAGCACCGAAAACATTTTCGTCGAGGTCTCGGCTGTCACCGAAAATATTTTCAAAGGGGGCTTGGCCAGCACCGAAAATATTGTTGACAGGGTCTCGGCCGGCACCGAAAATATTTTCGACGGGGGCTCGGCCAGCACCGAAAATATTGTTGACGGGGTCTCGTCCGGCAGCAAAAATATTTTCGTCGGCGGCTCGGCCTGTCCCAAAAATATTTTCTACGGGGCCTCGGCCGGTCCCAAAAATATTTTCGACGGGGGCTTGGCTGCCATCGAAAAAAATTTCAACGGGGGATCGGCCAGCACTGAAAATATTGTTGACGGGGTCTCGTCCGGCACCCAAAATATTTTCGAAGGTGTCTCGGCCTCTCCGAAAAATATTTTCGAAGTGGGCTCGGCTGGTCCCAAAAATATCTTCGACAGGGGCTTGGCCAGCGCCAAAATTTTTTTCGACGGGGCTCGGAGGGCGCCGAAAATATTTTCGACGGCAGCTCGGCCAGTCCCAAAAATATATTCGACGGCAGCTCGGCCAGCACTGAAAAAAATTTCAAAGGGGGCTCTGCCGGCACCAAAAAAATTCTCGACGGCAGCTCGGCTGGTCCCGAAATTCTTTTCGACGGGAGCTCGGCCAGCATGGTGAAAAATTTCTAAGGAGGCTCAGCCGGCAGCAAAAAAAATTTCGATGGGTGCTCAGCGGGCACCAAGAACTATTTTCGATGGGGGCTCGGCCGTTACTGAAAATATTTTCGATGGGGGCTCGGCTGGTACCGAAAATATTTTCGATGGGTGCTCAGCCAGCACTGAAAAAAATTTCGACAGGGGATCGGCCGGCACCGAAAATATTTTCGACTGGGACAAGACTGACAATGAAAATATTTTTGACGGCACCTCGGCCGGTCCCAAAAATATTTTCGACGGGGTCTCGGCCGGCACCGAAAATATTTTCGACGGGGGCTCGGCCAGCACCTAAAATATTGTTGACGGGGTCTCGTCTGGCACCGAAAATATTTTTGTCGGCGGTTCGGCCGGTCCCAAAAATATTTTCGACGGGGGCTTGGCTGCCATCGAAAAAAATTTCAACGGGGGATCGGCCAGCACTGAAAATATTGTTGATGGGGTCTCGGCTGGCACCAAAAATATTTTCGACGGCAGCTCGGCCTGTCCCAAAATTATTTTTGAAGGTGGCTCGGCTGGTCCCAAAAGTATTTTCGAAGGGGGCTCAGCCGGCGCCGAAAATATTCTCGACGGGGGCTCGGCTGGCACTGAAAATATTTGAGAAGGGGGATTGGCCAGCACTGAAAATATTTTCAACAAGAGCTTGGCCAGCACCGAAAATGTTTTCGATGGGGGCTCGTCCGGCGCCGAAAATATTTTCAACGGGGGCTCGAGTGGCCTCGAAAATATTTTCGACGGTGGCTTTGCCGGCACCAAAAATATTTTTGACGGCTGCTCAGCCGGTCCCAAAATTATTTTCAACGGCAGCTCGGTCAGTCCCAAAGATATATTCGAGGGCAGCTCGGCCAGCACGGAAAAAAATTTCAAAGTGGGCTCAGCCGGCACCAAAAAAATTTTCGACGGCAGCTCGGCCGGTACCAAAATTCTTTTCGACGGGAGCTCGGCCAGCACTGAAAAAATATTTCGAAGGGGGCTCAGCCGGCACCAAAAAAAATTTCGATGGGTGCTCGGCCGGCACCAAAACTATTTTCGACGGGGGCTCGGCCGGTACAAAATATTTTCGACGGGGGCTCGGCCGGTACTGAAAATATTTTTGACAGGGTCTCATCCAGCACTGAAAATATTTTTTACGGGGGCTCAGCCGGCGCCGATAATATGTTCGACGGGGGCTCAGCCGGTCCCAAAAATATTTTCGACGAGAGCTAGGCCGGTCCCAAAAATATATTGGACAGCAGCTCGGCCGGTGCCGAAAATATTTGAGAAGGGGAGTCAGCCAGCACAGAAAAAAATTTCAATGGGGGCACGGCCAGCATCAAAAATATTTTCGACTGGAACAAGACTGACACCGAAAATATTTTTGACGGCACCTCGGCAGGTCCCAAAAATATTTTCGACAGGGGCTTGACTGGTCCCAAAAATATTTTCGACGAGAGCTCGGCCGTTCCCAAAAATATATTTGACGGCAGCTCGGCAGGTACTGAAAATATTTTCGATGCGTGCTCAGCCAGCACCGAAAAAAATTTCGACGGGGGCTCGGCCAGCGCCGAAAATATTTTTGATGGCAGCTCGGCCGGTCCCAAAAATTTTTTTGACGGGGGCTCGGCCGGCGCCGAAAGTATTTTCGACGGGTCTTGGCCGGCACTGAAAATATTTTTGATGGCAGCTCGGCCGACACCGAAAATATTTTTGACGGGGGCTCGGACGGTACCAAAAATATTTTTGATGGCGGCTAGGCCTGTCCCAAAAATATTTTCGAAGGGGGCTCGGCCGGTCCCAAAAATATTTTCGACGGGGGCTTGACCGGCGCCGAAAATAGTTTTGGCAGCAGCTCGTCCAGTCCCAAAAATATATTCGACAGCAGCTCGGCCAGCACTGAAAAAAATTTCAAAGGGGGCTCAGCCGGCACCAAAAAAAATATCGTTGGGTGCTCGGCCGGCACCATAACTATTTTCAACGGGGGCTCGGCCGGCGCCGAAAATATTTGCGACAGGGGCTCGGCTGGTCCCAAAAATATTTTCGACGAGAGCTCAGCCGGTCCCAAAACTATATTGGACAGCAGCTCGGCCGGTGCCGAAAATATTTGAGAAGGGGGGTCGGCCGGCACAAAAAAAAAATTTTGACGGGGGCACGGCCAGCATCGAAAATATTTTCGACTGGAACAAAACTGACACCAAAAATATTTTTGACGGCAGCTCGGCTGGTACCGAAAATATTTGAGAAAGGGGGGTCGGCCGGCACAGAAAAAAATTTTGATGGGGGCTTGGCAGGTACCAAAAATATTTTCGTCGGGGTCTCGGCCGGCACTGAAAATATTTTTGACGGCAGCTCGGCTGGTCCCAAAAATATTTTTGACGGCAGCTCGGCCAGTCCCGAAAATATTTTCGACGAGAGCTCGGCCGGTCCCAAAAATATATTTGACGGGAACTCAGCCGGTACCGAAAATATTTTTGAAGCGGGCTTGTGCGACACCGAAAATAATTTCGAAGGGACTCGGCCAGAAACGAAAATATTTTCGATGGGGTCTCGGCTGTCACCGAAAATATTTTCAAAGGGAGCTTGGCCAGCACCGAAAATATTTTCAACGGGGGCTCGGCCGGCACCAAAAATATTTTCGACGGGTGCTCGGCCAGCACCGAAAATATTGTTGATGGGGTCTCTGCCAGCACCAAAAATATTTTCGACAGCGGCTCGGCCTGTCCCAAAAATATTTTCGATGGCTGCTTGGCCGGCAGAGAAAATATTTTTGACGGCAGCTCAGCTGGTCCCAAAAATATTTTTGACGGGGGCTCGTCCGGCTCCAAAAATATTTTCGGTGGGCGCTCAGCCAGCACTGAAAAAAAATTCGACGTGGTATTGGCCATCAGTGAAAATATTTTTGACGGGAGCTCGGCCGGCACCGAAAATATTTTTGACGGGGGCTCAGCTGGCACCGAAAATATTTTTGAAAGGGGTTCGGCCGGCGCCGAAAATATTTTCGAAGGGGGCTTGGCCGGTACCGAAAATATTTTTGATGGCAGCTCGGCCGGTCCAAAAAATATTTTCAACGGGGGCTTGGCCGGCACCGAAAATAGTTTTGATGGCTGCTCGGCCAACACCGAAAATACTTTTGATGGGGGCTCGGACGGTACCGAAAATATTTTCACGGGGGCTCGTCCGGCACCGAAAATATTGTTGACAGGGTCTCGTCCGGCACTGAAAATATTTTCGACGGCGGCTCGGCCGGTCCCAAAAATATTTTCGACGGGGGCTTGGCCAGCTCCGAAAATATTTTCGACGGCAGCTCTGCCAGCACTGAAAAAAATTTCGAAGGGGGCTCAGACGGCACCAAAAAAAATTTTGATGGGTGCTCGGCCGGCACCGAAACTATTTTCGAAGGGGGCTCGGCCGGCGCCGAAAATATTTGAGAAGGGGGATCGGCCAGCACAGAAAATATTTTCGACGGGGGCTTAACTGGCCTCGAAAATATTTTTGACGGGGGCTTTGCCGGCACCAAAAATATTTTTGATGGCTGCTCGGCCGGTCCCAAAATTATTTTTGACAGCAGCTCGGCCGGTCCCAAAAATATTTTCGACGAGAGCTCGGCCGGTCCCAAAAATATATTTGACGGCAGCTCGGCTGGTACCGAAAATATTTGAGAAGGTGGGTCAGCCGGCACAGAAAAAAATTTTGATGGGGGCTTGGCAGGTACCAAAAATATTTTCATCGGGGTCTCGGCCAGCACCGAAAATATTTTTGACGACAGCTCGGCCAGTCCCAAAAATATTTTCGACGAGAGCTCGGCCGGTCCCAAAAATATATTTGACGGGAGCTCAGCCGGTACCGAAAATATTTTTGAAACGGGCTTGTGTGACACCGAAAATAATTTCGAAGGGACTCGGCCAGAAACGAAAGTATTTTCGATGGGGTCTCGGCTGTCAGCGAAAATATTTTCAAAGGGGGCTTGGCCAGCACCGAAAATATTTTCAACGGGGGCTCGGCCGGCACCGAAAATATTTTCGACGGGTGCTCGGCCAGCACCGAAAATATTGTTGATGGGGTCTCTGCCAGCACCAAAAATATTTTCGACAGCGGCTCGGCCTGTCCCAAAAATATTTTCGATGGGGGCTTGGACGGCAGAGAAAATATTTTTAATGGCAGCTCAGCCGGTCCCAAAAATATTTTTGATGGGGGCTCGGCCGGCACCGAAAATATTTTTGAAGGTGGCTCGGCCGGCGCTGAAAATATTTTCCACGGGGGCTCGGCCGGCACCGAAAATATTTTCAACGGGGGATCGGCCAGCACCGAAAATATTTTCAACGGGGGCTCGACCAGTTCCAAAAATATTTTCGACAGGGGCTCGGCCGGTCCCAAAAATATTTTCGAGGGGGGCTCGTTCAGAGCTGAAAATATTTTCGACGGGGGGTCGCCCGGCATCGAAAAAAATTTCAACGGGGGATCGGCAAGCACTGAAAATATTGTTGATGGGGGCTCGTCCGGCACACAAAATATTTTCGACGGTGTCTTGGCCTCTCCCAAAAATATTTTCGAAGTGGGCTCGACCGGTCCCAAAAATATCTTCGATAGGGGCTTGGCCGGCGCCAAAATTATTTTCGACGGGGCTCGGAGGGCGCCGAAAATATTTTCGACAGCAGCTCGGGCAGTCCCAAAAATATATTCGACGGCAGCTCGGCCAGCACTGAAAAAAATTTCAAAGGGGGCTCAGCCGGCACCAAAAAAAATTTCGTTGGGTGCTCGGCCGGCACCAAAACTATTTTCAACAGGGTCTCGGCCGGTACCGAAAATATTTTTGACGGGGGCTCGTCCGGCTCCAAAAATATTTTCGGTGGGCGCTCAGCCAGCACTGAAAAAAAATTCGATGTGGTATTGGCCGTCAGTGAAAATATTTTTGACGGGAGCTCGGCTGGCACCGAAAATATTTTTGACGGGGGCTCAGCTGGCACCGAAAATATTTTTGAAAGGGGTTCGGCCGGCGCCGAAAATATTTTCGAAGGGGGCTTGGCCGGTACCGAAAATATTTTTGATGGCAGCTCGGCCGGTCCAAAAAATATTTTCAACGGGGGCTTGGCCGGCACCGAAAATAGTTTTGATGGCTGCTCGGCCAACACCGAAAATACTTTTGATGGGGGCTCGGACGGTACCGAAAATATTTTCACGGGGGCTCGTCCGGCACCGAAAATATTGTTGACAGGGTCTCGTCCGGCACTGAAAATATTTTCGACGGTGGCTCGGCCTGTCCCAAAAATATTTTCTGAAGGGGGCTCGGCCGGTCCCAAAAATATTTTCGACGGGGGCTTGGCCAGCTCCGAAAATATTTTCGACGGCAGCTCTGCCAGCACTGAAAAAAATTTCGAAGGGGGCTCAGACGGCACCAAAAAAAATTTTGATGGGTGCTCGGCCGGCACCGAAACTATTTTCGAAGGGGGCTCGGCCGGCGCCGAAAATATTTGAGAAGGGGGATCGGCCAGCACTGAAAATATTTTCAACAAGAGCTCGGCCAGCACAGAAAATATTTTCGACGGGGGCTCAACTGGCCTCGAAAATATTTTTGACGGGGGCTTTGCCGGCACCAAAAATATTTTTGACGGCTGCTCGGCTGGTCCCAAAAATATTTTTGACAGCAGCTCGGCTGGTCCCAAAAATATTTTCGACGAGAGCTCGGCCAGTCCCAAAAATATATTTGACGGCAGCTCGGCTGGTACCGAAAATATTTGAGAAGGTGGGTCGCTTGGCACAGAAAAAAATTTTGATGGGGGCTCGGCAGGTACCAAAAATATTTTCATCGGGGTCTCGGCCGGCACCGAAAATATTTTTGACGGCAGCTCGGCCGGTCCCAAAAATATTTTTGACGGGAACTTGGCCAGTCCCGAAAATATTTTTGATGGGGTCTCCGCTGGCACCGATACTATTTTCGAAGGGGGCTCGGCCGGCGCCGAAAATATTTCAGAAGGGGGATCGGCCAGCACTGAAAATATTTTGGACGGCAGCTCGGCCGGTTCCAAAAATATTTTCGAAGGGGGCTCGGCTGGTCCCAAAATTATTTTCGATGAGAGCTCGGCCGGTCCCAAAAATATATTTGATGGGAGCTCAGCCGGTACGGAAAATATTTTTGAAGGGGGCTCAGCCGGCACCAAAAATATTTGAGAAGGGGTTCGGCCGGTCCCAAAAATATTTTCGACGGGGGCTCAGCCGGCACCAAAAATATTTGAGAAGGGGTTCGGCCGGTCCCAAACATATTTTCGACGGGGGCTCGGCCGGCACCAAAAATATTTTTGATGGCAGCTCGGCCGGTCCCAAATATATTTTCAACTGGGGCTTGGCCGGCGCTGAAAATATTTTCGACAGGGGCTTGGCTGGCACCGAAAACATTTTTGATGGCAGCTCGGCCGACACCGAAAGTATCATTGACAGGGTCTCGGCCGGCACCGAAAATATTGTTGACAGGGTCTCATCCGGCACTGAAAATCTTTTTGACGGCGGCTCGGCCTGTCCCAAAAATATTTTCGAAGGGGGCTCGGCCGTTCCCAAAATTCTTTTCGATGGGAGCTCGGCCAGCACAGAGAAAAATTTCTAAGGGGGCTCAGCCGACACCAAAAAAAATTTCGATGGGTGCTCGGCGGGCACCAAGAACTATTTTCGATGGGGGCTCGGCCGTTACCGAAAATATTTTCGATGGGGGCTTGGCTGGTACTGAAAATAGTTTCTACTGGGACAAGACTGACAACGAAAATATTTTTGACGGCACCTCGGCCGGCACCGAAATTATTTTCGAAGAGGGCTCGGCCTGTTCCAAAAATATTTTCGATGGGGAGTCGTCCGCAATCGAAAAAAATTTCAACGGGGGATCAGCCAGCACCGAAACTATTTTCAACAAGAGCTCAACCAGCACCGGAAATATTTTCGACCGGGGGCTCAGCTGGCACCGAAAATATTTTCGATGGGAGCTCATTCAACACTGAAAATATTTTCAATGGGGGTTCGGACGGCACCAAAAAAAATTTCGACGGGGGCTCGACCGGCACTGAAAATATTTTCGACAGGAGCTCGGCCGGCACCGAAAATATTTTCGACGCGTGCTTGGCCAGCACCGTTAACAATTTTGACAGGGACTTGGCAGGCACTGAAAACATTTTCGATGGGGGCTCGCGTGGCGCCAAAAATATTTTCGATGGGCGCTCAGCTGGCACTGAAATAATTTTCGATGGGAGCTCGGCCGGTCCCAAAACTATTTTTGAAGGGAGATCGGCTGGCAACGAAAATATTTTCGATGGCAGCTCAGCCAGCACCAAAATGAATTTCCAAGAGGTCTTGATCGGCACCGAAAATATTTTGGATGGTACCTCGGAAGGCACTGAAAATATTTGTGACCGCAGCTCGGCCAGCACCGAAGATATTATCAACTGTTGCTAGGCCAGCACCTAAAATATTTTTGACCGCATTTCGGCCAGCAGTGAAAATATTTTTGACGGTGGCTCGGCCACCACCAAAATTATTATCAACAGTTGCTCAGCTGGCACTGAAAAAAATTTCAATGGGGGCTCGGCCTGCACCGACAATACTTTCGACGAGAGTTTGGCCTGCACCAAAAATATTTTCAACCGGGGCTTGGCCGGCACTGAAATAAATTTCGACGGCAGCTCTGCTGGCACCGAAAATTTTCAATGGGGGCTCGGGTGGCGCCAAAAATATTTTTGACGGGCGCTCGGCCGGCACCAAAATAATTTTTGATGGGAGCTCAGCCGGCAACGAAAATATTTTTGACGGGGTCTCATCCGGCACCGAAAATTTTTTCGACAGCAACTCAGCCAGCACTGAAAATATTGTCGACAAGGGCTTGGCATTCACCAAAAATATTTTCGATGGGGCTCGGCCGGCACCGAAATAAATTTAGACGAGGGCTCGGCCAGCACCAACAATATTTTCGATGGCAGCTCGGCCAGCCCCAGAAAAAATTTCGACGGGGGCTCGACCAGCATGAATAATATTTTCGATGGGAGCTTGGCAGGCACCTAAAATATATTCGACGGGGGCTCGGCCGGCAACGAAAATATTTTTGACGGGGGCTCCACCTGCACCAAAAATATTTCCGAATGGGTCTCGGCTGGCACAAAAATATTTTCGACAGCAGGTCAACCGGTCCCAATAATTTTTAAGATGGGAGCTAGGCCTGCCTTGAAAATATTTTCGACGGGGGCTTGAGTGGTACCAAAACTATTATCGATTGGAGCTCATCCGGCACCGAAAATATTTTTGATGGGAGCTCGGCCAGCACCGAAAATTTTTTTATACAAGGTCTCGGCCGGTGCCGAAAATATTTTTGACGGGGGCTCGGCAGGCACCGAAATAAATTTAGACGAGGGCTCGGCCAGCACCGACAATATTTTCGATGGCAGCTCAGCCAGCACCAAAAAAAATTTCGTTGGGCGCTCGGCCGGCACCAAAAATATTTTCAATGGGAGCTCGGCAGGCACCTAAAATATATTCGACGTGGACTCGGCCTTCACCGAAATATTTTCGGCGGGGGTTTGGCTGGCACCGAAATAAATTTCAATGGGAGCTCGGCCGGCAACGAAAATATTTTCGATGGGAGCTCAGCAGGCACCGAAAATATTTTCGACGTGGGCTTGACCGGCCAACACTGAACTGAATTTCGAAGAGGTCTCGACCGGCACCGAAAATATTTTCGATTGTGGCTAGGCCAGCACCGAAAATATTTTCGATGGGAGCTCATTCGACACCGAAAATATTTTTGACGGGGGTTCGGACGGCACCAAAAAAAATTTCGACGGGGGTTCGGACAGCACCAAAAAAAATTTCGACGGGGGCTCGGCCAGCACTGAAAATATTTTCGACACATGCTTGGCTGGCACTGAAAACAATTTTGATGGGGGCTTGGCAGGCACTGAAAACATTTTCGATGGGGGCTCACGTGGCGCCAAAAATATTTTCTATGGGCGCTCAGGCGGCACCGAAATAATTTTCGTTGGGAGTTCGGCCGGTCCCAAAACTATTTTCAACGGGGGCTCGGCCGGCACCGAAAATATTTTCGACCACATCTCGGCCAGCAGTGAAAATATTTTTGATGGTGGCTCGGCCGCCACCAAAATATATTCGATGGCAGCTTAGCCAGCACTAAAAAAAATTTCGATGGGGGCTCGACCGTCATGAAAAATATTTTTGATGGGAGCTCATCCGGCACCAAAAATATTTTCGAAGGGAGCTCAGCTAGCACCGAAAATATTTTCGACAGGGGCTTGGCTGGCACCAAAAAAAATTTTGACGGGCGCTCAGCCGGCACCAAAAATATTTTCGATGGGATCTCGGCCGGTCCCAAAAATATTTTCGATGGTAGCTCGGCCAGCACCGAAAATATTTTTGATGGGGACTCAGCCGGTACCGAAAATATTTTCAACAGGGGCTTAGCTGGCACAGAAATAAATTTCGATGGGAGATCGGCCCACCCCAAAAATATTTTCGACGGGAGCTCAGCTGGCAACGAAAATATTTTCAAGAGGGGCTCGGCCGGCACCGAAAATATTTTCAACCGCAGCTTCGCCAGCACCAAAAATTATTTTCGACGGGGGCTCAGCCGGCATCGAAAATATTTTTGAAGGCAGCTCAGCCAACACCAAAAAAAATTTCGACGGGGGCTCGACCGGCACTGAAATAAATTTCGATGAGGGCTCGACCGGCACTGAAAATGTTTTCGATGAGAGATCGGTCAGCACCAAAAAAAATTTCGATGGGGGCTCAGCCGGCACTGAAAATATTTTTAACGGGGGCTCGGGTGACGCCAAAAATATTTTTGACTGGAGATCGGCTGCCACCAAAAATATTTCCGACACGGGCTTGGACTGCGCCGAAAATTATTTTCGACGGGAGCTCGGCCAGTACTGAAAAAAATTTTGACTAGTGCTCGGCCGGCACCGACAATATTTTCAACGGAAGATCAGCCGGCACCAAAAAAAATTTCGATGGGCGCTCGCCCGGCACTGAAATAAATTGTGACAAGGGCTCGACCAGCACCAAAAATATTTCAATGGGAGATCGGCCGGCACCGAAAATTATTTTCGACGGGAGCTCGGCTGGTATCGTAAAAACTTTCGACGGGGGCATGGCTGGCACCGAAATAAATTTCGACGAGGGCTCGATTGGCATGAAAAATATTTTCGACAGCACCTCAGCCTTCACCGAAAATATTTTCGATGGGAGCTCAGCCGGCACCGAAAATATTTTCGACGAGAGCTTGTCATGCACCAAAAATATTTTCGATGGGGTCTCGGCCGGCACCAAAAATATTTTTGATGGCAGCTCGGCCAGCACCAAAAAGAATTTCGATGGGGGCTCGACCGGCATGTATAATATTTTCGATGGGAGCTCGGCAGGCACCTAAAATATATTCGACAGGGGCTCAGCCGGCCCCGACAATACTTTCGATGAGAGGTGGCCTGCACCGAAAATATTTTCAACCAATGCTCAGCTGACACCAAAAAAAATTTTGACGGGGGCTCAGCCGGCACCGAAATAATTTTCGATGGGAGCTCGGCCGGTCCCAAAAATATTTTCGATGGGAGCTCGGCCGGCAACAAAAATATTTTTGACGGCATCTCAGCCTGCACTGAAAATATTTTCGACGGTGGCTCGACCGCCACCAAAAATATATTCGACGGCGGCTCGGACAGCACCGAAAAAAATTTCGATGGGGGCTCGGCCGGCACTGAAATAAATTTCGACGAGGGCTCGGCAGGCACCCAAATAAATTTAGACAAGGGCTCGGCCAGCACCGAAAATATTTTCAATTGGAGCTCGACCTGCACCGAAATAAATTTAGACGAGGGCTCGGCCAGCACCGAAACAATATTTTCAACAGGGGCTCGGCAGGCACCGAAATAAATTCAGATGAGGGCTCGGCCAGCACCGAAAATATTTTCGATGCGAGCTCAGCCGGCACCGAAAATATTTTCAATGGGGAATCGACCGGAACCGAAAAAAATTTCGATGGAGGCTTGGTCGGCGCCGAAAATATTTTTGATGGGAGCTCAGCCGGCACCGAAAATATTTTCGACAGGGGCTCGGCCAGCATCGATAATATTTTCGACGGGGGCTCGGCCGGCACCGATAATATTTTTGACAAGGGATCGGCCGGTACCGAAAATATTTTCGAGGGGGCTCAGCCGGCACCAAAAATATTTTCGATGGCAGCTTGACCGGTCCCCAAAATTTTTTCGATGGCAACTCGGCCTGCACCATAAATATTTTCGACGGGGGATTGACTGGCACTAAAAATATTTTCGATGGGAGCTCATCCGGCACCGAAAATATTTTCGAAGGGGGCTCGGCCGGCACCGAAAATATATTCAACGGGGGCTCGGCCGGCACCGATAATATTTTCGACCGCAGCTTGGCCAGCACCGAAAATGTTTTCGATGGCAGCTCGGCCGGCACCAAAAAAAATTTCAACGTGGGCTCGGGCGGCATTGAAATAAATTTTGACAAGGGCTCGACCAGCACCGAAAACATTTTCGATGGGAGATCGGCCGGCACCGAATATATATTCGAGGGGGGCTCGGCTGGCACCGAAAATATTTTTGACGGGGCTCAGCCAGCACCGAAAATATTTTCAACAGGGGCTCGGCCGGCACCGAAAGTATTTTCGACGGGGGCTCGGCTGCCACCAAAAATATTTTTGACAAGGGCTTGGTCAGTACCGAAAATATTTTCGAGGGGGCTTGGCCGTCAATGAAAACATTTTCGACAAGGGCTCAGCCGGCACTGAAATAAATTTCAACGAGGGCTCGGCCGGCACCGAGAATATTTTCGATTGCAGCTTGGCCAGCACCAAAAAAAATTTCGACGGGCGCTTGGCCAGCGCCAAAAATATTTTTGATGGGAGCTCGGCCGTCAACGAAGATATTTTCGACGGAGGCTCGGCCGGTACCGAAAATATTTTCGACCGCAGCTTGGCCAGCACCGAATATGTTTTCGATGGCAGCTCTTCCGGCACCTAAATAAATTTCGACAATGGATCGACCGGCATGAAAAATATTTTTGATGGGAGCTCAGCCGGCACCAAAAATATATTTGACGGGGCTCGACCGGCAACGAAAATATTTTTGACGGTGTTCCGCCTGCACCGAAAATATTTTCGACGAGGGCTCAGCCGTCACCAAAAATATTTTCGACGGCAGCTCGACCGGTCCCCAAAATTTTTTTGATGGCAACTCGGCCTGCACCGAATATATTTTCGACGGGTGCTTGACCGGCACTAAAAATATTTTTGATGGGAGCTCATCCGGCACCGAAAATATTTTCGACGGAGGCTCGGCCGGTCCCAAAAATATTCTCGGTGGGAGCTCGGCCGGCAACGAAGATATTTTCAATGCTGGCTCGGCCGGCACCGAAAATAGTTTCGACGGGGGCTTGGCTGGCACCGAAATAAATTTAGACAAGGGCTCGACCGGACCAAAAATATTTTCGACTGGGGCTCGGCCGGCACCGCAAATATTTTCGATGGTAGCTCGGCAGGCACCAAAAATATTTTTTACCGCAGCTCGGCCAGTACCGAAAATATTTTCAAGAGGCGCTTGGACAGCACCGAAAATATTTTTGATGGGAGCTCAGTTGGCACCGAAAATATTTTCAACGGTGGCTCAGCCGTTACTAAAAATATATTTGACAGTGGCTCGGCCGGCACCGACAATACTTTCTACGAGCGCTTGGCCTGCAGCGATAATATTTTCAACCAAGGCTCGGTCGGCACTGAAATAAATTTCAACGAGGGCTCGACAGATACCGAAAAACTTTTCGATGGGATATCGGCCGGCACCGAAAAAAATTTTGACGGGGGCTCGGCAGGCATCGAAAATATTGTCGAAGGCAGCTCGGCCAGTACCAAAAAAAACTTTCGACAAGGGTTCGGCCGGCACTGAAATAAATTTCGACGAGGGCTCGACCGGCACCGAAAATATATTTGATGGGAGATCGGCTGGCACCAAAAATATTTTCAATGGGGGCTCGAACTGTTCCAAAAAGTATTTTCGACTGGAGCTCGGCTGGTACCAAAAAAATTTTCGATTGGAGCTTGACCGGCACCGAAAATATTTTCTATGAGGCCTCGGCTAGCACTGAAAATATTTAAGACAGGGGCTCGGCAGGCACCGAAAATATTGTCGATGGAAGCTCCTCCTGCACCGAAAGTATTTTTGACGGGAGCTCAGCCAGCACTGAAAATATTTTCGACGGGGGCTCGGCCAGCACCGACAATATTTTCGACGGGGGCTCGGCTGGAACTGACAATATTTTCGATGGGAGCTCAGCCAGCACCGAAATAATTTTCGGTGGGAGCTTGGCCGGTCCCAAAAATATTTTCGACGGGAGCTCGGCCGGCAACGAAAATATTTTCGACGGCACCTCAGCCTGCATCAAAATAATTTTCGATGGGCGCTAAGCTGGCACCAAAAATATTTTCAACGGGGGCTCGGCAGGCACCGAAATAAATTTAGACAAGGGCTCGGCCAGCACCGAAATTATTTTCGATGGGAGCTCAGCCGGTCCCAAAAATATTTTCAATGGGAGCTCGGCCAGCAACGAAGACATTTTCAACGGTGGCTCGGCCGGTACCGAAAATATTTTCGATAGGAGCTCGGCCAGCAACGAAGACATTTTCGACGGGGGCTTAGGTGGCACCGAAATAAACTTAGGCGAGGGCTCGACCGGCACCGAAAATATTTTTGATGGGTGTTCGACCGGCAATGAAAATATTTTTGATGGGAGCTCGGCCGGCACCAAAAAAAATTTCGAGGTGGGCTCGACCGGCATGAAAAATATTTTCGACGGGCGCTCGGCCTGCACCGAAAATATTTTTGACGGGGGCTTGACCGGCGCCGAAAATATTTTCATCGACAGATCGGCTTGTCCTAAAAATATTTTCTGATGGGAGATCGGCCGGTAACAAAAATATTTTCAATGGGAACTCAACCGGCACCAAAAATATTTTCGATGTGTTCTCGGCCAGCAATGAAAGTATTTTCGATGGCAGCTCAGCCGGCACCAAAAATATTTTCGACGGCAGCTCGACCAATCCCAAAAATATTTTCGACGGGAGTTCGCCCTGCAACAAAAATATTTTCTACGGGGGCTCGGCCTCCACCAAAAATATTTTTCACAAGGGACCAGCCGGCAACGAAAATATTTTTGACAGGGCTCCGTCTGCACCAAAAATATTTTTGACGAGGACTTGGCTGGTACCGAAAATTATTTTCAATGGGGGTTTGGCCGCCACCAAAAATATTTTTGACGGCACCTCAGCATGCACCGAAAATATTTTCGATGCCAGCTTGTCCGGTCCCCAAAATTTTTTCGATGGGAGCTCGGCCTGCACCGAAAATATTTTTGATGGAAGCTCGGCCAGCAATGAAGATATTTTCGATGGTGGCTCGGCCGGCACCGAAAATATTTTCGATGGAGGCTTGGCTGGTACCGAAAATATTTTCGACGGGGCTTAGCTGGCACCAAAATAAACTTAGATGAGGGCTCGACCAGCACCGAAAATATTTTCGATGGGTGCTCGGCCAGCAACGAAAATATTTTTGACGTGAGCTTGGCCTGCAACGAAAATTTTTTTGATGGCACCTCGGCTTGCACCGAAAATATTTTTGATGAGGGCTCGGCCGACACCAAAATTATTTTCGACGTCAGCTTGACCGGTCCCCAAAATTTTTTCGACGGGAGCTCGGCCTGCTCCGAAAATATTTTCGACGGGGGCTCAGCCGGCACCGAAATAAATTTAGATGAGGGCTCGGCCGGCACCGACAATATTTTCAGTGGCAGCACGGCCAGCACCAATAAAAAATTTGACTGGCACTCGGCCGGCACTAAAAAAAATTTCGACGTGCGCTCGGCCAGCACCAAAAATATTTTCGATGGGAGCTTAGCCTGCACCGAAATTATTTTCGACAGGGGCTCGACCGGCACTAAAAATATTTCTGATGGGAGCTCATCCGGAAATGAAAATATTTTCGATGGGAGCTCGGCCATCACCAAAAATATTTTCGACAAGGGATCGTCCGGTACCGAAAATATTTTAGACGGGGGCTCGCCCGGTTAATGAAAATACTTTTAACGGGGCTCCACCTGCACCGAAAATATTTTCGATGAGGGCTCGGCCGGAACCAAAATTATTTTCGACGGGAGCTTGGCTGGCAACAAAAATATTTTCGATGGCACCTCAACCTGCACCGAAAATATTTTCGATGGGAGCTAAGCCGGCACCGAAAATATTTTCAACAGGGAATCAACCGGAACCAAGAAAAATTTTGACGGGGGCTTGGCCAGCACCGAAAATATTTTCGATGGGAGCTCAGCCAGCACCGAAAATATTTTCGACGGGGGCTCGGCCGGCACTGAAAATATTTTCGACCGCAGCTTGGCTGGCACCGAAAATATTTTTGACGAGGGCTTGGCCTGCACCGAAAATATTTTCGACAGGGCCTCGGCTGGCACCGAAATAAATTTAGACAAGGGCTCGTCCGGCAGTGAAATAAATTTCGACAAGGGATCGGCCGGCATGAAAAATATTTTCGATGGGAGCTCGGCCGGCACCAAAAATATATTTGATGGGGGCTCGGCCGGCAACGAAAATATTTTCGACGGCAGCTCGAGCGGTCCCCAAAATTTTTTCGACGGCAGCTTGGCCTGCACCGTAAACATTTTCGACTGGGGCTTGACGGGCACTAAAAATATTTTCGATGGGAGCTCATCCGGCACCGAAAATATTTTCGACAGGGGCTTGGCCGGTGCCGAAAATATTTTTGACAAGGTATTGGCCGGTACCGAAAATATTTTCGACGGGTGCTCGGCTGGCAACGAAAATATTTTCGACGGGTGCTCAGCTGGGACCGAAATAAATTTAGACGGGGGCTCGGCCGGCACTGACAATATTTTCGATGGCAGCTCGGCCAGCACCAAAAAAAATTTCGATGGGCGCTCGGCCGGCACCAAAAATATTTTCGATGGGAGCTCAGCCGGTCCAAAAATATTTTCGATGGGATCTAGGCCGGCAATGAAAATATTTTCGATGCTGGCTCGGCCGGTACCGAAAATATTTTCGATGGGGGCTTGGCTGGCAACAAAAATATTTTCGACAAGGGCTCGGCCGGCATCAAAAACAATTTTTACAGGGGCACGGCCGGCACCGAAATAGATTTAGATGAGGGATCGACCGGCATGAAAAATATTTTTGATGTGAGCTCGCCTGGCACCAAAAATATATTCAATGGGGGCTCGGCCGGCTACGAAATAAATTTCGATGAGGGATCGACCGGCATGAAAAATATTTTCGATGGGAGCTTGGCCGGCACCAAAAATATTTTCGATGGGGTTTCGGCCAGCAATGAAAATATTTTCGACGGCAGCTCGACCGGTCCCAAAATAATTTTCGACGGGAGTTCAGCCTGCAACAAAAATATTTTCGATGGGGGCTCGGCCACCACCAAAAATATTTTTGACAGGGCATTGGCCAGTACCAAAAATATTTTCAATGGGAGCTCAGACGGCACCGAAAATATTTTCAACATGGAATCGTCCGGAACCGAAAAAAATTTCGATGGGCACTTAGCCGGCACCGAAAATATTTTCGACGGGGGCTTGACCGGCACAAAAAATATTTTCAATGGGAGCTCATCCGGCACCAAAAATATTTTCGACTGGGGCTCGGCCGGCACCGAAAAATATTTTGACAGGTGCTTCGCCGCCACTGAAAATATTCTCGATGGGGGCTTGGGTGGTGCCAAAAATATTTTCGACGGGCGCTCGGCTGGCACTGAAAATATTTTTGACGGGTGCTCATCCGGCACCGAAAATATTTTCGACAGGAACTCAGCCTGCACCGAAAATATTTTCGATGGGGGCTAGGCTGGCGCCGAAAATTATTTTCGACGGGAGCTCGCCCAGTCCCAAAAATATTCTCGATGGGAGCTCGGCCGGCAACGAAGATATTTTCAATGGTGGCTTGGCCGGCACCGAAAATAGTTTCGACGGAGGCTCGTCCGGTACCGAAAATATTTTCGACGGAGGCTCGTCCGGTGCCGAAAATATTTTCGACGGGGGCTTGGCTGGCACCGAAATAAATTTAGACAAGGGCTCGAGCACACCGGAAATATTTTTGACTGGGGCTTGGCTGGCACCGAAAATATATTCAATGGGGGATCGGCCGGCGCCAATAATATTTTTGACCGCAGCTTGGCCAGCACCGAAAATATTTTCGATGGCAGCTTGGCCGGCACCAAAAAAAATTTCAACGGGGGCTCGGCCGGCATTGAAATAAATTTTGACGAGGGCTCAACCAGCACCAAAAACATTTTCGATGGGAGATCGGCCGGCACTAAATATATATTCGAGGGGGGCTCGGCCGGCAACGAAAATATTTTTGACGGATCTCCGCCTGCACCGAAAATATTATTGACGCGGGCTTGGCCGACACCAAAAATAATTTCGATGGCAGCTCGACTGGTCCCCAAAATTTTTTCGATGGCAACCCGTCCTGCACCGTAAATATTTTTGATGAGGGATTGACTGGCACTAAAAATATTTCTGATGGGAGCTCATCCGGCACCAAAAATATTTTCGACGGGGGCTCGGCCGGTGCTGAAGATATTTTCGATGGTGGCTCGGCCGGCACCGAAAATATTTTCGATGGAGGCTTGGCTGGTACCGAAAATATTTTCGACGGGGCTTAGCTGGCACCAAAATAAACTTAGATGAGGGCTCGACCAGCACCGAAAATATTTTCGATGGGTGCTCGGCCAGCAACGAAAATATTTTTGACGTGAGCTTGGCCTGCAACGAAAATTTTTTTGATGGCACCTCGGCTTGCACCGAAAATATTTTTGATGAGGGCTCGGCCGACACCAAAATTATTTTCGACGTCAGCTTGACCGGTCCCCAAAATTTTTTCGACGGGAGCTCGGCCTGCTCCGAAAATATTTTCGACGGGGGCTCAGCCGGCACCGAAATAAATTTAGATGAGGGCTCGGCCGGCACCGACAATATTTTCAGTGGCAGCACGGCCAGCACCAATAAAAAATTTGACTGGCACTCGGCCGGCACTAAAAAAAATTTCGACGTGCGCTCGGCCAGCACCAAAAATATTTTCGATGGGAGCTTAGCCTGCACCGAAATTATTTTCGACAGGGGCTCGACCGGCACTAAAAATATTTCTGATGGGAGCTCATCCGGAAATGAAAATATTTTCGACGGGGGCTCGGCCATCACCAAAAATATTTTCGACAAGGGATCGTCCGGTACCGAAAATATTTTAGACGGGGGCTCGCCCGGTTAATGAAAATACTTTTAACGGGGCTCCACCTGCACCGAAAATATTTTCGATGAGGGCTCGGCCGGAACCAAAATTATTTTCGACGGGAGCTTGGCTGGCAACAAAAATATTTTCGATGGCACCTCAACCTGCACCGAAAATATTTTCGATGGGAGCTAAGCCGGCACCGAAAATATTTTCAACAGGGAATCAACCGGAACCAAGAAAAATTTTGACGGGGGCTTGGCCAGCACCGAAAATATTTTCGATGGGGGCTCAGCCGGCAACGAAAATATTTTTGACGGGGCTCAGCCGGCACCGAAATAAATTTCGACGGGAGCTCGACCGGTGCCGAAAGTATTTTCGATGGGGGCTCGGCCGCCACCAAAAATATTTTTGAGAAGGGATCGGCCGGTACCAAAAATATTTTCGACGGGGGCTTGGCCGGCACCAAAACAAATTTAGACGAGGGCTCAGCCGCCACCGACAATATTTTCAATGGCAGATCAGCCAGCAACAAAAAAAAATTCGACAGGCGCTCGGCCAGCACCAAAACTATTTTTGATGTGAGCTCGGCTGGTCCTAAAAATATTTTCCATGGGATCTCATCTGACACCGAAAATATTTTTCACGGGGGCTCAGACGGCATCGAAAATATTTTCGACCGCAGCTTGGCCAGCAGCGAAAATATTTTCAACGGGGCTCAGCCGGTACCGAAATAAATTTAGACGAGGGCTCGGCCGGCACCGACAATATTTTTGATGGCAGTTAGGCCGGCAGCAAAAAAAATTTCGATGGGGGCTCGGCCGGCACTGAAATAAATTTCGACGAGGGCTCGTCCGGCACCGAAAATATTTTCGATGGGAGCTCAGTCGGAACGAAAATATTTTCGACGGGGGCTCGGCCGGCACCGAAAAATATTTTGACAGGGGCTCGGCCAGCACTGAAAAAATTCTCGACAGGGGCTCGGGTGGTGCCAAAAATATTTTTGATGGGGGCTCTGCCGGCACCAAAAATATTTTCGATGGGAGCTTGGCCGGTCCCAAAAATATTTTCAACGGGAGCTCGGCCTGCAACGAAAATATTTTCGAAGGGAGCTCATCCGGCACCAAAAATATTTTTGACGGGGCTCCACCTGCAACGAAATAAATTTAGATGAGCGATCGACCAGCACTGAAAATATTTTCGATGGGAGCTCAGCCGGCACAGAAAAATATTTTCAACGGAGTCTTGGCCGGCACCGAAAATATTTTCGACAGGGGCTCGGCCGGCACCGAAAATATTTTCAAAGAGGGCTCGGCAGGCACCGAAAATATTTTTGACGGGGGCTCAGACGGCACCGAAAATATTTTCGACCGCAGCTTGGCAAGCAGCGAAAATATTTTTGACAGGGCTCAGCCGTTACTGAAATGAATTTAGACGAGGGCTCAGCCGGCACCGACAATACTTTCGATGGCAGCTAGGTCAGCACCAAAAAAAATTTCGACAGGGGCTCGGCCGGCACTGAAATAAATTTCGCCGAGGGCTCGTCCGGCACCGAAAATAGTTTCGACGGTGGCTCGGCCGGCAACAGAAAAAATTTCAACGGGGGCTTGGCCGGCACTGAAAATATTTTCGACGGGGGATCAGGTGGCGCCAAAAATATTTTCGGCAGGGGCTTGACTGGCACCGAAATAAATTTAGATGAGGACTTGACCGGAACCGAAATAAATTTCGATGAGAGATCGACCGGTAGGAAAACTATTTTCAATGGGAGCTCAGCCAGCACCGAAAGTATATTCGACGGGGGCTCGGCCATGAACGAAAATATTTTTGACGGGGCTCCGCCTGCACCAAAAATATTTTCGACGGCACCTCTGCCTGCACCAGAAAAATTTTCGATGGGAGCTCAGCCGGCACCGAAAATATTTTTGACGGGGGCCCTGCCGGCACCAGAAAATATTTTTGATGAGGGCTTGGCCTGCACCGAAAACATTTTCGACAGGGTCACGGCCGGCACCGAAATAAATTTAGAGGAGGGCTCGGCCGGAACCGAAATAAATTTCGACGAGGGATCGACCGGCACTGAAAATATTTTCGACGGGGGCTCGGCCGGCAATGATAATATTTTCGACCGCAGCTTGGCCAGCACCGAAATTTATTTTCGACAGGGGTCGGCCAGCATCGAAAATATTTTCGATGGCAGCTTGGCCAGCATTAAGAAAAGATTTCGATGGGGGTTTGACCAGCACTGAAATAAATTGTGACGAGGGCTCGACCGGCACCGAAAACATTTTCGACGGGAGATCGGCTGGCATCGAAATTATTTTCAACGGGTTCTCGGACTGAGCCGAAAATTATTTTCAACGGGAGCTCGGCCAGTATCGAAAAAAATTTCGACGAGGGCTTGACCGGCATGAAAAATATTTTCGACAGGCACTCGGCCGGCACCAAAAATATTTTTGATGGGAGCTGGATGGGCACCGAAAATATTTTAGATGGGGGTTCGGACGGCAATGAAAATATTTTCAATGGCAGCTCGGCCGGCACCATAAATATTTTCGACGACAGCTTGACCAATCCCAAAAATATTTTCGATGGGAGTTCGGCCTGCAACAAAAATATTTTCGATGGGGGCTCGGCAGGCACCGAAATAAATTTAGACGAGGGATCGACCGGCACCGAACATATTTTCGACGGGAGCTCAGCCGGTACCGAAAATATTTTTGACCGAAGCTCGGCCAGCAGCAAAAATATTTTTGACAAGGCTCGGCAGGCACCAAAATAAATTTAGACGAGGGCTCGACAGGCACCAAAAATATTTTCGACGGGATCTCAGCTGGCACCGAAAATATTTTCAAAGGGGGCTCGGCAGTCACCGAAATAAATTTAGACGAGGGCTTGGCCAGCACCGACAATATTTTGGATTAGAGCTCGACCGGCACCGAAAATATTTTCTATGAAGCCTCGGCCAGCACCAAAAATATTGTCGACAGGGGCTCGGCAGGCACCGAAAATATTATCGACAGAAGCGCGTCCTGCACCGAAAATATTTTCGACGGGGGCTTGGCTGGCATCGAAAATATTTTCGATGGGAGCTCAACCCGCACCAAAAATACTTTCAAGGGGGGCTCCGGTGGCACCGACAATATTTTTGATGGGAGCTCGGCCAGCACCGAAAATATTTTCGACGAGGGCTTAGCCTGACCGAAAATATTTTCGACCAGGGCTTGGCCGGCACTGAAATAAATTTAGACGAGGGCTCGGCTGGCACCGACAATATTTTCGATGGCAGCTAGGCCAGCACCAAAAATATTTTCAAAGGGGGCTCGGCCGGCACCGAAAATATTTTTGACGGGGGCTTGGTTGGCGGCAAAAATATTTTCGACGGGGGATTGGCTGGCACCGAAAAAAATTTCGATGGGGGCTCGGCCAGCACTGAAAATATTTTAGACGCGGGATGGGCCAGCACCGAAAAGAATTTCGACGGGGGCTCAGCCGCCACAAAAATTATTTTCCACTTGGGATCGGCTGGTCCCAAAAATATTTTCAACAGGGGCTAGGCCTGCACCGAAAATATTTTCGACGGCGGCTCGGCCGGCACCAAAAATATTTTCGACGGCGGCTCGGCCGGTGCTGAAAATATTTTCGATGGGGGCTTGTCCGATGCCAAAAAAATTTTCAGTGCGGCTCTGCCGACCCCTAAAACTTAATCGACAAGGGCTCGGCCGGCGCCGAAAATTTTTTCGACGGCAGCTCGGCTGTCACCGAAAAAAATTTTGATGGGGTTTTGGCCGGCACTGAAAATATTTTCTCAGCAGCTTGGCCTGCGCCGAAAATATTTTCGACGGGGGCTCGGTCGTTACTAAAAATATTTTCGACAGCAGCTCGACTGGTCCCAAAAATTTTTTCGGCGGGAGCTCGGCTTGCACCAAAAATAATTTCGACGGGGTCTCAGCTGGCGCCAAAAATATTTTCTATGGGAGCTCGGACGGTACTGAAAATATTTTCGATGGGAGCTCATCCGGCACCGAAAATATTTTCGACGGGGTCTCAGATGGCACCAAAAATATTTTCGACCGCAGCTCGGCCAGCAGCGATAATATTTTTGACAGGGCTCGGCTGGTACCGAAATAAATTTAGACGAGGGCTCGGACAGCACCGATAATATTTTCAATGGCAGCTTGGCCGGCACCAAAATAATTTTCGATGGGCGCTCGGCCGGCACTGAAATAAATTTCGACGAGGGCTCATCCGGCACCGAATATATTTTCGATGGGAGCTTGTCTGCCTCCGAAAATATTTTCGACGGGTGGTCAACCGGCAAACAAAATATTTTCAATGGCAGCTCGGCTGGCACCATAAATATTTTCGATGTCATCTCGGCCGGTCCCAACAATATTTTTGACATGGGCCAGGATGAAACTGATTTATTTTCGAAGGGGGCTCAGCCGCCACCAAAAATATTTTCTAAGGTAGGTCAGCCGGTCCCAAAATTATTTTCGATGGAGCTCGGCAGGTACCGAAAAAAAATTTGACGGGAGCTCGGCCTGCACTGAAAATATTTTCGATGGCAGCTCAGCCGGCATTGAAAATATTTTCGACAGGGGCTCAGCCAGCACAGAAAAAAATTTCGACGGGGGCTAGGCCGGCACAGAAAATATTTTAGAGTGGGGCTCGGCCGGCGCCAAAAAAAATTTCGACAGGTGCTCAACAAGCGTCGAAAAAAATTTTGATGGGGGCTTGGCCAGCACTGAAATAAATTTCGACGAGGGGTCCACCGGCACCGAATATATTTTCGACGGGAGCTCATCCACCTCTGAAAATATTTTCGATGGGAGCTCAGCCGGCATCGAAAATACTTTTGACGGGTGTGGTCGGCCGGCAAACAAAATATTTTCAATGGCAGCTCGGCCAGCACCGAAAATATTTTTGATGGGAGCCCGGATGAAACTGATTTATTTTCGAAGGGGACTCGGCCGCCACCAAAAATATTTTCTAAGGCAGCTCAGCCAGTCCCAAAATTATTTTCGGTGGAGCTCGGCTGGAACCGAAAAAAACTGCGACAGGAGCTCGGCCGGCACGGATAATATTTTCAACGGCAGCTCAGCCGTAACCAAAAATATTTTCGACGGCAGCTCGGCCAGCACAGAAAAAAATTTCGACGGGGTCTCAGCCGGCACCGAAAATATTTTAGACAGGGGCTCGGCCGGCACCGAAAATATTTTCGACGGGAGCTCGGCCGGTACCGAAAAGAAGTTCAACGGGGGCATGGCTGGCACCAAAATAAATTTCGATGAGGGCTCGACTGGCACCAAAAAGATTTTTGATGGGTGCTCGGACGGCACAGAAAATATTTTCGATGGGGGCTTGGCCGGCACCAAAAATATTTTCAATGAGGTCTCGGCCGGAGCCGAAAATATTTTCGACGGTGGCTCGGATGGTATCAAAAGTATTTTCAACAGAGGCTTGGCCGGTACTGAAAATATTTTCGACGGGAGCTCGGCTGGTGCCAAAAAAAATTTCGACAGGGGCTCGGCCGTTCCCAAAAAAAGTTTCGATGATGGCTTGGCCGTCACCGAAATAAATTTCGATGAGGGCTCAACCGGCACCGAAAATATTTTCGAAGGGATCTCGGCCGGAGCCAAAAATATTTTCAACGGGGGCTTGGACGGTCCCGAAAATATTTTCAACAGGGGCTCGACCGTCAGTGAAAATATTTTCAACGGGGACTCGGCCGGTCCCAAGTATATTTTCGACTGGACTCGTCGGGCGCCAAAAATATTTTCGATGGGGGTTCACCCGGAGCTGAAAATATTTTTGAAAGCAACTCAGCCAGTACAAAAAATATTTTCGACGGGGTCTCGGCCGGCAACGAAAATATTTTTGAAGTTAGCTTGGCCAGCACCGAAAATATTTTCGACGGGGGCTCGGCAAGTGCTGAAAAAATGTTCGACGGGGGCACTGCCGGCACAGAAAAAAATTTCGACAGCGCCTTGGCCGGCACCGAAAATATTTTAGACAGGGGCTCGGCCGGCACCGAAAAAAATTTCAACAGGTGCTCAACAAGCACCGAAAAAATTTTGATGGGGGCTCGGCCGGCACTGAAATACATTTCGACAAGGGCTCGACCAGCACCGAATATATTTTCAATGGGAGCTCGTTCGCCTCCGAAAATATTTTTGATGGGAGCTCAGCTGGCACCGAAAATACTTTCGACGGGTGGTCGGCCGGCAAACAAAATATTTTCGAAGTCAGCTCAGCCTGCACCGAATATATTTTCGACAGGAGCTCAGGCAGTACCGAAAAAAAGTTCGACGGGGGCATGGCTGGCACCAAAATAAATTTTGACGAGGGCTCGACCGGCACCAAAAAGATTTTCGATGGTTGCTCGGCCGGCACCGAAAATATATTCGATGGGGGCTCAGCTGGCACCGAAAATATATTCGACAGGGGCTAGGCCAACAGCGAACATATTTTCGACGAGGTCTCAGCCGGCACCAAAAATATTTTCGACGGCAGATCGGCCGGCACCAAAAAAAATTTCGATGAAGGCACGGCCATCACCGACAATATTTTCGATTAGGGCTGGACCGGCACCGAAAATATTTTCAATGGTGGCTCGGATGGTACCAAAAGTATTTTCAACAGGGGCTCATCCAGTACTGAAAATATTTTCGAAGGGTCTCGGCCGGTGCCAAAAATATTTTTGATGGGAATTCGGCCAGCGCCAAAAATATTTTCGACGGCGGCTCGGATGGTACCAAAAATATTTTCGACAGGAACTCAGATGATACTGATTTATTTTCGAAGGGGGCTCGGCCTGCACCAAAAATATTTTCGACGGCAGCTCATACGGTCCCAAAATTATTTTCAACGGAGATCGACCAATACTGAAAAAAGTTTCAATGGGGACTCGGCCAGCACCGAAATAAATTTCGACGAGGGCTCGACCGGCACCGAAAATATTTTTGATGGGAGCTCATCCGGCACCGAAAATATTTTAGATGGGACCTCGGACAGCACCGAAAATATTTTAGACAGGGGTTCGTCCAGCACCGAAAAAAATTTCGACGGGGGCTTGTCCGGCACTGAAAATATTTTCGATGGGGGCTCGGCCAGCACTGAAAATATTTTCGACGGGGGGTCAGCCCGTGCCAAAAATATTTTCGATGGGGATTTGGCCGGCACCGAAAATATTTTCGACGGCGGCTCACATGGCACCAAAAATATTTTCATCGGCACCTCGTCTGCTCTTAAAAATATTTTCGATGGGAGCGCAGCCGGTCCCAAAAATATTCTCGATGGGAGCTCAGCCGGTGCTGAAAATAGTTTTGATGGGAGCTCAGCCAGCACTGAAAAAATATTTTTGCCGGGGGCTCGGATGGCACCGAAATAAATTTCAATGAGGGATCAGACGGCACCGACAATATTTTCGATGGCAGCTCGGCCAGCACCAAAAAAAATTTCGACAGGGGCTCGGCCAGCACCGAAAATATTTTTGATGGGAGCTCGGCCGGCACTGAAAATATTTTTGCTGGAGGCTAGGCCGGCAACGAAAATATTTTCGACAGGGGCTCAGCCTGCACCGAAAATATTTTCGACGAGGGCTCGGCTTGTCCCAAAAATATTTTCGAGGGGGGCTCAGCCGGTGCCGAAAATATTTTCGACGGTTCTTGGCCATCCCCTAAAACACAATTGAAGAGGCCTTGGACTGCGCCAAAAGTATTTTCGACGGCGGCTCGGCCGGCACCAAATATGATTTCGACGAGACTCGGCCAGAGCCGAAAATATTTTCATTGCTGGCTCGGGCGGCGCCGAAAAAATATTTTTGACGGGGGCTCGGCCGACACCAAAATAAATTTCCACGATATCTCGACCAGCACTGAAAATATTTTTGACGGGGGCTCGGCCGGCACCAAAATAAATTTTGACGGGGGATCGGACGGCAGCGACAATATTTTCGATAGGAGCTCTTCCGGCACCAAAAAAAATTTCGATGGGGGCTCGGCCAGCACTGAAAATATTTTCGATGGGAAATTGGCCGGCACCGAAAATATTTTCAATGGGGGCTCGGCCGGCATCAAAAGTATTTTTGATGGCAGCTCGACCAGTCCCAAAAATATTTTCAAAGGGATCTCGACCAGTGCCGAAAATTTTTCGATGGGGGCTCGGCCGGTACCGTAAATATTTTCGACGGTAGCTCGGCCGGCACCGCAAAAAATTTCGACAGGGGCTCAGCCAGCACCGAAAATATTTTTGACGGGAGCTCAGCCAGCACTGAAAATATATTCGACGGCAGCTCGGCCTGCACCAAAAATATTTTCGACAGGAGCTCAGCCGGTACCGAAAATATTTTCTATGGGAGCTCAGCTGGCACCGAAAATATTTTCGACGGGGGCTCGGCTGGTCCCAAAAATATTCTCGATGGGAGCTTGATCGGCACCGAAAATATTTTCGAGCGCAGAACGGCCGGCACCGAAAATATTTTCGAAGGGGTGTCAGCCAGCACCAAAAATATTTTCGACCGCAGCTCGGCCGGCACCGAAAATATTTCAGACAGGGGCTCAGCCGGTACCGATAAAAATTTTGACTGGAGCACGGCCAGCACCGAAATAAATTTTGATGAGGGCTCGACCAGCACCAAAAATATTTTCGATGAGAGCTCGACCAGTGCCGAAAATATTTTCGACGAGGGCTCGGCCGGTACCGAAAATATTTTCGACCACAGCTCGGCCAGCAACGAAAATATTTTCGACGGGGGCTCAGCCGGCAACGAAACTATTTTCGATGGTGGCTCGGCCACCACTAAAAATATTTTCGATGGCAGCTCGGCCGGCACCAAAAAAATATTTTTGATGGGGGCTCGGTTGGCACCAAAACAAATTTCGACGATGGCTCGAACGGCACCAAAAATATTTTCAACGGGGGCTCAGCCGGCACCAAAAATATTTTTGACGGCAACTCGGCTGGCACCAAAAAAAATTTCGACGGGGGCTCATCCAGCACCGACAATATTTTCGACGGGGGCTGGGACGGTCCAAAATTTATTTTCGATGGGATTCAGCCAGCACCAGAATAAATTTCGTCATGGGCTTGACCGGCACCGAAAATATTTTCGGCGGGGTCTCGCCCGTCACTGAAAATATTTTCGACGGCGGCTCGGATGGTACCAAAAATATTTTCAACAGGGGCTCGGCCAGCACTGAAAATATTTTCCATGGGAGCTCGGTCAGCACCAAAAATATTTTCGATGGGGGTTCGGCCAGCACCGAAAAAAATTTTGATGGGGACTCGGCCGGCACCGAAAATATTTTCAACGGGGAATGGGTCAGAATCGAACATATTTTCGATGGGGGCTTGGCCGGCACCGAAAATATTTTCGACTGTAGCTCAGCCAGCCCTGAAAATATTTTCGATGATTTCTTGGCCTGACTCAAAAATATTTTCGACGGGGGCTCGGCCAGCACCTAAATAAATTTAGAGGACGGCTCGGCCAGCACTAAAAATAATTTCGATGGCAGCTCGGCCAGCACCAAAAAAAATTTCAACGGGGGCGCGACTGGCATGAAAAATATTTTCGATAGGAGCTCAGCCAGCAACGAAAATATATTTGACAGGTGCTCGGCAGGCAACGAAAATATTTTCGATGGGGGCTCGGCCGACACCGAAAAATATTTTGACAGGGGCACAGCCGGCACTGAAATAAATTTCGATGAGGGCTTGGTCAGCACTGAAAATATTTTCAAAGGGCGATCGGCCTGAACGGAAAATATTTTCATCGGGGGATCGGCAGGCATTGAAAATATTTTCGACGGGGACTCGGGTGGCACCAAAAATATTTTCGACAGGCGCTCGGCCAGCACCGACAATATTTTCTACGGGCGATATGCCGGAACCGAAAATATTTTCAATGGGAGCTCAGCCTACACCGAAAATATTTTTGACGAGTGCTTGACCGGTGCAAAAAATATTTTCATTGGTAGCTCGGCTTGTCCTAAAAATATTTTCTGACGGGAGCTCTGCTGGTACCGAAAATATTTTTGATGGGGGCTCGGCCGGCACCGAAATAAATTTCAATGAGGGCTCGACCGGCACCAAAAATATTTTCGAACGGAGCACAGCTGGCACCGAAAATATTTTCAAAGGGGGATCAGCCTGCACCGAAAATATTTCCGACAAAGGCTCGGCTGGCACCAAAAATATTTTCGGCAGGGCCTCTGCCGCCAGCAAAAATATTTTCGACAAGGGATCGGCCTCTACCGAAAAAGATTTCAACGGAGGCTCTGCTGGCACCGACAATATTTACGATTGGAGCTCGACCGGCACCGAAAATATTTTCTATGAGGCCTCGGCCTGCACCGTAAATATTTTCGACAGGGGCTCGGCAGGCACCGTAAATATTGTCGACAGAAGCTCCTCCTGCACCGAAAATATTTTCCATGCGAGCTCAGCCAGCACCGAAAATATTTTCAACGGGGGATCGGCCGGATCCGAAATTATTTTCCATGGGATCTCGTCCAGCACCGAAAATATTTTCGACGGCAGCTCGGCCGGCACCAAAATAAATTTAGACGAGGGCTCGACCGGCATGTAAAATATTTTCGATGGGAGATCGGACGGCATCGAAAATATTTTTGACGGGGGCTTGTCCGGCACCAAAAAAAATTTCGACTGGGACTCGGCCGGCACTGAAAATATTTTCGACGGGGCCTCGCCAGGCACCAAAATAAATTTTGACAAGGGCTCGGCCAGCACCTACAATATTTTTGATCCGAGGTCGGATGGCAACGAAGATATTTTCTATTAGGGCTCGGCCAGCACCGAAAATATTTTCAACAGAGGATCGGCAGGCACAGAAAATATTGTCAACGGAAGCTCGTCCTGCACCAAAAATCTTTTCGACGGGTGCTCGGCCGGCACCAAAATAAATTTAGACGAGAGCTCGGCCGGCACCGACAATATTTTCGACGGCAGCTAGGCCAGCACCAAAAAAAATTTTGAGGGGCGCTCGGCCATCACTGAAATATATTGCGACGAGGGCTCAAGCGGCACCGAAAATATTTTCGATGGGAAATCGGCCGGCGCCGAAAATTATTTTCGTCGGGAGTTCGGCCGGTACCGAAAAAACTTTCGATGGAGGCAAGGCTGGCACTGAAATAAATTTTGATGAGGGCTCCACTGGAATGAAAAATATTTTTGATGGGAGCTCGGCCGGCACCGAAAATATTTTCGACAGGGTCTTGGCTGGCACTGCAATAAATTTCGACGAGGGCTCGACCGGCACCAAAATAATTTTCGATGGGAGCTCAGCCGGTCCCAAAAATATATTTGACGGGAGCTCGGCCGGCAACGAAAATATTTTCCACGAGGGCTTGGCCTGCACCAAAAATATTTTCAACGGGGGCTCGGCTGGTCCCAAAAATTTTTAAGACAGGAGCTAGGCCTGCACCAAAAATATTTTTGATGGGGGCTTGACCGTCACCAAAAATATTTTTGATGGCAGCTCATCCGGCACCGAAAATATTTTCGATGGGAGCTTGGCCAGCACCGAAAATATTTTCGACAGGGTCTTGGGTGGCACCAAAAATATTTTCGACAGGCGCTCGTCCAGCACCAAAAATATTTTGATGGGAGTTCAGCCGGCACCGAAAATATTTTCAATGGGGGCTCAGCCGGCATCAAAAATATATTCGACAAGGGATCGTCCGGTACCGAAAAAAATTTCAACGGAGGCTTGAACGACACCGAAAATATTTTCAACGGCAGCTTGGCCGGCACCGAAACAATATTTTCGAGGGGGCTCAGCAGGCATCAAAATAAATTTAGACGAGGGCTCAGTCGGCACCGACAATATTTTTCATGCGAGGTCGGACGGCAACGAAGATATTTTCTATGAGGGCTCGGCCAGCACCGAAAATATTTTTGACGGGGGCTCGGCAGGCACTGAAAATATTTTCGACGTGAGCTCGTCCTGCACCGAAAATCTTTTCGACGGGGGCTCAGCCGGCACCCAAATAAATTTAGACGAGGGCTCGGCTGGCACCAAAAATATTTTTGACGGGGGCTTGACTGGCGCTGAAAATATTTTCATCGGCAGCTTGGTTTGTCCTAAAAATATTTTCTGATGGGACGTCGGCCGCTACCGAAAATATTTTTGATGGGAGCTCAGCCGGCACCAAAAATATTTTCAATCAGGGCTCGACTGGCACCGAAAATATTTTCGACAGGAGCTCAGCCGGCACCGAAAATATTTTCGACCGCAGCACGGCCGGCACCGAAAATATTGTCGACGGAAGCTCGTCCTGCACGGAAAATATTTTCGACAGGAGCTCGGCCAGCTCCGAAACTATTTTCGACGGGGTCTTGGCTGGTGCTAAAAATATTTTTGACGGGGGCTCCGTCGCCACCAAAAATATTTTCGACAAGGGATCAGCCGCTACCGAAAAAAATTTCGATGGGGGCTTGGCCAGCACCGAAAGTATTTTCGACGAAGGCTCAACCCGCACCAAAAATATTTTCGACGGCAGCTTGGCCGGCACCGAAACAATACTTTCGACGGGGGCTTGGCAGGCACTGAAATAAATTTAGACGAGGGCTCGTCTGGCACCAACAATATTTTCGATGGCAGCTGGGCCAGAACCAAAAAAAATTTCGACGGACGCTCAGCCGGCACCAACAATATTTTCAATGGGAGCTCGACCGCTCCCAAAATTATTTTCGATGGGAGCTCGGCCGGCACTGAAATAAATTGCGAAGAGGGCTTGACCTGCACTGAAAATATTTTCGATGGGAGGTCGGCCGGCACTGAAAAGATTTTCGACGGGGACTCAGGTGGTGCCAAAAATATTTTTGACAGGCACTCGGCAGGCACTGAAATAATTTTCGGTGGGAGCTCGGCTGGTCCCATAAATATTTCGATGGGAGCTCGGCCGGCAACGAAAATATTTTCGACGTCACCTCAGCCTGCACCGAAAATATTTTTGAAGGGAGCTCAGCTGGCACCGAAAATATTTTCAACGGGGGCTCGGCCGGCACCAAAAATATTTTCGACGGGAGCTCGGCCTGCACCGAAAATATTTTTGACGGGGGCTTAACTGGCGCCGAAAATATTTTCATCGGCATCTCGGCTTGTCCTAAAAATATTTTCTGAAGGGAGCCCGGTTGTTACCGAAAATATTTTTGATAGGAGCTCGGCCGGCACCGAAAATATTTTCAATGGGAGATCGGCTGTCACCGAAAATATTTTCGACAGCAGCTGGGCTGGCACCGAAAATATTTTCGATGAGGGCTCGGCCGGAACCAAAATTATTTTCTATGAGGCCTCGGCCAGCACGGAAAATATTTACAACAGGGGCTCGGCAGGCACCGAAAATATTGTCGACGGAAGCTCCTCCTGCACCAAAAATATTTTCGATGGGAGCTTGGCCAGCACTGAAAGTATTTTCAACCAGGGCTCGGCCGGACCCGAAATAAATTTAGACGAGGGCTCAGCCGGCACCGACAATATTTTCGACGGCAGCTGGGCCAGCACCAAAAAAAATTTCGATGCGGGCTCGGCCGGCACTGAAATAAATTTCGACGAGGGCTCGACCGGCACCGGAAATATTTTCGACGGGAGATTGGCTGGCACCGAAAATATATTCGGTGGGAGCTCAGCCGGCACCGAAAATGTTTTTGACGATGGCTCGGCCGGCACCAAAAATATTTTCGACAGGGACTCGGGCAGCACTGAAAATATTTTCGACGGGAGCTCGGCCGGTGCCGTAAATACTTTCGACGGGGGCTCGGTCGGACCCAAAAATATTTTCGACGGCAGCTCGCCTTGTCCTAAAAATACTTTCTGACGGGAGCTCGGCCGGTACCGAAAATATTTTTGAAGGGGTCTCGGTCGGCACCAAAAATATTTTCGACAGGACTCTGCCATCACCGAAAATATTTTCAACGGGGGATCGGCCAGCACCAAAATAATTTTCGATGAGGGCTCGGCCAGCGCCGAAAATATTTTCGATGAGGGCTTGGGCGGCACCGAAAATATTTTCGACGGGGACTCAGGCGGCACCGAAAATATTTTCGACGGGAGCTTAGCCGGCACCGAAAATATTATCGACGGGGGCTAGGCCGACACCGAAAAAAATATTGTCGACGCGGGCTCTGCCGGTCCCAAATATATTTTTGACGGGACTTGGCCGGCGCCAAAAATATTTTCATCGGGGCTCGGCCAGAGCTGAAAATATTTTCGACGGGGGCTCGGTCGGACCCAAAAATATTTTCGATGGCAGCTCGGCCGGCACCAAAATTATTTTTGACAGGGGCTCGGCCGGCGCCGAAAATATTTTCGACGGCACCTCGGACATAACGGAAAAAAATTTTGACGGGACTCTGCCAGCACCGAAAATATTTTCGACGGGGTCTCGGATGGACCCAAAACTATTTTCGGTGGCGGCTCGCCTTGTCCTAAAAATATTTTCTGATGGGAGCTCGGCCGGTAAAGAAAATATTTTCGAAGTGGTCTCGGCCGGCACCAAAAATATTTTCGACGGCAGCTCGGCCAGTCCCAAAAATATTTTCAACGGGAGCTCGGCCGTCACCGAAAATATTTTCGATGGGGGCTCAGCCGGCACCGAAACAAATTTTAACAGTGGCTCGGCCGCCACCAAAAATATTTCCACGGGGGATTGGCCGGCACTGAAAATATTTTCTATGGCAGCTCGGCCAGCACCGAAAAAAATTTCGACGGGGTTCTGCCGGCACTGAAAATATTTTCGACGGGGGCTCGGCCGGCACCGAAAATATTTTCAACAGCAGCTAGGTTGGTTCCAAAAATATTTTCGACGTGAGCTTGGATGATACCGCTGTATTTTCGGAGGGGGCTTAAACGACACCAAAAATATTTTACACAGGGGCTCGGCCGCCACCAAAAATATTTCCACGGGGGATTGGCCGGCACTGAAAATATTTTTGATGGAGGCTCGGCCCGTCCCAAATATATTTTCGAAGGGACTCGGCTGGCACCGAAAATATTTTCCAAGGGGACTCAACCGCTACCGAAAAAAATTTTGACAAGGGCACGGCCGGCACCGAAATAAATTTCGATGAGGGCTCAGAAGGCGCCGAAAATATTTTCGACGAGGGCTTGGCCGGCGCTGAAAATATTGTCTACAGGGGCTCGGCCAGCACTGAAAATATTATCAATGGGGGCTCGGCCGGCACCGAAAATATACTCGACGGGGACTCGGGCGGCACCGAAAATATTTTCAACGGAAGCTTGGCCGGCGCCGAAAATATTATCGACGGGGGCTAGGCTGACACCAAAAAAAATATTGTCGACGTGGGCTCTGCCGGTCCCAAATATATTTTTGACAGGACTTGGCCGGCGCCGAAAATATTTTCCTTGGGGCTCGGTCGGTACCGAAAATATTTTTGAAGGGGTCTCGGCCGGCACCAAAAATATTTTCGACGGCAGCTCGGCCAGTCCCAAAAATATTTTCGACGGGAGCTCGGCCGTCACAGAAAAAATTTTCGACTGTGGCTCGGCCGGCACCGAAACAAATTTTAACAGGGGCTCGGCCAGCACCAAAAATATTTTAGACGAGAGCTCGGAAGGCACCGAATATAATTTAGACAGGGGTTCGGCATCACCGAAAATATTTTCAATGGCAGTTCAGCTTGCACCGAAAAAAATTTCGACGGGGGCTTGTCTGGCACTGAAAATATTTTCGACGGGGGGTCGGCTGGCACCGAAAATATTTTCGACGGGGTTCAGCCAGCGCCGAAAATATTTTTGATGGCAGTTTGGCCGGCACTGAAAAAAATATTTTCGACAGGGGCTCGGCCTTCACTGAAAATATTTTCGACGGGAGATCAGCTGGCACCAAAAATATATTTGATGGGAGGTCAGCCAGCAGCGAAAATGTTTTTGACGAGGGCTTGACCGGCGCCGAAAATATTGTCTACGGGGGCTCGGCCAGCACCGAAAATATTATCGACGGGAGCTCGGCCGGCGCTGAAAATGTTATCGACGGGGTCTAGGCCGACACCGAAAAAAATATTGTCGACGCGGGCTCTGCCGGTCCCAAATATATTTTTGACGGGACTTGGCCAGCGCCGAAAATATTTTCGATGGGGGCTCGGCCGGACCCAAAACTATTTTCGATGGTGGCTCGCCTTGTCCTAAAAATATTTTCTGAAGGGAGCTCGGCCGGTACCGAAAATATTTTCGAAGCGGTCTCGGCCAGCACCAAAAATATTTTAGACGGGAGCTCGGAAGGCACCGAAAATATTTTAGACAGGGGTTCGGCTGGCACTGAAAATATTTTCAACAGCAGTTCAGCTTGCACCGAACAAAATTTCGACGGGGGCTTGCCCGGCACTGAAAATATTTTCGACAGGGGGTCAGCTGGCACTGAAAATATTATCGACGGGGGCTAGGCCGACACCAAAAATTATTTTCTACGGGAGCTCGGCCGGTATCGAAAAAAATTTCGACCGGGCTCGGCCGGCACCAAAATTATTTTCGAAGGGAGATCGGCTGGCACCGAAAAAAATTTCAATGGGGGCTCGGCCGGCAATGAAAATATTTTCAACGGGGGCTCGACTAACACCGAAAATATTTTCGAAGGGGGCTCGGCCGGCGCTGAAAATATTTTCAAAGGGGGATCGGCCGGCACCGAAAATATTTTCGCCGGGGGCTAGGCCGGCAATGAAAATATTTTCAACGGCAGCTCGGCCTGCACCGAAAATATTTTTGTCTAGGGCTCGGCCGGTCCCAAAATAATTTCGACTGGGGCTCGGCCTGCACCGAAAATATTTTCGACGAGGGTTCGGCCGGTACCAAAAATAATTTTGAACAGGGCTCTTCTGGCACCAAAAATATTTTCGATGGCAGATCAGCCTGTCCCAAAAATATTTTTGACGGGAGCTTGGCTGGCACCGAAAATATTTTCGACGGGGGCTCGGCCGGCGCCGTAATAAATTTCGATGATGGCTCGACCGGCACCTAAAGCATTTTCGATGGGAGCTCGGCCTGCACCGAAAATGTTTTCGACTGTGGCTTGGCCGGCGCCGCAAATATTTTCGACGGAAGCTCGTCTGGCACTGAAAATATTTTTGAAGGGGTCTTGGCTGGCACCAAAATTATTTTCGACGGCAGCTCAACCGGTCCCAAAGGTATTTTCGACGGGAGCTCGGCCGGCACCGAAAATATTTTTGAGGGGTCTCAGGCCGGCACCGACAATATTTTTGGCAGGGGCTTAGCCAGTACCGAAAAAAATTTTGACGGGGGCACGACTGGCTCCGAAATAAATTTCGATGAGGCCTCAACCGGCACTGAAAATATTTTCGACCGCAGCTTGGCCTGCACCGAAAATATTTTCGAAGAAGTCTTGGCCTGCACCAAAAATATTTTCGAAGGGAACTCGGCCGGCACCAAAAATGTAGTTGACGGTGGCTTGGCCGGCACCGAAATAAACTTCGATAAGGGCTCGACCAGCACCGAAAATATTTCCGATGGGAGCTCAGCCGGCACCGAAAATATTTTCGACGACAGCTCGGCCGGTTCCATAATTATTTTCCATGGGAGCTCAGACGGTACCAAAACAAATTTCGACGGGTGCTCAGTTGGCACCAAAATAAATTTAGACGAGGTCTCAGCCAGCACCGAAAATATTTTAGATGGGACCTTGGACAGCACCGAAAATATTTTAAACAGGGGTTTGGATGGCACCGAAAAAAATTTCCACGGGGGCTTGTCCGGCACTGAAAATATTTTCGATGGGGGCTCGGACAGCACCGAAAATATTTTCGACGGGGGCTTAGCCCGTGTAGAAAATATTTTCGATGGGGACTCGGCCGGCACTGAAAATATTTTCGACGGGAGCTCAGCTGGCGCCGAAAAAATTTTTGACTAGGCTTCAGCTGGCACCAAAAATATTTTCGACAGGGGCTAGGCCGGCACCGAAAATATTTTTGACTGCGGCTCACATGGCACCAAAAATATTTTCGTTGGCAACTCGTCTGCTCCTATAAATATCTTTGACGGGAGCACAGCCGGTCCCAAAAATATTCTTGACGGGAGCTCGGCTGGCGCTGAAAATAGTTTCGATGGCAGCTTGGCCAGCACCGAAAAAATATTTTCACTGGGGGCTTGGCCGGCACTGAAATGAATCTCGATGAGGGATTGGACGTCACCGACAATATTTTCAACGGGAGATCGGCCAGCACCGAAAATATTTTTGACGGGGGCTCGGCCGGCACTGAAAATATTTTCGACCGCAGCTTGGCCAGCACCGAAAATATTTTCGACGAGGGCTCGGCCCGTGCCGAAAATATTTTTGATGGGGGCTCAGCCGGCGCCAAAAATATTTTCGACAGGAGCACAGCCAGTCCCAAAAATATTCTCGACGGGAGCTTGGCCAGCGCTGAAAATAGTTTTGATGGCAAGTTTGCCAGCAATGAAAAAATATTTTTGACGGGGGCACGGCTGGCACCGAAAAAATATTTTTGACGGAGGCTCGGCCAGCACCGAAATAAATTTCAATGGGGGCTCGAACGGGAATGAAAATATTTTCGATGGGAGCTCGGCCGGCACTGAAAATATTTTCAACGGGGGCTTGGCCTGCACCTGAAATATTTTCAAAGGAGGCTCTGCCGGTCCCAAAAATATTTTCGATGGGGGCTCGGCCTGCACCGAAAACGTTTTCGACTGTGGCTTGGCCGGCTCCGCAAATATTTTCGACGGGAGCTCGTCTGGCACTGAAAATATTTTCGAAGGGGTCTTGGCCGACACCAAAATTATTTTTGACGGCAGCTTAACCGGTCCCAAAGGTATTTTCGACGGGAGCTCGGCCGGCACCGAAAATATTTTTGAGGGGTCTCAGGCCGGCACCGACAATATTTTTGGCAGGGGCTTGGCCAGTACCGAAAAAAATTTTGACGGGGGCACGACTGGCTCCGAAATAAATTTCGATGAGGCCTCAACCGGCACTGAAAATATTTTCGACCGCAGCTTGGCCTGCACCGAAAATATTTTCGAAGAAGTCTTGGCCTGCACCAAAAATATTTTCGAAGGGAACTCGGCCGGCACCAAAAATGTAGTTGACGGTGGCTTGGCCGGCACCGAAATAAACTTCGATAAGGGCTCGACCAGCACCGAAAATATTTCCGATGGGAGCTCAGCCAGCACCGAAAATATTTTCGACGGGATATCGGCCGGCACTGAAAAAAATTTCGACAGGGGCATGGCCAGCACAGAAATAAATTTCGACGAGGGCTTGACCGGCACGAAAAATATTTTCGATGGGAACTCGGCCGGCACTGAAAATATTTTCGCCGGGGGCTAGGCCGGCGCAGAAAATATTTACAACGGCAGATAGGCCTGCACCAAATATCTTTTTGACAGGGGCTCGGCCGGCACAGAAAATATTTTCGACAGGGACTCGGCTGGCGCCAAAAAAAAATTTCGACGGGGTCATGCCCGGACTCAAAAATATTTTTGACAGCATTGCGGCCGGCACCGAAAATATTTTCGATGGCAGCTCGGACATAACCAAAAATATTTTCGAAGGGGGCTCGTCCGGATGCAAAAATGTTTTTGATGGCAGCTTGGCTTGTCTTAAAAATACTTTCTGACGGGAGATCGGCTGGTACTGAATATATTTTCGAAGGGGTCTCGGCCGGCACCAAAACTATTTTCAACAGCAGCTCAGCCGACACCAAAAATATTTTCAATGTGAGCTCGGCCGGCACCGAATATATTTTCGATGTGGACTTGTCTGGCACCGAAAATATTTTCGACGGGGACTCAGCCAGCACTGAAAATATTTTCGACGGGGTCTCGGCCGGCGCCGAAAAAATATTTTTGATGGGGGCACGGCCGGCACCAAAATAAATTTCCACGATGGCTTGACCAGCACTGAAAATATTTTCGACGTTGGCTCGGCCGGCACCGAAATAAATTTCGACGAGGGATCGGACAGCACCGACAATATTTTCGATGGCAGCTCGGCCGCCACCAAAAATATTTTCAAAGGGATTCAGCTGCCGCTGAAAATATTTTTGACAGGGGCTCAGTCGGCGCTGAAAAAATTTTCAACGGTGCTTGGCTGGCCCTGAAAACACAAGCGAAGAGGCCTTGGACTGCGCCAAAACTATTTTCGATGGTGGCTCGGCCAGCACCAAATATATTTTCGACGGGAGCTCGGCCGGTACCGAAAAAAATTTCGACGGGGCTCAACCGGCGCCGAAATAAATTTCAACGAAGGCTCGACCGGCATGAAAAATATTTTCGATGGAACTTGGCCAGCACCAAAAATATTTTCGCCGCGGGCTACGCCAGCACCGAAAATATTTTCGACTAGGGCTCGGCCGGTCCCAAAAATATTTTCAATGCGGGATCGGCCTGCACCGAATATATTTTCGACGAGGGCTCGGCCGGTCCCAAAAATATTTTCAACGCAGGATCGGCCGGCACCAAAAATATTTTCGACGGCAGCTCGGCCGATCCCCAAAATATTTTTGACGCGAGCTTGGCTGGCACCGAAATTATTTTCGATGATGCCTCGACCGGCGCCGAAAAAATATTTTTGACGGCAGCACGGCTGGCACCAAAATAAATTTCCATGATGGATCGACCAGCACCGAAAATATTTTCAATGGGGGCTCGGCCTGCACCAAAAAAATAATTTCGACGGAGGCTCGGCCGGCACCAAAATAAATTTTGACGAGGGATCGGACAGCACCGACAATATTTTCGATGGCAGCTTGGCCAGCACCAAAAAAATTTTCGACGGGGGCTTGGCCGGCACTGAAATAAATTTCTACGAGGGTTTGACCGGCACCGAAAATATTTTCAACCGGCAATCGGCTGGCACCAAGAATATTTTCGACGGGCGCTCGGCTGGCGCCAAAAATATTTTCGACAGGGACTTGGTCGGTACTGAAAAAAATTTTGATGGGGGCACGGACAGCACGGCAAATATTTTCAATGGAAGCTCGGCCTGCACAGAAAATACTTTCGACGAAGGCTTGGCCTGCACCAAAAATATTTTCGAAGGCCCCTCGACCGGACCCAAAAATATTTTCGAAGGGTGATTGGCTGGCACCGAAAAAAATTTTCAACAGGAGCTCAGCCGGCACCATAATAAATTTCGTCGAGCGCTCGACCGGCACCGAAAATATTCTCGACATGAGATCGGCCAGCACCGAAAATATTTTCGACTGGGGCTCGGCAGGCACCGAAAAAAATTTCGACGGGTGCTCGGCCGTCACTGAAAATATTTTCGATGGGGGTTCAGCCGGCGCCGGAAATATTTTCGACGGGGCATTGGCTGGCACCGAAAATATTTTCGACGGCAGCTCGTCCGATCCCAAAATTATTTCTGACGGGAGCTCGGCCGGTATCGAAAATTTCGACGGGGACTCGGCCGGCACCGAAATAAATTTTGACGAGGGCTTGACCGGCACTGAAAATATTTTCGACAGTAGCTCGGCCGTCACCGAAAATGTTTTCGACCGGGACTTGGCCCGCACTAAAAATATTTTCGACATGGGCTCGTCTGGTACGAACAATATTTTTGACGGTGGCTTGGCCAGCACCGAAGATATTTTCGACGGGGGCTCGGCTGGTACTGAAAATATTTTCGATGGGGGCTTGGCAGCCACCAAAAATATTTTTGATGGGGTATCGGCTGGCACGAAAAAAAATTTCAACGGGGGCTCGGCCGTCAAAAAATATTTTCGACAAGGGCTCGGCCGGTGCCGAAAAGAATTTTGAGAGGGTCTCGGCCGGCACCAAAATAAATTTCAACGAGGACTCGACCAGCACCAAAAATATTTTCGACGGGGGCTCGGCCGGTGCCGAAAATTATTTTTGATAGGAGCTTGGCCGGTACCGAAAAAAATTTCAACGTGGGCATGGCTGGCACCGAAATAAATTTCAACAAGGGCTTGACCGGGATCGAAAATCTTTTAGATGGGAGCTCGGCCGGCACCGAAAATATTTTCGACTGCAGCTCGGCCAGCACCGAAAAGATTTTCAATGGGAGCTCGGCCGGCACCGAAAATATTTTTGAAGGGGGCTCGGCAGGCTACGAAATAAATTTAGATGAAAGCTCGGCCAGCACCCTAAATATTTTCGATTGGAGCTCGACTGGCACCAAAATAAATTTAGACGAGGGCTTGGCTGGCACCGAAAATATTTTCGAAGGCAACTAGGCCAGCACCGAAAAAAAATTTCGACGGGTGCTCGGCCAGCACTGAAATAAATTTCGATGAGGCCTCGACCGGCACTGAAAATATTTTCGACGGGGACTCAGGTTGCGCCAAAAATATTTTTGACGGGCGCTCAGCCAGCACCAAAATAATTTTCGGTGGGAGTTTGGCCGGTCCCAAAAATATTTTCGACGGGCTATCGGCCGGAACCAAAAATACTTTCAACGGGGGCTCGGCCGGCGCCGAATATTATTTTCGATGGGAGCTCAGCCGGTACCAAAAATATTTTCGATGGGAGCTCAGCCTGCACCGAAAATATTTTTGACGGGGGCTTGACTGGCGCCGAAAATATTTTCATCGGCAGCTCGGTTTGTCCTAAAAATATTTTCTGATGGGATGTTGGCCGGTACCGAAAATATTTTCGATGGGAGCTCGGCCGGCACCGAAAATATTGTCGACAGAAGCTCGTCCTGCACGGAAAATATTTTCAAGAGGAGCTCGGCCAGCACCGAAACTATTTTCGACGGGGTCTCGGCCGGTGCTGAAAATATTTTTGACGGGGGCTCGGCCGCCACCAAAAATATTTTCGACAAGGGATCAGCCGGTACCGAAAAAAATTTCGACGGGGGCTCGGCCAGCACCGAAAGTATTTTCGACGAAGGCTCAACCCGCACCAAAAATATTTTCGACGGCAGCTTGGCCGGCACCGAAACAATATTTTCGACGGGGGCTCAGCAGACACTGAAATAAATTTAGATGAGGGCTCATCCGGCACCAACAATATTTTCGATGGCAGCTGGGCCAGAACCAAAAAAAATTTCGACGGACGCTCAGCCGGCACCAACAATATTTTCAATGGGAACTCGACCGCTCCCAAAATTATTTTCAACGGGAGCTCGGCCGGTACCGAAAATATTTTCGGCGGGGGCTTGGTTGGCACCGAAAAAAATTTCGATGAGGGCTCGGCCGGCACCGACAATATTTTTGATGCGAGGTCGGACGGCAACAAAGATATTTTCTATGAGGGCTTGGCCAGAACAGAAAATACTTTCGACGGGGGCTCGGCAGGCACAGAAAATATTTTCAACGTGAGCTCGGCCAACACTGAAAATATTTTCAACCGGGGCTCGGCCGGCACCCACAATATTTTCAATGGGAGCTCGGCCAGCACCGAAAATGTTTTCGACGGGGGCTCAGCTGGCAGCAAAAAAAATTTCGACGGGGTCTCGGCTGGCACTGAAAATATTTTTGACGGGAGCTCGGCCGGCACCGAAAATATTTTCGATGGGGGCTGGGCCGGCACAGAAAAAAATTTTGACGGGGTCTCAGCTGGCACCGAAAATATTTTCAATGGGGTCTCAGGTGGCACCAAAAATATTTTCAACAAGCGCTTGGCCGGCACCAAAATAATTTTCGGTGGGAGGACGGCCGCTCCCAAAAATATTTTCTACGGGACCTCAGCCGGCAATGAAAATATTGTCAACGGCACCTCAGCCTGCACCGAAAATATTTTTGATGGGAGCTCAGCCAGCACCAAAAATATTTTCAACGGGCGATCGGCCGGAACCGAAAATATTTTCGGCTGGGGCTTGGCTGGCACCGAAACGATATTTTCAACGGGGGCTCGGCAGTCACCGAAAAAAATTTAGATGAGGGCTCGGCCGGCACCGACAATATTTTCGAAGGCAGCTAGGCCAGCACCAAAAAAGATTTCGACGGGCGCTCGGCTGGCACTGAAACAAATTGTGACGAGGGTTCGACCGGCACTGAAAATATTTTCAATGAGAATCGGCCAGTGCTGAAAATTATTTTCGTCGGGAGCTCAGACGGTACCCAAAAAAGTTTCGATGGGGGCATGGCTGGCACCGCAATAAATTTCGACGAGGGCTCGACTGGCATGAAAAATATTTTCGATGGGAGCTTGGCCGGCACCGAAAATATTTTCGATGGGGTCTCGACCGGCACCGGAAATATTTTCAACAGGAGCTTGGCTGGCACCAAAAATAATTTCGACGGGGGATCGGCCGGCACTGAAAAAATTTCGACAGGTGCTTGGCCAGCAGCGAAAATATTTTCAACAGGGGCTCGGCCGGTACCGAAAATATTTTCGATGGGGCCTCGGCAGCCACCAAAATATTTTTGACGGGGGATCGGCCGGCACTGAAAATATTTTTGACGAGGGCTCAACCAGCACCGAAAAAAATTTCGACAGGGGCTCGGCCAGCCCCAAGAATATTTTTGACTGCAGCTCGGCAGGCACCGAAAATTATTTTCAACGGGAGCCTGGCCGGTACCAAAAAAAATTTCGACAGGGGCATGCCCGGCACCGAAAATATTTTAGACGGGTGCTCGGCCATTACCAAAAATATTTTCGACGGGGGCTCGGCTGTCAAAATACATTTTCGACGAGGGCTCGGCCTGCACCAAAAATATATTCGACGGGCACTCGGCCTGCACCAAAAATATTTTCAACAGGAGCTCGGCCGGAACCAAAAATATTTTCCACGCTTCTCAGCTGGCACCGAAAAATATTTTCGATGGGGACTCGACCGGCATTGGAAATATTTTCGACGGGGGCTTGGCTGGAAGCAAAAATATTTTTGACAGCAGCTCGGCCATCACTGAAAATATTTTCGATGGGGCTCGGCCGTTACCAAAAATGTTTTTGACGGGGGATCGGCCGGCACCGAAAACAATTTCGACGTGGGCTCGGCCGGTACCAAAAAAAATTTCAACAGGGGCACGGCCGGCACCAAAAATATTTTCTGATGGGAGCTTGGCTGTTACCAAAAATATTTTCGAAGGGGGCTCGGCCGGTACCAAAAATATTTTTGACGGGGGCTCGGCCATCAAAATATATTTTCGACGAGGGCTCAGTCTGCACCAAAAATATTTTTGACGGGCGCTCGGCCGGCACCAAAAATATTTTCGACGGCAGCTCGACCGGTGCCAAAAATATTTTCTGATGGAAGCTTGGCTGGTACCGAAAATATTTTTGACTTGGGCTCGGCCGGTGCTGAAAATATTTTCAACAGGAGTTCGGCCGGAACCGAAAATATTTTCCACGCTGCTCGGCCGGCACGGAAAAATATTTTCGATAGGGACTCGACCGGCACCGGAAATATTTTTGACGGGGGCTTGGCTGGAACCAAAAATATTTTGATGGCAGCTCGGCCGTCACCAAAAATATTTTCAACTGGGGCTCGGCCGGCACCAAAATTATTTTTGACAGCAGCTCGGCCGGTCCCAAAAATATTTTCGACGGGAGCTCGGATGATACCGATTCATTTTCGAAAGCAGCTCGGCCGTCACCAAAATTATTCTCGACGGGGGCTCGGCCAGCACCGAAAATATTTTCGATGTGGGATCGGCCAGCTCCGAAAAAGATTTCCACGGGTGTTTGGCTGGCACGAAAAGTATTTTCCATGGGCGCTCAGCCGGCACCGGAAATATTTTCGATGGGAGCTCGGCCGGTACCAAAAATATTTTCGACGGGAGCTCAGCTGTCACCGAAAATATTTTCGACAGGGGCTTGACGGGCGCTAAAAATATTTTTGACAGGGGCTCGGCCGGCACCGAAAAAAATTTTGACAGGGGCTCGACCGGCACCGAAAATATTTTCAATGGGGGCTCGACCGGTGACGACAATATTTTCGAAGGCGGCTCGGCCACCACCAAAAAAATTTTCAAAGACATCTCGGAGGGTCCCAAAAAGATTTTTGATGAGAGGTTGGCCAGTACCAAAACTATTTTAGCCTTGGGCTCAGCCGGCACTGAAAATATTTTCGACAGCAGCTCGGGCATCACCAAAAATATTTTAGACGGGAGCTTGGATGATACAGATTCATTTACAAAAGTGGCTCGGTCGGCACCACAAAAATTTTAGTCGGCACCTCGGGTGCTCCTAAAAATATTTTCAACGGGATCTGTGCTTTCCCAGAGACGGAACATCTCATGACGCTCCGCCTCGGCAGAACCTCTTTCCGAAAAGGCGAACGGCCGCATCCTTCTCCCACGAGGAAGGGCCCAGCCTGAAAGCTCTTGCTGCTCTTCACCGTCACTTGGCGCCCTCCCTACAGGCACAACAGCACTGGGGATCTGAGCTTTCCCAGAGACGGAACATCTCATGGCGCTCCGCCTCGGCACAGCCTCTTTCCGAAAAGGCAAACGGTCGCATCCTTCTCCTAAGAGGAAGGGCCCAGCCCTGAAAGCTCTTGCTGCTCTTCACCGTCCCTTGGCACCCTACCTACAGGCACAACAGCACTGGGGATCCGTGCTTTCCCAGAGAAGGAACATCTCACGGCGCTCCGCCTCTGCAAGCCTCTTTCTGAAAAGGCGAACGGTCGGATCCTGCTCCCACGAGGAAGGGCCCAGCCCTGAAAGATCTTGCTGCTCTTCACCGTACCACGGTGCCCTACCTACAGGCACAACCCAACTGGGGATCTGTGCTTTCCCAGACACGGAACATCTCATGGCGCTCCGCCTCGGCAGAACCTCTTTCCGAAAAGGCGAACGGTCGGATCCTTCTCCCACGAGGAAGGGCCCAGCCCTGAAAACTCTTGCTGCTCTTCACCGTCCCTTGGCGCCCTACCTACAGTCTCAACAGCACTGGGGATCTGTGCTTTCCCAAAGACTGAACATCTCATGGCCCTCCGCCTCAGCAGAGCGTCTTTCCGAAAAAGCAAACGTCCAGTTCTTTCTCCCACGAGGAAGGGCCCAGCCATGAAAGCTCTTGCTGCTCTTCACCGTCCCTTGGCGCCAACCTACAGGCACAACAGCACTGGGGATCAGAGCTTTCCCAGAGACGGAACATCTCATGGCGCTCCGCCTCAGAAGAGCCTCTTTCCGAAAAGGCAAAGGGCCGGATCCTTCTCCCACGAGGAAGGGCCCAGCCCTGAAAGATCTGGCTGCTCTTCACCGTCCCTTGGCGCCCTACTTACAGGAACAACCTAAATGGGGGTCTGAGTTTCCCCAGAAAAGGAACATCTCATGGCGCTGCGCCTCGGCAGAGCCTCTTTCCGAAAATGCAAACGGCCGCATCCTTCTCCCATGAGGAAGGGCCCAGCCATGAAAGCTCTGGTTGCTCTTCACCGTCCCTTGGCACCCTACCTACAGGCACAACAGCACTGGGTATCCGTGCTTTCCCAGAGACGGAACATCTCATGGCGCTGCACCTCGGCAGAGCCTCTTTCCAAAAAGGTGAACAGCAAAATGCTTCCCCAAGAGGAAGGGCCCTGCCCTGAAAGCTCTTGCTGCTCTTCACCATGCCTTGGTGCCCTACCTACAGGAACAACCTAACTGGGGGTCTGAGCTTTCCCAGAGACAGAACATCTCATGGAGCTCCGCGTCGGCAGAACCTCTTTCCGAAAAGGCGAACGCCCGGATCCTTCTCCCACGAGGAAGGGCCCAGCCCTGAAAGCTCTTGCTGCTCTTCACCGTCCCTTGGCACCCTCCCTACAGGCACAACAGCACTGGGAATCCGTGCTTTGCCAGCCACGGAACATCTCACAGCGCTCAGTCTCGGCAAGCCTCATTCCGAAAAGGCGAACGGTACGATCCTTCTCCCACGAGGAAGGGCCGAGCCCTGAAAGCTCTTGCTGCTCTTCACCGTCCCTTGGCGCCCTACCTACAGGCACAATAGAAGTGGGGATCCGTGCTTTCCCAGAGAAAGAAAATCTCACGGCGCTCTGCCTTTGCAGAACCTCTTTCCGAAAATGCAAAGGGCCGCATCCTTCTCCCACGAGGAAGGGCCCAGCCCTGAAAGCTCTTGCTGCTCTTCACCGTCCCTTGGCACCCTACCTACAGGCACAATAGCACTGGGGATCCGTGCTTTCCCAGAGACGGAACATCTCACGGCGCTCCACCTCTGCAAGCCTCTTTCTGAAAAGGCGAACGGTCGGATCCTGCTCCCACGAGGAAGGGCCCAGCCCTGAAAGATCTTGCTGCTCTTCACCGTCCCTTGGCACCCTACCTACAGGCACAACAGCACTGGCGATCTGTGCTTTCCGAGAGATGGAACATCTCATGGCGCTCAGACTCGGCAGACCCTCTTACTGAAAAGGCGAACTGTCGGATCCTTCTCCCACGAGGAATGGCCCAGCCCTGAAAGCTCTTGCTGCTCTTCACCGTCCCTTGGTGCCCTACCTACAGGCACAACAGCACTGGGGATGAATGCTTTCCCAGAGAAGGAACATCTCATGGAGCTCCGCCTCGGCAGAGCCTCTTTCTGAAAAGGCGAACGGTCGGATCCTTCTCCCACGAGGAAGGGCCCAGCCCTGAAAGCTCTTGCTGCTCTTCACCGTCCCTTGGCACCCTACCTACAGTCTCAACAGCACTGGGGATCTGTGCTTTCCCAAAGACTGAACATCTCATGGCCCTCCGCCTCAGCAGAGCGTCTTTCCGAAAAAGCAAACGTCCAGTACTTTCACCCACGAGGAAGGGCCCAGCCATGAAAGCTCTTGCTGCTCTTCACCGCCCCTTGGCGCCAACCTACAGGCACAACAGCACTGGGGATCAGAGCTTTCCCAGAGACGGAACATCTCATGGCGCTCCGCCTCAGAAGAGCCTCTTTCCGAAAAGGCAAAGGGCCGGATCCTTCTCCCACGAGGAAGGGCCCAGCCCTGAAAGCTCTTGCTGCTCTTCACCGGCCCTTGGCGCTCTCCCTAAAGGCACAACAGCACTGGGGATCCGTGCTTTCCCACAGAAGGAACATCTCACGGCACTCAGTCTCGGCAGAGCCTTTTTCTGAAAAGATGAACGGTGCGATCATTCTGCCACGAGGAAGGGCCCAGCCCTGAAAGCTCTTGCTGCTCTTCACCGTCCCTTGGCGCCCTACCTACAGGCACAACAGCACTGGGGATCCGTGATTTCCCAGAGATGGAACATCTCACGGCGTTCAGTCTCGGCAGAGCCTCTTTCTGAAAAGGCGAACGGTCGGATACTGCTCCCACGAGGAAGGGCCCAGCCCTGAAAGCTCTTGCTGCTCTTCACCGTCCCTTGGCGCCCTACCTACAGGCACAACAGCACTTTGAATCTGTGCTTTCCCAGAGACGGAACATCTCATGGAGCGCCACCTCGGCAGAGCCTCTTTCTGAAAAGGCGAACGGTCGGACCCTTCTCCCACGAGGAAGGGCCCAGCCCTGAAAGCTCTTGCTGCTCTTCACCGGCCCGTGCCACCCTACCTACAGGCACAACAGCACTTTGAATCTGTGCTTTCCCAGAGACGGAACATCTTACGGCGCTCACTCTCGGCAGAGCCTCTTTCTGAAAAGGCGAACGGTCGGATCCTTCTCCCCCGAGGAAGGGCCCAGCCCTGAAAGCTCTTGCTGCTCTTCACCGTCCCTTGGTGCCCTACCTACAGGCACAACAGCACTGGCGATCTGTGCTTTCCCAAAGACGGAACATCTCACGGCGCTCCGCCTCTGCAAGACTCTTTCTGAAAAGGCGAACGGTTGGATCCTGCTCCCACGAGGAAGGGCCCAGCCCTGAAAGCTCTTGCTGCTCTTCACCGTTCCTTGGCACCCTACCTACAGGCACAACAGCACTGGGGATCCGTGATTTCCCAGAGACGGAACATCTCATGGCGGTCAGTCTTGGCAGAGCCTCTTTCTGAAAAGGCGAACGGTCGGATCCTGCTCCCACGATGAAGGGCCCAGCCCTGAAAGCTCTTGCTGCTCTTCACCGTCCCTTGGTGCCCTACCTACAGGCACAACAGCACTGGGGATCCGTGATTTCCCAGACACGGAACATCTCATGGCACTCCACATCGGCAGAGCCTCTTTCTGAAAAGGCAAACGGTCGGATCCTGCTCCCACGAGGAAGAGCCCAGCCCTGAAAGCTCTTGCTGCTCTTCACCGTCCCTTGGCACCCTACCTACAGGCACAACAGCACTGCGGATGAATGCTTTCCCAGAGAAGGAATATCTCATGGAGCTCCGCCTCGGCAGAGCCTCTTTCTGAAAAGGCGAACGGTCGGACCCTTCTCCCACGAGGAAGGGCCCAGCCCTGAAAGCTCTTGCTGCTCTTCACCGTCACTTGCCACCTTACCTACAGGCACAACAGCACTGGGAATCTGTGCTTTCCCAGAGACGGAACATCTCATGGCACTCCACCTCGGCAGAGGCTCTTTCTGAAAAGGCGAACGGTCGGATCCGTCTCCCACGAGGAAGGGCCCAGCCCTGAAAGCTCTTGCTGCTCTTCAACGTCCCTTGGCACCCTACCTACAGGCACAACAGCACTGGGGATTTCTGCTTTCCCAGAGAAGGAATATCTCATGGAGCTCCACCTGGGCAGAACCTCTTTCTGAAAAGGCGAACGGTCGGACCCTTCTCCCATGAGGAGGGCCCAGCCCTGAAAGCTCTTGCTGCTCTTCACCGTCCCTTGGCGCCCTACCTACAGGCACAACAGCACTGGGGATCCGTGATTTCCCAGAGACGGAACATCTCATGGAGCTCCGCCTCGGCAGAGCCTCTTTCTGAAAAGGCGAACGGTCGGATCCTGCTCCCACGAGGAAGGGCCCAGCCCTGAAAGCTCTTGCTGCTCTTCACCGTTCCTTGGCACCCTACCTACAGGCACAACAGCACTGGGGATTTCTGCTTTCCCAGAGAAGGAATATCTCATGGAGCTCCACCTGGGCAGAGCCTCTTTCTGAAAAGGCGAACGGTCGGATCCTTCTCCCACGAGGAAGGGCCCAGCCCTGAAAGCTCTTGCTGCTCTTCACCGTCCCTTGGCACCCTACCTACAGGCACAACAGCACTGGGGATCTGTGCTTTCCCAGACACGGAACATCTCATTGCGCTCAACCTTGGCAGAGCCTCTTTCTGAAAAGGCGAACGGTCGGACCCTTCTCACCCGAGAAAGGGCCCAGCCCTGAAAGCTCTTGCTGCTCTTCACCGTCCCTTGCCACCCTACCTACAGGCACAACAGCACTTTGAATCTGTGCTTTCCCAGAGACGGAACATCTTACGGCGCTCACTCTCGGCAGAGCCTCTTTCTGAAAAGGCGAACGGTCGGACCCTTCTCCCACGAGGAAGGGCCCAGCCCTGAAAGCTCTTGCTGCTCTTCACCGTCCCTTGCCACCCTACCTACAGGCACAACAGCACTGGGGATCTGTGCTTTCCCAGAGACAGAACATCTCACGGGGGTCAGACTCGGCAAGCCTCTTTCTGAAAAGGCGAACGGTCGGATCCTTCTCCCACGAGGAAGGGCCCAGCCCTGAAAGCTCTTGCTGCTCTTCACCGTCCCTTGCCACCTTACCTACAGGCACAACAGCACTGGGAATCTGTGCTTTCCCAGAGACGGAACATCTCATGGCACTCCACCTCGGCAGAGGCTCTTTCTGAAAAGGCGAACGGTCGGATCCGTCTCCCATGAGGAGGGCCCAGCCCTGAAAGCTCTTGCTGCTCTTCACCGTCCCTTGGCGCCCTACCTACAGGCACAACAGCACTGGGGATCCGTGATTTCCCAGAGACGGAACATCTCATGGAGCTCCGCCTCGGCAGAGGCTCTTTCTGAAAAGGCGAACGGTCGGATCCTGCTCCCACGAGGAAGGGCCCAGCCCTGAAAGCTCTTGCTGCTCTTCACCGTTCCTTGGCACCCTACCTACAGGCACAACAGCACTGGGGATTTCTGCTTTCCCAGAGAAGGAATATCTCATGGAGCTCCACCTGGGCAGAGCCTCTTTCTGAAAAGGCGAACGGTCGGATCCTTCTCCCACGAGGAAGGGCCCAGCCCTGAAAGCTCTTGCTGCTCTTCACCGTCCCTTGGCACCCTACCTACAGGCACAACAGCACTGGGGATCTGTGCTTTCCCAGACACGGAACATCTCATTGCGCTCAACCTTGGCAGAGCCTCTTTCTGAAAAGGCGAACGGTCGGACCCTTCTCACCCGAGAAAGGGCCCAGCCCTGAAAGCTCTTGCTGCTCTTCACCGTCCCTTGCCACCCTACCTACAGGCACAACAGCACTTTGAATCTGTGCTTTCCCAGAGACGGAACATCTTACGGCGCTCACTCTCGGCAGAGCCTCTTTCTGAAAAGGCGAACGGTCGGACCCTTCTCCCACGAGGAAGGGCCCAGCCCTGAAAGCTCTTGCTGCTCTTCACCGTCCCTTGCCACCCTACCTACAGGCACAACAGCACTGGGGATCTGTGCTTTCCCAGAGACAGAACATCTCATGGGGGTCAGTCTCGGCAAGCCTCTTTCTGAAAAGGCGAACGGTCGGATCCTTCTCCCACGAGGAAGGGCCCAGCCCTGAAAGCTCTTGCTGCTCTTCACCGTCCCTTGCCACCTTACCTACAGGCACAACAGCACTGGGAATCTGTGCTTTCCCAGAGACGGAACATCTCATGGCACTCCACCTCGGCAGAGGCTCTTTCTGAAAAGGCGAACGGTCGGATCCGTCTCCCACGAGGAAGGGCCCAGCCCTGAAAGCTCTTGCTGCTCTTCACCGTTCCTTGGCACCCTACCTACAGGCACAACAGCACTGGGGATTTCTGCTTTCCCAGAGAAGGAATATCTCATGGAGCTCCACCTGGGCAGAACCTCTTTCTGAAAAGGCGAACGGTCGGACCCTTCTCCCATGAGGAAGGGCCCAGCCCTGAAAGCTCTTGCTGCTCTTCACCGTCCCTTGGCGCCCGACCTACAGGCACAACAGCACTGGTGATCTGTGCTTTCCCAAAGACGGAACATCTCACGGCGCTCCGCCTCTGCAAGACTCTTTCTGAAAAGGCGAACGGTCGGATCCTGCTCCCACGAGGAAGAGCCCAGCCCTGAAAGCTCTTGCTGCTCTTCACCGTCCCTTGGCACCCTACCTACAGGCACAACAGCACTGGGGATCTGTGCTTTCCCAGACACGGAACATCTCACGGTGCTCCGCCTCGGCAGAGCCTCTTTCTGAAAAGGCGAACGGTCGGATCCTTCTCCCACGAGGAAGGGCCCAGCCCTGAAAGCTCTTGCTGCTCTTCACCGTCCCTTGGCGCCCGACCTACAGGCACAACAGCACTGGTGATCTGTGCTTTCCCAAAGACGGAACATCTCACGGCGCTCCGCCTCTGCAAGACTCTTTCTGAAAAGGCGAACGGTCGGATCCTGCTCCCACGAGGAAGAGCCCAGCCCTGAAAGCTCTTGCTGCTCTTCACCATCCCTTGGCACCCTACCTACAGGCACAACAGCACTGGGGATCTGTGCTTTCCCAGACACGGAACATCTCATGGCGGTCATTCTCGGCAGAGCCTCTTTCTGAAAAGGCGAACGGTCGGACCCTTCTCCCACGAGGAAGTGCCCAGCCCTGAAAGCTCTTGCTGCTCTTCACCGTCCCTTGGCGCCCTACCTACAGGCACAACAGCACTGGGGATCCGTGATTTCCCAGAGACGGAACATCTCACGGCGGTCAGTCTTGGCAGAGCCTCTTTCTGAAAAGGCGAACGGTCGGATCCTGCTCCCACGAGGAAGGGCCCAGCCCTGAAAGCTCTTGCTGCTCTTCACCGTCCCTTGGCACCGTACCTACAGGCACAACAGCACTGGGGATCCGTGATTTCCCAGACACGGAACATCTCATGGCACTCCACATCGGCAGAGCCTCTTTCTGAAAAGGCAAACGGTCGGATCCTGCTCCCACGAGGAAGAGCCCAGCCCTGAAAGCTCTTGCTGCTCTTCACCATCCCTTGGCACCCTACCTACAGGCACAACAGCACTGGGGATTTGTGCTTTCCCAGAGACGGAACATCTCATGGAGCTCCGCCTCGGCAGAGCCTCTTTCTGAAAAGGCGAACGGTCGGATCATTCTCCCACGAGGAAGGGCCCAGCCCTGAAAGCTCTTGCTGCTCTTCACCGTCCCTTGGCACCCTACCTACAGGCACAACAGCACTGGCGATCTGTGCTTTCCCAGAGACGGAACATCTCACGGCGGTCAGTCTCGGCAAGCCTCTTTCTGAAAAGGCGAACGGTCGGATCCTTCTCCCCCGGGGAAACGCCCAGCCCTGAAAGCTCTTGCTGCTCCTCACCGTCCCTTGGCACCCTACCTACAGGCACAACAGCACTGGGGATCTGTGCTTTCCGAGAGACGGAATATCTCACGGCGCTCCGCCTCGGCAGAGGCTCTTTCTGAAAAGGCGAACGGTCGGATCCTTCTCCCACGAGGAAGGGCCCAGCCCTGAAAGCTCTTGCTGCTCTTCACCATCCCTTGCCACCCTACCTACAGGCACAACAGCACTGGGGATCTGTGCTTTCCCAGAGACGGAACATCTCACGGCGGTCAGTCTCGGCAGAGCCTCTTTCTGAAAAGGCGAACGGTCGGATCCTTCTCCCACGAGGAAGGGCCCAGCCCTGAAAGCTCTTGCTGCTCTTCACCGTCCCTTGGCACCCTACCTACAGGCACAACAGCACTGGGGATGAATGCTTTCCCAGAGAAGGAATATCTCATGGAGCTCCGCCTCGGCAGAGCCTCTTTCTGAAAAGGCGAACGGTCGGACCCTTCTCCCCCGAGGAAGGGCCCAGCCCTGAAAGCTCTTGCTGCTCTTCACCGTCCCTTGGCGCCCGACCTACAGGCACAACAGCACTGGTGATCTGTGCTTTCCCAAAGACGGAACATCTCACGGCGCTCCGCCTCTGCAAGACTCTTTCTGAAAAGGCGAACGGTCGGATCCTGCTCCCACGAGGAAGAGCCCAGCCCTGAAAGCTCTTGCTGCTCTTCACCATCCCTTGGCACCCTACCTACAGGCACAACAGCACTGGGGATCTGTGCTTTCCCAGACACGGAACATCTCATGGCGGTCATTCTCGGCAAGCCTCTTTCTGAAAAGGCGAACGGTCGGACCCTTCTCCCACGAGGAAGTGCCCAGCCCTGAAAGCTCTTGCTGCTCTTCACCGTCCCTTGGCACCCTACCTACAGGCACAACAGCACTGGGGATTTCTGCTTTCCCAGAGAAGGAATATCTCATGGAGCTCCACCTGGGCAGAACCTCTTTCTGAAAAGGCGAACGGTCGGACCCTTCTCCCACGAGGAAGGGCCCAGCCCTGAAAGCTCTTGCTGCTCTTCACCGTCCCTTGGCGCCCTACCTACAGGCACAACAGCACGGGGGATCTGTGCTTTCCCAGAGACGGAACATCTCACGGCGCTCAGCCTCGGCAGAGCCTCTTTCTGAAAAGGCGAACGGTCGGATCCTTCTCCCACGAGGAAGGGCCCAGCCCTGAAAGCTCTTGCTGCTCTTCACCGTCCCTTGCCACCCTACCTACAGGCACAACAGCACTGGGGATCTGTGCTTTCCCAGACACGGAACATCTCACGGCGCTCAGCCTCGGCAGAGCCTCTTTTTGAAAAGGCGAACGGTCGGATCCTTCTCCCACGAGGAAGGGCCCAGCCCTGAAAGCTCTTGCTGCTCTTCACCGTCCCTTGGCACCCTACCTACAGGCACAACAGCACTGGGGATCTGTGCTTTCCCAGAGACGGAACATCTCACGGCGCTCAGCCTCGGCACAGCCTCTTTCTGAAAAGGCGAACGGTCGGATCCTTCTCCCACGAGGAAGGGCCCAGCCCTGAAAGCTCTTGCTGCTCTTCACCGTCCCTTGGCACCCTACCTACAGGCACAACAGCACTGGGGATCTGTGCTTTCCCAGAGACGGAACATCTCACGGCGCTCAGCCTCGGCAGAGCCTCTTTCTGAAAAGGCGAACGGTCGGATCCTTCTCCCACGAGGAAGGGCCCAGCCCTGAAAGCTCTTGCTTCTCTTCACCGTCCCTTGGCACCCTACCTACAGGCCCAACAGCACTGGGGATCTGTGCTTTCCCAGACACGGAACATCTCATGGCGCTCCGCCTCGGCAAGTCTCTTTCAGAAAAAGGCGAACGGTCGGATCCTTCTCCCACGAGGAAGGGCCCAGCCCTGAAAGCTCTTGCTGCTCTTCACCGTCCTTTGGCACCCTACCTACAGGCACAACAGCACTGGGGATCTGTGCTTTCCCAGAGACGGAACATATCACGGCGCTCCGCCTCGGCAGAGCCTCTTTCTGAAAATGCGAACGGTCGGATCCTTCTCCCACGAGGAAGGGCCCAGCCCTGAAAGCTCTTGCTGCTCTTCACCGTCCCTTGGCACCCTACCTACAGGCACAACAGCACTGGGGATCTGTGCTTTCCCAGAGACGGAACATCTCACGGCGCTCAGCCTCGGCAGAGCCTCTTTCTGAAAAGGCGAACGGTCGGATCCTTCTCCCACGAGGAAGGGCCCAGCCCTGAAAGCTCTTGCTGCTCTTCACCGTCCCTTCGCACCCTACCTACAGGCACAACAGCACTGGGGATCTGTGTTTCCCAGACACGGAACATCTCATGGCGCTCCGCCTCGGCAAGTCTCTTTCAGAAAAAGGCGAACGGTCAGATCATTCTCCCACGAGGAAGGGCCCAGCCCTGAAAGCTCTTGCTGCTCTTCACCGTCCCTTGGCACCCTACCTACAGGCACAACAGCACTGGGGATCTGTGTTTCCCAGAGACGGAACATCTCACGGCGCTCAGCCTCGGCAGAGCCTCTTTCTGAAAAGGCGAACAGTCGGATCCTTCTCCCACGAGGAAGGGCCCAGCCCTGAAAGCTCTTGCTGCTCTTCACCGTCCCTTGGCACCCTACCTACAGGCACAACAGCACTGGGGATCTGCGCTTTCCCAGAGACGGAACATCTCACGGCGCTCAGCCTCGGCAGATCCTCTTTCTGAAAAGGCGAACGGTCGGATCCTTCTCCCACGAGGAAGGGCCCAGCCCTGAAAGCTCTTGCTGCTCTTCACCGTCCCTTGGCACCCTACCTACAGGCACAACAGCACTGGGGATCTGTGCTTTCCCAGAGACGGAACATCTCACGGCGCTCAGCCTCGGCACAGCCTCTTTCTGAAAAGGCGAACGGTCGGATCCTTCTCCCACGAGGAAGGGCCCAGCCCTGAAAGCTCTTGCTGCTCTTCACCGTCCCTTGGCACCCTACCTACAGGCACAACAGCACTGGGGATCTGTGCTTTCCCAGAGACGGAACATCTCACGGCGCTCCGCCTCGGCAGAGCCTCTTTCTGAAAAGGCGAACGGTCGGATCCTTCTCCCACGAGGAAGGGCCCAGCCCTGAAAGCTCTTGCTGCTCTTCACCGTCCCTTGGCACCCTACCTACAGGCACAACAGCACTGGGGATTTGTGCTTTCCCAGAGACGGAACATCTCACGGCGCTCCGCCTCGGCAGAGCCTCTTTCTGAAAAGGCGAACGGTCGGATCCTTCTCCCACGAGGAAGGGCCCAGCCCTGAAAGCTCTTGCTGCTCTTCACCGTCCCTTGGCACCCTACCTACAGGCACAACAGCACTGGGGATCTGTGCTTTCCCAGAGACGGAACATCTCACGGCGCTCAGCCTCGGCAGAGCCTCTTTCTGAAAAGGCGAACGGTCGGATCCTTCTCCCACGAGGAAGGGCCCAGCCCTGAAAGCTCTTGCTTCTCTTCACCGTCCCTTGGCACCCTACCTACAGGCCCAACAGCACTGGGGATCTGTGCTTTCCCAGACACGGAACATCTCATGGCGCTCCGCCTCGGCAAGTCTCTTTCAGAAAAAGGCGAACGGTCGGATCCTTCTCCCACGAGGAAGGGCCCAGCCCTGAAAGCTCTTGCTGCTCTTCACCGTCCCTTGGCACCCTACCTACAGGCACAACAGCACTGGGGATCTGTGCTTTCCCAGAGACGGAACATCTCACGGCGCTCAGCCTCGGCAGAGCCTCTTTCTGAAAAGGCGAACGGTCGGATCCTTCTCCCACGAGGAAGGGCCCAGCCCTGAAAGCTCTTGCTGCTCTTCACCATCCCTTGGCACCCTACCTACAGGCACAACAGCACTGGCGATCTGTGCTTTCCCAGAGACGGAACATCTCACGGCGCTCCGCCTCGGCAAGTCTCTTTCAGAAAAAGGCGAACGGTCGGATCCTTCTCCCATGAGGAAGGGCCCAGCCCTGAAATCTCTTGCTGCTCTTCACCATCCCTTGGCACCCTACCTAAAGGCACAACAGCACTGGCGATCTGTGCTTTCCCAGAGACGGAACATCTCACGGCGCTCAGCCTCGGCAGAGCCTCTTTCTGAAAAGGCGAACGGTCGGATCCTTCTCCCACGAGGAAGGGCCCAGCCCTGAAAGCTCTTGCTGCTCTTCACCGTCCCTTCGCACCCTACCTACAGGCACAACAGCACTGGGGATCTGTGCTTTCCCAGAGACGGAACATCTCACGGCGCTCCGCCTCGGCAAGTCTCTTCCAGAAAAAGGCGAACGGTCGGATCCTTCTCCCACGAGGAAGGGCCCAGCCCCGAAAGCTCTTGCTGCTCTTCACCGTCCCTTGGCACCCTACCTACAGGCACAACAGCACTGGGGATCTGTGCTTTCCCAGAGACGGAACATCTCACGGCGCTCAGCCTCGGCAGAGCCTCTTTCTGAAAAGGCGAACGGTCGGATCCTTCTCCCACGAGGAAGGGCCCAGCCCTGAAAGCTCTTGCTGCTCTTCACCGTCCCTTGGCACCCTACCTACAGGCACAACAGCACTGGGGATCTGTGCTTTCCCAGAGACGGAACATCTCACGGCGCTCCGCCTCGGCAGAGCATCTTTCTGAAAAGGCGAACGGTCGGATCCTTCTCCCACGAGGAAGGGCCCAGCCCTGAAAGCTCTTGCTGCTCTTCACCGTCCCTTGGCACCCTACCTACAGGCACAACAGCACTGGGGATTTGTGCTTTCCCAGAGACGGAACATTTCACGGCGCACCGCCTCGGCAGAGCCTCTTTCTGAAAATGCGAACGGTCGGATCCTTCTCCCACGAGGAAGGGCCCAGCCCTGAAAGCTCTTGCTGCTCTTCACCGTCCCTTGGCACCCTACCTACAGGCACAACAGCACTGGGGATCTGTGCTTTCCCAGAGACGGAACATCTCACGGCGCTCAGCCTCGGCAGAGCCTCTTTCTGAAAAGGCGAACGGTCGGATCCTTCTCCCACGAGGAAGGGCCCAGCCCTGAAAGCTCTTGCTTCTCTTCACCGTCCCTTGGCACCCTACCTACAGGCCCAACAGCACTGGGGATCTGTGCTTTCCCAGACACGGAACATCTCATGGCGCTCCGCCTCGGCAAGTCTCTTTCAGAAAAAGGCGAACGGTCGGATCCTTCTCCCACGAGGAAGGGCCCAGCCCTGAAAGCTCTTGCTGCTCTTCACCGTCCCTTGGCACCCTACCTACAGGCACAACAGCACTGGGGATCTGTGCTTTCCCAGAGACGGAACATCTCACGGCGCTCAGCCTCGGCAGAGCCTCTTTCTGAAAAGGCGAACGGTCGGATCCTTCTCCCACGAGGAAGGGCCCAGCCCTGAAAGCTCTTGCTGCTCTTCACCATCCCTTGGCACCCTACCTACAGGCACAACAGCACTGGCGATCTGTGCTTTCCCAGAGACGGAACATCTCATGGCGCTCCGCCTCGGCAAGTCTCTTTCAGAAAAAGGCGAACGGTCGGATCCTTCTCCCATGAGGAAGGGCCCAGCCCTGAAAGCTCTTGCTTCTCTTCACCGTCCCTTGGCACCCTACCTACAGGCACAACAGCACTGGGGATCTGTGCTTTCCCAGAGACGGAACATCTCACGGCGCTCAGCCTCGGCAGAGCCTCTTTCTGAAAAGGCGAACGGTCGGATCCTTCTCCCACGAGGAAGGGCCCAGCCCTGAAAGCTCTTGCTGCTCTTCACCGTCCCTTGGCACCCTACCTACAGGCACAACAGCACTGGGGATCTGTGCTTTCCCAGAGACGGAACATCTCACGGCGCTCAGCCTCGGCAGAGCCTCTTTCTGAAAAGGCGAACGGTCGGATCCTTCTCCCACGAGGAAGGGCCCAGCCCTGAAAGCTCTTGCTGCTCTTCACCGTCCCTTCGCACCCTACCTACAGGCACAACAGCACTGGGGATCTGTGCTTTCCCAGAGACGGAACATCTCACGGCGCTCAGCCTCGGCAAGTCTCTTCCAGAAAAAGGCGAACGGTCGGATCCTTCTCCCACGAGGAAGGGCCCAGCCCTGAAAGCTCTTGCTGCTCTTCACCGTCCCTTGGCACCCTACCTACAGGCACAACAGCACTGGGGATCTGTGCTTTCCCAGAGACGGAACATCTCACGGCGCTCAGCCTCGGCAGAGCCTCTTTCAGAAAAAGGCGAACGGTCGGATCCTTCTCCCATGAGGAAGGGCCCAGCCCTGAAAGCTCTTGCTTCTCTTCACCGTCCCTTGGCACCCTACCTACAGGCACAACAGCACTGGGGATCTGTGCTTTCCCAGAGACGGAACATCTCACGGCACTCAGCCTCGGCAGAGCCTCTTTCTGAAAAGGCGAACGGTCGGATCCTTCTCCCACGAGGAAGGGCCCAGCCCTGAAAGCTCTTGCTGCTCTTCACCGTCCCTTGGCACCCTACCTACAGGCACAACAGCACTGGGGATTTGTGCTTTCCCAGACACGGAACATCTCACGGCGCTCCGCCTCGGCAGAGCCTCTTTCTGAAAAGGCGAACGGTCGGATCCTTCTCCCACGAGGAAGGGCCCAGCCCTGAAAGCTCTTGCTGCTCTTCACCGTCCCTTGGCACCCTACCTACAGGCACAACAGCACTGGGGATCTGTGCTTTCCCAGAGACGGAACATCTCACGGCGCTCCGCCTCGGCAAGTCTCTTTCAGAAAAAGGCGAACGGTCGGATCCTTCTCCCACGAGGAAGGGCCCAGCCCTGAAAGCTCTTGCTGCTCTTCACCGTCCCTTGGCACCCTACCTACAGGCACAACAGCACTGGGGATCTGTGCTTTCCCAGAGACGGAACATCTCACGGCGCTCAGCCTCGGCAAGTCTCTTTCAGAAAAAGGCGAACGGTCGGATCCTTCTCCCACGAGGAAGGGCCCAGCCCTGAAAGCTCTTGCTTCTCTTCACCGTCCATTCGCACCCTACCTACAGGCCCAACAGCACTGGGGATCTGTGCTTTCCCAGACACGGAATATCTCATGGCGCTCCGCATCGGCAAGTCTCTTTCAGAAAAAGGCGAACGGTCGGATCCTTCTCCCACGAGGAAGGGCCCAGCCCTGAAAGCTCTTGCTGCTCTTCACCGTCCCTTGGCACCCTACCTACAGGCACAACAGCACTGGGGATCTGTGCTTTCCCAGAGACGGAACATCTCACGGCGCTCCGCCTCGGCAGAGCCTCTTTCTGAAAAGGCGAACGGTCGGATCCTTCTCCCACGAGGAAGGGCCCAGCCCTGAAAGCTCTTGCTGCTCTTCACCATCCCTTGGCACCCTACCTACAGGCACAACAGCACTGGGGATCTGTGCTTTCCCAGACACGGAACATCTCATGGCGCTCCGCATCGGCAAGTCTCTTTCACAAAAAAGGCTAACGGTCGGATCCTTCTCCCACGAGGAAGGGCCCAGCCCTGAAAGCTCTTGCTGCTCTTCACCGTCCCTTGGCACCCTACCTACAGGCACAACAGCACTGGCAATTTTTGATATCCCAGAGACGGAACATCTCACGGCGCTCCGCCTCGGCAGAGCCTCTTTCTGAAAATGCGAACGGTCGGATCCTTCTCCCACGAGGAAGGGCACAGCCCTGAAAGCTCTTGCTGCTCTTCACCGTCCCTTGGCACCCTACCTACAGGCACAACAGCACTGGGGATCTGTGCTTTCCCAGACACGGAACATCTCACGGCGCTCAGCCTCGGCAGAGCCTCTTTCTGAAAAGGCGAACGGTCGGATCCTTCTCCCACGAGGAAGGGCCCAGCCCTGAAAGCTCTTGCTGCTCTTCACCGTCCCTTGGCACCCTACCTACAGGCACAACAGCACTGGGGATCTGTGCTTTCCCAGAGACGGAACATCTCACGGCGCTCCGCCTCGGCAGAGCCTCTTTCTGAATAGGCGAGCGGTCGGATCCTTCTCCCACGAGGAAGGGCACAGCCCTGAAAGCTCTTGCTGCTCTTCACCGTCCCTTGGCACCCTACCTACAGGCACAACAGCACTGGGGATTTGTGCTTTCCCAGAGACGGAACATCTCACGGCGCTCCGCCTCGGCAGAGCCTCTTTCTGAAAAGGCGAACGGTCGGATCCTTCTCCCCCGAGGAAGTGCCCAGCCCTGAAAGCTCTTGCTGCTCTTCACCGTCCCTTGGCACCCTACCTACAGGCACAACAGCACTGGGGATCTGTGCTTTCCCAGAGACGGAACATCTCACGGCGCTCAGCCTCGGCAGAGCCTCTTTCTGAAAAGGCGAACGGTCGGATCCTTCTCCCACGAGGAAGGGCCCAGCCCTGAAAGTTCTTGCTGCTCTTCACCGTCCCTTGGCACCCTACCTACAGGCACAACAGCACTGGGGATCTGTGCTTTCCCAGAGACGGAACATCTCACGGCGCTCCGCCTCGGCAGAGCCTCTTTCTGAAAAGGCGAACGGTCGGATCCTTCTCCCACAAGTAAGGGCCCAGCCCTGAAAGCTATTGCTGCTCTTCACTGTCCCTTGGCGCGCTACCTACAGGCACAAGAGCACGGGGGATCTGTGCATTCCCAGAGACGGAACATCTCACGGCGCTCCGCCTCGGCAGAGCCTCTTTCTGAAAAGGCGAACGGTCGGATCCTTCTCCCACGAGGAAGGGCCCAGCCCTGAAAGCTCTTGCTGCTCTTCACCGTCCCTTGGCACCCTACCTACAGGCACAACAGCACTGGGGATCTGTGCTTTCCCAGAGACGGAACATCTCACGGCGCTCAGCCTCGGCAAGTCTCTTTCAGAAAAAGGCGAACGGTCGGATCCTTCTCCCACGAGGAAGTGCCCAGCCCTGAAAGCTCTTGCTGCTCTTCAACATCCCTTGGCACCCTACCTACAGGCACAACAGCACTGGGGATCTGTGCTTTCCCAGAGACGGAACATCTCACGGCGCTCAGCCTCGGCAGAGCCTCTTTCTGAAAAGGCGAACGGTCGGATCCTTCTCCCACGAGGAAGGGCCCAGCCCTGAAAGCTCTTGCTGCTCTTCACCGTCCCTTGGCACCCTACCTACAGGCACAACAGCACTGGGGATTTGTGCTTTCCCAGAGACGGAACATCTCACGGCGCTCAGCCTCGGCAGAGCCTCTTTCTGAAAAGGCGAACGGTCGGATCCTTCTCCCACGAGGAAGGGCCCAGCCCTGAAAGCTCTTGCTGCTCTTCACCGTCCCTTGGCACCCTACCTACAGGCACAACAGCACTGGGGATCTGTGCTTTCCCAGAGACGGAACATCTCACGGCGCTCCGCCTCGGCAGAGCCTCTTTCTGAAAAGGCGAACGGTCGGATCCTTCTCCCACGAGGAAGGGCCCAGCCCTGAAAGCTCTTGCTGCTCTTCACCGTCCCTTGGCACCCTACCTACAGGCACAACAGCACTGGGGATCTGTGCTTTCCCAGACACGGAACATCTCATGGCGCTCCGCATCGGCAAGTCTCTTTCAGAAAAAGGCGAACGGTCGGATCCTTCTCCCACGAGGAAGGGCCCAGCCCTGAAAGCTCTTGCTGCTCTTCACCGTCCCTTGGCACCCTACCTACAGGCACAACAGCACTGGGGATCTGTGCTTTCCCAGAGACGGAACATCTCACGGCGCTCAGCCTCGGCAGAGCCTCTTTCTGAAAAGGCGAACGGTCGGATCCTTCTCCCACGAGGAAGGGCCCAGCCCTGAAAGCTCTTGCTGCTCTTCACCATCCCTTGGCACCCTACCTACAGGCACAACAGCACGGGGGATCTGTGCTTTCCCAGAGACGGAACATCTCATGGCGCTCCGCATCGGCAAGTCTCTTTCAGAAAAAGGCGAACGGTCGGATCCTTCTCCCACGAGGAAGGGCCCAGCCCTGAAATCTCTTGCTGCTCTTCAACGTCCCTTGGCACCCTACCTACAGGCACAACAGCACTGGGGATCTGTGCTTTCCCAGAGACGGAACATCTCACGGCGCTCCGCCTCGGCAGAGCCTCTTTCTGAAAAGGCGAACGGTCGGATCCTTCTCCCACGAGGAAGGGCCCAGCCCTGAAAGCTCTTGCTGCTCTTCACCGTCCCTTGCCACCCTACCTACAGGCACAACAGCACTGGGGATTTGTGCTTTCCCAGACACGGAACATCTCACGGCGCTCAGCCTTGGCAGAGCCTCTTTCTGAAAAGGCGAACGGTCGGATCCTTCTCCCACGAGGAAGGGCCCAGCCCTGAAAGCTCTTGCTGCTCTTCACCGTCCCTTGGCACCCTACCTACAGGCACAACAGCACTGGGGATCTGTGCTTTCCCAGAGACGGAACATCTCACGGCGCTCAGCCTCGGCAAGTCTCTTCCAGAAAAAGGCGAACGGTCGGATCCTTCTCCCACGAGGAAGTGCCCAGCCCTGAAAGCTCTTGCTGCTCTTCACCGTCCCTTCGCACCCTACCTACAGGCACAACAGCACTGGGGATCTGTGCTTTCCCAGAGACGGAACATCTCACGGCGCTCAGCCTCGGCAGAGCCTCTTTCTGAAAAGGCGAACGGTCGGATCCTTCTCCCACGAGGAAGGGCCCAGCCCTGAAAGTTCTTGCTGCTCTTCACCGTCCCTTGGCACCCTACCTACAGGCACAACAGCACTGGGGATCTGTGCTTTCCCAGAGACGGAACATCTCACGGCGCTCCGCCTCGGCAGAGCCTCTTTCTGAAAAGGCGAACGGTCGGATCCTTCTCCCACAAGGAAGGGCCCAGCCCTGAAAGCTATTGCTGCTCTTCACTGTCCCTTGGCGCGCTACCTACAGGCACAAGAGCACGGGGGATCTGTGCATTCCCAGAGACGGAACATCTCACGGCGCTCAGCCTCGGCAGAGCCTCTTTCTGAAAAGGCGAACGGTCGGATCCTTCTCCCACGAGGAAGGGCCCAGCCCTGAAAGCTCTTGCTGCTCTTCACCGTCCCTTGGCACCCTACCTACAGGCACAACAGCACTGGGGATCTGTGCTTTCCCAGAGACGGAACATCTCACGGCGCTCAGCCTCGGCAAGTCTCTTTCAGAAAAAGGCGAACGGTCGGATCCTTCTCCCACGAGGAAGTGCCCAGCCCTGAAAGCTCTTGCTGCTCTTCAACATCCCTTGGCACCCTACCTACAGGCACAACAGCACTGGGGATCTGTGCTTTCCCAGAGACGGAACATCTCACGGCGCTCAGCCTCGGCAGAGCCTCTTTCTGAAAAGGCGAACGGTCGGATCCTTCTCCCACGAGGAAGGGCCCAGCCCTGAAAGCTCTTGCTTCTCTTCACCGTCCCTTGGCACCCTACCTACAGGCCCAACAGCACTGGGGATCTGTGCTTTCCCAGAGACGGAACATCTCATGGCGCTCCGCCTCGGCAAGTCTCTTTCAGAAAAAGGCGAACGGTCGGATCCTTCTCCCACGAGGAAGGGCCCAGCCCTGAAAGCTCTTGCTGCTCTTCACCGTCCCTTGGCACCCTACCTACAGGCACAACAGCACTGGGGATTTGTGCTTTCCCAGAGACGGAACATCTCACGGCGCTCAGCCTCGGCAGAGCCTCTTTCTGAAAAGGCGAACGGTCGGATCCTTCTCCCACGAGGAAGGGCCCAGCCCTGAAAGCTCTTGCTGCTCTTCACCGTCCCTTGGCACCCTACCTACAGGCACAACAGCACTGGGGATCTGTGCTTTCCCAGAGACGGAACATCTCACGGCGCTCCGCCTCGGCAGAGCCTCTTTCTGAAAAGGCGAACGGTCGGATCCTTCTCCCACGAGGAAGGGCCCAGCCCTGAAAGCTCTTGCTGCTCTTCACCGTCCCTTGGCACCCTACCTACAGGCACAACAGCACTGGGGATCTGTGCTTTCCCAGACACGGAACATCTCACGGCGCTCCGCCTCGGCAAGTCTATTTCAGAAAAAGGCGAACGGTTAGATCCTTCTCCCACGAGGAAGGGCCCAGCCCTGAAAGCTCTTGCTGCTCTTCACCGTCCCTTGGCACCCTACCTACAGGCACAACAGCACGGGGGATCTGTGCTTTCCCAGACACGGAACATCTCATGGCGCTCCGCATCGGCAAGTCTCTTTCAGAAAAAGGCGAACGGTCGGATCCTTCTCCCACGAGGAAGGGCCCAGCCATGAAAGCTCTTGCTGCTCTTCACCGTCCCTTGGCACCCTACCTACAGGCACAACAGCACTGGGGATCTGTGCTTTCCCAGAGACGGAACATCTCACGGCGCTCAGCCTCGGCAGAGCCTCTTTCTGAAAAGGCGAACGGTCGGATCCTTCTCCCACGAGGAAGGGCCCAGCCCTGAAAGCTCTTGCTGCTCTTCACCATCCCTTGGCACCCTACCTACAGGCACAACAGCACGGGGGATCTGTGCTTTCCCAGAGACGGAACATCTCATGGCGCTCCGCATCGGCAAGTCTCTTTCAGAAAAAGGCGAACGGTCGGATCCTTCTCCCACGAGGAAGGGCCCAGCCCTGAAATCTCTTGCTGCTCTTCAACGTCCCTTGGCACCCTACCTACAGGCACAACAGCACTGGGGATCTGTGCTTTCCCAGAGACGGAACATCTCACGGCGCTCCGCCTCGGCAGAGCCTCTTTCTGAAAAGGCGAACGGTCGGATCCTTCTCCCACGAGGAAGGGCCCAGCCCTGAAAGCTCTTGCTGCTCTTCACCGTCCCTTGCCACCCTACCTACAGGCACAACAGCACTGGGGATTTGTGCTTTCCCAGACACGGAACATCTCACGGCGCTCAGCCTTGGCAGAGCCTCTTTCTGAAAAGGCGAACGGTCAGATCCTTCTCCCACGAGGAAGGGCCCAGCCCTGAAAGCTCTTGCTGCTCTTCACCGTCCCTTGGCACCCTACCTACAGGCCCAACAGCACTGGGGATCTGTGCTTTCCCAGAGACGGAACATCTCACGGCGCTCAGCCTCGGCAAGTCTCTTCCAGAAAAAGGCGAACGGTCGGATCCTTCTCCCACGAGGAAGTGCCCAGCCCTGAAAGCTCTTGCTGCTCTTCACCGTCCCTTGGCACCCTACCTACAGGCACAACAGCACTGGGGATCTGTGCTTTCCCAGAGACGGAACATCTCACGGCGCTCAGCCTCGGCAGAGCCTCTTTCTGAAAAGGCGAACGGTCGGATCCTTCTCCCACGAGGAAGGGCCCAGCCCTGAAAGCTCTTGCTTCTCTTCACCGTCCCTTGGCACCCTACCTACAGGCCCAACATCACTGGGGATGTGTGCTTTCCCAGACACGGAACATCTCATGGCGCTCCGCCTCGGCAAGTCTCTTTCAGAAAAAGGCGAACGGTCGGATCCTTCTCCCACGAGGAAGGGCCCAGCCCTGAAAGCTCTTGCTGCTCTTCACCGTCCCTTGGCACCCTACCTACAGGCACAACAGCACTGGGGATCTGTGCTTTCCCAGAGACGGAACATCTCACGGCGCTCAGCCTCGGCAGAGCCTCTTTCTGAAAAGGCGAACGGTCGGATCCTTCTCCCACGAGGAAGGGCCCAGCCCTGAAAGCTCTTGCTGCTCTTCACCGTCCCTTGGCACCCTACCTACAGGCACTACAGCACTGGGGATCTGTGCTTTCCCAGAGACGGAACATCTCACGGCGCTCCGCCTCGGCAAGTCTCTTTCAGAAAAAGGCGAACGGTCGGATCCTTCTCCCACGAGGAAGGGCCCAGCCCTGAAAGCTCTTGCTGCTCTTCACCGTCCCTTGGCACCCTACCTACAGGCACAACAGCACTGGGGATTTGTGCTTTCCCAGAGACGGAACATCTCACGGCGCTCAGCCTCGGCAGAGCCTCTTTCTGAAAAGGCGAACGGTCGGATCCTTCTCCCACGAGGAAGGGCCCAGCCCTGAAAGCTCTTGCTGCTCTTCACCGTCCCGTGCCACCCTACCTACAGGCACAACAGCACTGGGGATCTGTGCTTTCCCAGACACGGAACATCTCACGGCGCTCAGCCTCGGCAGAGCCTCTTTCTGAAAAGGCGAACGGTCGGATCCTTCTCCCACGAGGAAGGGCCCAGCCCTGAAAGCTCTTGCTGCTCTTCACCGTCCCTTGGCACCCTACCTACAGGCACAACAGCACTGGGGATCTGTGCTTTCCCAGAGACGGAACATCTCACGGCGCTCAGCCTCGGCAAGTCTCTTTCAGAAAAAGGCGAACGGTCGGATCCTTCTCCCACGAGGAAGGGCCCAGCCATGAAAGCTCTTGCTTCTCTTCACCGTCCATTCGCACCCTACCTACAGGCCCAACAGCACTGGGGATCTGTGCTTTCCCAGACACGGAACATCTCATGGCGCTCCGCATCGGCAAGTCTCTTTCAGAAAAAGGCGAACGGTCGGATCCTTCTCCCACGAGGAAGGGCCCAGCCCTGAAAGCTCTTGCTGCTCTTCACCGTCCCTTGGCACCCTACCTACAGGCACAACAGCACTGGGGATCTGTGCTTTCCCAGAGACGGAACATCTCACGGCGCTCAGCCTCGGCAGAGCCTCTTTCTGAAAAGGCGAACGGTCGGATCCTTCTCCCACGAGGAAGGGCCCAGCCCTGAAAGCTCTTGCTGCTCTTCACCATCCCTTGGCACCCTACCTACAGGCACAACAGCACTGGGGATCTGTGCTTTCCCAGACACGGAACATCTCATGGCGCTCCGCATCGGCAAGTCTCTTTCAGAAAAAGGCGAACGGTCGGATCCTTCTCCCACGAGGAAGGGCCCAGCCCTGAAAGCTCTTGCTGCTCTTCACCGTCCCTTGCCACCCTACCTACAGGCACAACAGCACTGGGGATTTGTGCTTTCCCAGACACGGAACATCTCACGGCGCTCAGCCTCGGCAGAGCCTCTTTCTGAAAAGGCGAACGGTCGGATCCTTCTCCCACGAGGAAGGGCCCAGCCCTGAAAGCTCTTGCTGCTCTTCACCGTCCCTTGGCACCCTACCTACAGGCACAACAGCACTGGGGATCTGTGCTTTCCCAGAGACGGAACATCTCATGGCGCTCAGCCTCGGCAGAGCCTCTTTCTGAAAAGGCGAACGGTCGGATCCTTCTCCCACGAGGAAGGGCCCAGCCCTGAAAGCTCTTGCTGCTCTTCACCGTCCCTTGGCACCCTACCTACAGGCACAACAGCACTGGGGATCTGTGCTTTCCCAGAGACGGAACATCTCACGGCGCTCAGCCTCGGCAGAGCCTCTTTCTGAAAAGGCGAACGGTCGGATCCTTCTCCCACGAGGAAGGGCCCAGCCCTGAAAGCTCTTGCTGCTCTTCACCGTCCCTTGGCACCCTACCTACAGGCACAACAGCACTGGGGATCTGTGCTTTCCCAGAGACGGAACATCTCACGGCGCTCAGCCTCGGCAGAGCCTCTTTCTGAAAAGGCGAACGGTCGGATCCTTCTCCCACGAGGAAGGGCCCAGCCCTGAAAGCTCTTGCTGCTCTTCACCGTCCCTTGGCACCCTACCTACAGGCACAACAGCACTGGGGATTTGTGCTTTCCCAGAGACGGAACATCTCACGGCGCTCAGCCTCGGCAGAGCCTCTTTCTGAAAAGGCGAACGGTCGGATCCTTCTCCCACGAGGAAGGGCCCAGCCCTGAAAGCTCTTGCTGCTCTTCACCATCCCTTGGCACCCTACCTACAGGCACAACAGCACTGGGGATGAATGCTTTCCCAGAGAAGGAACATCTCATGGCTGTCCACCTCGGCAGAGCCTCTTTCTGAAAAGGCGAACGGTCGGATCCTTCTCCCACGAGGAAGGGCCCAGCCCTGAAAGCTCTTGCTGCTCTTCACCGTCCCTTGGCACCCTACCTACAGGCACAACAGCACTGGGGATCTGTGCTTTCCCAGACACGGAACATCTCATGGCGCTCCGCATCGGCAAGTCTCTTTCAGAAAAAGGCGAACGGTCGGATCATTCTCCCATGAGGAAGGGCCCAGCCCTGAAAGCTCTTGCTGCTCTTCACCGTCCCTTGGCACCCTACCTACAGGCACAACAGCACTGGGGATCTGTGCTTTCCCAGAGACGGAACATCTCACGGCGCTCAGCCTCGGCAGAGCCTCTTTCTGAAAAGGCGAACGGTCGGATCCTTCTCCCACGAGGAAGGGCCCAGCCCTGAAAGCTCTTGCTGCTCTTCACCATCCCTTGGCACCCTACCTACAGGCACAACAGCCCGGGGGAATCTGTGCTTTCCCAGAGACGGAACATCTCATGGCGCTCCGCATCGGCAAGTCTCTTTCAGAAAAAGGCGAACGGTCGGATCCTTCTCCCACGAGGAAGGGCCCAGCCCTGAAAGCTCTTGCTGCTCTTCACCATCCCTTGGCACCCTACCTACAGGCACAACAGCACGGGGGATCTGTGCTTTCCCAGAGACGGAACATCTCATGGCGCTCCGCCTCGGCAAGTCTCTTTCAGAAAAAGGCGAACGGTCGGATCCTTCTCCCACGAGGAAGGGCCCAGCCCTGAAAGCTCTTGCTGCTCTTCACCGTCCCTTGGCACCCTACCTACAGGCACAACAGCACTGGGGATTTGTGCTTTCCCAGAGACGGAACATCTCACGGCGCTCAGCCTCGGCAGAGCCTCTTTCTGAAAAGGCGAACGGTCGGATCCTTCTCCCACGAGGAAGGGCCCAGCCCTGAAAGCTCTTGCTGCTCTTCACCGTCCCTTGGCACCCTACCTACAGGCACAACAGCACTGGGGATCTGTGCTTTCCCAGAGACGGAACATCTCATGGCGCTCCGCCTCGGCAGAGCCTCTTTCTGAAAAGGCGAACGGTCGGATCCTTCTCCCACGAGGAAGGGCCCAGCCCTGAAAGCTCTTGCTGCTCTTCACCGTCCCTTGGCACCCTACCTACAGGCACAACAGCACTGGGGATCTGTGCTTTCCCAGAGACGGAACATCTCACGGCGCTCCGCCTCGGCAAGTCTATTTCAGAAAAAGGCGAACGGTTAGATCCTTCTCCCACGAGGAAGGGCCCAGCCCTGAAAGCTCTTGCTGCTCTTCACCGTCCCTTGGCACCCTACCTACAGGCACAACAGCACTGGGGATCTGTGCTTTCCCAGACACGGAACATCTCATGGCGCTCAGCCTCGGCAAGTCTCTTTCAGAAAAAGGCGAACGGTCGGATCCTTCTCCCACGAGGAAGGGCCCAGCCCTGAAAGCTCTTGCTGCTCTTCACCGTCCCTTGGCACCCTACCTACAGGCACAACAGCACTGGGGATCTGTGCTTTCCCAGAGACGGAACATCTCACGGCGCTCAGCCTCGGCAGAGCCTCTTTCTGAAAAGGCGAACGGTCGGATCCTTCTCCCACGAGGAAGGGCCCAGCCCTGAAAGCTCTTGCTGCTCTTCACCATCCCTTGGCACCCTACCTACAGGCACAACAGCACGGGGGATCTGTGCTTTCCCAGAGACGGAACATCTCATGGCGCTCCGCATCGGCAAGTCTCTTTCAGAAAAAGGCGAACGGTCGGATCCTTCTCCCACGAGGAAGGGCCCAGCCCTGAAATCTCTTGCTGCTCTTCAACGTCCCTTGGCACCCTACCTACAGGCACAACAGCACTGGGGATCTGTGCTTTCCCAGAGACGGAACATCTCACGGCGCTCCGCCTCGGCAGAGCCTCTTTCTGAAAAGGCGAACGGTCGGATCCTTCTCCCACGAGGAAGGGCCCAGCCCTGAAAGCTCTTGCTGCTCTTCACCGTCCCTTGCCACCCTACCTACAGGCACAACAGCACTGGGGATTTGTGCTTTCCCAGACACGGAACATCTCACGGCGCTCAGCCTTGGCAGAGCCTCTTTCTGAAAAGGCGAACGGTCGGATCCTTCTCCCACGAGGAAGGGCCCAGCCCTGAAAGCTCTTGCTGCTCTTCACCGTCCCTTGGCACCCTACCTACAGGCCCAACAGCACTGGGGATCTGTGCTTTCCCAGAGACGGAACATCTCACGGCGCTCAGCCTCGGCAAGTCTCTTCCAGAAAAAGGCGAACGGTCGGATCCTTCTCCCACGAGGAAGTGCCCAGCCCTGAAAGCTCTTGCTGCTCTTCACCGTCCCTTGGCACCCTACCTACAGGCACAACAGCACTGGGGATCTGTGCTTTCCCAGAGACGGAACATCTCACGGCGCTCAGCCTCGGCAGAGCCTCTTTCTGAAAAGGCGAACGGTCGGATCCTTCTCCCACGAGGAAGGGCCCAGCCCTGAAAGCTCTTGCTTCTCTTCACCGTCCCTTGGCACCCTACCTACAGGCCCAACAGCACTGGGGATGTGTGCTTTCCCAGACACGGAACATCTCATGGCGCTCCGCCTCGGCAAGTCTCTTTCAGAAAAAGGCGAACGGTCGGATCCTTCTCCCACGAGGAAGGGCCCAGCCCTGAAAGCTCTTGCTGCTCTTCACCGTCCCTTGGCACCCTACCTACAGGCACAACAGCACTGGGGATCTGTGCTTTCCCAGAGACGGAACATCTCACGGCGCTCAGCCTCGGCAGAGCCTCTTTCTGAAAAGGCGAACGGTCGGATCCTTCTCCCACGAGGAAGGGCCCAGCCCTGAAAGCTCTTGCTGCTCTTCAACGTCCCTTGGCACCCTACCTACAGGCACTACAGCACTGGGGATCTGTGCTTTCCCAGAGACGGAACATCTCACGGCGCTCCGCCTCGGCAAGTCTCTTTCAGAAAAAGGCGAACGGTCGGATCCTTCTCCCACGAGGAAGGGCCCAGCCCTGAAAGCTCTTGCTGCTCTTCACCGTCCCTTGGCACCCTACCTACAGGCACAACAGCACTGGGGATCTGTGCTTTCCCAGAGACGGAACATCTCACGGCGCTCAGCCTCGGCAAGTCTCTTTCAGAAAAAGGCGAACGGTCGGATCCTTCTCCCACGAGGAAGGGCCCAGCCATGAAAGCTCTTGCTTCTCTTCACCGTCCATTCGCACCCTACCTACAGGCCCAACAGCACTGGGGATCTGTGCTTTCCCAGACACGGAACATCTCATGGCGCTCCGCATCGGCAAGTCTCTTTCAGAAAAAGGCGAACGGTCGGATCCTTCTCCCACGAGGAAGGGCCCAGCCCTGAAAGCTCTTGCTGCTCTTCACCGTCCCTTGGCACCCTACCTACAGGCACAACAGCACTGGGGATCTGTGCTTTCCCAGAGACGGAACATCTCACGGCGCTCAGCCTCGGCAGAGCCTCTTTCTGAAAAGGCGAACGGTCGGATCCTTCTCCCACGAGGAAGGGCCCAGCCCTGAAAGCTCTTGCTGCTCTTCACCATCCCTTGGCACCCTACCTACAGGCACAACAGCACTGGGGATCTGTGCTTTCCCAGACACGGAACATCTCATGGCGCTCCGCATCGGCAAGTCTCTTTCAGAAAAAGGCGAACGGTCGGATCCTTCTCCCACGAGGAAGGGCCCAGCCCTGAAATCTCTTGCTGCTCTTCACCGTCCCTTGGCACCCTACCTACAGGCACAACAGCACTGGGGATTTGTGCTTTCCCAGACACGGAACATCTCACGGCGCTCAGCCTCGGCAGAGCCTCTTTCTGAAAAGGCGAACGGTCGGATCCTTCTCCCACGAGGAAGGGCCCAGCCCTGAAAGCTCTTGCTGCTCTTCACCGTCCCTTGGCACCCTACCTACAGGCACAACAGCACTGGGGATCTGTGCTTTCCCAGAGACGGAACATCTCATGGCGCTCAGCCTCGGCAGAGCCTCTTTCTGAAAAGGCGAACGGTCGGATCCTTCTCCCACGAGGAAGGGCCCAGCCCTGAAAGCTCTTGCTGCTCTTCACCGTCCCTTGGCACCCTACCTACAGGCACAACAGCACTGGGGATCTGTGCTTTCCCAGAGACGGAACATCTCACGGCGCTCAGCCTCGGCAGAGCCTCTTTCTGAAAAGGCGAACGGTCGGATCCTTCTCCCACGAGGAAGGGCCCAGCCCTGAAAGCTCTTGCTGCTCTTCACCGTCCCTTGGCACCCTACCTACAGGCACAACAGCACTGGGGATCTGTGCTTTCCCAGAGACGGAACATCTCACGGCGCTCAGCCTCGGCAGAGCCTCTTTCTGAAAAGGCGAACGGTCGGATCCTTCTCCCACGAGGAAGGGCCCAGCCCTGAAAGCTCTTGCTGCTCTTCACCGTCCCTTGGCACCCTACCTACAGGCACAACAGCACTGGGGATTTGTGCTTTCCCAGAGACGGAACATCTCACGGCGCTCAGCCTCGGCAGAGCCTCTTTCTGAAAAGGCGAACGGTCGGATCCTTCTCCCACGAGGAAGGGCCCAGCCCTGAAAGCTCTTGCTGCTCTTCACCATCCCTTGGCACCCTACCTACAGGCACAACAGCACTGGGGATGAATGCTTTCCCAGAGAAGGAACATCTCATGGCTGTCCACCTCGGCAGAGCCTCTTTCTGAAAAGGCGAACGGTCGGATCCTTCTCCCACGAGGAAGGGCCCAGCCCTGAAAGCTCTTGCTGCTCTTCACCGTCCCTTGGCACCCTACCTACAGGCACAACAGCACTGGGGATCTGTGCTTTCCCAGAGACGGAACATCTCACGGCGCTCAGCCTCGGCAGAGCCTCTTTCTGAAAAGGCGAACGGTCGGATCCTTCTCCCACGAGGAAGGGCCCAGCCCTGAAAGCTCTTGCTGCTCTTCACCATCCCTTGGCACCCTACCTACAGGCACAACAGCACTGGGGATCTGTGCTTTCCCAGACACGGAACATCTCATGGCGCTCCGCATCGGCAAGTCTCTTTCAGAAAAAGGCGAACGGTCGGATCCTTCTCCCACGAGGAAGGGCCCAGCCCTGAAATCTCTTGCTGCTCTTCACCGTCCCTTGGCACCCTACCTACAGGCACAACAGCACTGGGGATTTGTGCTTTCCCAGACACGGAACATCTCACGGCGCTCAGCCTCGGCAGAGCCTCTTTCTGAAAAGGCGAACGGTCGGATCCTTCTCCCACGAGGAAGGGCCCAGCCCTGAAAGCTCTTGCTGCTCTTCACCGTCCCTTGGCACCCTACCTACAGGCACAACAGCACTGGGGATCTGTGCTTTCCCAGAGACGGAACATCTCATGGCGCTCAGCCTCGGCAGAGCCTCTTTCTGAAAAGGCGAACGGTCGGATCCTTCTCCCACGAGGAAGGGCCCAGCCCTGAAAGCTCTTGCTGCTCTTCACCGTCCCTTGGCACCCTACCTACAGGCACAACAGCACTGGGGATCTGTGCTTTCCCAGAGACGGAACATCTCACGGCGCTCAGCCTCGGCAGAGCCTCTTTCTGAAAAGGCGAACGGTCGGATCCTTCTCCCACGAGGAAGGGCCCAGCCCTGAAAGCTCTTGCTGCTCTTCACCGTCCCTTGGCACCCTACCTACAGGCACAACAGCACTGGGGATCTGTGCTTTCCCAGAGACGGAACATCTCACGGCGCTCAGCCTCGGCAGAGCCTCTTTCTGAAAAGGCGAACGGTCGGATCCTTCTCCCACGAGGAAGGGCCCAGCCCTGAAAGCTCTTGCTGCTCTTCACCGTCCCTTGGCACCCTACCTACAGGCACAACAGCACTGGGGATTTGTGCTTTCCCAGAGACGGAACATCTCACGGCGCTCAGCCTCGGCAGAGCCTCTTTCTGAAAAGGCGAACGGTCGGATCCTTCTCCCACGAGGAAGGGCCCAGCCCTGAAAGCTCTTGCTGCTCTTCACCATCCCTTGGCACCCTACCTACAGGCACAACAGCACTGGGGATGAATGCTTTCCCAGAGAAGGAACATCTCATGGCTGTCCACCTCGGCAGAGCCTCTTTCTGAAAAGGCGAACGGTCGGATCCTTCTCCCACGAGGAAGGGCCCAGCCCTGAAAGCTCTTGCTGCTCTTCACCGTCCCTTGGCACCCTACCTACAGGCACAACAGCACTGGGGATCTGTGCTTTCCCAGACACGGAACATCTCATGGCGCTCCGCATCGGCAAGTCTCTTTCAGAAAAAGGCGAACGGTCGGATCCTTCTCCCATGAGGAAGGGCCCAGCCCTGAAAGCTCTTGCTGCTCTTCACCGTCCCTTGGCACCCTACCTACAGGCACAACAGCACTGGGGATCTGTGCTTTCCCAGAGACGGAACATCTCACGGCGCTCAGCCTCGGCAGAGCCTCTTTCTGAAAAGGCGAACGGTCGGATCCTTCTCCCACGAGGAAGGGCCCAGCCCTGAAAGCTCTTGCTGCTCTTCACCATCCCTTGGCACCCTACCTACAGGCACAACAGCCCGGGGGAATCTGTGCTTTCCCAGAGACGGAACATCTCATGGCGCTCCGCATCGGCAAGTCTCTTTCAGAAAAAGGCGAACGGTCGGATCCTTCTCCCACGAGGAAGGGCCCAGCCCTGAAAGCTCTTGCTGCTCTTCACCATCCCTTGGCACCCTACCTACAGGCACAACAGCACGGGGGATCTGTGCTTTCCCAGAGACGGAACATCTCATGGCGCTCCGCCTCGGCAAGTCTCTTTCAGAAAAAGGCGAACGGTCGGATCCTTCTCCCACGAGGAAGGGCCCAGCCCTGAAAGCTCTTGCTGCTCTTCACCGTCCCTTGGCACCCTACCTACAGGCACAACAGCACTGGGGATTTGTGCTTTCCCAGAGACGGAACATCTCACGGCGCTCAGCCTCGGCAGAGCCTCTTTCTGAAAAGGCGAACGGTCGGATCCTTCTCCCACGAGGAAGGGCCCAGCCCTGAAAGCTCTTGCTGCTCTTCACCGTCCCTTGCCACCCTACCTACAGGCACAACAGCACTGGGGATCTGTGCTTTCCCAGAGACGGAACATCTCACGGCGCTCCGCCTCGGCAGAGCCTCTTTCTGAAAAGGCGAACGGTCGGATCCTTCTCCCACGAGGAAGGGCCCAGCCCTGAAAGCTCTTGCTGCTCTTCACCGTCCCTTGGCACCCTACCTACAGGCACAACAGCACTGGGGATCTGTGCTTTCCCAGAGACGGAACATCTCACGGCGCTCCGCCTCGGCAAGTCTATTTCAGAAAAAGGCGAACGGTTAGATCCTTCTCCCACGAGGAAGGGCACAGCCCTGAAAGCTCTTGCTGCTCTTCACCGTCCCTTGGCACCCTACCTACAGGCACAACAGCACTGGGGATCTGTGCTTTCCCAGACACGGAACATCTCACGGCGCTCAGCCTCGGCAAGTCTCTTTCAGAAAAAGGCGAACGGTCGGATCCTTCTCCCACGAGGAAGGGCCCAGCCCTGAAAGCTCTTGCTGCTCTTCACCGTCCCTTGGCACCCTACCTACAGGCACAACAGCACTGGGGATCTGTGCTTTCCCAGAGACGGAACATCTCACGGCGCTCAGCCTCGGCAGAGCCTCTTTCTGAAAAGGCGAACGGTCGGATCCTTCTCCCACGAGGAAGGGCCCAGCCCTGAAAGCTCTTGCTGCTCTTCACCATCCCTTGGCACCCTACCTACAGGCACAACAGCACGGGGGATCTGTGCTTTCCCAGAGACGGAACATCTCATGGCGCTCCGCATCGGCAAGTCTCTTTCAGAAAAAGGCGAACGGTCGGATCCTTCTCCCACGAGGAAGGGCCCAGCCCTGAAATCTCTTGCTGCTCTTCAACGTCCCTTGGCACCCTACCTACAGGCACAACAGCACTGGGGATCTGTGCTTTCCCAGAGACGGAACATCTCACGGCGCTCCGCCTCGGCAGAGCCTCTTTCTGAAAAGGCGAACGGTCGGATCCTTCTCCCACGAGGAAGGGCCCAGCCCTGAAAGCTCTTGCTGCTCTTCACCGTCCCTTGCCACCCTACCTACAGGCACAACAGCACTGGGGATTTGTGCTTTCCCAGACACGGAACATCTCACGGCGCTCAGCCTTGGCAGAGCCTCTTTCTGAAAAGGCGAACGGTCGGATCCTTCTCCCACGAGGAAGGGCCCAGCCCTGAAAGCTCTTGCTGCTCTTCACCGTCCCTTGGCACCCTACCTACAGGCCCAACAGCACTGGGGATCTGTGCTTTCCCAGAGACGGAACATCTCACGGCGCTCAGCCTCGGCAAGTCTCTTCCAGAAAAAGGCGAACGGTCGGATCCTTCTCCCACGAGGAAGTGCCCAGCCCTGAAAGCTCTTGCTGCTCTTCACCGTCCCTTGGCACCCTACCTACAGGCACAACAGCACTGGGGATCTGTGCTTTCCCAGAGACGGAACATCTCACGGCGCTCAGCCTCGGCAGAGCCTCTTTCTGAAAAGGCGAACGGTCGGATCCTTCTCCCACGAGGAAGGGCCCAGCCCTGAAAGCTCTTGCTTCTCTTCACCGTCCCTTGGCACCCTACCTACAGGCCCAACAGCACTGGGGATGTGTGCTTTCCCAGACACGGAACATCTCATGGCGCTCCGCCTCGGCAAGTCTCTTTCAGAAAAAGGCGAACGGTCGGATCCTTCTCCCACGAGGAAGGGCCCAGCCCTGAAAGCTCTTGCTGCTCTTCACCGTCCCTTGGCACCCTACCTACAGGCACAACAGCACTGGGGATCTGTGCTTTCCCAGAGACGGAACATCTCACGGCGCTCAGCCTCGGCAGAGCCTCTTTCTGAAAAGGCGAACGGTCGGATCCTTCTCCCACGAGGAAGGGCCCAGCCCTGAAAGCTCTTGCTGCTCTTCAACGTCCCTTGGCACCCTACCTACAGGCACTACAGCACTGGGGATCTGTGCTTTCCCAGAGACGGAACATCTCACGGCGCTCCGCCTCGGCAAGTCTCTTTCAGAAAAAGGCGAACGGTCGGATCCTTCTCCCACGAGGAAGGGCCCAGCCCTGAAAGCTCTTGCTGCTCTTCACCGTCCCTTGGCACCCTACCTACAGGCACAACAGCACTGGGGATTTGTGCTTTCCCAGAGACGGAACATCTCACGGCGCTCAGCCTCGGCAGAGCCTCTTTCTGAAAAGGCGAACGGTCGGATCCTTCTCCCACGAGGAAGGGCCCAGCCCTGAAAGCTCTTGCTGCTCTTCAACGTCCCGTGCCACCCTACCTACAGGCACAACAGCACTGGGGATCTGTGCTTTCCCAGAGACGGAACATCTCACGGCGCTCCGCCTCGGCAGAGCCTCTTTCTGAAAAGGCGAACGGTCGGATCCTTCTCCCACGAGGAAGGGCCCAGCCCTGAAAGCTCTTGCTGCTCTTCACCGTCCCTTGGCACCCTACCTACAGGCACAACAGCACGGGGGATCTGTGCTTTCCCAGAGACGGAACATCTCACGGCGCTCAGCCTCGGCAAGTCTCTTTCAGAAAAAGGCGAACGGTCGGATCCTTCTCCCACGAGGAAGGGCCCAGCCCTGAAAGCTCTTGCTGCTCTTCACCGTCCCTTGGCACCCTACCTACAGGCACAACAGCACTGGGGATCTGTGCTTTCCCAGAGACGGAACATCTCACGGCGCTCAGCCTCGGCAGAGCCTCTTTCTGAAAAGGCGAACGGTCGGATCCTTCTCCCACGAGGAAGGGCCCAGCCCTGAAAGCTCTTGCTGCTCTTCACCGTCCCTTGGCACCCTACCTACAGGCACAACAGCACTGGGGATTTGTGCTTTCCCAGAGACGGAACATCTCACGGCGCTCAGCCTCGGCAGAGCCTCTTTCTGAAAAGGCGAACGGTCGGATCCTTCTCCCACGAGGAAGGGCCCAGCCCTGAAAGCTCTTGCTGCTCTTCACCATCCCTTGGCACCCTACCTACAGGCACAACAGCACTGGGGATGAATGCTTTCCCAGAGAAGGAACATCTCATGGCTGTCCACCTCGGCAGAGCCTCTTTCTGAAAAGGCGAACGGTCGGATCCTTCTCCCACGAGGAAGGGCCCAGCCCTGAAAGCTCTTGCTGCTCTTCACCGTCCCTTGGCACCCTACCTACAGGCACAACAGCACTGGGGATCTGTGCTTTCCCAGACACGGAACATCTCATGGCGCTCCGCATCGGCAAGTCTCTTTCAGAAAAAGGCGAACGGTCGGATCCTTCTCCCACGAGGAAGGGCCCAGCCCTGAAAGCTCTTGCTGCTCTTCACCGTCCCTTGGCACCCTACCTACAGGCACAACAGCACTGGGCATTTGTGCTTTCCCAGACACGGAACATCTCACGGCGCTCAGCCTCGGCAGAGCCTCTTTCTGAAAAGGCGAACGGTCGGATCCTTCTCCCACGAGGAAGGGCCCAGCCCTGAAAGCTCTTGCTGCTCTTCACCGTCCCGTACCACCCTACCTACAGGCACAACAGCACTGGGGATCTGTGCTTTCCCAGAGACGGAACATCTCACGGCGCTCCGCCTCGGCAGAGCCTCTTTCTGAAAAGGCGAACGGTCGGATCCTTCTCCCACGAGGAAGGGCCCAGCCCTGAAAGCTCTTGCTGCTCTTCACTGTCCCTTGGCGCTCTACCTACAGGCACAAGAGAACGGGGGATCTGTGCTTTCCCAGAGACGGAACATCTCACGGCGCTCCGCCTCGGCAGAGCCTCTTTCTGAAAGGCGAACGGTCGGATCCTTCTCCCACGAGGAAGGGCCGAGCCCTGAAAGCTCTTGCTGCTCTTCACCGTCCCTTGGCACCCTACCTACAGGCCCAACAGCACTGGGGATCTGTGCTTTCCCAGAGACGGAACATCTCACGGCGCTCAGCCTCGGCAAGTCTCTTCCAGAAAAAGGCGAACGGTCGGATCCTTCTCCCACGAGGAAGTGCCCAGCCCTGAAAGCTCTTGCTGCTCTTCACCGTCCCTTGGCACCCTACCTACAGGCACAACAGCACTGGGGATCTGTGCTTTCCCAGAGACGGAACATCTCACGGCGCTCAGCCTCGGCAGAGCCTCTTTCTGAAAAGGCGAACGTTCGGATCCTTCTCCCACGAGGAAGGGCCCAGCCCTGAAAGCTCTTGCTTCTCTTCACCGTCCCTTGGCACCCTACCTACAGGCCCAACAGCACTGGGGATGTGTGCTTTCCCAGACACGGAACATCTCATGGCGCTCCGCCTCGGCAAGTCTCTTTCAGAAAAAGGCGAACGGTCGGATCCTTCTCCCACGAGGAAGGGCCCAGCCCTGAAAGCTCTTGCTGCTCTTCACCGTCCCTTGGCACCCTACCTACAGGCACAACAGCACTGGGGATCTGTGCTTTCCCAGAGACGGAACATCTCACTGCGCTCAGCCTCGGCAGAGCCTCTTTCTGAAAAGGCGAACGGTCGGATCCTTCTCCCACGAGGAAGGGCCCAGCCCTGAAAGCTCTTGCTGCTCTTCAACGTCCCTTGGCACCCTACCTACAGGCACTACAGCACTGGGGATCTGTGCTTTCCCAGAGACGGAACATCTCATGGCGCTCAGCCTCGGCAAGTCTCTTTCAGAAAAAGGCGAACGGTCGGATCCTTCTCCCACGAGGAAGGGCCCAGCCCTGAAAGCTCTTGCTGCTCTTCACCGTCCCTTGGCACCCTACCTACAGGCACAACAGCACTGGGGATCTGTGCTTTCCCAGAGACGGAACATCTCACGGCGCTCAGCCTCGGCAGAGCCTCTTTCTGAAAAGGCGAACGGTCGGATCCTTCTCCCACGAGGAAGGGCCCAGCCCTGAAAGCTCTTGCTGCTCTTCACCGTCCCTTGGCACCCTACCTACAGGCCCAACAGCACTGGGGATCTGTGCTTTCCCAGAGACGGAACATCTCATGGCGCTCCGCCTCGGCAAGTCTCTTTCAGAAAAAGGCGAACGGTCGGATCCTTCTCCCACGAGGAAGTGCCCAGCCCTGAAAGCTCTTGCTGCTCTTCACCGTCCCTTGGCACCCTACCTACAGGCACAACAGCACTGGGCATTTGTGCTTTCCCAGACACGGAACATCTCACGGCGCTCAGCCTCGGCAGAGCCTCTTTCTGAAAAGGCGAACGGTCGGATCCTTCTCCCACGAGGAAGGGCCCAGCCCTGAAAGCTCTTGCTGCTCTTCACCGTCCCTTGGCACCCTACCTACAGGCACAACAGCACTGGGGATCTGTGCTTTCCCAGAGACGGAACATCTCACGGCGCTCAGCCTTGGCAGAGCCTCTTTCTGAAAAGGCGAACGGTCGGATCCTTCTCCCACGAGGAAGGGCCCAGCCCTGAAAGCTCTTGCTGCTCTTCACCGTCCCGTGCCACCCTACCTACAGGCACAACAGCACTGGGGATCTGTGCTTTCCCAGAGACGGAACATCTCACGGCGCTCCGCCTCGGCAGAGCCTCTTTCTGAAAAGGCGAACGGTCGGATCCTTCTCCCACGAGGAAGGGCCCAGCCCTGAAAGCTCTTGCTGCTCTTCACTGTCCCTTGGCGCTCTACTTACAGGCACTACAGCACTGGGGATCTGTGCTTTCCCAGAGACGGAACATCTCACGGCGCTCCGCCTCGGCAGAGCCTCTTTCTGAAAAGGCGAACGGTCGGATCCTTCTCCCACGAGGAAGGGCCCAGCCCTGAAAGCTCTTGCTGCTCTTCAACGTCCCTTGGCACCCTACCTACAGGCACTACAGCACTGGGGATCTGTGCTTTCCCAGAGACGGAACATCTCATGGCGCTCCGCCTCAGCAAGTCTCTTTCAGAAAAAGGCGAACGGTCGGATCCTTCTCCCACGAGGAAGGGCCCAGCCCTGAAAGCTCTTGCTGCTCTTCACCGTCCCTTGGCACCCTACCTACAGGCACAACAGCACTGGGGATCTGTGCTTTCCCAGAGACGGAACATCTCACGGCGCTCAGCCTCGGCAGAGCCTCTTTCTGAAAAGGCGAACGGTCGGATCCTTCTCCCACGAGGAAGGGCCCAGCCCTGAAAGCTCTTGCTGCTCTTCACCGTCCCTTGGCACCCTACCTACAGGCCCAACAGCACTGGGGATCTGTGCTTTCCCAGACACGGAACATCTCATGGCGCTCCGCCTCGGCAAGTCTCTTTCAGAAAAAGGCGAACGGTCGGATCCTTCTCCCACGAGGAAGTGCCCAGCCCTGAAAGCTCTTGCTGCTCTTCACCGTCCCTTGGCACCCTACCTACAGGCACAACAGCACTGGGGATTTGTGCTTTCCCAGAGACGGAACATCTCACGGCGCTCCGCCTCGGCAGAGCCTCTTTCTGAAAAGGCGAACGGTCGGATCCTTCTCCCACGAGGAAGGGCCCAGCCCTGAAAGCTCTTGCTGCTCTTCACCGTCCCTTGGCACCCTACCTACAGGCACAACAGCACTGGGGATCTGTGCTTTCCCAGAGACGGAACATCTCACGGCGCTCCGCCTCGGCAGAGCCTCTTTCTGAAAAGGCGAACGGTCGGATCCTTCTCCCACGAGGAAGGGCCCAGCCCTGAAAGCTCTTGCTGCTCTTCACCGTCCCTTGGCACCCTACCTACAGGCACAACAGCACTGGGGATCTGTGCTTTCCCAGAGACGGAACATCTCACGGCGCTCCGCCTCGGCAAGTCTATTTCAGAAAAAGGCGAACGGTTAGATCCTTCTCCCACGATGAAGGGCCCAGCCCTGAAAGCTCTTGCTGCTCTTCACCGTCCCTTGGCACCCTACCTACAGGCACAACAGCACTGGGGATCTGTGCTTTCCCAGAGACGGAACATCTCACGGCGCTCAGCCTCGGCAAGTCTCTTTCAGAAAAAGGCGAACGGTCGGATCCTTCTCCCACGAGGAAGGGCCCAGCCATGAAAGCTCTTGCTTCTCTTCACCGTCCATTCGCACCCTACCTACAGGCCCAACAGCACTGGGGATCTGTGCTTTCCCAGACACGGAACATCTCATGGCGCTCCGCATCGGCAAGTCTCTTTCGGAAAAAGGCGAACGGTCGGATCCTTCTCCCACGAGGAAGGGCCGAGCCCTGAAAGCTCTTGCTGCTCTTCACCGTCCCTTGGCACCCTACCTACAGGCACAACAGCACTGGGGATCTGTGCTTTCCCAGAGACGGAACATCTCACGGCGCTCAGCCTCGGCAGAGCCTCTTTCTGAAAAGGCGAACGGTCGGATCCTTCTCCCACGAGGAAGGGCCCAGCCCTGAAAGCTCTTGCTGCTCTTCAACGTCCCTTGGCACCCTACCTACAGGCACTACAGCACTGGGGATCTGTGCTTTCCCAGAGACGGAACATCTCATGGCGCTCCGCCTCAGCAAGTCTCTTTCAGAAAAAGGCGAACGGTCGGATCCTTCTCCCACGAGGAAGGGCCCAGCCCTGAAAGCTCTTGCTGCTCTTCACCGTCCCTTGGCACCCTACCTACAGGCACAACAGCACTGGGGATCTGTGCTTTCCCAGACACGGAACATCTCACGGCGCTCAGCCTCGGCAGAGCCTCTTTCTGAAAAGGCGAACGGTCGGATCCTTCTCCCACGAGGAAGGGCCCAGCCCTGAAAGCTCTTGCTGCTCTTCACCGTCCCTTGGCACCCTACCTACAGGCCCAACAGCACTGGGGATCTGTGCTTTCCCAGAGACGGAACATCTCATGGCGCTCCGCCTCGGCAAGTCTCTTTCAGAAAAAGGCGAACGGTCGGATCCTTCTCCCACGAGGAAGTGCCCAGCCCTGAAAGCTCTTGCTGCTCTTCACCGTCCCTTGGCACCCTACCTACAGGCACAACAGCACTGGGGATTTGTGCTTTCCCAGAGACGGAACATCTCACGGCGCTCCGCCTCGGCAGAGCCTCTTTCTGAAAAGGCGAACGGTCGGATCCTTCTCCCACGAGGAAGGGCCCAGCCCTGAAAGCTCTTGCTGCTCTTCACCGTCCCTTGGCACCCTACCTACAGGCACAACAGCACTGGGGATCTGTGCTTTCCCAGAGACGGAACATCTCACGGCGCTCCGCCTCGGCAGAGCCTCTTTCTGAAAAGGCGAACGGTCGGATCCTTCTCCCACGAGGAAGGGCCCAGCCCTGAAAGCTCTTGCTGCTCTTCACCGTCCCTTGGCACCCTACCTACAGGCACAACAGCACTGGGGATCTGTGCTTTCCCAGAGACGGAACATCTCACGGCGCTCCGCCTCGGCAAGTCTATTTCAGAAAAAGGCGAACGGTTAGATCCTTCTCCCACGATGAAGGGCCCAGCCCTGAAAGCTCTTGCTGCTCTTCACCGTCCCTTGGCACCCTACCTACAGGCACAACAGCACTGGGGATCTGTGCTTTCCCAGAGACGGAACATCTCACGGCGCTCAGCCTCGGCAAGTCTCTTTCAGAAAAAGGCGAACGGTCGGATCCTTCTCCCACGAGGAAGGGCCCAGCCATGAAAGCTCTTGCTTCTCTTCACCGTCCATTCGCACCCTACCTACAGGCCCAACAGCACTGGGGATCTGTGCTTTCCCAGACACGGAACATCTCATGGCGCTCCGCATCGGCAAGTCTCTTTCGGAAAAAGGCGAACGGTCGGATCCTTCTCCCACGAGGAAGGGCCGAGCCCTGAAAGCTCTTGCTGCTCTTCACCGTCCCTTGGCACCCTACCTACAGGCACAACAGCACTGGGGATCTGTGCTTTCCCAGAGACGGAACATCTCACGGCGCTCCGCCTCGGCAGAGCCTCTTTCTGAAAAGGCGAACGGTCGGATCCTTCTCCCACGAGGAAGGGCCCAGCCCTGAAAGCTCTTGCTGCTCTTCACCGTCCCTTGGCACCCTACCTACAGGCACAACAGCACTGGGGATCTGTGCTTTCCCAGAGACGGAACATCTCACGGCGCTCAGCCTCGGCAGAGCCTCTTTCTGAAAAGGCGAACGGTCGGATCCTTCTCCCACGAGGAAGGGCCCAGCCCTGAAAGCTCTTGCTGCTCTTCACCGTCCCTTGGCACCCTACCTACAGGCACAACAGCACTGGGGATTTGTGCTTTCCCAGAGACGGAACATCTCACGGCGCTCAGCCTCGGCAGAGCCTCTTTCTGAAAAGGCGAACGGTCGGATCCTTCTCCCACGAGGAAGGGCCCAGCCCTGAAAGCTCTTGCTGCTCTTCACCGTCCCTTGGCACCCTACCTACAGGCACAACAGCACTGGGGATTTGTGCTTTCCCAGAGACGGAACATCTCACGGCGCTCAGCCTCGGCAGAGCCTCTTTCTGAAAAGGCGAACGGTCGGATCCTTCTCCCACGAGGAAGGGCCCAGCCCTGAAAGCTCTTGCTGCTCTTCACCATCCCTTGGCACCCTACCTACAGGCACAACAGCACTGGGGATGAATGCTTTCCAAGAGAAGGAACATCTCATGGCTCTCCACCTCGGCAGAGCCTCTTTCTGAAAAGGCGAACGGTCGGATCCTTCTCCCACGAGGAAGGGCCCAGCCCTGAAAGCTCTTGCTGCTCTTCACCGTCCCTTGGCACCCTACCTACAGGCACAACAGCACTGGGGATCTGTGCTTTCCCAGAGACGGAACAACGCATGGCGCTCCACATCGGCAGAGCCTCTTTCTGAAAAGGCGAACGGTCGGATCCTTCTCCCACGAGGAAGGGCCCAGCCCTGAAAGCTCTTGCTGCTCTTCACCGTCCCTTGGCACCCTACCTACAGGCACAACAGCACTGGGGATCTGTGCTTTCCCAGAGACGGAACATCTCACTGCGCTCAGCCTCGGCAGAGCCTCTTTCTGAAAAGGCGAACGGTCGGATCCTTCTCCCACGAGGAAGGGCCCAGCCCTGAAAGCTCTTGCTGCTCTTCACCGTCCCTTGGCACCCTACCTACAGGCACAACAGCACTGGGGATTTGTGCTTTCCCAGAGACGGAACATCTCACGGCGCTCCGCCTCGGCAGAGCCTCTTTCTGAAAAGGCGAACGGTCGGATCCTTCTCCCACGAGGAAGGGCCCAGCCCTGAAAGCTCTTGCTGCTCTTCACCGTCCCTTGGCACCCTACCTACAGGCACAACAGCACTGGGGATCTGTGCTTTCCCAGAGACGGAACATCTCACGGCGCTCCGCCTCGGCAGAGCCTCTTTCTGAAAAGGCGAACGGTCGGATCCTTCTCCCACGAGGAAGGGCCCAGCCCTGAAAGCTCTTGCTGCTCTTCACCGTCCCTTGGCACCCTACCTACAGGCACAACAGCACTGGGGATCTGTGCTTTCCCAGAGACGGAACATCTCACGGCGCTCCGCCTCGGCAAGTCTATTTCAGAAAAAGGCGAACGGTTAGATCCTTCTCCCACGATGAAGGGCCCAGCCCTGAAAGCTCTTGCTGCTCTTCACCGTCCCTTGGCACCCTACCTACAGGCACAACAGCACTGGGGATCTGTGCTTTCCCAGAGACGGAACATCTCACGGCGCTCAGCCTCGGCAAGTCTCTTTCAGAAAAAGGCGAACGGTCGGATCCTTCTCCCACGAGGAAGGGCCCAGCCATGAAAGCTCTTGCTTCTCTTCACCGTCCATTCGCACCCTACCTACAGGCCCAACAGCACTGGGGATCTGTGCTTTCCCAGACACGGAACATCTCATGGCGCTCCACATCGGCAAGTCTCTTTCAGAAAAAGGCGAACGGTCGGATCCTTCTCCCACGAGGAAGGGCCGAGCCCTGAAAGCTCTTGCTGCTCTTCACCGTCCCTTGGCACCCTACCTACAGGCACAACAGCACTGGGGATCTGTGCTTTCCCAGAGACGGAACATCTCACGGCGCTCAGCCTCGGCAGAGCCTCTTTCTGAAAAGGCGAACGGTCGGATCCTTCTCCCACGAGGAAGGGCCCAGCCCTGAAAGCTCTTGCTGCTCTTCACCATCCCTTGGCACCCTACCTACAGGCACAACAGCACTGGGGATCTGTGCTTTCCCAGACACGGAACATCTCATGGCGCTCCGCATCGGCAAGTCTCTTTCAGAAAAAGGCGAACGGTCGGATCATTCTCCCACGAGGAAGGGCCCAGCCCTGAAATCTCTTGCTGCTCTTCACCGTCCCTTGGCACCCTACCTACAGGCACAACAGCACTGGGGATTTGTGCTTTCCCAGACACGGAACATCTCACGGCGCTCTGCCTCGGCAGAGCCTCTTTCTGAAAAGGCGAACGGTCGGATCCTTCTCCCACGAGGAAGGGCCCAGCCCTGAAAGCTCTTGCTGCTCTTCACCGTCCCTTGGCACCCTACCTACAGGCACAACAGCACTGGGGATCTGTGCTTTCCCAGAGACGGAACATCTCACGGCGCTCAGCCTCGGCAGAGCCTGTTTCTGAAAAGGCGAACGGTCGGATCCTTCTCCCACGAGGAAGGGCCCAGCCCTGAAAGCTCTTGCTGCTCTTCACCGTCCCTTGGCACCCTACCTACAGGCACAACAGCACTGGGGATCTGTGCTTTCCCAGAGACGGAACATCTCACGGCGCTCAGCCTCGGCAGAGCCTCTTTCTGAAAAGGCGAACGGTCGGATCCTTCTCCCACGAGGAAGGGCCCAGCCCTGAAAGCTCTTGCTGCTCTTCACCGTCCCTTGGCACCCTACCTACAGGCACAACAGCACTGGGGATTTGTGCTTTCCCAGAGACGGAACATCTCACGGCGCTCAGCCTCGGCAGAGCCTCTTTCTGAAAAGGCGAACGGTCGGATCCTTCTCCCACGAGGAAGGGCCCAGCCCTGAAAGCTCTTGCTGCTCTTCACCGTCCCTTGGCACCCTACCTACAGGCACAACAGCACTGGGGATTTGTGCTTTCCCAGAGACGGAACATCTCACGGCGCTCAGCCTCGGCAGAGCCTCTTTCTGAAAAGGCGAACGGTCGGATCCTTCTCCCACGAGGAAGGGCCCAGCCCTGAAAGCTCTTGCTGCTCTTCACCATCCCTTGGCACCCTATCTACAGGCACAACAGCACTGGGGATGAATGCTTTCCCAGAGAAGGAACATCTCATGGCTCTCCACCTCGGCAGAGCCTCTTTCTGAAAAGGCGAACGGTCGGATCCTTCTCCCACGAGGAAGGGCCCAGCCCTGAAAGCTCTTGCTGCTCTTCACCGTCCCTTGGCACCCTACCTACAGGCACAACAGCACTGGGGATCTGTGCTTTCCCAGAGACGGAACAACGCATGGCGCTCCACATCGGCAGAGCCTCTTTCTGAAAAGGCGAACGGTCGGATCCTTCTCCCACGAGGAAGGGCCCAGCCCTGAAAGCTCTTGCTGCTCTTCACCGTCCCTTGGCACCCTATCTACAGGCACAACAGCACTGGGGATCTGTGCTTTCCCAGAGACGGAACATCTCACTGCGCTCAGCCTCGGCAGAGCCTCTTTCTGAAAAGGCGAACGGTCGGATCCTTCTCCCACGAGGAAGGGCCCAGCCCTGAAAGCTCTTGCTGCTCTTCACCGTCCCTTGGCACCCTACCTACAGGCACAACAGCACGGGGGATCTGTGCTTTCCCAGAGACGGAACATCTCACGGCGCTCAGCCTCGGTAGAGCCTCTTTCTGAAAAGGCGAACGGTCGGATCCTTCTCCCACGAGGAAGGGCCCAGCCCTGAAAGCTCTTGCTGCTCTTCACTGTCCCTTGGCGCCCTACCTACAGGCACAACAGCACTGGGGATCTGTGCTTTCCCAGAGACGGAACATCTCACGGCGCTCAGCCTCGGCAGAGCCTCTTTCTGAAAAGGCGAACGGTCGGATCCTTCTCCCACGAGGAAGGGCCCAGCCCTGAAAGCTCTTGCTGCTCTTCACCGTCCCTTGGCACCCTACCTACAGGCCCAACAGCACGGGGGATCTGTGCTTTCCCAGAGACGGGACATCTCATGGCGCTCCGCCTCGGCAAGTCTCTTCCAGAAAAAGGCGAACGGTCGGATCCTTCTCCCACGAGGAAGGGCCCAGCCCTGAAAGCTCTTGCTGCTCTTCACCGTCCCTTGGCACCCTACCTACAGGCACAACAGCACTGGGGATCTGTGCTTTCCCAGAGACGGAACATCTCACGGCGCTCCGCCTCGGCAAGTCTATTTCAGAAAAAGGCGAACGGTTAGATCCTTCTCCCACGATGAAGGGCCCAGCCCTGAAAGCTCTTGCTGCTCTTCACCGTCCCTTGGCACCCTACCTACAGGCACAACAGCACTGGGGATCTGTGCTTTCCCAGAGACGGAACATCTCACGGCGCTCAGCCTCGGCAAGTCTCTTTCAGAAAAAGGCGAACGGTCGGATCCTTCTCCCACGAGGAAGGGCCCAGCCATGAAAGCTCTTGCTTCTCTTCACCGTCCATTCGCACCCTACCTACAGGCCCAACAGCACTGGGGATCTGTGCTTTCCCAGACACGGAACATCTCATGGCGCTCCACATCGGCAAGTCTCTTTCAGAAAAAGGCGAACGGTCGGATCCTTCTCCCACGAGGAAGGGCCGAGCCCTGAAAGCTCTTGCTGCTCTTCACCGTCCCTTGGCACCCTACCTACAGGCACAACAGCACTGGGGATCTGTGCTTTCCCAGAGACGGAACATCTCACGGCGCTCAGCCTCGGCAGAGCCTCTTTCTGAAAAGGCGAACGGTCGGATCCTTCTCCCACGAGGAAGGGCCCAGCCCTGAAAGCTCTTGCTGCTCTTCACCATCCCTTGGCACCCTACCTACAGGCACAACAGCACTGGGGATCTGTGCTTTCCCAGACACGGAACATCTCATGGCGCTCCGCATCGGCAAGTCTCTTTCAGAAAAAGGCGAACGGTCGGATCATTCTCCCACGAGGAAGGGCCCAGCCCTGAAATCTCTTGCTGCTCTTCACCGTCCCTTGGCACCCTACCTACAGGCACAACAGCACTGGGGATTTGTGCTTTCCCAGACACGGAACATCTCACGGCGCTCTGCCTCGGCAGAGCCTCTTTCTGAAAAGGCGAACGGTCGGATCCTTCTCCCACGAGGAAGGGCCCAGCCCTGAAAGCTCTTGCTGCTCTTCACCGTCCCTTGGCACCCTACCTACAGGCACAACAGCACTGGGGATCTGTGCTTTCCCAGAGACGGAACATCTCACGGCGCTCAGCCTCGGCAGAGCCTGTTTCTGAAAAGGCGAACGGTCGGATCCTTCTCCCACGAGGAAGGGCCCAGCCCTGAAAGCTCTTGCTGCTCTTCACCGTCCCTTGGCACCCTACCTACAGGCACAACAGCACTGGGGATCTGTGCTTTCCCAGAGACGGAACATCTCACGGCGCTCAGCCTCGGCAGAGCCTCTTTCTGAAAAGGCGAACGGTCGGATCCTTCTCCCACGAGGAAGGGCCCAGCCCTGAAAGCTCTTGCTGCTCTTCACCGTCCCTTGGCACCCTACCTACAGGCACAACAGCACTGGGGATTTGTGCTTTCCCAGAGACGGAACATCTCACGGCGCTCAGCCTCGGCAGAGCCTCTTTCTGAAAAGGCGAACGGTCGGATCCTTCTCCCACGAGGAAGGGCCCAGCCCTGAAAGCTCTTGCTGCTCTTCACCGTCCCTTGGCACCCTACCTACAGGCACAACAGCACTGGGGATTTGTGCTTTCCCAGAGACGGAACATCTCACGGCGCTCAGCCTCGGCAGAGCCTCTTTCTGAAAAGGCGAACGGTCGGATCCTTCTCCCACGAGGAAGGGCCCAGCCCTGAAAGCTCTTGCTGCTCTTCACCATCCCTTGGCACCCTATCTACAGGCACAACAGCACTGGGGATGAATGCTTTCCCAGAGAAGGAACATCTCATGGCTCTCCACCTCGGCAGAGCCTCTTTCTGAAAAGGCGAACGGTCGGATCCTTCTCCCACGAGGAAGGGCCCAGCCCTGAAAGCTCTTGCTGCTCTTCACCGTCCCTTGGCACCCTACCTACAGGCACAACAGCACTGGGGATCTGTGCTTTCCCAGAGACGGAACAACGCATGGCGCTCCACATCGGCAGAGCCTCTTTCTGAAAAGGCGAACGGTCGGATCCTTCTCCCACGAGGAAGGGCCCAGCCCTGAAAGCTCTTGCTGCTCTTCACCGTCCCTTGGCACCCTATCTACAGGCACAACAGCACTGGGGATCTGTGCTTTCCCAGAGACGGAACATCTCACTGCGCTCAGCCTCGGCAGAGCCTCTTTCTGAAAAGGCGAACGGTCGGATCCTTCTCCCACGAGGAAGGGCCCAGCCCTGAAAGCTCTTGCTGCTCTTCACCGTCCCTTGGCACCCTACCTACAGGCACAACAGCACGGGGGATCTGTGCTTTCCCAGAGACGGAACATCTCACGGCGCTCAGCATCGGTAGAGCCTCTTTCTGAAAAGGCGAACGGTCGGATCCTTCTCCCACGAGGAAGGGCCCAGCCCTGAAAGCTCTTGCTGCTCTTCACTGTCCCTTGGCGCCCTACCTACAGGCACAACAGCACTGGGGATCTGTGCTTTCCCAGAGACGGAACATCTCACGGCGCTCAGCCTCGGCAGAGCCTCTTTCTGAAAAGGCGAACGGTCGGATCCTTCTCCCACGAGGAAGGGCCCAGCCCTGAAAGCTCTTGCTGCTCTTCACCGTCCCTTGGCACCCTACCTACAGGCCCAACAGCACGGGGGATCTGTGCTTTCCCAGAGACGGGACATCTCATGGCGCTCCGCCTCGGCAAGTCTCTTCCAGAAAAAGGCGAACGGTCGGATCCTTCTCCCACGAGGAAGGGCCCAGCCCTGAAAGCTCTTGCTGCTCTTCACCGTCCCTTGGCACCCTACCTACAGGCACAACAGCACTGGGGATCTGTGCTTTCCCAGAGACGGAACATCTCACGGCGCTCAGCCTCGGCAGAGCCTCTTTCTGAAAAGGCGAACGGTCGGATCCTTCTCCCACGAGGAAGCGCCCAGCCCTGAAAGCTCTTGCTGCTCTTCACCGTCCCTTGGCACCCTACCTACAGGCACAACAGCACTGGGGATTTGTGCTTTCCCAGAGACGGAACATCTCACGGCGCTCCGCCTCGGCAGAGCCTCTTTCTGAAAAGGCGAACGGTTGGATCCTTCTCCCACGAGGAAGGGCCCAGCCCTGAAAGCTCTTGCTGCTCTTCACCGTCCCTTGGCACCCTGCCTACAGGCACAACAGCACTGGGGATCTGTGCTTTCCCAGAGACGGAACATCTCACGGCGCTCAGCCTCGGCAGAGCCTCTTTCTGAAAAGGCGAACGGTCGGATCCTTCTCCCACGAGGAAGGGCCCAGCCCTGAAAGCTCTTGCTGCTCTTCACCGTCCCTTGGCACCCTACCTACAGGCACAACAGCACTGGGGATCTGTGCTTTCCCAGAGACGGAACATCTCACTGCGCTCAGCCTCGGCAGAGCCTCTTTCTGAAAAGGCGAACGGTTGGATCATTCTCCCACGAGGAAGTGCCCAGCCCTGAAAGCTCTTGCTGCTCTTCACCGTCCCTTCGCACCCTACCTACATGCCCAACAGCACTGGGGATCTGTGCTTTCCCAGACACGGAACATCTCATGGCGCTCCGCCTCGGCAAGTCTCTTTCAGAAAAAGGCGAACGGTCGGATCCTTCTCCCACGAGGAAGGGCCCAGCCCTGAAAGCTCTTGCTGCTCTTCACCATCCCTTGGCACCCTACCTACAGGCACAACAGCACTGGGGATCTGTGCTTTCCCAGAGACGGAACATCTCACGGCGCTCAGCCTCGGCAGAGCCTCTTTCTGAAAAGGCGAACGGTCGGATCCTTCTCCCACGAGGAAGGGCCCAGCCCTGAAAGCTCTTGCTGCTCTTCACCGTCCCTTGGCACCCTACCTACAGGCACAACAGCACTGGGGATTTGTGCTTTCCCAGAGACGGAACATCTCACGGCGCTCAGCCTCGGCAGAGCCTCTTTCTGAAAAGGCGAACGGTCGGATCCTTCTCCCACGAGGAAGCGCCCAGCCCTGAAAGCTCTTGCTGCTCTTCACCGTCCCTTGGCACCCTACCTACAGGCACAACAGCACTGGGGATTTGTGCTTTCCCAGAGACGGAACATCTCACGGCGCTCCGCCTCGGCAGAGCCTCTTTCTGAAAAGGCGAACGGTCGGATCCTTCTCCCACGAGGAAGGGCACAGCCCTGAAAGCTCTTGCTGCTCTTCAACGTCCCTTGGCACCCTACCTACAGGCACAACAGCACTGGGGATCTGTGCTTTCCCAGAGACGGAACATCTCACGGCGCTCCGCCTCGGCAGAGCCTCTTTCTGAAAAGGCGAACGGTCGGATCCTTCTCCCACGAGGAAGGGCCCAGCCCTGAAAGCTCTTGCTGCTCTTCACCGTCCCTTGGCACCCTACCTACAGGCACAACAGCACTGGGGATCTGTGCTTTCCCAGAGACGGAACATCTCACGGCGCTCAGCCTCGGCAAGTCTCTTTCAGAAAAAGGCGAACGGTCGGATCCTTCTCCCACGAGGAAGGGCCCAGCCCTGAAAGCTCTTGCTTCTCTTCACCATCCCTTCGCACCCTACCTACAGGCACAACAGCACTGGGGATCTGTGCTTTCCCAGACACGGAACATCTCATGGCGCTCCGCCTCGGCAAGTCTCTTTCAGAAAAAGGCGAACGGTCGGATCCTTCTCCCACGAGGAAGGGCCCAGCCCTGAAAGCTCTTGCTGCTCTTCACCGTCCCTTGGCACCCTACCTACAGGCACAACAGCACTGGGGATCTGTGCTTTCCCAGAGACGGAACATCTCACGGCGCTCAGCCTCGGCAAGTCTCTTTCAGAAAAAGGCGAACGGTCGGATCCTTCTCCCACGAGGAAGGGCCCAGCCCTGAAAGCTCTTGCTGCTCTTCACCGTCCCTTGGCACCCTACCTACAGGCACAACAGCACTGGGGATCTGTGCTTTCCCAGACACGGAACATCTCACGGCGCTCAGCCTCGGCAGAGCCTCTTTCTGAAAAGGCGAACGGTCGGATCCTTCTCCCACGAGGAAGGGCCCAGCCCTGAAAGCTCTTGCTGCTCTTCACTGTCCCTTGGCACCCTACCTACAGGCACAACAGCACTGGGGATCTGTGCTTTCCCAGAGACGGAACAACGCATGGCGCTCCACAGCGGCAGAGCCTCTTTCTGAAAAGGCGAACGGTCGGATCCTTCTCCCACAAGGAAGGGCCCAGCCCTGAAAGCTCTTGCTGCTCTTCACCGTCCCTTGGCACCCTACCTACAGGCACAACAGCACTGGGGATCTGTGCTTTCCCAGAGACGGAACAACGCATGGCGCTCCACAGCGGCAGAGCCTCTTTCTGAAAAGGCGAACGGTCGGATCCTTCTCCCACAAGGAAGGGCCCAGCCCTGAAAGCTCTTGCTGCTCTTCACCGTCCCTTGGCACCCTACCTACAGGCACAACAGCACTGGGGATTTGTGCTTTCCCAGAGACGGAACATCTCACGGCGCGCCGCCTCGGCAGAGCCTCTTTCTGAAAATGCGAACGGTTGGATCCTTCTCCCACGAGGAAGGGCCCAGCCCTGAAAGCTCTTGCTGCTCTTCACCGTCCCTTGGCACCCTACCTACAGGCACAACAGCACTGGGGATCTGTGCTTTCCCAGAGACGGAACATCTCACGGCGCTCAGCCTCGGCAGAGCCTCTTTCTGAAAAGGCGAACGGTCGGATCCTTCTCCCACGAGGAAGGGCCCAGCCCTGAAATCTCTTGCTGCTCTTCACCGTCCCTTGGCACCCTACCTACAGGCCCAACAGCACTGGGGATCTGTGCTTTCCCAGACACGGAACATCTCATGGCGCTCCGCCTCGGCAAGTCTCTTTCAGAAAAAGGCGAACGGTCGGATCCTTCTCCCACGAGGAAGGGCCCAGCCCTGAAAGCTCTTGCTGCTCTTCACCGTCCCTTGGCACCCTACCTACAGGCACAACAGCACTGGGGATCTGTGCTTTCCCAGAGACGGAACATCTCACGGCGCTCAGCCTCGGCAGAGCCTCTTTCTGAAAAGGCGAACGGTCGGATCCTTCTCCCACGAGGAAGGGCCCAGCCCTGAAAGCTCTTGCTGCTCTTCACCGTCCCTTGGCACCCTACCTACAGGCACAACAGCACTGGGGATTTGTGCTTTCCCAGAGACGGAACATCTCACGGCGCTCAGCCTCGGCAGAGCCTCTTTCTGAAAAGGCGAACGGTCGGATCCTTCTCCCACGAGGAAGCGCCCAGCCCTGAAAGCTCTTGCTGCTCTTCACCGTCCCTTGGCACCCTACCTACAGGCACAACAGCACTGGGGATTTGTGCTTTCCCAGAGACGGAACATCTCACGGCGCTCCGCCTCGGCAGAGCCTCTTTCTGAAAAGGCGAACGGTCGGATCCTTCTCCCACGAGGAAGGGCACAGCCCTGAAAGCTCTTGCTGCTCTTCAATGTCCCTTGGCACCCTACCTACAGGCACAACAGCACTGGGGATCTGTGCTTTCCCAGAGACGGAACATCTCACGGCGCTCCGCCTCGGCAGAGCCTCTTTCTGAAAAGGCGAACGGTCGGATCCTTCTCCCACGAGGAAGGGCCCAGCCCTGAAAGCTCTTGCTGCTCTTCACCGTCCCTTGGCACCCTACCTACAGGCACAACAGCACTGGGGATCTGTGCTTTCCCAGAGACGGAACATCTCACGGCGCTCAGCCTCGGCAAGTCTCTTTCAGAAAAAGGCGAACGGTCGGATCCTTCTCCCACGAGGAAGGGCCCAGCCCTGAAAGCTCTTGCTTCTCTTCACCATCCCTTCGCACCCTACCTACAGGCACAACAGCACTGGGGATCTGTGCTTTCCCAGACACGGAACATCTCATGGCGCTCCGCCTCGGCAAGTCTCTTTCAGAAAAAGGCGAACGGTCGGATCCTTCTCCCACGAGGAAGGGCCCAGCCCTGAAAGCTCTTGCTGCTCTTCACCGTCCCTTGGCACCCTACCTACAGGCACAACAGCACTGGGGATCTGTGCTTTCCCAGAGACGGAACATCTCACGGCGCTCAGCCTCGGCAAGTCTCTTTCAGAAAAAGGCGAACGGTCGGATCCTTCTCCCACGAGGAAGGGCCCAGCCCTGAAAGCTCTTGCTGCTCTTCACTGTCCCTTGGCACCCTACCTACAGGCACAACAGCACTGGGGATCTGTGCTTTCCCAGAGACGGAACAACGCATGGCGCTCCACAGCGGCAGAGCCTCTTTCTGAAAAGGCGAACGGTCGGATCCTTCTCCCACAAGGAAGGGCCCAGCCCTGAAAGCTCTTGCTGCTCTTCACCGTCCCTTGGCACCCTACCTACAGGCACAACAGCACTGGGAATCTGTGCTTTCCCAGACACGGAACAACGCATGGCGCTCCACAGCGGCAGAGCCTCTTTCTGAAAAGGCAAACGGTCGGATCCTTCTCCCACAAGGAAGGGCCCAGCCCTGAAAGCTCTTGCTGCTCTTCACCGTCCCTTGGCACCCTACCTACAGGCACAACAGCACTGGGGATTTGTGCTTTCCCAGAGACGGAACATCTCACGGCGCTCCGCCTCGGCAGAGCCTCTTTCTGAAAATGCGAACGGTTGGATCCTTCTCCCACGAGGAAGGGCCCAGCCCTGAAAGCTCTTGCTGCTCTTCACCGTCCCTTGGCACCCTACCTACAGGCACAACAGCACTGGGGATCTGTGCTTTCCCAGAGACGGAACATCTCACGGCGCTCAGCCTCGGCAGAGCCTCTTTCTGAAAAGGCGAACGGTCGGATCCTTCTCCCACGAGGAAGGGCCCAGCCCTGAAATCTCTTGCTGCTCTTCACCGTCCCTTGGCACCCTACCTACAGGCACAACAGCACTGGGGATCTGTGCTTTCCCAGACACGGAACATCTCACGGCGCTCAGCCTCGGCAAGTCTCTTCCAGAAAAAGGCGAACGGTCGGATCCTTCTCCCACGAGGAAGGGCCCAGCCCTGAAAGCTCTTGCTGCTCTTCACCGTCCCTTGGCACCCTACCTACAGGCACAACAGCACTGGGGATCTGTGCTTTCCCAGAGACGGAACATCTCACGGCGCTCCGCCTCGGCAGAGCCTCTTTCTGAAAAGGCGAACGGTCGGATCCTTCTCCCACGAGGAAGGGCCCAGCCCTGAAAGCTCTTGCTGCTCTTCACCGTCCCTTGGCACCCTACCTACAGGCACAACAGCACTGGGGATCTGTGCTTTCCCAGACACGGAACATCTCACGGCGCTCAGCCTCGGCAGAGCCTCTTTCTGAAAAGGCGAACGGTCGGATCCTTCTCCCACGAGGAAGGGCCCAGCCCTGAAAGCTCTTGCTGCTTTTCACTGTCCCTTGGCGCCCTACCTACAGGCACAACAGCACTGGGGATCTGTGCTTTCCCAGAGACGGAACATCTCACGGCGCTCAGCCTCGGCAGAGCCTCTTTCTGAAAAGGCGAACGGTCGGATCCTTCTCCCACGAGGAAGGGCCCAGCCCTGAAAGCTCTTGCTGCTTTTCACTGTCCCTTGGCGCCCTACCTACAGGCACAACAGCACTGGGGATCTGTGCTTTCCCAGACACGGAACATCTCACGGCGCTCAGCCTCGGCAGAGCCTCTTTCTGAAAAGGCGAACGGTCGGATCCTTCTCCCACGAGGAAGGGCCCAGCCCTGAAAGCTCTTGCTGCTCTTCACCGTCCCTTGGCACCCTACCTACAGGCACAACAGCACTGGGGATCTGTGCTTTCCCAGACACGGAACATCTCACTGCGCTCAGTCTCGGCAGAGCCTCTTTCTGAATAGGCGAGCGGTCGGATCCTTCTCCCACGAGGAAGTGCCCAGCCCTGAAAGCTCTTGCTGCTCTTCACTGTCCCTTGGTGCCATACCTACAGGCACAACAGCACTGGGGATCTGTGCTTTCCCAGACACGGAACATCTCACGGCGCTCAGCCTCGGCAGAGCCTCTTTCTGAAAAGGCGAACGGTCGGATCCTTCTCCCACGAGGAAGGGCACAGCCCTGAAAGCTCTTGCTGCTCTTCACCGTCCCTTGGCACCCTACCTACAGGCACAACAACACTGGGGATCTGTGCTTTCCCAGACACGGAACATCTCACGGCGCTCAGTCTCGGCAGAGCCTCTTTCTGAATAGGCGAACGGTCGGATCCTTCTCCCACGAGGAAGGGCACAGCCCTGAAAGCTCTTGCTGCTCTTCAACATCCCTTGGCACCCTACCTACAGGCACAACAGCACTGGGGATCTGTGCTTTCCCAGACACGGAACATCTCATGGCGCTCCGCCTCGGCAAGTCTCTTTCAGAAAAAGGCGAACGGTCGGATCCTTCTCCCACGAGGAAGGGCCCAGCCCTGAAAGCTCTTGCTGCTCTTCACCGTCCCTTGGCACCCTACCTACAGGCACAACAGCACTGGGGATCTGTGCTTTCCCAGAGACGGAACATCTCACGGCGCTCCGCCTCGGCAGAGCCTCTTTCTGAAAAGGCGAACGGTCGGATCCTTCTCCCACGAGGAAGGGCCCAGCCCTGAAAGCTCTTGCTGCTCTTCACCGTCCCTTGGCACCCTACCTACAGGCACAACAGCACTGGGAATCTGTGCTTTCCCAGACACGGAACAACGCATGGCGCTCCACAGCGGCAGAGCCTCTTTCTGAAAAGGCGAACGGTCGGATCCTTCTCCCACGAGGAAGGGCCCAGCCCTGAAAGCTCTTGCTGCTCTTCACCGTCCCTTGGCACCCTACCTACAGGCACAACAGCACTGGGGATTTGTGCTTTCCCAGAGACGGAACATCTCACGGCGCTCCGCCTCGGCAGAGCCTCTTTCTGAAAATGCGAACGGTTGGATCCTTCTCCCACGAGGAAGGGCCCAGCCCTGAAAGCTCTTGCTTCTCTTCACCGTCCCTTGGCACCCTACCTACAGGCACAACAGCACTGGGGATCTGTGCTTTCCCAGAGACGGAACATCTCACGGCGCTCAGCCTCGGCAGAGCTTCTTTCTGAAAAGGCGAACGGTCGGATCCTTCTCCCACGAGGAAGGGCCCAGCCCTGAAATCTCTTGCTGCTCTTCACCGTCCCTTGGCACCCTACCTACAGGCACAACAGCACTGGGGATCTGTGCTTTCCCAGACACGGAACATCTCACGGCGCTCAGCCTCGGCAAGTCTCTTCCAGAAAAAGGCGAACGGTCGGATCCTTCTCCCACGAGGAAGGCCCGAGCCCTGAAAGCTCTTGCTGCTCTTCACCGTCCCTTGGCACCCTACCTACAGGCACAACAGCACTGGGGATCTGTGCTTTCCCAGAGACGGAACATCTCACGGCGCTCCGCCTCAGCAGAGCCTCTTTCTGAAAAGGCGAACGGTCGGATCCTTCTCCCACGAGGAAGGGCCCAGCCCTGAAAGCTTTTGCTGCTCTTCACCGTCCCTTGGCACCCTACCTACAGGCACAACAGCACTGGGGATCTGTGCTTTCCCAGACACGGAACATCTCACGGCGCTCAGCCTCGGCAGAGCCTCTTTCTGAAAAGGCGAACGGTCGGATCCTTCTCCCACGAGGAAGGGCCCAGCCCTGAAAGCTCTTGCTGCTCTTCAACGTCCCTTGGCACCCTACCTACAGGCACAACAGCACTGGGGATTTGTGCTTTCCCAGAGACGGAACATCTCACGGCGCTCCGCCTCGGCAGAGCCTCTTTCTGAAAAGGTGAACGGTCGGATCCTTCTCCCACGAGGAAGGGCCCAGCCCTGAAAGCTCTTGCTGCTCTTCACCGTCCCTTGGCACCCTACCTACAGGCACAACAGCACTGGGGATCTGTGCTTTCCCAGAGACGGAACATCTCACGGCGCTCAGCCTCGGCAGAGCCTCTTTCTGAAAAGGCGAACGGTCGGATCCTTCTCCCACGAGGAAGGGCCCAGCCCTGAAAGCTCTTGCTGCTCTTCACCGTCCCTTGGCACCCTACCTACAGGCACAACAGCACTGGGGATCTGTGCTTTCCCAGACACGGAACATCTCACGGCGCTCAGCCTCGGCAGAGCCTCTTTCTGAAAAGGCGAACGGTCGGATCCTTCTCCCACGAGGAAGGGCCCAGCCCTGAAAGCTCTTGCTGCTCTTCACTGTCCCTTGGCGCCCTACCTACAGGCACAACAGCACTGGGGATCTGTGCTTTCCCAGACACGGAACATCTCACGGCGCTCAGCCTCGGCAGAGCCTCTTTCTGAAAAGGCGAACGGTCGGATCCTTCTCCCACGAGGAAGGGCCCAGCCCTGAAAGCTCTTGCTGCTCTTCACCGTCCCTTGGCACCCTACCTACAGGCACAACAGCACTGGGGATCTGTGCTTTCCCAGACACGGAACATCTCACGGCGCTCAGCCTCGGCAAGTCTCTTCCAGAAAAAGGCGAACGGTCGGATCCTTCTCCCACGAGGAAGGCCCGAGCCCTGAAAGCTCTTGCTGCTCTTCACCGTCCCTTGGCACCCTACCTACAGGCACAACAGCACTGGGGATCTGTGCTTTCCCAGAGACGGAACATCTCACGGCGCTCCGCCTCGGCAGAGCCTCTTTCTGAAAAGGCAAACGGTCGGATCCTTCTCCCACGAGGAAGGGCCCAGCCCTGAAAGCTCTTGCTGCTCTTCACCGTCCCTTGGCACCCTACCTACAGGCACAACAGCACTGGGGATCTGTGCTTTCCCAGAGACGGAACATCTCACGGCGCTCAGCCTCGGCAGAGCCTCTTTCTGAAAAGGCGAACGGTCGGATCCTTCTCCCACGAGGAAGGGCCCAGCCCTGAAAGCTCTTGCTGCTTTTCACTGTCCCTTGGCGCCCTACCTACAGGCACAACAGCACTGGCGATCTGTGCTTTCCCAGAGACGGAACATCTCACGGCGCTCAGCCTCGGCAGAGCCTCTTTCTGAAAAGGCGAACGGTTGGATCCTTCTCCCACGAGGAAGGGCCCAGCCCTGAAAGCTCTTGCTGCTTTTCACTGTCCCTTGGCGCCCTACCTACAGGCACAACAGCACTGGGGATCTGTGCTTTCCCAGACACGGAACATCTCACGGCGCTCAGCCTCGGCAGAGCCTCTTTCTGAAAAGGCGAACGGTCGGATCCTTCTCCCACGAGGAAGGGCCCAGCCCTGAAAGCTCTTGCTGCTCTTCACTGTCCCTTGGCGCCGTACCTACCTGCACAACAGCACTGGGGATCTGTGCTTTCCCAGACACGGAACATCTCACGGCGCTCCGCCTCGGCAGAGCCTCTTTCTGAAAAGGCGAACGGTCGGATCCTTCTCCCACGAGGAAGGGCACAGCCCTGAAAGCTCTTGCTGCTCTTCACCGTCCCTTGGCACCCTACCTACAGGCACAACAGCACTGGGGATTTGTGCTTTCCCAGAGACGGAACATCTCACGGCGCTCAGCCTCGGCAGAGCCTCTTTCTGAAAAGGCGAACGGTCGGATCCTTCTCCCACGAGGAAGGGCCCAGCCCTGAAAGCTCTTGCTGCTCTTCACCGTCCCTTCGCACCCTACCTACAGGCCCAACAGCACTGGGGATCTGTGCTTTCCCAGACACGGAACATCTCATGGCGCTCCGCCTCGGCAAGTCTCTTTCAGAAAAAAGGCGAACGGTCGGATCCTTCTCCCACGAGGAAGGGCCCAGCCCTGAAAGCTTTTGCTGCTCTTCACCGTCCCTTGGCACCCTACCTACAGGCACAACAGCACTGGGGATCTGTGCTTTCCCAGACACGGAACATCTCACGGCGCTCAGCCTCGGCAGAGCCTCTTTCTGAAAAGGCGAACGGTCGGATCCTTCTCCCACGAGGAAGGGCCCAGCCCTGAAAGCTCTTGCTGCTCTTCACCGTCCCTTGGCACCCTACCTACAGGCACAACAGCACTGGGGATTTGTGCTTTCCCAGAGACGGAACATCTCACGGCGCTCAGCCTCGGCAGAGCCTCTTTCTGAAAAGGTGAACGGTCGGATCCTTCTCCCACGAGGAAGGGCCCAGCCCTGAAAGCTCTTGCTGCTCTTCAACGTCCCTTGGCACCCTACCTACAGGCACAACAGCACTGGGGATCTGTGCTTTCCCAGAGACGGAACATCTCACGGCGTTCCGCCTCGGCAGAGCCTCTTTCTGAAAAGTCGAACGGTCGGATCCTTCTCCCACGAGGAAGGGCCCAGCCCTGAAAGCTCTTGCTGCTCTTCACCGTCCCTTGGCACCCTACCTACAGGCACAACAGCACTGGGGATCTGTGCTTTCCCAGACACGGAACATCTCACGGCGCTCAGTCTCGGCAGAGCCTCTTTCTGAAAAGGCGAACGGTCGGATCCTTCTCCCACGAGGAAGGGCCCAGCCCTGAAAGCTCTAGCTGCTTTTCACTGTCCCTTGGCGCCCTACCTACAGGCACAACAGCACTGGGGATCTGTGCTTTCCCAGACACGGAACATCTCACGGCGCTCAGCCTCGGCAGAGCCTCTTTCTGAAAAGGCGAACGGTCGGATCCTTCTCCCACGAGGAAGGGCCCAGCCCTGAAAGCTCTTGCTGCTCTTCACCGTCCCTTGGCACCCTACCTACAGGCACAACAGCACTGGGCATTTGTGCTTTCCCAGACACGGAACATCTCACGGCGCTCAGCCTCGGCAGAGCCTCTTTCTGAAAAGGCGAACGGTCGGATCCTTCTCCCACGAGGAAGGGCCGAGCCCTGAAAGCTCTTGGTGCTCTTCACTGTCCCTTGGCGCCCTACCTACAGGCACAACAGCACTGGGGATCTGTGCTTTCCCAGAGACGGAACATCTCACGGCGCTCAGCCTCGGCAGAGCCTCTTTCTGAAAAGGCGAACGGTCGGATCCTTCTCCCACGAGGAAGGGCCCAGCCCTGAAAGCTCTTGCTGCTCTTCACCGTCCCTTGGCACCCTACCTACAGGCACAACAGCACTGGGGATCTGTGCTTTCCCAGAGACGGAACATCTCACGGCGCTCAGCCTCGGCAAGTCTCTTTCAGAAAAAGGCGAACGGTCGGATCCTTCTCCCACGAGGAAGGGCCGAGCCCTGAAAGCTCTTGCTGCTCTTCACCGTCCCTTGGCACCCTACCTACAGGCACAACAGCACTGGGGATCTGTGCTTTCCCAGACACGGAACATCTCACTGCGCTCAGTCTCGGCAGAGCCTCTTTCTGAATAGGCGAGCGGTCGGATCCTTCTCCCACGTGCAAGTGCCCAGCCCTAAAAGCTCTTGCTGCTCTTCACTGTTCCTTGGCGCCCTACCTACAGGCACAACAGCACTGGGGATGAATGCTTTCCCAGAGAAGGAACATCTCACGGCGCTCAGCCTCGGCAGAGCCTCTTTCTGAAAAGGCGAACGGTCGGATCCTTCTCCCACGAGGAAGGGCCCAGCCCTGAAAGCTCTTGCTGCTCTTCACCATCCCTTGGCACCCTACCTACAGGCACAACAGCACTGGGGATCTGTGCTTTCCCAGACACGGAACATCTCACGGCGCTCAGCCTCGGCAGAGCCTCTTTCTGAATAGGCGAACGGTCGGATCCTTCTCCCACGAGGAAGGGCCCAGCCCTGAAAGCTCTTGCTGCTCTTCACTGTCCCTTGGCACCCTACCTACAGGCACAACAGCACTGGGGATCTGTGCTTTCCCAGAGACGGAACATCTCAAGGCGCTCAGCCTCGGCAAGTCTCTTTCAGAAAAAGGCGAACGGTCGGATCCTTCTCCCACGAGGAAGGGCCCAGCCCTGAAAGCTCTTGCTGCTCTTCACCGTCCCTTGGCACCCTACCTACAGGCACAACAGCACTGGGGATCTGTGCTTTCCCAGACACGGAACATCTCACTGTGCTCAGTCTCGGCAGAGCCTCTTTCTGAAAAGGCGAGCGGTCGGATCCTTCTCCCACGAGGAAGGGCCCAGCCCTAAAAGCTCTTGCTGCTCTTCACTGTTCCTTGGCGCCCTACCTACAGGCACAACAGCACTGGGGATCTGTGCTTTCCCAGAGACGGAACATCTCACGGCGCTCAGCCTCGGCAGAGCCTCTTTCTGAAAAGGCGAACGGTCGGATCCTTCTCCCACGAGGAAGGGCCCAGCCCTGAAAGCTCTTGCTGCTCTTCACTGTCCCTTGGCGCCCTACCTACAGGCACAACAGCACTGGGGATCTGTGCTTTCCCAGAGACGGAACATCTCACGGCGCTCAGCCTCGGCAGAGCCCCTTTCTGAAAAGGCGAACGGTCGGATCCTTCTCCCACGAGGAAGGGCCCAGCCCTGAAAGCTCTTGCTGCTCTTCACTGTCCCTTGGCACCCTACCTACAGGCACAACAGCACTGGGGATCTGTGCTTTCCCAGAGACGGAACATCTCAAGGCGCTCAGCCTCGGCAAGTCTCTTTCAGAAAAAGGCGAACGGTCGGATCCTTCTCCCACGAGGAAGGGCCCAGCCCTGAAAGCTCTTGCTGCTCTTCACCGTCCCTTGGCACCCTACCTACAGGCACAACAGCACTGGGGATGAATGCTTTCCCAGAGAAGGAACATCTCACGGCGCTCAGCCTCGGCAGAGCCTCTTTCTGAAAAGGCGAACGGTCGGATCCTTCTCCCACGAGGAAGGGCCCAGCCCTGAAAGCTCTTGCTGCTCTTCACCATCCCTTGGCACCCTACCTACAGGCACAACAGCACTGGGGATCTGTGCTTTCCCAGACACGGAACATCTCACGGCGCTCAGCCTCGGCAGAGCCTCTTTCTGAATAGGCGAACGGTCGGATCCTTCTCCCACGAGGAAGGGCCCAGCCCTGAAAGCTCTTGCTGCTCTTCACTGTCCCTTGGCACCCTACCTACAGGCACAACAGCACTGGGGATCTGTGCTTTCCCAGAGACGGAACATCTCAAGGCGCTCAGCCTCGGCAAGTCTCTTTCAGAAAAAGGCGAACGGTCGGATCCTTCTCCCACGAGGAAGGGCCCAGCCCTGAAAGCTCTTGCTGCTCTTCACCGTCCCTTGGCACCCTACCTACAGGCACAACAGCACTGGGGATGAATGCTTTCCCAGAGAAGGAACATCTCACGGCGCTCAGCCTCGGCAGAGCCTCTTTCTGAAAAGGCGAACGGTCGGATCCTTCTCCCACGAGGAAGGGCCCAGCCCTGAAAGCTCTTGCTGCTCTTCACCGTCCCTTGGCACCCTACCTACAGGCACAACAGCACTGGGGATCTGTGCTTTCCCAGACACGGAACATCTCACGGCGCTCCGCCTCGGCAGAGCCTCTTTCTGAAAATGCGAACGGTCGGATCCTTCTCCCACGAGGAAGGGCCCAGCCCTGAAAGCTCTTGCTGCTCTTCACCATCCCTTGGCACCCTACCTACAGGCACAACAGCACTGGGGATCTGTGCTTTCCCAGACACGGAACATCTCATGGCTCTCCACCTCGGCAGAGCCTCTTTCTGAAAAGGCGAACGGTCGGATCCTTCTCCCACGAGGAAGGGCCCAGCCCTGAAAGCTCTTGCTGCTCTTCACCGTCCCTTGGCACCCTACCTACAGGCACAACAGCACTGGGGATCTGTGCTTTCCAGACACGGAACAACGCATGGCGCTCCACATCGGCAGAGCCTCTTTCTGAAAAGGCGAACGGTCGGATCCTTCTCCCACGAGGAAGGGCCCAGCCCTGAAATCTCCTGCTGCTCTTCACCGTCCCTTGGCACCCTACCTACAGGCACAACAGCACTGGGGATCTGTGCTTTCCCAGAGACGGAACATCTCACGGCGCTCAGCATCGGTAGAGCCTCTTTCTGAAAAGGCGAACGGTCGGATCCTTCTCCCACGAGGAAGGGCCCAGCCCTGAAAGCTCTTGCTGCTCTTCACTGTCCCTTGGCGCCCTACCTACAGGCACAACAGCACTGGGGATCTGTGCTTTCCCAGACACGGAACATCTCACGGCGCTCAGCCTCGGCAGAGCCTCTTTCTGAAAAGGCGAACGGTCGGATCCTTCTCCCCCGAGGAAGGGCCCAGCCCTGAAAGCTCTTGCTGCTCTTCACCGTCCCTTGGCACCCTACCTACAGGCACAACAGCACTGGGGATCTGTGCTTTCCCAGACACGGAACATCTCATGGCGCTCCGCGTCGGCAGAGCCTCTTCCAGAAAAAAGGCGAACGGTCGGATCCTTCTCCCACGAGGAAGGGCCCAGCCCTGAAAGCTCTTGCTGCTCTTCACTGTCCCTTGGCGCCCTACCTACAGGCACAACAGCACTGGGGATCTGTGCTTTCCCAGAGACAGAACATCTCACGGCGCTCAGCCTCGGCAAGCCTCTTTCAGAAAAAGGCGAACGGTCGGATCCTTCTCCCACGAGGAAGGGCCCAGCCCTGAAAGCTCTTGCTGCTCTTCACCGTCCCTTGGCACCCTACCTACAGGCACAACAGCACTGGGGATCTGTGCTTTCCCAGACACGGAACATCTCACGGCGCTCAGTCTCGGCAGAGCCTCTTTCTGAAAAGGCGAGCGGTCGGATCCTTCTCCCACGAGGAAGGGCCCAGCCCTGAAAGCTCTTGCTGCTCTTCACTGTCCCTTGGCGACCTACCTACAGGCACAACAGCACTGGGGATCTGTGCTTTCCCAGAGACGGAACATCTCACGGTGCTCAGCCTCGGCTGAGCCTCTTTCTGAAAAGGCGAACGGTCGGATCCTTCTCCCACGAGGAAGGGCCCAGCCCTGAAAGCTCTTGCTGCTCTTCACCGTCCCTTGGCACCCTACCTACAGGCACAACAGCACTGGGGATCTGTGCTTTCCCAGAGACGGAACATCTCACGGCGCTCAGCCTCGGCAGAGCCTCTTTCGAAAAGGCGAACGGTCGGATCCTTCTCCCACGAGGAAGGGCCCAGCCCTGAAAGCTCTTGCTGCTCTTCACCGTCCCTTGGCACCCTACCTACAGGCACAACAGCACTGGGGATCTGTGCTTTCCCAGAGACGGGACATCTCACGGCGCTCAGCCTCGGCAGAGCCTCTTTCTGAAAAGGCGAACGGTCAGATCCTTCTCCCACGAGGAAGGGCCCAGCCCTGAAAGCTCTTGCTGCTCTTCACCGTCCCTTGGCACCCTACCTACAGGCACAACAGCACTGGGGATCTGTGCTTTCCCAGAGACGGAACATCTCACGGCGCTCAGCCTCGGCAAGTCTCTTTCAGAAAAAGGCGAACGGTCGGATCCTTCTCCCACGAGGAAGGGCCCAGCCCTGAAAGCTCTTGCTGCTCTTCACTGTCCCTTGGCACCCTACCTACAGGCACAACAGCACTGGGGATCTGTGCTTTCCCAGACACGGAACATCTCACGGCGCTCAGTCTCGGCAGAGCCTCTTTCTGAAAAGGCGAACGGTCGGATCCTTCTCCCACGAGGAAGGGCCCAGCCCTGAAAGCTCTTGGTGCTCTTCACTGTTCCTTGGCGCCCTACCTACAGGCACAACAGCACTGGGGATCTGTGCTTTCCCAGAGACGGAACATCTCACGGCGCTCAGCCTCGGCAGAGCCTCTTTCTGAAAAGGCGAACGGTCGGATCCTTCTCCCACGAGGAAGGGCCCAGCCCTGAAAGCTCTTGCTGCTCTTCACCGTCCCTTGGCACCCTACCTACAGGCACAACAGCACTGGGGATTTGTGCTTTCCCAGACACGGAACATCTCACGGCGCTCAGCCTCGGCAGAGCCTCTTTCTGAAAAGGCGAACGGTCGGATCCTTCTCCCACGAGGAAGGGCCCAGCCCTGAAAGCTCTTGCTGCTCTTCACCGTCCCTTGGCGCCCTACGTACAGGCACAACAGCACTGGGGATCTGTGCTTTCCGAGAGACAGAACATCTCACGGTGCTCCGCCTCGGCAAGCCTCTTTCTGAAAAGGCGAACGGTCGGATCCTTCTCCCACGAGGAAGGGCCCAGCCCTGAAAGCTCTTGCTGCTCTTCAACGTCCCTTGGCACCCTACCTACAGGCACAACAGCACTGGGGATCTGTGCTTTCGCAGAGACGGAACATCTCACGGTTCTCAGCCTCGGCAGAGACTCTTTCTGAAAAGGCGAACGGTCGGATCCTTCTCCCACGAGGAAGGGCCCAGCCCTGAAAGCTCTTGTTGCTCTTCACCGTCCCTTGGCACCCTACCTACAGGCACAACAGCACTGGGGATCTGTGCTTTCCCAGAGACGGAACATCTCACGGCGCTCAGCCTCGGCAGAGCCTCTTTCTGAAAAGGCGAACGGTCGGATCCTTCTCCCCCGAGGAAGGGCCCAGCCCTGAAAGCTCTTGCTGCTCTTCACCGTCCCTTGGCACCCTACCTACAGGCACAACAGCACTGGGGATCTGTGCTTTCCCAGAGACGGAACATCTCACGGCGCTCAGCCTCGGCAGAGCCTCTTTCTGAAAAGGCGAACGGTCGGATCCTTCTCCCATGAGGAAGGGCCCAGCCCTGAAAGCTCTTGCTGCTCTTCACCGTCCCTTGGCACCCTACCTACAGGCACAACAGCACTGCGGATCTGTGCTTTCCCAGAGACAGAACATCTCACGGCGCTCCGCCTCGGCAAGTCTCTTTCAGAAAAAGGCGAACGGTCGGATCCTTCTCCCACGAGGAAGGGCCCAGCCCTGAAAGCTCTTGCTGCTCTTCACTGTCCCTTGGCACCCTACCTACAGGCACAACAGCACTGGGGATCTGTGCTTTCCCAGACTCGGAACATCTCACGGCGCTCTAGCCTCAGCAGAGACTCTTTCTGAAAAGGCGAACGGTCGGATCCTTCTCCCACGAGGAAGGGCCCAGCCCTGAAAGCTCTTGCTGCTCTTCACCGTCCCTTGGCACCCTACCTACAGGCACAACAGCACTGGGGATCTGTGCTTTCCCAGAGACGGAACATCTCACGGCGCTCAGCCTCGGCAGAGCCTCTTTCTGAAAAGGCGAACGGTCGGATCCTTCTCCCACGAGGAAGGGCCCAGCCCTGAAAGCTCTTGCTGCTCTTCACCGTCCCTTGGCACCCTACCTACAGGCACAACAGCACTGGGGATCTGTGCTTTCGCAGAGACGGAACATCTCACGGCGCTCAGCCTCGGCAGAGCCTCTTTCTGAAAAGGTGAACGGTCGGATCCTTCTCCCACGAGGAAGGGCCCAGCCCTGAAAGCTCTTGCTGCTCTTCACTGTCCCTTGGCACCCTACCTACAGGCACAACAGCACTGGGGATCTGTGCTTTCCCAGAGACGGAACATATCACGGCGCTCAGCCTCGGCAGAGCCTCTTTCTGAAAAGGCGAACGGTCGGATCCTTCTCCCACGAGGAAGGGCCCAGCCCTGAAAGCTCTTGCTGCTCTTCACTGTCCCCGTGCAGCCTATGCACAGGCACAACAGTTTTGGGGATCTGTGCTTGCCCCGGAACGGTACACCTCAGGGTGTTCGTTCTCGGCAGAGGCTCTTCCGAAAAGGCAAACGTCTGGCTCCTTGTCCCAGAAGGAAGTTGCCAGCCCTGAAAGCTCTTGCTGCTCTTCACTGTCCCTGTGCAGCCTATGCACAGGCACAACAGCACTGGGGATCTGTGCTTGCCCAGGATCGGTACACCTCACGGTGTCCGTTCTCGGCATAGCATTTTTCTGAATAGGCGAACGGTCGGATCCTTCTCCATGAGGAAGGGCCCAGCCCTGAAAGCTCTTGCTGCTCTTCACCGTCCCTTGGCACCCTACCTACAGGCACAACAGCACTGGGGATCTGTGCTTTCCCAGAGACGGAACATCTCACGGCGCTCCGCCTCGGCAGAGCCTCTTTCTGAAAAGGCGAACGGTCGGATCCTTCTCCCACGAGGAAGGGCCCAGCCCTGAAAGCTCTTGCTGCTCTTCACCGTCCCTTGGCACCCTACCTACAGGCACAACAGCACTGGGGATCTGTGCTTTCCCAGAGACGGAACATCTCACGGCGCTCAGCCTCGGCAGAGCCTCTTTCTGAAAAGGCAAACGGTCGGATCCTTCTCCCACGAGGAAGGGCCCAGCCCTGAAAGCTCTTGCTGCTCTTCACCGTCCCTTGGCACCCTGCCTACAGGCACAACAGCACTGGGGATCTGTGCTTTCCCAGAGACGGAACATCTCACGGCGCTCAGTCTCGGCAGAGCCTCTTTCTGAAAAGGCGAACGGTCGGATCCTTCTCCCACGAGGAAGGGCCCAGCCCTGAAAGCTCTTGCTGCTCTTCACCGTCCCTTGGCACCCTACCTACAGGCACAACAGCACTGGGGATCTGTGCTTTCCCAGAGATGGAACATCTCACGGCGCTCAGCCTCGGCAAGTCTCTTTCAGAAAAAGGCGAACGGTCGGATCCTTCTCCCACGAGGAAGGGCCCAGCCCTGAAAGCTCTTGCTGCTCTTCACCGTCCCTTGGCACCCTACCTACAGGCACAACAGCACTGGGGATCTGTGCTTTCCCAGACACGGAACATCTCACGGCGCTCAGCCTCGGCAGAGCCTCTTTCTGAAAAGGCGAACGGTCGGATCCTTCTCCCACGAGGAAGGGCCCAGCCCTGAAAGCTCTTGTTGCTCTTCACCGTCCCTTGGCACCCTACCTACAGGCACAACAGCACTGGGGATCTGTGCTTTCCCAGAGACGGAACATCTCACGGCGCTCAGCCTCGGCAGAGCCTCTTTCTGAAAAGGCGAACGGTCGGATCCTTCTCCCACGAGGAAGGGCCCAGCCCTGAAAGCTCTTGCTGCTCTTCACCGTCCCTTGGCACCCTCCCTACAGGCACAACAGCACTGGGGATCTGTGCTTTCCCAGAGACGGAACATCTCACGGTGCTCAGCCTCGGCAGAGCCTCTTTCTGAAAAGGCGAACGGTCGGATCCTTCTCCCACGAGGAAGGGCCCAGCCCTGAAAGCTCTTGCTGCTCTTCACCGTCCCTTGGCACCCTACCTACAGGCACAACAGCACTGGGGATCTGTGCTTTCGCAGAGATGGAACATCTCACGGCGCTCAGCCTAGGCAGAGCCTCTTTCTGAAAAGGCGAACGGTCGGATCCTTCTCCCACGAGGAAGGGCCCAGCCCTGAAAGCTCTTGCTGCTCTTCACCGTCCCTTGGCACCCTACCTACAGGCACAACAGCACTGGGGATCTGTGCTTTCGCAGAGACGGAACATCTCACGGCTCTCAGCCTCGGCAGAGCCTCTTTCTGAAAAGGCGAACGGTCGGATCCTTCTCCCACGAGGAAGGGCCCAGCCCTGAAAGCTCTTGTTGCTCTTCACCGTCCCTTGGCACCCTACCTACAGGCACAACAGCACTGGGGATCTGTGCTTTCCCAGAGACGGAACATCTCACGGCGCTCAGCCTCGGCAGAGCCTCTTTCTGAAAAGGCGAACGGTCGGATCCTTCTCCCACGAGGAAGGGCCCAGCCATGAAAGCTCTTGCTGCTCTTCACCGTCCCTTGGCACCCTACCTACAGGCACAACAGCACTGGGGATCTGTGCTTTCCCAGAGACGGAACATCTCACGGCGCTCAGCCTCGGCAGAGCCTCTTTCTGAAAAGGCGAACGGTCGGATCCTTCTCCCACGAGGAAGGGCCCAGCCCTGAAAGCTCTTGCTGCTCTTCAACGTCCCTTGGCACCCTACCTACAGGCACAACAGCACTGGGGATCTGTGCTTTCCCAGAGACGGAACATCTCACGGCGCTCAGCCTCGGCAGAGCCTCTTTCTGAAAAGGCGAACGGTCGGATCCTTCTCCCACGAGGAAGGGCCCAGCCCTGAAAGCTCTTGCTGCTCTTCACCATCCCTTGGCACCCTACCTACAGGCACAACAGCACTGGGGATCTGTGCTTTCGCAGAGACGGAACATCTCACGGCTCTCAGCCTCGGCAGAGACTCTTTCTGAAAAGGCGAACGGTCGGATCCTTCTCCCACGAGGAAGGGCCCAGCCCTGAAAGCTCTTGCTGCTCTTCAACGTCCCTTGGCACCCTACCTACAGGCACAACAGCACTGGGGATCTGTGCTTTCCCAGAGACGGAACATCTCACGGCGCTCAGCCTCGGCAGAGCCTCTTTCTGAAAAGGCGAACGGTCGGATCCTTCTCCCACGAGGAAGGGCCCAGCCCTGAAAGCTCTTGCTGCTCTTCACCGTCCCTTGGCACCCTACCTACAGGCACAACAGCACTGGGGATCTGTGCTTTCCCAGAGACGGAACATCTCACGGCGCTCAGCCTCGGCAGAGCCTCTTTCTGAAAAGGCGAACGGTCGGATCCTTCTCCCACGAGGAAGGGCCCAGCCCTGAAAGCTCTTGCTGCTCTTCACCGTCCCTTGGCACCCTACCTACAGGCACAACAGCACTGGGGATCTGTGCTTTCCCAGAGACGGAACACCTCACGGCGCTCAGCCTCGGCAGAGCCTCTTTCTGAAAAGGCGAACGGTCGGATCCTTCTCCCACGAGGAAGGGCCCAGCCCTGAAAGCTCTTGCTGCTCTTCACCGTCCCTTGGCACCCTACCTACAGGCACAACAGCACTGGGGATCTGTGCTTTCCCAGAGACGGAACATCTCACGGCTCTCAGCCTCGGCATAGACTCTTTCTGAAAAGGCGAACGGTCGGATCCTTCTCCCCCGAGGAAGGGCCCAGCCCTGAAAGCTCTTGTTGCTCTTCACCGTCCCTTGGCACCCTGCCTACAGGCACAACAGCACTGGGGATCTGTGCTTTCCCAGAGACGGAACATCTCACGGCGCTCAGTCTCGGCAGAGCCTCTTTCTGAAAAGGCGAACGGTCGGATCCTTCTCCCACGAGGAAGGGCCCAGCCCTGAAAGCTCTTGCTGCTCTTCACCGTCCCTTGGCACCCTACCTACAGGCACAACAGCACTGGGGATCTGTGCTTTCCCAGAGATGGAACATCTCACGGCGCTCAGCCTCGGCAAGTCTCTTTCAGAAAAAGGCGAACGGTCGGATCCTTCTCCCACGAGGAAGGGCCCAGCCCTGAAAGCTCTTGCTGCTCTTCACCGTCCCTTGGCACCCTACCTACAGGCACAACAGCACTGGGGATCTGTGCTTTCCCAGACACGGAACATCTCACGGCGCTCAGCCTCGGCAGAGCCTCTTTCTGAAAAGGCGAACGGTCGGATCCTTCTCCCACGAGGAAGGGCCCAGCCCTGAAAGCTCTTGTTGCTCTTCACCGTCCCTTGGCACCCTACCTACAGGCACAACAGCACTGGGGATCTGTGCTTTCCCAGAGACGGAACATCTCACGGCGCTCAGCCTCGGCAGAGCCTCTTTCTGAAAAGGCGAACGGTCGGATCCTTCTCCCACGAGGAAGGGCCCAGCCCTGAAAGCTCTTGCTGCTCTTCACCGTCCCTTGGCACCCTCCCTACAGGCACAACAGCACTGGGGATCTGTGCTTTCCCAGAGACGGAACATCTCACGGTGCTCAGCCTCGGCAGAGCCTCTTTCTGAAAAGGCGAACGGTCGGATCCTTCTCCCACGAGGAAGGGCCCAGCCCTGAAAGCTCTTGCTGCTCTTCACCGTCCCTTGGCACCCTACCTACAGGCACAACAGCACTGGGGATCTGTGCTTTCGCAGAGACGGAACATCTCACGGCGCTCAGCCTAGGCAGAGCCTCTTTCTGAAAAGGCGAACGGTCGGATCCTTCTCCCCCGAGGAAGGGCCCAGCCCTGAAAGCTCTTGCTGCTCTTCACCGTCCCTTGGCACCCTACCTACAGGCACAACAGCACTGGGGATCTGTGCTTTCGCAGAGACGGAACATCTCACGGCTCTCAGCCTCGGCAGAGACTCTTTCTGAAAAGGCGAACGGTCGGATCCTTCTCCCACGAGGAAGGGCCCAGCCCTGAAAGCTCTTGCTGCTCTTCACCGTCCCTTGGCACCCTACCTACAGGCACAACAGCACTGGGGATCTGTGCTTTCCCAGAGACGGAACATCTCACGGCGCTCAGCCTCGGCAGAGCCTCTTTCTGAAAAGGCGAACGGTCGGATCCTTCTCCCACGAGGAAGGGCCCAGCCCTGAAAGCTCTTGCTGCTCTTCACCGTCCCTTGGCACCCTACCTACAGGCACAACAGCACTGGGGATCTGTGCTTTCCCAGAGACGGAACATCTCACGGCGCTCAGCCTCGGCAGAGCCTCTTTCTGAAAAGGCGAACGGTCGGATCCTTCTCCCACGAGGAAGGGCCCAGCCCTGAAAGCTCTTGCTGCTCTTCACCGTCCCTTGGCACCCTACCTACAGGCACAACAGCACTGGGGATCTGTGCTTTCCCAGAGACGGAACATCTCACGGCGCTCAGCCTCGGCAGAGCCTCTTTCTGAAAAGGCGAACGGTCGGATCCTTCTCCCACGAGGAAGGGCCCAGCCCTGAAAGCTCTTGCTGCTCTTCACCATCCCTTGGCACCCTACCTACAGGCACAACAGCACTGGGGATCTGTGCTTTCCCAGAGACGGAACATCTCACGGCTCTCAGCCTCGGCAGAGCCTCTTTCTGAAAAGGCGAACGGTCGGATCCTTCTCCCCCGAGGAAGGGCCCAGCCCTGAAAGCTCTTGTTGCTCTTCACCGTCCCTTGGCACCCTACCTACAGGCACAACAGCACTGGGGATCTGTGCTTTCCCAGAGACGGAACATCTCACGGCGCTCAGTCTCGGCAGAGCCTCTTTCTGAAAAGGCGAACGGTCGGATCCTTCTCCCACGAGGAAGGGCCCAGCCCTGAAAGCTCTTGCTGCTCTTCACCGTCCCTTGGCACCCTACCTACAGGCACAACAGCACTGGGGATCTGTGCTTTCCCAGAGATGGAACATCTCACGGCGCTCAGCCTCGGCAAGTCTCTTTCAGAAAAAGGCGAACGGTCGGATCCTTCTCCCACGAGGAAGGGCCCAGCCCTGAAAGCTCTTGCTGCTCTTCACCGTCCCTTGGCACCCTACCTACAGGCACAACAGCACTGGGGATCTGTGCTTTCCCAGAGACGGAACATCTCACGGCGCTCAGCCTCGGCAGAGCCTCTTTCTGAAAAGGCGAACGGTCGGATCCTTCTCCCACGAGGAAGGGCCCATCCCTGAAAGCTCTTGCTGCTCTTCACCGTCCCTTGGCACCCTACCTACAGGCACAACAGCACTGGGGATCTGTGCTTTCCCAGAGACGGAACATCTCACGGCGCTCAGCCTCGGCAGAGCCTCTTTCTGAAAAGGCGAACGGTCGGATCCTTCTCCCACGAGGAAGGGCCCAGCCCTGAAAGCTCTTGCTGCTCTTCACCGTCCCTTGGCACCCTACCTACAGGCACAACAGCACTGGGGATCTGTGCTTTCCCAGAGACGGAACATCTCACGGCGCTCAGCCTCGGCAGAGCCTCTTTCTGAAAAGGCGAACGGTCGGATCCTTCTCCCACGAGGAAGGGCCCAGCCCTGAAAGCTCTTGCTGCTCTTCAACGTCCCTTGGCACCCTACCTACAGGCACAACAGCACTGGGGATCTGTGCTTTCCCAGAGACGGAACATCTCACGGCGCTCAGCCTCGGCAGAGCCTCTTTCTGAAAAGGCGAAGGGTCGGATCCTTCTCCCACGAGGAAGGGCCCAGCCCTGAAAGCTCTTGCTGCTCTTCAACGTCCCTTGGCACCCTACCTACAGGCACAACAGCACTGGGGATCTGTGCTTTCCCAGACACGGAACATCTCACGGCGCTCAGCCTCGGCAAGTCTCTTTCAGAAAAAGGCGAACGGTCGGATCCTTCTCCCACGAGGAAGGGCCCAGCCCTGAAAGCTCTTGTTGCTCTTCACCGTCCCTTGGCACCCTACCTACAGGCACAACAGCACTGGGGATCTGTGCTTTCCCAGACACCGAACATCTCACGGCGCTCAGCCTCGGCAGAGCCTCTTTCTGAAAAGGCGAACGGTCGGATCCTTCTCCCACGAGGAAGGGCCCAGCCCTGAAAGCTCTTGCTGCTCTTCACCGTCCCTTGGCACCCTACCTACAGGCACAACAGCACTGGGGATCTGTGCTTTCCCAGAGACGGAACATCTCACGGCGCTCAGCCTCGGCAGAGCCTCTTTCTGAAAAGGCGAACGGTCGGATCCTTCTCCCACGAGGAAGAGCCCAGCCCTGAAAGCTCTTGCTGCTCTTCACCGTCCCTTGGCACCCTACCTACAGGCACAACAGCACTGGGGATCTGTGCTTTCCCAGAGACGGAACATCTCACGGCGCTCAGCCTCGGCAGAGCCTCTTTCTGAAAAGGCGAACGGTCGGATCCTTCTCCCACGAGGAAGGGCCCAGCCCTGAAAGCTCTTGCTGCTCTTCAACGTCCCTTGGCACCCTACCTACAGGCACAACAGCACTGGGGATCTGTGCTTTCCCAGAGACGGAACATCTCACGGCTCTCAGCCTCGGCAGAGCCTCTTTCTGAAAAGGCGAACGGTCGGATCCTTCTCCCCCGAGGAAGGGCCCAGCCCTGAAAGCTCTTGCTGCTCTTCACCGTCCCTTGGCACCCTACCTACAGGCACAACAGCACTGGGGATCTGTGCTTTCCCAGAGACGGAACATCTCACGGCGCTCAGTCTCGGCAGAGCCTCTTTCTGAAAAGGCGAACGGTCGGATCCTTCTCCCACGAGGAAGGGCCCAGCCCTGAAAGCTCTTGCTGCTCTTCACCGTCCCTTGGCACCCTACCTACAGGCACAACAGCACTGGGGATCTGTGCTTTCCCAGACACGGAACATCTCACTGCGCTCAGCCTCGGCAAGTCTCTTTCAGAAAAAGGCGAACGGTCGGATCCTTCTCCCACGAGGAAGGGCCCAGCCCTGAAAGCTCTTGCTGCTCTTCACCGTCCCTTGGCACCCTACCTACAGGCACAACAGCACTGGGGATCTGTGCTTTCCCAGAGACGGAACATCTCACGGCGCTCAGCCTCGGCAGAGCCTCTTTCTGAAAAGGCGAACGGTCGGATCCTTCTCCCACGAGGAAGGGCCCAGCCCTGAAAGCTCTTGTTGCTCTTCACCGTCCCTTGGCACCCTACCTACAGGCACAACAGCACTGGGGATCTGTGCTTTCCCAGAGACGGAACATCTCACGGCGCTCAGCCTCGGCAGAGCCTCTTTCTGAAAAGGCGAACGGTCGGATCCTTCTCCCACGAGGAAGGGCCCAGCCCTGAAAGCTCTTGCTGCTCTTCACCGTCCCTTGGCACCCTCCCTACAGGCACAACAGCACTGGGGATCTGTGCTTTCCCAGAGACGGAACATCTCACGGCGCTCAGCCTCGGCAGAGCCTCTTTCTGAAAAGGCGAACGGTCGGATCCTTCTCCCACGAGGAAGGGCCCAGCCCTGAAAGCTCTTGCTGCTCTTCAACGTCCCTTGGCACCCTACCTACAGGCACAACAGCACTGGGGATCTGTGCTTTCGCAGAGACGGAACATCTCACGGCTCTCAGCCTCGGCAGAGACTCTTTCTGAAAAGGCGAACGGTCGGATCCTTCTCCCACGAGGAAGGGCCCAGCCCTGAAAGCTCTTGTTGCTCTTCACCGTCCCTTGGCACCCTACCTACAGGCACAACAGCACTGGGGATCTGTGCTTTCGCAGAGACGGAACATCTCACGGCTCTCAGCCTCGGCAGAGACTCTTTCTGAAAAGGCGAACGGTCGGATCCTTCTCCCACGAGGAAGGGCCCAGCCCTGAAAGCTCTTGCTGCTCTTCAACGTCCCTTGGCACCCTACCTACAGGCACAACAGCACTGGGGATCTGTGCTTTCCCAGAGACGGAACATCTCACGGCGCTCAGCCTCGGCAGAGCCTCTTTCTGAAAAGGCGAACGGTCGGATCCTTCTCCCACGAGGAAGGGCCCAGCCCTGAAAGCTCTTGCTGCTCTTCAACGTCCCTTGGCACCCTACCTACAGGCACAACAGCACTGGGGATCTGTGCTTTCCCAGAGACGGAACATCTCACGGCGCTCAGCCTCGGCAGAGCCTCTTTCTGAAAAGGCGAACGGTCGGATCCTTCTCCCACGAGGAAGGGCCCAGCCCTGAAAGCTCTTGCTGCTCTTCACCATCCCTTGGCACCCTACCTACAGGCACAACAGCACTGGGGATCTGTGCTTTCGCAGAGACGGAACATCTCACGGCTCTCAGCCTCGGCAGAGACTCTTTCTGAAAAGGCGAACGGTCGGATCCTTCTCCCACGAGGAAGGGCCCAGCCCTGAAAGCTCTTGTTGCTCTTCACCGTCCCTTGGCACCCTACCTACAGGCACAACAGCACTGGGGATCTGTGCTTTCCCAGAGACGGAACATCTCACGGCGCTCAGTCTCGGCAGAGCCTCTTTCTGAAAAGGCGAACGGTCGGATCCTTCTCCCACGAGGAAGGGCCCAGCCCTGAAAGCTCTTGCTGCTCTTCACCGTCCCTTGGCACCCTACCTACAGGCACAACAGCACTGGGGATCTGTGCTTTCCCAGAGATGGAACATCTCACGGCGCTCAGCCTCGGCAAGTCTCTTTCAGAAAAAGGCGAACGGTCGGATCCTTCTCCCACGAGGAAGGGCCCAGCCCTGAAAGCTCTTGTTGCTCTTCACCGTCCCTTGGCACCCTACCTACAGGCACAACAGCACTGGGGATCTGTGCTTTCCCAGACACCGAACATCTCACGGCGCTCAGCCTCGGCAGAGCCTCTTTCTGAAAAGGCGAACGGTCGGATCCTTCTCCCACGAGGAAGGGCCCAGCCCTGAAAGCTCTTGCTGCTCTTCACCGTCCCTTGGCACCCTACCTACAGGCACAACAGCACTGGGGATCTGTGCTTCCCCAGAGACGGAACATCTCACGGCGCTCAGCCTCGGCAGAGCCTCTTTCTGAAAAGGCGAACGGTCGGATCCTTCTCCCACGAGGAAGAGCCCAGCCCTGAAAGCTCTTGCTGCTCTTCAACGTCCCTTGGCACCCTACCTACAGGCACAACAGCACTGGGGATCTGTGCTTTCCCAGAGACGGAACATCTCACGGCGCTCAGCCTCGGCAGAGCCTCTTTCTGAAAAGGCGAACGGTCGGATCCTTCTCCCACGAGGAAGGGCCCAGCCCTGAAAGCTCTTGCTGCTCTTCAACGTCCCTTGGCACCCTACCTACAGGCACAACAGCACTG